>NC_090437.1:631334959-631934959 GCF_031143425.1 Pleurodeles waltl | reverse complement strand
TTTGCCAAACAGCTTCTGGAGAGACTAATAATTTGGGCACAAGATCATCAGGTTCTTTCTCCCATTTCAGGCGGGTTGCCCCAAAACTAGTACGATGGACCAGGTATTTACACTGATGCCTCCATATTGGAAGTATGTAGTCCTTGCCAAGCAACCCTTATATGTAGTTTTTGTGGACCTACGATCAGATTTTGATCTGGTCCCGAGAGAGAAGCTATGGAAAGTATAACTCAGGCTAGAAATTCCACTTAATATAGTTGATCTTCTACGGCGGCTACATGAGAATACCTATGCACAAGTGAGATGGTGTGATCAAGGAGAGTTGACAGAAAAAAATCCCTATTTAGAGGGGTGTACGTCAAGGGTGTGTTATGGACCCGTTTTTATTTAGTTTATTTATTAATGAGGTGGTACCAATATTGGTTTGTTGCCAAAATGGCGCCTCAACATTGAATGCTCAAAAGATCCCTATCCTGCTTTTTGCCGATGATTCACTCCTCATCTCCAAGACTCCCATGGGTCTTCAAATTCTTGTTGATCGATTTTAAATCTTTTTTGTACGGACTATGGCTTGTAGTTGAATGCTAACAAAACTAAATTAATGGTGTTTGGCCCAGGTTTTCACTGGAGATGCACCATCAATTTGGATGGGATTACATTTAATCGGGTTAGCTCTATAGATTATCTAGGTGTGAGGATATCAAGCAATTTGCATTGGGAGGATCAGATTGGCAAAAGTGTGGGGCTCCTTCAGAATAGAGCAGCCGCTATCTTGCGTTTTTATAAAAGTTCTGTATCTGAAGCCGTATCTCCTGCTATTAAACTTTATCTGGCAAAGGCTCAGGGAGCAGCTGCCTATGGTGCTGAAATATGGGGATTATCTGTGGGAGAAAACAATTTTGCCAGGGCTGTAATAGCCTGCCTGCGTAGTACACCTTTAATTCCAATGTTTTTGGATCTTGAGTTCAAACGTATAATGGATACGATATTCCTAAGACCCATACTCTACTTGGTAAGAATTTGGACTGTCCCCGAACTTGCTGTATATAGGGACTCTTTTCTTGATCTTTTAAAGAGACCAAATGTGACTTCCATTCCATGGGTCAAACATGTGCCAAATTGGTTTCATATTCTGGGACTGACAAGCTTCTGGGAAAATCCTCAATGCTTGGAAAAAATTCACAGCTCCGTTTTGAAAACAACTTATTGGTCCTATGTAAGAACTGAGTTAATTTGTAGTAAATCCTATGGTCATTTGACTAACTCATTTATTGATTTTAAGTGGGTCCCTGTAGGAAAGTACCATCTTGCCTGGCATGTTACCCCCATATTTCACAGTATATATGTTGTTTTAGTGTATGTGTCACTGGGACCCTGCCAGCCAGGGCCCCAGTGTTCATAAGTGTGCCCTGTATGTGTTCCCTGTCTGATGACTAACTGTCTCACTGAGGCTCTGCTAACCAGAACCTCAGTGGTTATGCTCTCTCTGCTTTCTAAGTTGTCACTAACAGGCTAGTGACCAATTTCACCAATTCACATTGGCATACTGGAACACCCTTATAATTCCCTAGTATATGGTACTGAGGTACCCAGGGTATTGGGGTTCCAGGAGATCCCTATGGGCTGCAGCATTTCTTTTGCCACCCATAGGGAGCTCTGACAATTCTTATACAGGCCTGCCACAGCAGCCTGAGTGAAATAACGTCCACGTTATTTCACAGCCATTTACCACTGCACTTAAGTAACTTATAAGTCACCTATATGTCTAACCTTCACCTGGTGAAGGTTGGGTGCTAAGTTACTTAGTGTGTGGGCACCCTGGCACTAGCCAAGGTGCCCCCACATCGTTCAGGGCAAATGCCCCGGACTTTGTGAGTGCGGGGACACCATTTCACGCGTGCACTATACATAGATCACTACCTATGTATAGCGTCACAATGGTAACTCCGAACTTGGCCATGTAACATGTCTAAGATCATGGAATTGTCACCCCAATGCCATTCTGGCATTGGGGAGACAATTCCATGATCCCCCGAGTCTCTAGCACAGACCCAGGTACTGCCCGGGGTTTCACTGCAGCTGCTGCTGCTGCCAACCCCTCAGACAGGTTTCTGCCCTCCTGGGGTCCAGCCAGGCTTGGCCCAGGAAGGCAGAACAAAGGACTTCCTCAGAGAGAGGGTGTTACACCCTCTCCCTTTGGAAAAAGGTGTCAGGGCTGGGGAGGAGTAGCCTCCCCCAGCCTCTGGAAATACTTTGATGGGTACAGATGGTGCCCATCTCTGCATAAGCCAGTCTACACCGGTTCAGGGATCCCCCAGCCCTGCTCTGGCACGAAACTGGACAAAGAAAAGGGGAGTGACCACTCCCCTGACCTGCACCTCCCAGGGGAGGTGCCCAGAGCTCCTCCAGTGTGTCCCAGACCTCTGCCATCTTGGATTCAGAGGTGTGCTGGCACACTGGACTGATCTGAGTGGCCAGGGCCAGCAGGTGACGTCAGAGACTCCTTCTGATAGGCTCTTACCTGTGTTACTAGCCTATCCTCCTTCCTAGGTAGCCAAACCTCCTTTTCTGGCTATTTAGGGTCTCTGCTTTGGGGAATTCTTCGGATACCGAATGCAAGAGCTCATCAGAGTTCCTCTGCACTTCTCTCTTCACCTTCTGCCAAAGGGTCGACCTCTGACTGCTCAGGATGCCTGCAAAACCGCAACAAAGTAGCAAAGACGACTACTGCAACCTTGTATCGCTGATCCTGCCGCTTTCTCGCCTGTTTCCTGGTGGTGCATCCTCTGGGGGTAGCCTGCCTCCTTTCTGCACCAGGAGCTCTGAAGAAATCTCCCGTGGGTCGACGGAATCTTCCCCCTGCAACCGCAGGCAACAAAAGACTGCATCACCGGTCCTCTGGGTCCCCTCTCAGCACGACGAGCGTGGTCCCTGGAACTCAGCAACTCTGTCCAAGTGACTCCCACAGTCCAGTGACTCTTCAGTCCAAGTTTGGTGGAGGTAAGTCCTTGCCTCCCCACGCTAGACTGCATTGCTGGGTACCGCGTGATTTGCAGCTGCTCCGGCTCCTGTGCACTCTTCCAGGATTTCCTTTGTGCACAGCCAAGCCTGGGTCCCGACACTCTAACCTGCAGTGCACAACCTTCTGAGTTGTCCTCCGGCGTTGTGGGACTCCCTTTTCTGACTTCGGGTCGACTCTGGTTCACTACTCTTCCAAGTGCCTGTTCCGGTACTTCGGCGGGTGCTGCCTGCTCCTGTAAGGGCTCCCTGACTTGCTGGGCGCCCCCTCTGTCTCCTCATCCAAGTGGCGACATCCTGGTCCCTCCTGGGCCACAGCAGCATCCAAAAACCCTAACCGCGACCCTTGCAGCTAGCAAGGCTTGTTTGCGGTCTTTCTGTGTGGGAACACCTCTGCAAGCTTCTTCACGACGTGGGACATCCATCCTCCAAAGGGGAAGTTTCTAGCCCTTTTCGTTCTTGCAGAATCCACAGCTTCTACCATCCGGTGGCAGCTTCTTTGCACCCTCAGCTGGCATTTCCCGGGCATCTGCCCACTCTCTACATTGTCGCGACTCTTGGACTTGGTCCCCTTGTTTCACAGGTACTCAGGTCCGGAAATCCATCGTTGTTGCATTGCTGGTGTTGGTCTTCCTTGCAGAATTCCCCTATCACGACTTCTGTGCTCTCTGGGGAATATAGATGCAATTTACACCTACCTTTCAGGGTCTTGGGGTGGGCTATTTTTCTAACCCTCACTGTTTTCTTACAGTCCCAGCGACCCTCTACAAGCTCACATAGGTTTGGGGTCCATTCGTGGTTCGCATTCCACTTTTGGAGTATATGGTTTGTGTTGCCCCTATACCTATGTGCTCCTATTGCAATCTATTGTGACTTTACACTGCTTGCATTACTTCCTTTTGCTATTACTGCATATTTTTGGTATATATACATATATCTTGTGTATATTTGGCATCCTCATACTGAGGGTACTCACTGAGATACTTTTGGCACATTGTCATAACAAGAATTTATTTTTAGTATATCTGTGTATTGTGTTTTCTTATGATATTGTGCATATGACACCAGTGGTATAGTAGGGGCTTTGCATGTCTCCTAGTTCAGCCTAAGCTGCTCTGCTATAGCTACCTTCTATCAGCCTAAGCTGATAGAAACACCTCTTCTACACTAATAAGGGATAACTGGACCTGGTACAGAGTGTAAGTACCCCTTGGTACCCACTACAAGCCAGGCCAGCCTCCTACAGTCCCTCAGTATGAATCATATTGCTTGATCTACGGGGGAAGGGGTTGTATGCAGCATTCAGTTTTGGGAACTTACCGCTGTTATCTTTATCAAGAAGCTGGGAGTCTATGCCATCATCTGACTTATGTCCTGCCTGTTATGGTAGCTCAGAAACGGTGGAGCATTTTATGTTTTTTTGCCCTGCCTATTCTATTCCACGATCAAAATGCATTCGTACTGTTTGTCGAGCCTTGGGCCTGAACCAGTGTTGTACAGCAATGAGGATTTTAAGGAGTGACACTTCTAAACCTTTAATTGTTGCAGTTAGCAAGTTCCTTGTGACTGCATGGCACATACAAAGTCGTTTCTTAAACAATCTTAAATGAATCTATTTTAGGTATATAGGATTTTTTTTTTTTAATGTATGCTTATGATTATATTTTATATGGCTGTTTATATAATGTTATACCTTTCCTTTTCTTTTTATTTCTTTTTTTCAAATGTTAAATTGTATTTTGATTGTATTATGATGCTTTGATGGTTATGCTGACCGAATAAAGCTTGTGTTGATGATGATGACCTCTACTACTGTCACCTCTTCTATCTTTTCATGTAAGGCACCTGAGAGCCCAAAAACCGTACCCACTTCCAGAGAGGTAGATTGACAATTTTGCATTGGCCCCTCTGACCTTTGAGGCCTTTGTGGTATATCGACCTCCTCTCTAAATGGAAGTTTCCTCAGACGCCTCTTAGAAAATCCACGTTTGGGTCTTTCAAACCTCTATTTTTTCTTATGCATAAGCTTTGGCTGAGGTGAATGTGTTTCACTGACACCATTGTCCTGCCTGGTACAAGATTTAAAGATTGGGATACTTCCTGTTCCACAACTGTGTTTTTCCAACTGAACCCCTCCCAGCAGGTATATTATCAAAAATAAATCTTATAGAGCCAACTGGACTTTCAGCAGGGTAGACTTTTTTGGGCGGCTCTTTCGACTGCTGTTTCCCTGCCTGAGAGCCATGATCAATGGCATGAACGTCTTCATTCACAGTTGTTCTGTAAGACACTGGGGCCACTTCCATAGGGGATAACAGCTCATAATTCGATCCCTTACCATTGGCCAGTTCTTTCAGTATTGCTGTCACCATATCAAAGATGCAATCAGACCTGCCTACAAATTTTTCCAAGAAGTTTAAGTTCAAGGAAAGGGGTCTTTCTAGACTGAGTAATGAGTAAGCGCCGAGACTAAAAGGTCTCTCTTCCGTAATGTGTCGGATTTAGTTTTTGAGCAAGCCCTCCCTAGGAGCTGGCGCCCCATTCTCAGCTTCTTTGCAGTCATCGTTCTCCTCTAATGCCACAGGTGCATCTAATTCAAATGTATTTCTTGTAGTCTGGAAGAAAATGACTTCCCAGGCCCCCTTATAACGTAAGATCTTGGTCACTATGCCACCCTGAGGGTTTCCTTTCATGTCCTCAGATGTCACTCACCACGTTCACAAATCGCTAGAGCACAGCACCAGCCTACATATCCCTAAGCGAGTGAGTTTTCAGAATCCTCCAGTCCGGTGGCACAGGCACAGTTCATACCAAATGTCGACACCATAAGTATCAGCCTACAGCCTTTGCAGGTGGCGCCTCCTTACAGACAGCTGAGAATTCCCCCACTTCTAAGAATTAGGTTGCTTCTGTATGCTGCCCCTTCTCACAAATTCCTTTCTGGCCGCTGCACAAATCAAGTTACAGAGAGCTGAGAAATCATCTGCTTCTAAGATTTAGACTGCTTCTGCATGCTGCCTCTTCTCACAGGTTCCTTTCTGGCCACTGCACAAATCAAGAGGGAGATACAGGATGGAAAAGAGGGGCGCGGGCCAGCAAGCTGCACCACAAACTGAATGCAGCAGCATCCACTGCCAGTCATGCTATCCTCTTAGTCAGGCCCCTCACCTTGGGTGACTCCAGCCAAAAAAAACACTTCCTCCACTCACCTCGTGTCCTCTTGAGAGTCCTCCAGATGGCCGAAGGGCAGCAGATTCAGGATACCCACATAAGTGCTAGGAGGCAGATCAAGGATCTCACTCGCCAAGTTGCCAATCGGGTAAAATCAGGATCGAGGCACAAGGACCAGTCAGTAACCAAGTTCCTGCCCGTCTTCATGGACCAGGGACGGGGCGATGCACAGCCTGCAAAGACCTCAGGGTCTTCTTGAGCTGTCCCGCCAAGGCAGCAGGGACTGCGGGGAAGGTGGTGCTGTGATAAGATGTGCGGAGAGCAGCTAGACAGCCGTGGGCCCGAATGTCACAAATGCTGCTCCCTGTTCCTCGCTCTGGTGCGTCGCGTCACTTCGGACTTCCCATCTCTTCTGATTGCACAACCTACTCAAGTGGCTGCCTTGACTCCTAAGAGTCTGTCTTCTTTGCAACCTAGAGAAAAGCCTGTGTTGCCCTCAGTCACTATCTCCTACACACTGTACTCTCCTATTCCTCCTCCAGCAGATTCCCCACCAGCAGACATTGGTATATTTCACAACATCTTAAAGAGGGCATGCAATCGCTTCGACCTTCCGTTTCCAGTGAGGCAAACTGAATGTTTCCTCTGTGATTTTAAGCCAGAGGCTCAACTCTCCACTAGAGCCATCACCCTTTTGGACTTCATGTGGCAGGAAGGATTTAAAGTGATGAAGAGATCAGCCTCTATCCCAGCAGCTGTCCCCAAACTAAATTAAATAAAGAATATAAGGCTCCTGATTCCACCCCTACATGCCTTACTGGACAACTGAGACTGGACTCAGTCATTATGCAGGCCGTGCAGCGGTGAGCGAAAAACGCATCTCAACCCTGCTCTGCTTCTCCGGATAAGGAAGGCCACAGGTTTGACAGTATTGGCAGGAGGATTTCTGCTACGGCGGTGATATCCATCAGGGCCTCCAATGCTCTATCCATCCTTGGAAGATATGACCTCCAGATGTGGTCTGAATTGTCATAATTCTTGGGATATCTTCCAGAGGACAAGAAAAAAGAGGCTCACAACATTCTAATGGAGGGTGAGAAGTCCTCGTCTGAGATTATCAATGTCGCCATGGACATCTCAAACACAGCTTTCAGTCAGATGGCAGGTACAGCAGTTTTAGGTCTCCAGGGATGTCTGAAAGTGGCATTTTTCCATCTTGCGGTTCAGTTTAAGATCCACAATATGCCTTTCAATGGAGAGAACGTTTTCGGCAGACACATAGATGAGGCCTTACAGTCCATCAAGGTGGATACACAGACGGCCCTTTCTCTGGGCACACTGCAACAAAGAGGATTTCAGTTGTTTCAGGGCAAGGGTAGAGGCCAGTTTGCATCCAGGCCATCTTTGCAGTAGATGAGGTACCCACCTTATTCGCAACAGGGTTTTTGTGCCCCATACTCAGACCAACATACCATCAACAGCGGCAGCTTATGCTAGTCAACGAGTGCGTAGATGTCCAGCAGCTGAAGGAAAGTTCCAGGATGGTTGCGGGAGGCAGTGATGTGATGCAGACACCTGTCTGCTCAGTCCGAATCCAATTCCACTTAGCATTTGTCCAAATTCTTTGATCAGTGGAACATAATCCAGCACGGTCACACCCTGGAGTTTATTCAGAAGCCTCCCAATTTCCCTCCATGCAGATCCTCCCATCGCCACCTTTCCATACTAAAGGAGGATATTCGATCGCTTCTCTTCAAGAATGCGATAGAGAAAGTTCCATCAAACCAACACAACGTGGGATTTTATTTCCACTTTTTCAACAAAAAGAAGGTGGGAAAATGGAGGCAGGTCATGGATCTCGGGCTATTTAACAAATTCATCAAGAAGCAGTCTTTCCGAATGTTATCACTTCAGTAGATCCTACAGATGATGGAAACTGGGGACTATAGCACTTCTGAGATATGATAGCTATTGGTTGCATATTTACATGTCTGTATTGTTAGACCTGACAGCCTTAGGGTGGCCTTCCCCTAGCTTTTTTGCCTGCCTCCCTCCTTTTTTCTGTTCTTATTTTTGCTGGTTTTAGGACTCTGCTCACTTTACCACTGCTAACCGGTGCTAAAGTGCTTGTGCTCTCTCCCCTAAACATGGTAACATTGGCTCCTACCTAATTGCCATATTTAATTTACCTAGAAGTCCTTAGTAAAGTGCACTGCATGTGCCCAGGGCCTGTAAATTAAATGCTACTAGTGGGCCTGCAGCACTGATTGTGCCACCCATAAAAGTAGTCCCTTAACCATGTCTCAGGCCTACCATTACAAGGCTTGTGTGTGCAGGTTCACTGCCACTTCGACTTGGCATTTAAAACTACTTGCCTCCCTTTTTATTACATATAAGCCACCCCTAAGGTAGGCCCTGGGTAACCCAGAGGGCAGGGTACTTTGTAACTAAAAATCAAGGCATGTACATGTAAGCTTTACATGTCCTGGTAATGAAAAACTCCCAAAGTCGTCTTTCACTACAGTGAAGTCTGCTGCTCTCATAGGCCAGCATTAGAAATTCCCTAATATGCTTTTAAGTGGTAATTTCTGATCTGAAAGGAGTGTCATTGTCATGTTTGGTATGATTGGAATGGTAATGAGAAATCCTGCTTACTGGTGAAGTCGGATTTAACATTACCATTTTAGAAAGTAGGCATTTCTCTGCACTTACGGCTCTCTCTGCCTTATAACCTGTCTCCAATCCATGTCTGGTCGGTGCTGCTTGACAGCCCCCCTTGTGTATTCCACCCAGGCAGCAATAAACACAGGCCACTCAGCTGCATTCATCTACATCCTGGGCAGGAAGGGTGGAGGGGCTCTCACACTTCAAAGGCTAGTGGCCTGACCTCATACAAAGGACTGATAGCCCCCCCCTCCCAACCCCCCCAACAGATCACATGGCAAACAGGACTGGGTTGAAAGGGGAGCTTGTGCACTTCAAAGCCACTCTGAAATTTTCCTCCACTTCAAAGACACATTTGGAGTTATATATCTGTGACCCCTCCTCAAACTAGGTATTTCTGGACCTACAACTGGACTCTGTCAGAGGGACTCATCTGGACTGCTTTTCTGGAAGGACCACTCTACTGCTTTGTTGCCCTGCTGGGCCTTGACTTTGCTGTAAGGACTCTGCCATCCCCCAGAAGTGCTCTCCAAGGGCTTGGACTGAGCTTGCCCCCTGTTCTGAAGTCTCAGGGCCATCAAAGATTTCATCTGAAGGAGAAAATCCCTAGCACCAGAAAAAAACAACTCAAAGGCTGCAAAATTTGATGCGATGGCTGCAGAATTGACACAGTGCTTGTTTCTCGGCTGAAAAATCGTCGCATTGCCTGCCGGATCGATGCAGCATCCGTTGCCTCTTCAGAGCGTGTTTTGGATTTTTCATGCATCGTTCCTAGGCACCAAAATACCCCACATGTCAATGAGGAACCAAGTCTGTGCTCCCGGTAACCAACGCATCACCCTGCTGCATGCAAAGAAACAACACATTACCTTGGTCGTGCCGGAAAAACCATCAGTGCACCACTTTACTTTACAATGCATCGCCTCCTCTGCGACCCTCTGCGTTGTTATTTTTAAAGCATCCCAGGTACCCTGTTGAAAGAATACAACCACTGATTCTCAAGGATTGTGACTAATCTAAACCTTTAAAAAGTGATGTTTTGACTCTTGCATATTGGAATTTTGTCGTTTTTGTATTATTTTATTCAGATAAATAAGATCTATCTTTCTAAACTGGAGTGGAATACTTTTTCTGGTGTCTTCACTATATTACTGTATGACTTATTACACACATACTTTACACATTGCCTTCTAAGTTAAGCATGCCTGCTCTGTGCCAAACTACCCGAGGGAGAGCACAGGATAATTTAGGTTGTTTTGTGACTTAACCTGACTAGGAATGTGGTCCCTACTTTGACAAGGTGCATACCTCTGCAAACTCGAGACCCAATTTCTTACACCTATCCATCCAAAGCATAGAAGATTTCTAAGGTTCGAGGTGGCAGGGTGCCATTATCAGTTCAAATTGTTTCCCTTTGGCCTAAAATCAGCTCCCAGAGTGCTTACAAAGTGCATGGCACCGGTGGCGTCTCTTCTCAGATGTCACCAGGTATTCCCGTACCTGGACGACTGGTAAATAAAAAGCCCCATGCTTCAGATCGTAGAGCAATTGACCCAGGCTTGCATTCAACTCTTTCAGTCTCTGGGTCTCAAGCCGAACTATGAAAAATCCTCTCTTGATAAATCCGTATCTGCAGTGTTCTTAGGAGCAATTCTGGACTCAAGGGTCCAAGGCTTTTCATACTCAAGAATGGATTCTATGTAAAACAGTAATGGAGGTGCTTTCAGTAGGAAAGTTCACTTCTGTCAGGAAGTACAAGACCATGTTGGGGATGATGTCACCATGCATCCCATTAATCCCAAACTGCCATCTCCTCATTCGTCCTCTTTCAGGAGCAGCTAGATGCTCAGTGGATCCAGGCAAGGTTCCTTCGAGGACATCATTGTCATCACACCGAAAATGAGGGCTGCAATGTCCTGGTGGACACTCACGGACAATCTTGTACAAGGGCTTTCATTCCTTCCCCACAGGTAGTGACGACTGATGCCTCCCTCGATGTATGGGGTGCATGGAAAATGGTCCAGTCAAGAAGCTCAGTTGCACATACACCTTCTCGAACTCAAAAAGGAGTTCTTGGGACTTCATGTGTTTTTCCCCAGACTTCGCAACTCAGCTGTCTTAGTGAGAACATACAACACTACTATAATGTTTTATCTCACAAAGCAGGGTGGCCCAAGGTCACAAATGTACTTGACACAAGCACAGTTAATTTGGAAATGGTCGTTGGTCAACAACATCTCTCTCAAAATAGAACACGTTCCAGGAGCACAGAACGATTATACGGATTCGCTCAGCAAAACTGACAGCCAATTTCTTGAGTGGGAACTAAACCACCAGCAACTGCGTCACGTTTTTCACCGCTGGGGTTCTCCGAACCTGGATCTTTTTGCCACTCATCGCAACAGAAAGTTCAACCTCTACGCCAGCAGATAACCTCAACTGCGTCACTGGGGAAACGCATTCCACTTTGGATGGACATGCATGTTTGCCTATGCGTTCCCTCCATTTCCACTCATCTCCAGGTCTTACGCAGGGTGAAGTGCAAACCTTGCCGTCTAACCCTCATAGCTGCAGAGTGGCCAAGGCAGGATTGCTTCACAGTGCTACTTCGCCTATCAGAGAGCCCTCAAATACAATTCCCACCTGTACAGAATCTGTTAATTAATGAGAGGCAAGTGCTGCATTCAAAAATTCACACTCTGTCAGCCTGGCTCCTCACAACATTGAATTTGGTGCCCTAGATCTCTTTGAGGAATACTCATCCATTTTGCAAAAGGTTTCGGCTGCATGAACAAACAAATGCTCCTCGGCTAAGTGGAGAAGATTTTATTCATGGTTTATGTACCAGGTCCAGGCAACCCCGATCAGTGAATGTAGGCAGTGTCTAGAAAGCCAGGGCTCTCTAGAGGTGGCTGTGGATGAGTAGCCAAGACTTACCTAGGAGACATGCAAAGCTTATTCAATACCACGATAGTCATCCAACACTTACACACATGAAAGAACCACACAGTGTTACAAAAAATAAAGGTACTTTACTATAGTAACACAACACTAGATTACTCATAGGCACTCCCCCAACTGGAGGTAAGTACACTAATATATAGTAATAATTAGGAATTGGCACAAGAAACAACAAGCCTTGGTTGGCAAGAATTAGTGAAAAATAGTTAGGACCCTAGTAGAGGACCAAACCATATACTAAAATAGTGGGTTTTGAAGTCCCCCAACCAAGGATATGGAGTCGTTAGACGGGAGCTGGAAGAACTAGGGACACCAGGAAGTGGGTGTCTGAGTGACCTCCAACAACCAGGAGAGCAGGGGGTAAAGACTAAGGACCAGATGTAGCAAAGGTTTTTACCCATTCTGTGTCTATGGGAAAAAGTGTTCGTACATATGGCCCCTAGTCTTCTCAAAGGACTTAGAAATGGGATTGTGAAAGAACCGGGCCAGTCAAGGAGAAACCAAAGGTGTATTATGGAAGAAGTGGACCTGCAAAAGAAGGGGACAGAGTCCCGTCCTCGATGGAGTGTCCAGCCGGGGCAGGAGTTACCACCCACCCTTTTGAGGACAAAAATCCAGATTGACTGGGGAAGACCAGTTATTGGAGCCCAGATGCTGCAGAGGAATCCTTGGAGCGGTGCAGATGGTGTCCCATGTCGGTCATCTGGTTGCAGATGGTCAGTGGTTTAGGAGAACCACCAACAAGAGAAACAAGCCTTGGTAGCTGCAGGAGTCACGGTGCACATGGGTACTGTCCAGCAAGAAGAGGCAAGGGCTCACAGTCTCCCAAGTTGGACGGCTGGCAGTGAAGACCAAGGGGACCCCTCTAGACCACCACCTGTGCTGCAGGATCTACGCGGTTCCACAGGAGAGCAGATCCATGCAGCTGGATGTCGTTGCTGTGGGTGCCTGCAGATGCAGGGGAGTGACTCTATAGGAAGCTGGCCTGGTTTGTGGTGATTACCTATGGTACTTACACCTTATTCCAGGTATCCCCTTCTGTAAGGAAATGCCTCCTTGGCATGGTTGCCCCCTGACTTTTTGCCTTTGCTGATGCTATGTTTACAATTGAAAGTGTGCTGAGGCCTGCTAACCAGGCCCCAGCACCAGTGTTCTTTCCCTAACCTGTACTTTTGTATCCACAATTGGCAGACCCTGGCATCCAGATAAGTCCCTTGTAACTGGTACTTCTAGTACCAAGGGCCCTGATGCCAAGGAAGGTCTCTAAGGGCTGCAGCATGTCTTATGCCACCCTGGAGACCTCTCACTCAGCACAGACACACTGCTTGCCAGCTTGTGTGTGCTAGTGAGAACAAAACGAGTAAGTCGACATGGCACTCCCCTCAGGGTGCCATGCCAGCCTCTCACTGCCTATGCAAGTATAGGTCAGTCACCCCTCTAGCAGGCCTTACAGCCCTAAGGCAGGGTGCACTATACCATAGGTGAGGGTACCAGTGCATGAGCATGGTACCCCTACAGTGTCTAAACAAAACCTTAGACATTGTAAGTGCAGGGTAGCCATAAGAGTATATGGTTTGGGAGTTTGTCAAACACGAACTCCACAGCACCATAATGGCTACACTGAAAACTGGGAAGTTTGGTATCAAACTTCTCAGCACAATAAATGCACACTGATGCCAGTGTACATTTTATTGCAAAATACACCCCAGAGGGCACCTTAGAGGTGCCCCCTGAAACTTAACCGACTGTCTGTGTAGGCTGACTAGTTCCAGCAGCCTGCCACACTAGAGACATGTTGCTGACCCCATGGGGAGAGTGCCTTTGTCACTCTGAGGCCAGTAACAAAGCCTGCACT
This sequence comes from Pleurodeles waltl, assembly GCF_031143425.1. Classification (NCBI taxonomy): domain Eukaryota; kingdom Metazoa; phylum Chordata; class Amphibia; order Caudata; family Salamandridae; genus Pleurodeles; species Pleurodeles waltl. The sequence continues at coordinate 631,921,290 of NC_090437.1, read as the reverse complement.
GGGTGGAGATGCTAACACCTCCCCCAGGCAGGAGCTGTGACACCTGGCGGTGAGCCTCAAAGGATCACCCCTTTGTCACAGCCCAGCAGGGCACTCCAGCTTAGTGGAGTTGCCCGCCCCCTCCGGCCACGACCCCCACTTTTGGCGGCAAGGCTGGAGGGAACAAAGAAAGCAACAAGGAGGAGTCACTGGCCAGTCAGGACAGCCCCTAAGGTGTCCTGAGCTGAGGTGACTCTAACTTTTAGAAATCCTCCATCTTGCAGATGGAGGATTCCCCCAATAGGGTTAGGATTGTGACCCCCTCCCCTTGGGAGGAGGCACAAAGAGGGTGTACCCACCCTCAGGGCTAGTAGCCATTGGCTACTAACCCCCCAGACCTAAACACGCCCTTAAATTTAGTATTTAAGGGCTACCCTGAACCCTAGAAAATTAGATTCCTGCAACAACAAGAAGGACTGCCCAGCTGAAAACCCCTGCAGAGGAAGACCAGAAGACAACAACTGCCTTGGCTCCAGAAACTCACCGGCCTGTCTCCTGCCTTCCAAAGAACTCTGCTCCAGCGACGCCTTCCAAAGGGACCAGCGACCTCTGAATCCTCTCAGGACTGCCCTGCTTCGAAAAAGACAAGAAACTCCCGAGGACAGCGGACCTGCTCCAAAAAGACTGCAACTTTGGTTCAAGAAGCAGCTTTAAAGAACCCTGCAACTCCCCGCAAGAAGCGTGAGACTTGCAACACTGCACCCGGCGACCCCGACTCGGCTGGTGGAGAACCAGCACCTCAGGGAGGACCCCCGGACTACTCTACGACTGTGAGTACCAAAACCTGTCCCCCCTGAGCCCCCACAGCGCCGCCTGCAGAGGGAATCCCGAGGCTTCCCCTGACCGCGACTCTCTGAAACCTAAGTCCCGACGCCTGGAAAAGACCCTGCACCCGCAGCCCCCAGGACCTGAAGGACCGAACTTTCACTGCAGAAGTGACCCCCAGGAGTCCCTCTCCCTTGCCCAAGTGGAGGTTTCCCCGAGGAATCCCCCCCTTGCCTGCCTGCAGCGCTGAAGAAATCCCTTGATCTCTCATTGACTTCCATTGCGAACCCGACGCTTGTTCTAACACTGCACCCGGCCGCCCCCGCGCCGCTGAGGGTGAAATTTCTGTGTGGGCTTGTGTCCCCCCCGGTGCCCTACAAAACCCCCCTGGTCTGCCCTCTGAAGACGCGGGTACTTACCTGCTGGCAGACTGGAACCGGGGCACCCCCTTCTCTCCATTGAAGCCTATGCGTTTTGGGCACCACTTTGAACTCTGCACCTGACCGGCCCTGAGCTGCTGGTGTGGTAACTTTGGTGTTGCTCTGAACCCCCAACGGTGGGCTACCTTGGACCAAGAACTGAACCCTGTAAGCGTCTTACTTACCTGGTAAAACTAACAAAAACTTACCTCCCCCAGGAACTGTGAAAATTGCACTGTGTCCACTTTTGAAATAGCTATTTGTGAATAACTTGAAAAGTATACATGCAATTGAAATGATTCAAAGTTCCTAATGTACTTACCTGCAATACCTTTCAAACAAGATATTACATGTTAAATTTGAACCTGTGGTTCTTAAAATAAACTAAGAAAAGATATTTTTCTATACAAAACCTATTGGCTGGATTTGTCTCTGAGTGTGTGTACCTCATTTATTGTCTATGTGTATGTACAACAAATGCTTAACACTACTCCTTGGATAAGCCTACTGCTCGACCACACTACCACAAAATAGAGCATTAGTATTATCTCTTTTTACCACTATTTTACCTCTAAGGGGAACCCTTAGACTCTGTGCATGCTATTCCTTACTTTGAAATAGCACATACAGAGCCAACTTCCTACACCTTCTCAGTGAAGTGTAGGCAGTGTCTATAAGCCAAGCACTCTAGAGGTAGCTGTGGATGAGCAGCCAAGGCTTATCTAGGAGATATGCAAAGCTAATGCAATACCACTACAGTCACACAGTGCTTACACACAAGAAATAAAACTCTTGATTGTACAAAAATAAAGGTACTTTATTTTTGGAACACAGTATCAGAAAATACTATAGAGGCAACCCTCCAATAGGAGGTAAGTAAGGGGGAGCCCAAACCATACACTAAGTGGAGTACGAACACAGAGCCCCCACCTAGGTAAGTAAATTGTGTAGAAGGAAGCTGAGAGTACAAGGAAACCACACAGGTAATACAGTACCCCCAGCGACCAGGAACGCAGGAGTAAAACACTGGATTTCCCCAAAACCACCCCAAAGGATAAAAAGAAGAAAAAGACACCCAGAACAGCCTGCAAGAAATCCGCAGTGGAATACTGAAGATGGAGACCTGTGGAGAGAGGGGACCAGGTCCAGAAGTGTCTGGAGTCCAGGGGCAGTAGGAGATACTACCCACCCAGAGTTAACTTTTGGAGTTGGTTGACGAAGAAGGAAGATAGTTCAGCACTGCAGACCGAAGAAGCTGGAGAAGAGTTCTTGATGAGTGGAAAAGGTATCCCACTCTGGAAGCTGGATTGCAAGGGGGTGTCTGTGAAGGATTTCCACCAACAAGCCTTGCCAAAGGCGAGTTCGCAGTTGAAGGAAAAGAGGTGCTGTGGGGACCAGCAAGGTCCAGGAGGACTCTACCCAGGTTTGCAAAAGGCCCACAGGAGCAGAGGCAGCACCCCCACAGGGCAGCGACACAGAAGTCACTGAAGCAGCCCACGCAGCACCACAGACGTTGCTCCCACGTCGCCGGGGGGAGAGGAGGAGCAGCTCACATAGAGACCCAAGACTTGCAGGAGGGAGTGCTGGGGGCTTGAACCACACGTTGCCTGAAGTTTCCCTTGGAGGTGAAGCAAACAAGCCTTGGCAGCTGCAAAGGACGCAGTGCACGGGGTGCCGTTTTGCATGGAGTGGAAACGACTTACCACCCCCAAAGTGCGACATCTGGTAGAGAGGGCCAAGGGGAACTCTCCAGACCACCACCCATGATGCAGGACCCACGCCGCTCAGTATGAGGGAAGATCCACACAGCCGGTCGTCAATGCAGCCAGGTACCCCAAGGGAGATTTCTTCTTGTGCATGCTGAAGAGTTGCAGTCTTCTGAGTAACCTTGGCTGGGGAAATGTTGCAAAGCTGGCAGGAATTCTGGATACAGTGTAGCAGAAGAGACTCACTCGTGGATCTTCAGCTTGTAGGTTCCTAGAGGGTACAGTCGCGATTCCGGAGGCCAGAAGTCGAAACAGAGGTTGCATAGAAGTCCTGCTGGAATTGTGCAAGCCGAATCTGAGGACCCACCCCAGAGGAAGACCCCATATACCCCACAGAGAGGGCTTGGTTGCCTAACCAGTTGACTACCTATCGGAGGGTGCCTCTGACGTCACCTGCCTGGCCTGGCCTGGCCACTTAGATGTTCCCAGAGTTCCCTGCCAACCTTGGAATTAAAATGGCAGAACCCAGAGACCCTCTGGAGGAGCTCTGGGGACCACCCCTGGGGTGGTGATGGACAGGGGAGTGGTCACTACCCTTTCCATTGTCCAGTTTCGTGCCAAAGCAGGGACTAGGGTTACCTGTACCGGTGTGGACTGGTTTATGCATGGAGGGCACCAAATATGCCCTTCAAAGCATACCAGTGTCTTGGGGAGGCTACCCTTCCCACAGTGATGGGGAAAAGGTTATAAAAGACACTAGAGGCTACCACAAGTGTGTTGTGGGGCTCGTGCATGTCACATCAATGGATGATTGCAGACTCCCCACCCCTTCAGATGATTCCACACCCGGATTTGGGGGGTGGATCGGGGCGAGCGTTTTGGGGGTGCACAGTCTGAAGACCACTAATTCTGGTAGCTCTCTGTGTCTTTGTCCCTGCACAGGAAAACATGCATATTTTATTGTTTCCATTTTCTCACCAAATGAGCAACATTTCTGCCTCTCAATCCAGAGCCCTCATATTTCATGAAATTGGAGCTACTCCTGCTGAACAATATGAATTTTCTTTTAGCTGCTTTAAAAATAATATCCTGGATACATGGTCATTACATGTAGTTTGAAAAGTTCCATGAGCTAAGGTATGTCCAGTCAGACATATGGCTCCAATCTGCAATCAATTTTCTGGGACAATGTAAAAGTATTTTCTTGTGGGTGCTAGATTGGTGGAGTACCAATTAACTTGCCAGTAAGTTTGCCCCGTAGTTTCATTTCAATAGAACAGTTGATAGTGCACCAGACATTTGATTATGGTGATATTGACCCTCCTATTGTATATTGAGCAGTATATTTCTTCAGACAACAACCTTTATTATAATTGATAATTTTCTGCGAGCCCCAAAAAGTGATACACTTCTGGAGCAAGACTATCTTTAAGCCATCAACTTCCTAGTCTTCAGATTATGTGAACTGCTAGATAACATGCTTTTTGATTTCGAGTTAGATAGCATTAGGTGTTTGGCTATTGAGTGTGCTAAACTATGTTGCATACCATTTGTTAAAATCACTGATATCAGCGTAAAATAGAGGACATTATCACCATACCCAGTGCCAGAAAAACAGGAGTACCAGCACACCCCTTTATATGCATGCTCGATCTGTGTTTTTTGTTCCCCAACATGGCCCATGTTTTTCCTTAATAATTTGTTTCCTTTTTCTCCTAAACAGAAAAGAAGGTGGGAAGTTTGGTTTTGTTGAATCTATACCAGACCAGCGTATCACTGCTTTGAAAATGGAACTGCCCCCAGTTGATATATCTGATGTGGAGGAGAAAGCTGAAGAGATCATGTCCCAGGCTGAGCCTCCTACAGAAATGTATCCTTTATTCCATATAGTAATTGTGCATTGCATTTCTTTGGGTGTGGTAGAATCTGTCATAGTTCGTTGACATTGTGCTGCTTCTATCAACTGAATTGCCATACCTATTAAAAGAGAGCCTGGTGAAAGAGTCACTAAGAATCTGAACCACCTAATGGAGTAGCTCTGAAAAAAACATACTTTTAAAAAGGGTGGGCCACATGTATGCTGATTAAAGAAAGCCATTTATTTAAAGTACTGTATTCCAGTTTAAATAGCCCATTCTATGGAGTGTTTAATTCTGAGATGTTTGGAGATGGGATATTTGCCTTTTTTCAGGTTCTAAATACACAGCTCTTTGCCTGCATTTGCTTTACTTGCAATACATTTACAGTGTGATAAATTTGTTAGCAACTTTTTCATATTTGGTTTAGGGAAACCAGCGTGCGTTGAAGACACATTTCACCTTCTTTGTATTGTTGATTCTGTCAAGGAGTCATTCACCTGATAGAGAAGGAGAAAAAAACACTATATTTGACATGAGTTTGGTTTTGTAGCAATTTAATTCTAAGGTGTTGTGTCTTAATAAGAGTTTTAATTTTTATTAGAACAAGTGTGTACATCATAGTTCCAGGACTACCTGAGCATGCCAGATTGGTTTTATTATATCCAAATATGAAAATGTTGTATATCATGTAAATAATTGGAACCAATTTACATATTTTGACTTTACTGTGAAAATATTATATGTCTGACCATTTTGAAAAACACCTTTAATACCCATGTATTAGAATGTACTTGGTAGAATATCTTAACCCCCGAAACCCTCCTCTTTAGGTCTCTGCCACATGTTTTCAATCGGTGGGCTTACAGCCCGCCTTAAGCTTACCATTGGCATGCTTCAGCATCACTCATTTGTTTTGTTGCCATTCGTCATGGCTTGTGAGCGCCATGTCCTTGTCTTTTAGTTTCCCCTCCCCTAGAGCATGGACCAAGTACTTGTCTCTTTCCAGCGCTCCCATTTTTGGAGCTACTTATTTTATTTGTCTTGAAGCACTCCCATAGGAGAGCTTGTGTTTTCAGGCTGTCTCCCCTAACCGTTGCTTCTTTTCCCTTTCACTCATCTAACTCGATCTGTTTCTTTTCTACCCCCCTTCCCTCCACCCTTGTTCGTGTTTGGCTTTTCCCCTGGTGTCTATTTTTTTTTTTTTTTTTTAACAAATAGCGCTGCGTCCTTACCTCTGATCCTGAGCACAGCTGCTCAATACGGTTTCGGCAAAATGAAATGAGAAGAAAATGCTTTAGCTTACGATCAGGCAAGTGTCCAACATTGGCCTCCACACCCCAGGATGAAAGGTTGTTTACTATTTATGACTTTCAGATTTCCAGCGGACATATTAACAGTTGCAAATATTTCTCATGTCTAAAATGTGCTGAACCGGGAAACATTGTCTTCTGCCTACCTGCAGACTCAGCAGCTGATTTGCAGAGTTCTTCTTCATTGGAACATGTGACATAATCTCTTACATTAGACCGGCATGCTAAACACGTCTGTCATGCGCGAACCACGCGTCAAACAAGCATTGCATACTCGCCAAAACCAGAAACCTAGAGGGAAAGTCTGAAAACAGCTCAACAGCCATTGTGCATTTTATAACGATCCCAGTAGATTTTGTGAGGGGGGAAAAATGCTAGTCAGCTTGTCTCTCACTTTGCTACAAGCTGTGTTTCAGGTATTTTGAGTTTCTTTCATATCTAACGTGCATGCCGGCGTTAAATGGAGACACTTCTCATGCGAAACTGGGCCCTTTCCACACCTTTAAAAAAAATATATATATATTGTTTTTAGCCACATTGCCTCTCTATTGCCTCTCTCTCTTAGCAGACTCATTTTTGGTTGCCCACCACATGAAAACCTTTGAATAAAAAAAAATAAAAAAAAGAAGCTGTGAAGTGAAAACCGGATCGCTTTCCTCAGAATAATCCTTTCCTTAGGAAAGGTTCTGATGCTTGGAGGGTTATGAGTGTGTTATTTGGTGGGGGGTGTAAGGAAATGCCTCCTTGGCATGGTTACCCCTTGACTTTTTGCCTTTGCTGATGCCAAGTTATGATTTGAAAGTGTGCTGGGACCTGCTAACCAGGCCCCAGCACCAGTGTTCTTTCCCTAAAATTGTACCTTTGTCTCCACAATTGGCACTACCCTGGCACCCAGGTAAGTCCCTTGTAACTGGTACCCCTGGTACCAAGGGCCCTGATGCCAGGGAAGGTCTCTAAGGGCTGCAGCATATCTTATGCCACCCTGGGGACCCCTCACTCAGCACATGCACACTGCTTGCCAGCTTGTGTGTGCTGGTGGGGAGAAAATGACTAAGTCGACATGGCACTCCACTCAGAGTGCCATGCCAACCTCACACTGCCTATGGCATAGATAAGTCACCCCTCTAGCAGGCCTTACAGCCCTAAGGCAGGGTGCACTATACCACAGGTGAGGGCATAGGTGCATAAGCACTATGCCCCTACAGTGTCTATGCAAAACCTTAGACATTATAAGTGCAGGATAGCCATAAGAGTATATGGTCTGGGAGTCTGTCATACACAAACTCCACAGCACCGTAATGGCTACACTTGAAACTGGGAAGTTTGGTATCAAACTTCTCAGCACAATAAATGCACACTGATGCCAGTGTACATTTTATTGTGAAATACACCCAGAGGGCATCCTAGAGATGCCCCCTGAAAACATACCCTACTTCCAGTGTGGGCTGACTAGTTTTTGCCAGCCTGCCACACACCAGACATGTTGCTGGCCACATGGGGAGAGTGCCTTTGTCACTCTGTGGCCAGGAACAAAGCCTGTACTGGGTGGAGGTGCATCTCACCTCCCCCTGCAGGAACTGTAACACCTGGTGGTGAGGTTCAAAGGCTCACCCCCTTTGTTACAGCGCCACAGGGCATCCCAGCTAGTGGAGATGCCCGCCCCTCCGGCCACTGCCCCCACTTTTGGCGGCAAGGCTGGAGGAGATAAAGAGGAAAACAAGGAGGAGTCACTCCCCAGTCAGGACAGCCCCTAAGGTGCCCTGAGCTGAGGTGACTCTTACTTTTAGAAATCCTTCATCTTGCAGATGGAGGATTCCCCCAAATGGATTAGGGATGTGCCCACCTCCCCACAGGGAGGAGGCTCAAAGAGGGTGTAGCCACCCTCAGGGCCAGTAGCTATTGACTACTGCCCTCCCAGACCTAAACACACCCCTAAATTGAGTATTTAGGGGCTCCCAGAACCGAGGAAGATAGATTCCTGCAACCTAAAGAAGAAGATGGACTGCTGACCTGAAGCTCTGCAGTGAAGACGGAGACGACAACTGATTTGGCCCCAGCCCCACCGGTCTGTCTCCCTACTTTGAAGAAAACTGCAACAGCGACAGCGACGCATCCAACAGGGTCCAGCGACCTCTGAAGCCTCAGAGGACTACCCTGCATCTAAAGGACCAAGAAGCTCCCGAGAACAGCGGCCCTGTTCAAGAAACTGCAACCCTTTGCAACAAAGAAGCAACTTTTAAAGACCACACGTTTCCCGCCGGAAGCGTGAGGCTTTCCACTCAGCACCCGATGCCCCCGGCTAGACCTGCGGAAAACTAACTCTACAGGGAGGACTCCCCGGCGACTGCGAGCCCGTGAGTAGCCAGAGTTGACCCCCCTGATCCCCCACAGCGACGCCTTCAGAGGAAATCCAGAGGCTCCCCCTGACTGCAACTGCCTGCTTCAAGGAACCCGACGCCTGGAAACCACACTGCACCCGCAGCCCCCAGGACCTGAAGGAACCGAACTCCAGTGCAGGAGCGACCCCCAGACGACCCTCTGCCTAGCCCAGGTGGTGCCTACCCCAAGGAGCCCCCCCTGTGCCTGCCTGCTTAGTTGAAGAGACCCCCGGGTCTCCCCATTGATTTCTATTGAAAACCCGACGCCTGTTTGCACTCTGCACCCGGCCGCCTCTGTGCCACTGAGGGTGTACTTTCTGTGCCTGCTTGTGTCCGCCCCCCTCTCCCCCCCCCCCCCCCCCCGCACCCTCTCCCCCCAACCCCCTGGTGCCCTACAAAACCCCCCTGGTCTGCCCTCCGAAGTTGCGGGTACTTACCTGCTGGCAGACTGGAACTGGGGCAACCCTATTTCCATTGAAGCCTATGTGTTTTGGGCACCACTTTGACCTCTGCACCTGACCGGCCCTGATCTGCTGGTGTGGTAACTTTGGGGTTGCCTTGAACCCCCAACGGTGGGCTACCTTGGACTCAACTTTGAACCTTGTAAGTGTTTTACTTACCTGTGAACTTAACATTTACTTACCTCCCCCAGGAACTGTTGATTTTTGCAGTGTCCACTTTAAAATAGCTTATTGCCAAAACTGTACATGCTATTGTGATAATTCAAAGTTCCTAAAGTACCTAAGTGAAATACCTTTCATTTAAAGTATTATTTGTAAATCTTGAACCTGTGGTTCTTAAAATAAACTAAGAAAATATATTTTTCCATACAAAAACCTATTGGCCTGGAATTGTCTTTGAGTGTGTGTTCCTCATTTATTTCCTGTGTGTGTACAACAAATGCTTAACACTACCCTCTGATAAGCCTACTGCTCGACCACACTACCACAAAATAGAGCATTGGAATTATCTCTTTTTGCCACTATCTTACCTCTAAGGGGAACACTTGGACTCTGTGCACACTATTTCCTACTTTGAAATAGTACATACAGAGCCAACTTCCTACAGGGAGTGTCATGGAAAACTTATATTTCCCTATCTTGATTTGTTAAAGATTGAGCTATGTGTTGCCACATATCACTGCCTCCTTTTTAGTTGCTGCAGCTTTGTGGTCACGTGTGTTATGTTCTGAAATAATTCTACTAACTTGTCTTATTGGAACTACACACACTCCGCTCCCCCTTTCTCCTTTCTTCTCCCCTCTTCTCTCCCCTCCTCTCCCCTCTTCTCTCCCCTTGGGACATGCAGTTTCAGTATTCACATAACATTTCTAAAGCGTACGAGTTGCAGCATGAAAAAAATGGTCCTGGCCTTCGTGGTCCTTGTGACATTAGGGATGGCCTGTTGGCAGCCATGTATTTATAATTTCTTAGATCTAAGCAAAACATGCTGAATGCTCAAGTCAAAAAGCTAGGCTTTTACTAGCCTGACAGGTAAATAATTTTATTTAACTGAGCAGCACAAGCACATCTCGATTTATGTTACTAAGTGACTCTATCACCAAAGGCACAATGCTCCAGCCCCAAGCCTTTATTTCAAAACATGATGCATTGAGGTCGTTTTATTTTGATTCCCAGGAATGATCACAATTGGACTCCAACACCAGACTACTACGGTTTGTAAAAAGAAAGCTTAGGACTCCAATCGGGTACTCTGCTAATCTTAAAACAGAAGCAATAAAGTTTGAGAAGTGAGATTGTAGCTAGAACTTAAGTGCTTGAAGTCAAACATAAAAACATCACAGGGTGTCAAATCTTCAGGGGGTGTGGCCAGGCAGCGAATGGAGTGAGAAGGAGGGCTCTGGAGTTCCAGTGATCTCGGCCCCATCCGACTCATCCTGTCCATACTGCCACATAAGGGAAGGAGGGGGTTGCTTCCCGGACCACTGCCATTAAAGGGGGACCCCTCAACTGCAACTGGGGCATGCCGAAAATAAATCCATTTGGGAACCTGGGCCACATGGCAACCTAAAATGGCAGCCGGAGCGAGTCCCAGTGCCGCGGGAGAACCGACACCGTGCAGGTGAGGTGGCACACCCTGGAGGGTGAGGGTGCTCCCTGGCACTTACAGGCAAAACTGAGCTGGCGATGGGGGCTTTGAGCTGGTGCAGGGCTGGACACAAGAGACTGCGGGGAGCCCTACTTCTGACCCCAGAAGAATCTGGCTGCGACCTTAGCTGCCAGGCCAGACGCGCCATGGTGCCCCAACTTGCAGGCGACTGGGACGCACTGAGGATGAGCCCATCTGGTGACCCAGGCTGCGTCCACATAGCCACCTAAAATAGCGCCGGTACCTGGGTGACCCCCAGCACCGCTGGCGAATGGACACCGCTTAAGGGAGACGGCACTTCCTTGAGGGTGAGGATACTCCCTGGTGCTTACATACAAGATTGGGGTAGCGCTGGGGCCCCCGAGCTGGCGTGGAGCCAGGCACACGGATTAAGGTGAGCTAGGCCTCTGACCCCAAAGGAATCAGACAGCAATCTCGGTGGCCAGAGACTCCGTGGCGCCCTGACCTGCGAGTGATTGGTGCCGTCGGCCCGGCCCTGGACCGGCGTAGAAGAGCGCCACTGGAGGGGGGGCTCCGCTGCCCCTCTTTGCTGTATGGTGAAGACGTGACCCAAGACAGGATGGAGTGGTGGCGCTGAGATTGCTGCCGGCAGGCGCGCAGCTTAGGTGGATGCAGCTCCTTGAGGAGTGAACTGACCTGAGGAGGGGTCCTCACTAACCCTCATCATTGATACGGATTTCTACATTAATTGACAATGAGGATGGCATGGCGGTGTCAGAGGTGAGGAGGGGGTGCGCCAGCTTACATTCGAGCAGGGCCTGGGGCCCCATGACCATCAAGTGGAGCAGCAACCACCAGGGCAGCCTCACGGGTCTCGGACACTTAGCTCATCTACCCACACCATCCCCAACCCCCATGCCCTTTCCGGGCACCCCAAGGCAATAGATGGAATAGAGGTGGCAGAAAGGGGGAGTGGAAGGGCCAGGGGGGGGGGGGGGGAGGCATGGTCCCTACCAAGTGGCGGAGGAACCTTGGCCCACAGTTTGCTCCTATGCTTTATGACCACTTGGAGAGGTGAGCCTATGTCACAGGATGACACCGAAAGGGCCTAGACATGTGACCCTAAAAGTTGCTCACCACAGGCACCAAATATTAGGAGGCGTTCAGGCTTGCCTCCTCTTATTGCGGGGGACTAACCACCACTGTGAAGCCCATTGCTTAATTTGAATCTTAGGGCCGCCTGCTTGACTTGCCTCAAACCAGAAGGATCTACGGCGACTTAGACTTAGCGGCGATCGGCTCAGGGGTGCACCATGGGCAAGTACACAAAAAAAGGACAGGGACCACGGGGATCCCAACGCAGAGGGACCACCTGTGGTTGCCCAGAACAAGCGTCGCCAATGATGTTGACAATAGTGCCTTTGACCCCCACACTCAAGGATGTGCTACAGGCCATAGCAGCGTCCAGAGAGGCCCTAGTAGTCAAGATTGATATGATAAGCATTGATTTGGGTCTCTTGCATGACGACTGTAAAGAAATGGCTCCCTGTTGCAGTTACCCCCCACTTTTTGCCTGATACTGATGCTGACTTGACTGAGAAGTGTGCTGGGACCCTGCTAACCAGGCCCCAGCACCAGTGTTCTTTCACCTAAAATGTACAGTTGTTTCCACAATTGGCACAACCCTGGCACCCAGGTAAGTCCCTTGTAACTGGTACCCCTGGTACCAAGGGCCCTGATGCCAGGGAAGGTCTCTAAGAGCTGCAGCATGTCTTATGCCACCCTAGGGATCCCTCACTCAGCACAGACACACTGCTTGCCAGCTTGTGTGTGCTGGTGAGGACAAAACGAGTAAATCAACATGGCACTCCCCTCAGGGTGCCATGCCAACCTCACACTGCCTGTGGCATAGGTAAGTCACCCCTCTAGCAGGCCTTACAGCCCTAAGGCAGGGTGCACTATACCACAGGTGAGGGCATAGGTGCATGAGCACTATGCCCCTACAGTGTCTAAGCAAAACCTTAGACATTGTAAGTGCAGGGTAGCCATAAGAATATATGGTCTGGGAGTCTGTCAAAAACGAACTCCACAGCTCCATAATGGCTACACTGAATGCTGGGAAGTTTAGTATCAAACTTCTCAGAATAATAAACCCACACTGATGCCAGTGTTATTTATTAAAAAATGCACACAGAGGGCATCTTAGAGATACCCCCTGTATTTTATCCAATTGTTCAGTGCAGGACTGACTGGTCTGTGCCAGCCTGCTGCTGAGAGACGAGTGTCTGACCTCATGCGGTGAGAGCCTTTGTGCTCTCTGAGGACAGAAACAAAGCCTGCTCTGGGTGGAGGTGCTTCACACCTCCCCCCCCTGCAGGAACTGTAACACCTAGCAGTGAGCTTCAAAGGCTCAAGCTTCGTGTTACAATGCCCCAGGGCACTCCAGCAAGTGGAGATGCCCGCCCCCTGGACACAGCCCCCACTTTTGGCGGCAAGTCCAGGAGAGAAAAACAAGGAGGAGTCACTGGCCAGTCAGGACAGCCCCCAAGGTGTCCTGAGCTGAGGTGACTCTGACTTTTAGAAATCCTCCATCTTGTAGAAGGAGGATTCCCCCAATAGGGATAGGAATGTGACCCCCTCCCCTTGGGAGGAGGCACAAAGAGGGTGTACCCACCCTCCGGGCTAGTAGCCATTGGCTACTAACCCCCCAGACCTAAACACGCCCTTAAATTTAGTATTTAAGGGCTCCCCTGAACCTAAGAATTTAGATTCCTGAAACCTACAAGAAGAAGACTGCCGAGCTGAAAAACCCCTGCAGAGGAAGAACAGAAGACACCAACTGCTTTGGCCCCAGACTTACCGGCCTGTCTCCTGCCTTCCAAAGAAACCTGCTCCAGCGACGCTTTCCAAGGGACCAGCGACCTCTAAATCCTCTGAGGACTGCCTGACTTCAAGAAAGACAAGAAACTCCTGAGGACAGCGGCACTGCGCCAAAAGAACTGCAACTTTGTTTCAAGGAGCAGATTTAAAGACCCCTGCAACTCCCCGCAAGAAGCGTGAGACTTGCAACACTGCACCCGGCGACCCCGACTCGACTGGTGGAGAACCAACACCTCAGGAAGGACCCTCCGGCGACTCCGAGACCGTGAGTAACCAAAGTTGTCCCCCCTGAGCCCCCACAGCGACGCCTGCAGAGGGAATCCCGAGGCTCCCCCTGACCGCGACTGCCTGAACTCCATTTCCCGCGGCTGGAAAAGACCCTGCACCCGCAGCCCCCAGCACCTAAAGGAACGGAACTCCGGTGCAGGAGTGACCCCCAGGAGGCCCTCTCCCTTGCCCAGGTGGTGGCTACCCCGAGGAGCCCCCCCCTTGCCTGCCTGCAACACTGAAGAGATCCCTTGATCTCTCATTGAAAACCATTGTAAACCCGACGCGTGTTTGCACACTGCACCCGGCCGCCCCCGCGCTGCTGAGGGTGTACTTTTTGTGCTGACTTGTGTCCCCCCCGGTGCCCTACAAAACCCCCCTGGTCTGCCCTCCGAAGACGCGGGTACTTACCTGCTGGCAGACCGGAACCGGGGCACCCCCTTCTCTCCATTGAAGCCTATGTGTTTTGGGCACCTCTTTGACCTTTGCACCTGACCGGCCCTGAGCTGCTGGTGTGATAACTTTGGGGTTGCTCTGAACTCCCAACGGTGGGCTACCTTGGACCCAAACCTGAGACTTGTAAGTGATTTACTTACCTGACAAAACTAACAAAAACTTACCTCCCCCAGGAACTGTGAAAATTGCACTGTGTGTCCACTTTTAAAACAGCTTATTGTGTTTTATGTAAAAAGTATACATGCTAATGTAATGATTCAAAGTTCCTAAAGTACTTACCTGCAATACCTTTCAAATGAGATATTACATGTAGAATTTGAACCTGTGGTTCTTAAAATAAACTAAGAAAATATATTTTTCTATAACAAAACCTATTGGCTGGATTTGTCTCTGAGTGTGTGTTCCTCATTTATTGCCTGTGTGTATGTACAACAAATGCTTAACACTACTCCTTTGATAAGCCTACTGCTCGACCACACTACCACAAAATAGAGCATTAGTATTATCTCTTTTTGCCACTATCTTACCTCTAAGGGGAACCCTTGGACTCTGTGCATACTATTCCTTACTTTGAAATAGTGCATACAGAGCCAACTTCCTACAACGACCATCAGCGCTTGGCGGAGAGGGTCATTGAGAGAGTGTGCACTCTCCTAGATGACCCCTGCAGTGGCGGCAGAGTGTGTACACTCTCCGAGATGACCCCTGCAGTGGCGGCAGTTGGTGGCCGCATGGACTCAGTCGAATCTTGCCTAAAAGCACCAGAGAGCACATGCCGCAATAATATTACAGTAGTGGGGCTACCTGGAAAAATTGAAGCCTTGGACATGGTGCGCTACTTGGAAGACTGGCTCAGGCGCTAAGTGGCCCCGGAGGGCTCGGATGGCTTATCCCTCTTCTTTGCCTTGGAAAGTGCGCACAGGGTCCTGGCTCGGGCATTCCCCCTAGGTGCTCCCCAGAGGGCGGTGGTGGTGTGGCTGCTCCCCTTCAAAAATCAAAACTAAATCTTACAGCACGCTCAACTGCGAGAAAATCTTGTGGTGGAGAATAAGGTGTCAATATTTCCGGACTTCTCTAGAGAGGTGCAACGCCAAAGGGCTACATCAACCTTAAGTGAAGAAGAAACTCCGGGAACTAGGGATAGAGTACTCCATGCAGTTCCCTGCACAACTTTGAGTGGTGACACCAGTGGTACAGTTCTTTTCTACCCCCAGGATGCATGTTCCTGAATGGAGCAGCAGCCTCGCCCGAGCAAGCGACCCAGAACACAAAGGAGAAAGCGGTGACCCCACTCTTGATTGAGACCTTCTGCACTGACTGAATCTCCCATGGAGGAGGAAGCGCATAGGGAACGTCAGAGTGGTTGATGCGGTCGCCTCCCTAGTTGTCCTCGCCTGGTCCATTGTTCCTGTCCCAGGGAGCAATTGAGGAGAGATCAGATTGTGACAGCAAGCCCCTCGTCTTGATACCTCCCAGCATGATCCTACCCGTGGTCACCTGGGGAACTGCAGACAAGCTCATCCAACGAACTATCCCAGCGCCACAACTAACAATTGATCTGAGAGACTGGAGCCAAAAGAGAATTCTGTTTTCACATTGCCCATTGTTGCTAATGCAGTAGATATTCCCTGTAGATAAATCACCATTGCTTTTCTTATAATATGTACCACTGTGGGTCAGATAGGTGCCTGAGATGCCCGGAGCCGAGTGCTGCAGACTGCCGGAACTATCACCCCCCTGCAGACACTGGCCTGAGCATTAGAAGGCATGAACATGTTCGATTGTTGGTTGTTTGAAAGTTTGGGCGAATGGGTCAGACCAGTTGTCATGGGGACTTGTAGTTGGGATGTGTTTATTTTAGATAAAAAAGGGGATTGTTTTATGCTGCATATGCCTGCCGCACACTAGACATGCTTTGACGGGGGTGTCCTTAGGGATGGGCCAGGAGACCCTACAACTATCCATACACCACACTCTATACGCCCGATGGCTACCATGCTAGATTTTAAGGTACTAACATGGAACATTAGAGGGATGCACTCAATGACCAAGCATCACAAGTTATTCTCACATCTCACTAGAAGAGGGATACATATAGCTCTTCTCCAGGAAACCCACCTGGACGCCAAGGAGGGCAATGAACTGTAACACAGATGGAGAGGTCGGGTCTATTGCACTACTTACTCTGCATATGCGCACCAGGGTTTTGGGGTTTTGAGTGATGAGTGGTGTGCCCTTATATGGATCAAACCAGGGGTGCCTTTTCAGAATACCACATCCATCATAGATCCCCTGGGGTGATACGTCATAATCATAGGGAGACTAGATGGGTGGGAGATAGTGATAGGGAATGTCTATAGAAAGGGAATGGGGACTAATAGATTATTGGTCAGCACACCATCCAGAGGGAAGAGATTACTCATTTTTCTCTCCATTACATGACTTGCATGTGCGATTGGACACCTTCTTGTGCTCGCCAGACATTCATGAGCTGACACACCTAACTGAATGCCTGATCAGAACAATCTCGGACCATAACCCATTACTGTTAGGACTTACATGGTTGCACTCCTGACACCCAGTACCCAAATGGCTACCCAGGCCAGACCTATTGGAAGATCAGGTCTTTAAGGACACTATTTGCTCTGACATAACGGCTTACTTTGAGGTAAATGAGGGGTCCACAAGCTTGCGACTGAGTGGAATGAGTTTAAGGCAGTGATTAGAGGGTGATGCATCTCAGCGGCCATGAGTCTGCCACACACTGCTACATGATATAGGGAAAACTGAGCAAGCGCTACAAACACTAGAGCAGAGGCGCACCCATATGACCCAGACCTTCAGATATTGGTCATCGAGGCCTGAGGGAAAGTGGACGTAGAGGTCAAAAGACCACAAGTCTCATGTAGTGCATACACATGCTGATGGCGATCTAGCGAGCTCTGTTTTGGCGTGGCTGGCGAACCCAGCAAAAAGAGGGTCGGTCATAGTTGAATTCCGCAAACCCTTGAGCCACGCAGTCTATCACCAGGCAGAAATTATCAAGAATTTTTCAGTTACTGTGCGGACCTATATACAAGTAAAGTCCAGCATCCATGGCAGACATCCAAGGGTTCTTGTCACATATCACCCTCCCGACATTATCAAATCGAGAGTCGGAGGCCTTAGGACAGGCAGTCACGCTCCCTGAGGTGAGTGTGGCCATCAAAAACATGATGCGGAATAAGACCCCAGGACTGGATGGTCTTCAGTCTAATTTTACTCAACATATATAGCTACATGAAGCCCGAGACTGGTCAGCATGTTTGAGGAGGCTAGGAAAAATGGGACCCTTGTCTCGTCGGCTCAGGAGGCCCTTATCGTTCCTCTCCTGAAACAAGGAAAACTGTCCACTCACGTAACAGCTTATCGACCCTTGTCGATGCTGTTGGAAGATTACAAGATACTTTGCAAAATGCTGGCCACACGCCCTACTACACCTTATCCATTGAGATCGGGCAGGAGTCACCCAGGTTGGCATATGGCCCTTAACATCTATCTGCTATTCTCACTACTTGATGATTACGATAAGAATAGCGCAGTGATTTTCCCTGTAGATTTCGAGAAAGCTTTTGATAGCTTGGAATTACATTACCTATATGAAGTGCTACTTAAGTTTGGCCTTGGAAAGCACTTCGTAGCCTGGACCCAACTGCTCCATACCATGCCGCAAGCAAAGTTAATAATCGGAAAGTTATCAGCTAAAAAGGAACCAGGCAGGCCTGCCCAGTATCCCCCTTCTTTTTGCCCTTGCTGTCAAACCGCTTGCGTGTATGGCTTGAACGGAAACGCCTACAGAGGGTGTGATCATCACATTGCACAGTACGCAGATGATCTCCTGCTATTCTTGGGGGACACAGCGGGTGAACTGGCGAAAGTCCTGTCTCTTCCCTATGACAGCCGACCGATCAGCCCCCCCAGACCTCAGTGATCTGCAGTGGGAGCTGCGCTGCCTAGCTTACCTGGGAGGGCACATTTATCATAATTGAGTGAACCTTATGGAGGGAAATGTAGGGTGGGCACTGCGTGGTCTCCGTAGCAATATGGCCTTTGGGAGAGTCATTGTCCCTCTCAGTGGCAGGGCGGGAGCAAAATGATTGCTCTACCTCAGCTACTTTACTTTGTTACTCTCTGGCTATGGATCCCAGGTGCATTCTTCAAAGAGTTAAATTTGTTGATTGTTGGCTTCCTATGGTGGTCCAGCAGATGAAGGCTGGCAGCTGGATAGAGGCGGGGGCAACCTCCATGGGCACCTTATTCGAAGCAGACACCCTCCTACCATTCAAGGAATTTAGAGCTAGCTAGGACTTACCCCAAGGTCACTTACTCCTTCATAGGGCAGTCACGGAGGCGATCACTAAGCACTGGCGGAAGAGGCGTGAGGAGTCTCCCCATTTGGGTGTCTGTCAATATCTGATAAGTGCTACTGGCACAAAATAAAGCAGTGACATGTCTTTATAGGAGGATACAAGCAGACCTTTGTCAACTCCTTACAGCCCTTAAATGGGAAGAGGACTTGGGTACATTAATTACGGATGAAAATTGGGGGTGGGGGGGACATACTGACCTGCATACCTAAAGTCTCTAGAATAGCAAGTTTAAGCTAATAAACCTGTATGTCTTACACAGGACATACTTAACGCCTCAGCTGCATTTAGGTCTGTTGGAAGCCAGATGCCCACACTGTGAAGAAGCAGCAAAATTGTTTCACATGTTCTTGGTTTGTCCAGCTCTGAGGAAATTCTGGGAATTCGTTGTCAACACGCTAACAGAGGTCATGAACCGTGAAGTTCCCTAAGATCCCAGATATTGTTTTCTCAGTGGTTATTCCCATATGGCTCTGCATAAAGTGTCCAACCAGTTCCATGATGTAGGAAGCTGGCTCTGTAAATACTATATCAAAACAAGATAGTGTGCAGTCCAGGGATTCCCCCAGAGGCTTAGCAGAAGCTAAAGTAGATAATACTAATGCTCTCTTTTGTGGTAGCATGGTTGAGATTTTAGGCTTCTCTCGTAGGGGATTTCCATGTATAGTCATAAGCACTGAATAGTTCCGCGCGCCTGCGGGGACCCCGGAGCACTGTTGTGTAGTATATTCTTAAGTGCAATCATCAGCTCCTTGACAAAAAGGTCTGTGAAAAACACTTAAGAATAACAATGTGCAGCCTATGTGAACAGCTACACAGGCCAAATTGTTAGAAGAAAAAAACAGTTGTAGTGTAAATTTCACGTTTAAACCTCTATTTATTCTATAAATACATAAATAAATACATTCTCATATTTTATTTACACCTCTCATGAGAATAAAACAATGTAGGGCAGTGTAGCCCATAGGCTGCCATTATACAGAATGAAAATAGAGCTGTGCCTTTAAGAAAGTAAAGTCTTCCTGTTTCCCATCATGCACAGCAAAAGGCAGTTGCCTCAGTTCTTTTTTCCGGCTCCTTTCTGACAGGACCCTGAAGCATTGAGCTCTACCTCACAAAATCCTTTTGTGACAGAAATTCATTTAAAATCTTTTGAATTTCATTTTCACTCGACGTTTTTAACATTGAGTGATAATTTTCTGCTTTTTTCTGTTAGATTCTGACAGAATTTTGAGGTTTTTCTACTTCAGAAATGCCTTCACTGTTTGACAAATGTCCTTCTTGTGGCAGAAAAAAGGCCAAAACAGATCCACATCGGGTCTGCATAATTTGCCTTCCATCCAGCCACAAACCGGAGTCGTGTGACATCTGCAAAACCTTCTCCAGAAGGACCCTTCGTGACAGGGAGAAGATCCGACTCCAGGCGAAAGAGGACAGGAGGAAAAGTGGTCATTCTACCACAGAGCGAGGAGAAGGTCAGTCTTCTACCAGGGCTCACACTGGTTCCTCTATAACTCCGACCAGACCGGCTCAAAAACGGCACAGGTCTCCGACGACGTCGAGGGCGTCGACGTCGAGGCAAGGAACGGCGCCAACATGCTCGCCGTCGAGGAGTGGTTCGCCGGCGAGAAAGAGACATCGCTCGCCGTCGACGACGATTTCGCCGTCGAGACGGCGTGGACTTTCGCCGTCGAGATCTGGGTCACCGTCGACACGGCGAGGACGTTCCACGTCGAGGAGATCTGAATCCGGTTCGCCGTCGAAACGGCGAGATCGATCAACGTCGAGGGGTGCTCGACGTCGTAGACGTTCACCGTCATCACGGCGACGTCGAGGGTCGTCGTCGAGAGATTCTCAACGGCGAGAAGAATCGACGGCGAAGGACACTCGCCGTCACCGTACTTCGACGTCGAGGAGTGTGTCGACGTCGAGACAATCAAAAAGACCTAGGAGGGTTTATACAACCTCAGAATCCTCGGCTTCAATCATCCTCCTTCCAGCGTCTCCACAACTCTCTCCTCGACAATCACCATTGCCACAGACGCCGGTAACACCTACGGCGCCTCTTCCGGCTCCGCCTGTAGAGTCTGTTTTGAGGACTCCAACGCGGTCTGTAAGACGTTCGGGACATTCCTCTAGACGCTCTTCTTCCTCTCGACACCGTCATGACCCACAGAGATCTCAGCATTCACATCACAGGCGTTCTTCTTCGTCTACACGGGACTACTCTCCAACCCTATCGGACTCACCGTCCCCGAGAGTGTCCCCCATAGATGATGTGAATACGTTCCAGGAGGTCTTAGTACGAGGGGCAACCAAGCTGAACATCCCGCTGGCGGTACCTGCCCCATCGACGTCAGTGATCTTCGAGACCTTGCATCACAGGACATCTTCCAGACCTTTGCTTCCACTGGTTCCAGGTCTCCTTGAACCAGCAATGGATATTTTCCTTGCACCGGCCGCAACAAAGTCTGCTCCTTCCAGACTTATTAAAAAATATCGTCCACCAGAACAAGATCCTCTATTCTTGAGGTCGGACCCAGTTCCTGATTCGGTGGTCATAGTAGCGGCAAAGAAACTGCATTCAACCTCACCATCTTCTTCTTCACCTCCAGATAAAGAGAGCAGAAAGATAGATGCTGCAGGACGAAAAGTATGCTCTACTGCAGCCGTCCCGATGAAGGCAGCCAGCGCTACTGCGTTATTAGGGCGGTACGATCGTGCCCTCTGGGACTCTTTAATACAGTTTGCGGAACATCTTCCTAAGGATAAAAGGGAAGATTTCCTGGAGGTCGTGGGTGAGGGATCCATGGTGTCTAACCAAATTATAAGTGCTGCAGCTGACTCTTCGGTGCTATCCGCACACAATTATGCACACGGGATAGCGCTCAGAAGGCATGCATGGTTGAGACTTACATCACTCAAACCTGAAGCGCAGCAGAGAATACAAAACCTGCCTTTCTCGGGCTCCACCTTGTTCGGTTCTCATGCCGATGACGAGATGGCTAGAATGAAAGCTGAACTAGATACCTTGAAAGCGGTAGGGATGGAAAGACCGAAAGAACAAAGAAAGGTTTTCCGGCCATATCAACGACGACTTTTCACCCACCGGTATCAGTCGCCACACTGGATGTCTTCGCGCCCCCAGCAACAGCAACAACAGCAGTATCAAAGGGGTTTCTCTACTCAGCGAAGGTCGACAAGGGGTCGTTCAACACCTCAAACTCAGGCAACTCGACAGGCTCCCACGTCTAAGCCCTGAATCTTTGCTTCCCCCTCCTCCGTTATCCACTCCGGTAGGGGGAAGTATCTCAAATCATCTGGACGAGTGGCTACGCATCACAACAGACGCCTGGGTATTGAATATTGTGAGACATGGTTACGCTCTCAGATTCACCAGTCCTCCACCATCTGTTCCACCCAAAACAGCCAACCGCCATCTCGAAGCTCTACAGTTAGAGGTCAATATCCTATTGCAAAAAAGAGCCATAGAACCCGTTCCCATCAGCCAGCAAGGGAAGGGGATTTATTCGAGATATTTCCTTGTACCGAAAAAAGACAAACAAGAGTTTCGTCCCATCTTAGATCTGAGGACAGCAAACAAATGGATTCGCAAAGAAAAATTCAGGATGTTAGCCTTACACCAAATTTATCCACATCTACGTCAGGGCGACTGGCTATGTGCGATAGATCTTTGCGACGCTTACTTTCACATCCCAGTAACCAAGAAACATCGAAAATTCCTAAGGTTCACTGTCGGAAAACGCCATTACTAATTTGCAGTTCTACCTTTCGGCCTAAAATCAGCGCCAAGAACTTTTTCCAAATGCATGGCGGTAGTAGCCGCCCACTTGAGGAAACAGCGAATATTCGTCTACCCCTATCTAGACGATTGGCTCATAAAGGCCTCCAGTTGTCTCGAGACACAGCAACATTTCGAATGGACTCTACAACTGCTGCAAAAACTTGGTCTTCAAGTCAATCTCCTGAAATCTACAGCAACACCTGTTCAGAGGTTGCATTACTTAGGGGCCATTGTAGATACCAGGCTAGGAAAGGTGTTTCCTTCGGAGGAACGACGGTTATCGATTCTCCAGAAGTGCAAACAACTGCAGGAAAGACCTCAAGCCACTGCAAGAATAATAGCTTCTCTACTGGGCTCGATGGCGTCTTGTATCCATCTGGTTCCCAATGCTCGCCTCCATATGAGACCATTGCAGGAAAACCTGGAGGATCAGTGGTGTCAACTGAGGGACGATTGGGAGAACAAAGTCCTTCTTTCTCCTCACACCCTACAATCCCTCAAGTGGTGGTGTTTACCCAGCAATCTCTTGGTGGGGATTCCGTTCCAACAACGGCCCCCATCTCAAACCATCGTAACAGATGCGTCACTGATCGGATGGGGGGCGCACATGGAACATCTTCGAGTCCAAGGCGAGTGGTCACAGAGAGAGAGTCTCTATCACATCAACCTGCTGGAACTTCGCGCAGTCCACCTTGCGCTCAAAGCCTTCCTTCCCTCTCTGAGAACGGAAACTCTCCTTCTCCAGACAGACAACGTGGCCACTATGTACTACGTGAACAAACAAGGAGGCACCAGGTCCAGAATTTTATCCAGAGAGGCTCAGACAATCTGGCATTGGCTTCTAGCCAGGAACCTGTCACTAGTGGCAACTCACCTGCCCGGCATCCAGAATGTTCAAGCGGATGCCCTCAGTCGGGTAATGGACGAGAACCACGAATGGGTACTACACGACGACGTCGTTCATTCCATTTTCGCACTCTGGGGTACCCCCTCTACAGACCTATTCGCAACCCCAGAAAACAAAAAATGCCAAAACTTCGCCTCCAGATATTACCATCCAGGGACACTGGGGAATGCCCTGTGGATAAGCTGGTCAGGAGCATTTCTTTACGCCTTTCCACCGCTTCCCCTGATTCCGGCGGTCCTCCAGAAGCTGTCCAATGTTCAGACCAAAATGATCCTAATTGCTCCGGAGTGGCCACGCCAGTGGTGGTTCCCAGACCTTCTTCACCGGTCACTCAAACCACACATCAGGCTACCATATCGTCCGGACCTTCTCACGAAGTTCAGAGGGCAGATATCTCATCCCAACCCCTCATCGTTGAGTTTGGCAGCATGGCTCCTGAGCTAGTGCAATATGGACACTTGAACCTACCTCAGGATTGTATGGAAATTCTGAAGGAAGCAAAGCGCCCTTCCACACGATCAGCCTATGCAAGCAAGTGGAAGAGATTCTGCATTTGGTGTTTACACAACAACATTGACCCGGTTTCCTGTGGAGAACAATCTATCCTGCCATACTTGTTAAGTTTGGCAAAATCGGGCTTACAACTGTCGTCAATAAAAGTTCACTTGGCGGCTGTCACAGCATACAGAAAGAGTCCTTCACAAACTTCCTTTTTTCGGATTCCGATTATTAAGGATTTCCTAGAAGGTTTAAAGAAGGTTTTTCCCCCCATTAGAAAGCCTTCTCCTCCATGGGAACTGAACGTTGTCTTATCACGTCTGATGCTGCCGCCATTCGAGCCAATACATAAGGCATCGCTGCAACATCTCACATGGAAAGCTGCTTTTCTGGTGGCAATCACTTCAGCGCGTAGGGTCAGCGAAATCCAGGCCCTTTGCGCTCAGGAACCCTACACGGTTTTTCATTCTGCAAAAGTGGTAATGAGAACTCATCCAAAATTTTTACCTAAGGTAGTCTCCGACTTCCATGTGAACCAAACAATTTCATTACCGACTTTCTTTCAGAATCCAGCTACTCCTGCTGAGAGAACTCTGCACTCTCTGGATGTAAAGAGAGTATTGAAATTTTACTTGGACAGGACAAAAAGCTTACGAAAATCACAACAGCTTTTTATTAACTATGGCCCAATCAGAACAGGTTTGGGTACATCTAAACAATCTTTATCCAGGTGGATTGTTTCATGTATAATGTTATGTTATCAGTTAGCAAACAAATCCCTTGGTGGTAGGCCAAAAGCCCACTCTACCAGAGGGAAAGCAGCTACTGTAGCCTTGATGAGAAATGTCCCTTTGGCAGAAATATGCAAGGCTGCCACTTGGAGGTCGGTCCATACCTTTACTAAGCATTACTGCCTTGATACAGACGCTAGGGCAGATGCTCAGGTTGGGCAGGCTTTGCTCAAGAATTTGTTTGCATGATTCATGTTTTTCTCAGTATTCTTATATCTACTCCACCGCGGTTATGGGGATGGGCTTGCTACTCTATTCAGTGCTTATGACTATACATGGAAATCCCCTACGAGAGAAGAAATGGTTTCTTACCTGTAACTCCAGTTCTCTCGTAGGGGTATTTCCATGATAGTCATAAGCAACCCTCCCTCCTCCCCGGTGGAGTTGACATAGAACATGAATATTATGGAGGTTGGTACTCCAACAAATGTTTTGTTTTTTCTTCATGTCAGGTTAATAGCCTCCAAAAAAGAACTGAGGCAACTGCCTTTTGCTGTGCATGATGGGAAACAGGAAGACTTTACTTTCTTAAAGGCACAGCTCTATTTTCATTCTGTATAATGGCAGCCTGTGGGCTACACTGCCCTACATTGTTTTATTCTCATGAGAGGTGTAAATAAAATATGAGAATGTATTTATTTATGTATTTATAGAATAAATAGAGGTTTAAACGTGAAATTTACACTACAACTGTTTTTTTCTTCTAACAATTTGGCCTGTGTAGCTGTTCACATAGGCTGCACATTGTTATTCTTAAGTGTTTTTCACAGACCTTTTTGTCAAGGAGCTGATGATTGCACTTAAGAATATACTACACAACAGTGCTCCGGGGTCCCCGCAGGCGCGCGGAACTATTCAGTGCTTATGACTATCATGGAAATACCCCTACGAGAGAACTGGAGTTACAGGTAAGAAACCATTTCTTATCAGTGGGTAATGCAAAGCATTTGTTGTACATGCACAGACAATATAAGAGGCACACACTCAGTGACTTAACTCCAGACCAATTGTTTATAGAAAACATATCTTTTGTTAATTTATTTCTAGATCCACAAGATTCAAGTTGCAGTTAAGTACATCAATAAACACGTATTTCACATATGAATCAATATTACTTTGATTGAAATCGGTAAGTTATACAGTTCTTGAATAAATGGCAATAATCTGTTTTAGAAGTTGACACTGCAGTTTTCAGAAACAGTTTCTAGGGGGAAGAAAAGTTAGTACAGGTAAGTTTTACAGGTAAGTACAAGACTTACAGTTCCAGTCTCCAGGGGTTAGGAAGTCTACAGGATGGGATTCATGTTAACCCATAACACCCACCACCAGCAGCACAGGGCCAGCCAGGTGCAGAGGTCAAATGTGAGACAAATTTAACATGGGCTCCTATGCAGACTGGGGGCCCTTGGTTTTAGAGTTGCTGGCAGGTAAGTACCCACATCTTCGGAGGGCAGAATTGGGGGGTTTAGAGGAGCACTGGGGGGTGGGAGGGCACAGGTGAGCACCAAACAAACACCCTTAGCGACACAAGGGCAAGCCGGGTGGAGGGTGCAAACACAGCGTCCGGCTCCCAATGCTTTCCTACGAGAGGACCCCAGGGTCACTTGGATGCTCTAGGCTTGGTCCAGGGGCTCGGTTCTGGAAACCCGCAGCCTGGACAAGTGGGAGGGCTTCTTGCTGAACGTTGCTGCAACAAGGGCCAGTTTCCTTCACAGGAATTAGCACTTCTTCTTGCTAAGAGAGAGATAATAAGGAATTGGAAAGCAGCAAGGGGTCCCCAGAGCACAGCCTGGAGGAGGGAGGTGTTGAGGTGGGCGAAGGCGGAGGCGATGGTGAGATACCGGGAAGCCAGGCACGGCCAGGGTTTGACCGAGAGGACCCTGGCCTGGAGCACCCTGTTTGTGCGTCCTGGAGAATTTGGGCGAAACACCTATAGACAGTGCATCATCCCCAAGAAGGCTGGGAGACAACTAACTTACTATGTCCCTGACAGGACACTCCACTTCCCTATCATCTAACACCCACATGTCCGGAGGGGGATCAAAGGGGGGAGAGGACACAACTTACCTGGAGACTCCTGACACGACGACAGACAACAGTAACATATTAGCAGATTGAGGTGGCATGATGCGCAAGGGGGGACGGCAGATAGAGGGTATTCACTTGGTTTGGTAGCACCTATTCTGTGGTGCTGCATGAAGGGAGGGGAAATATTGTCACTGAAATTATGCAGCCATGGAATACATTTGTTGATGTCTCAATTATTGTATTAAGAGATCCCATGTATTATAGAAGTGAGATACTGCCATTGATGAGACCAAATTCCCTGTAACAAAAAATGATACGCCACAACTGGAGCTTCCAATGTGCCTTTAATGTAATTATTAAAGCACAATAAAGTATGGTAAAAAAAAAGTGTCAAATAGTCATACAACTGTCCACAGCAACTTTGATGTATAGGGCTGTCATTATTTTTGGGTCTCGGCTAGACAGCGCATGCAATATCTCTTAAAGGCATGTTGGCTTTATTCAGTGGCCACAGCCTGCCCATAAGCTTACCAGTGGTAAGCTTCGGAGTTCCTCCCATTTGTTTTTCCATTCATCATGGCATGTGGTCGTTTAAAGAGTAGTGCTATGTCGCAGCCCACGATGGCTGCACTGTAGAGCTTTTTCCATAATGTGCAGCCATGCTGAATCGCAGCAGTGCTACTGCCCAACATGGTTAAAAGACATTGACATTAACAACTCCAGTAGCTCCTGGATTGCTGAGACCTGTTCGCTTTGTCAATACTTGTTAAAGTTGTATGTTAGTATAAATGTCTTTGGTTGTAATCCATTATGTAGGTTGTTTTGTGCATATGGCACAGAACTAGATGTTTCTTGCATGGCCGTAGATGTTTTCCTTTTCATGAGTAAACTGATGTGTGACCTATTTAGGTTATTGTTGGTCTTCCAGTATGGAAATAAAAGTTTTCAATGGCATGTGTGGCTGTAGATACACGTGCTTTGCATTTGTTCAAAGAATCTTTGAGTCACAGGATCGAGTTCTCTTGGCTCAGTCCATTCCAAACCGTTCTCTTCCGTCTTTCGATCCGCAACGGTGTTGTACTACGATCACGTTTTTTCTCCATTGCTTCGTTGGTCCGAATTTCACCTCTGGGAGCCAATTCACTGCCCTTCGGGGCGTCCTCGCCTGTCTCGGGCCTACTCCTACACGTGCCATTGGACTATGCAGAGCTAATGGAACTTACTCCATTCCAGTTTTGCCCTCAATGCCACTCTAAATTTCCCCACACCAACCAACATCTGGTTTGTAATTTGTGTCTCTCCCCAGACCACAACAGAGTTGTGATGCCTGCCATTCCTTTCGCTTGAAGAAGACACTGCTGGTCCGAAGAGCTCGTTGGTTGGAAATGGTGTCCAAAACGCTAGACGACACGCCTGATATCTTCGGGGAAGAACACGCGCAGGAGGAGCCACACCAGTAGGTGGCCTTCTCCATTGAGGACTTTGAGTCAGATGGACAATCCAACATTGAAAGGCAACCAGTGATGGTGCATCCTGTGAGTTGAATAACCTCTACTCCCCCAAAAAAAACTTTTAAAAAGCCCCACAAAGAGGTCACTGGAACGCCGCTGCCTTCGGGCGATGGTCTGAGCCGAAAATCACTTTTGGAAGCTCTGCCTCCCGACACCGGACAGAGCCAAGACTAATTCATCTTCAGCACAGACCTCCGGCTCGGTTGGTTCACATATAAATCTAGGATTGAACTGACACATCGACCCGAGCACTTTGGCACCAGCCAAAAAAGCCTCCACATCTGCTTCGGAGCTGACCACTTAGCATCAACTGAAGTCCTCAGTGCAGAACATTTCGGAACACAAAGCTGTGCCTCATAAGGACACTAGTCACTCTTCCGGCACTCCTTCACCAGTGGAACCAATTTTATAGGTCATGGACGCTCGTCAGCGCCAGTTCTTCATTAAAAAAGGAACAAGAAGAATCCTTGCTCTCCCTCCCTGTTCCATTAAAGAGGAATTTAATCTTTGAAGAGGCCTTGGACTTTTTCTCCACCCCCAAAAAAGGCCTCCAAGAAGAAGGCTCATTCTCAGATTCCTCTTTCCACCCCTCCTCCTTCACATTCTCTTACACCTCTTCCTATCCCAGCTTGTTCACCCTTACCTCAAGATGGCGAATTAGGTGATGCACCTCATGATCTAGATCCATGGGATTAATTTGATCCTGATCCCATATTACTAAATGATCCACATCTGTACCCTGCACGATCATCACCGCCTGAAGATTCTACATCATATCAGCAGGCACGGGTAGCGGCATTCCACAATGTCCAGTTACACACTGACCCTATTAAACAGGATTTCCTCTTTGATGTGTTAACAGCCACACACAAAAAGTCAATTCCTCCCCATGCTTGCTGGCATGCTTTGCCATGTTGATGTCATTTTTAAAGAACCTGTAAGGTCCATAGTTATCCCTCTAGGGTTATTAAAAGAAAATATAAAACAGCACCTACAGACCCTCTGTTTATACCTGGTGAACTCCCTTCTGATTATATTGTGGTCAGCACTACACAAAAATGTGCTAATAGTCTACAGGAGATTCGCCCCCTCCTGTCAAAAATAAGAAAATAGATGCAGCTGAAAAAAGAGTAGCAGCAGAGGCTGCCAATCATCAGCGTATCGCCAATTCGAAGACACTGTTAGCATGGGACGATAGGACCCACTGGCATGAAATGGAGGATGTCCTTTGGTACCTCTCGGAGTAATGTCGTGAAAGGGCACAAGAAAGTGTCAGAAGGTCAGGCTATCGCCAGCAATTCCATTTACTGTGTGATACATGCCGCAGATACAGCAGCATGTCGTATTAACACAAGCATCATCATACGCAGGCATGCTTGGCAAAGGTGTTCAGGCTTCAAGTCTGAAGTGCAGCAGGCAGTACTCCACATGGCATGTGATAGGAAACACCTATTTGGACAACAACTAGATACCACACTTGAAAAACATAAAAAAAGACACTGAGACAGCTAAAGCAATGGGGGCACTACTAAATACTACACAACGTGGTGATTTGTGTCCGCCACCATTCAGGGGAGGTTTCAAACCATTGTCTACAGAGCCCTCCACCTCCCAAACTAAACAGGTCTCCCATTTTTATAATAGAGGTTACTTTAGGGGGGATCATACAGAGGCACAAATAAAGGCAGTGGTAAGGGATCCATCTCCTGAGGATCTGTCTCCAATACCAGTCAGTGACTACCTATACCTTCCACCATCTCACCCTCCCTCTGGGGGGGTGGGGAGGGGGAGATTAAAGACGTTTACCCACAATGGTCCGATACCACCACAGACCAATGGGTCCTTTCAATTATCCAACATGTTTATTGTCTGGAGCTCACTTCCAATCTACCAAACATTCACACAAAGACACCGTACTCTTCTCAAAGAAGAGGTTCAATCCTTCCTTCTCAAAGGGGCCATAGAACCAGTCCCCTTGTCACATCAAAGATCAGGAGTATATTCCCTATACTTCCTTATACCAAAGAAAGATGGATCATGCAGGCCAATCCTAGATCATAGACCGTTAAATCTCTACAGTCTTTCAGTGCATTTCCGTATGGTCACCCTCCAAGATGTAATTCCTCTGTTACAGTGCGGCGACTTCATAACAGCATTAGATCTAAAGTATGCTTATTTTCATATTCCCATGCACACCGCAAAAATCTTAGATTCATAATTGCAGGAAAGCATTACCAGTTCAAGGTTTTATCTTTCGGGGTAACATCTGCGCCCAAGGTCTTCACAAAGTGCCGAGCAGTAGTTGCTGCATATCTCAGAGGTCAAACACATTCATGTCTTCTCTTACTTGGATGAGTCGCTCATAAAAGCCAGCTACACACTCGGCTCACAGTGGATCTCCTTCACACTCTGGGATTCCCGATCAGCTTTGAAAAATCCCATTGCCAACCTTTGCAGATACAACCTTATCTAGGAGCGGTGTTCAATGCTCAGTTAGGGTTAGCATATCAAAGCCCAGCTCAAACCTTTCAAACCTTGATTCCCAGTTACAGGAAGACCACACCTACACAGTGAAACTGTGATGCGTCTATTAGGAATGATGGCATCTTGCATTGCCGTTGTACCTCATGCCAGACTGCACATGTGCCTCCTACAGCAATGTATGTCTCAGATACAAGGTCCTCTGGAAGATCTAGTGTTTTTGGACTGCCAGTCTCACCGCTCTCTGCAATGGTTAAATTCCACCAACCTCTCCAAGGGGTAGCCCTTTTTAGACCTGGTGCCTAAAATCATTCTGACTACAGACACATCACAGACCGGTTGGGGGACTCCCCTTCACAACCTCACAGTACAAGGTCTATGGGATCCCAGTCATTAGTCTTTACATATCAGTTACCAGGAACTTCAAGCCGTCTTCCTAGCACTGAAGGCTTTTCTTCCACGCCTTTTTTGCAAAGTGATTCTAGTCCGAACAAACAACATGACAGCCTTATATTATTTGCAAAAACATGGGGGAACACGTTCATCTCAGCTGTCACATCTTGCTCAAACTATGGGAATGGGCAGTTCACCAAATCATTTACTTAGTGGCAGAGAATTTCCCAGGCACGGACAACCAATTTGAAGACCTGCTCAGCAGGATGCAGCAACAAGTCCACGAATGTGAACTCCACCCACAAGTCCTTCAACAGTACTTCCTAAAGCAGGGAACACCCCAAATAGACCTCTTCACCACAACAGAAAATACAAAATGCCAAAACCTTGCGTCAAAATACCCACACCCTCAGTCCAAGGGCAATGCTATGCTTATGCTTTTCAACCTCTTCCACTCATCCTATCTCTAGTTCGCAAATTGAGGCAAACCTCTCTCACTGTGATCCTTGTAGCTCCCACATGGGCACGTCAACCATGGTTCTCAGCACTTCTGGTTCTATCACTAGTTCCGCACTAGAAACTCCACAACAGACCAGACCTTCTCACTCGGATTCAAGGACAGATAAGGGTGAGGGCCGCCTGCTGGTCGTTGCTGCACCGGTGGTTGTTTTCAGTTTTAGGGAAAGAACATTGGTGCTGGGGCTTGGTTAGCAGGGTCCCAGCACACTTCCAATCAAAGCTGGCATCAACTCTAGGCAAAAAGTGGGGGGTGACCATGCCAACAGTGGCATTTTCCTACAACACCTCTCTATTCAGAATAGCAGTTATTAAGGCTTTCATGGAAGGCCATAAGAGTCTTTCCACCCAGGGTACTGCCAGCACCATCCTGGAAACTTGATGTTCTTACTAGGCTCATGGGTCCACCTTTCAAGCCAAAACATTCATGTCAATTACAGTTCCTTTCATGAAAAGTGGCTTTCCTAGTGTCTATCACTTCCCTAAGATGTGTAAGTGAGCTCCAGGCTTTAACTTTAGAAGAACTATAACACAGAGTGTGGGGGATATCATGGACAGGTCTCTTGTGGCCTATTTAGGCTAAGAGTACGCCGGTTAGGCGATCTCCTTCATGGACATGGGAAGTGAGAGTGACAGTTAAGTGTATGAGGTAGATTTACATGCATCTTCCCCAGACACCTGTAGCCATTGTAGTTACGTTAACATATAACTATTGTACATGTGTAAATACATTGCATAGACATCTTTCTCTTTATCCTCTATACACTCCTTCCTCATCTGCCGGCGGGAAAACAATCTAACAAACCAAGGACTTGATGCCCATGCACAGTATCACCGAGAAGAGGAGTCCATCAAACCCGTAACTCGAAAAGACTCTTCAAACAAAAGCAACTTGTAACACTCCTGACCCAACACTAGATAGCAGACTTATGCAAAGCATGTGAATCTACAGCTCTACAGGCCGCAAACATTTGTCTACTGGGTAAGAAACATTTTCCTTATGCATCTAGGAGATTTTTTTATCTTTCGATCTGTGCCCAAAATGGCTTGTAACAACAGATAATAAACTTTTGCAGAGGTTGCAGCCAAGCCCCTGGACCCATTGTGCATATTAACTGCATCTGATCAGCATTCCTGAACGAATACTGTGATCATCTGCGCCGCTGCTTTAAAGTTTTAGGAGTATGAACATGCCAACAAGCAGTAACTGTATGCTTTGGCAGAGCAAACACAAGTGTAGGTGTACAGATGATTAAATGCTTGACCTGTGTCGCAAAAAAATTCTCCACCTATAAACCCAGATGGCAAAGGCCCGATTGAAATTTCGGCGGACGGGTTACACTGTCACAACGGTGACGAATATCCCATCCACGAAATATAAATCCCATTATTTCCTATGGGATTTGTATTTCGGTGGACAGGATATGTGTCACCGTTCTGACACTTTAACCCATCTGCCAAAATCTAAATCAAGCTCTAAGTCAACTCATCTAGAGGAATGCCCCTCTCAGTAACTCAATTGTACTTAACTACATGCTTCTCTGACTAACTTTATAATAAGTTACGCACCTTATGCTTATATCTTTTCATCTGCCTGCAACATGAACACTGATTCACATGATTGAGTCAAATTTTATTGTGCTATTTTAAAAAATGTTATTGGTGTACTTTATGCAGTGGTGTTTATTAACAAAGCATAAACACATCAGCTTCTTATTTTGTTTGTAACAGAGGGAAGTTTTGAGACTTCTTGATATCTTTGGCAGATCGTCAAAGTCAGAGCCTCCCTCTCCCCACCTCCTTGCTTTTTTCTGAATGTTATGGCACTGTCTTGAAAGAGAGAGAATTTGTCCTGATGGACCACTCCTTTTTGCGAGTCAGTTTTGTTTAGATGCACTGGAATCCCTGACGGAACTCAAGTTTTACTTAGGGTGTCAGTTTAGTTTTCAGATTGTCACAGATGTCTTTTGTTCTAGGAAGGTTTTTTCCCTCTGGCATTTTCTGGTCCAGCTGCAAGAGGATCAGAGGTCCTATTCGAAATGTCAGCAGTTGTCTTCCTCCAAACGTTTCCTTTGAATCCTGAATCCTTTACACTTGTCGCAAGGTTTGGCCTCTTTCAATTCGGAATCGAGTTTGCAGCTGATGCAGATTGTAGTGGCAGAAGACCCTCAAATGGAGAAGGTTCCTTGGTGCTTAGGTTGCATCATAGCAGATCTGGAAGTGTCCCTTTGTCCAGGTTCACTTGGGACATGCTGTAGAGAGAGGCCATTTACGATTCTCTGTGTAAGAAGGAGCAAGGGTTGACTTTCCGAGATCAGTTTGCTACTTTCTCCCACTGCTTTATAATGATCTGACGCTGCTACTGAGCTTCCACAGATATTTGTGTTATTGTTTTTGTAATTTAGCCCTTTTCACTTCAAAGGAACGGTTTTATGCTTCATCTTCTACACAATTTGAGTTGCTGTGTGCAATTTGGAAGCCATCATTATACCTACACTTGATCAATTTGAATTTGGTATGGGGCGAACTGGATGGGAAAGATGCAGTTATGTTTGTGACCTTCTACTATAACTAGGCTACAAACCATATTCCTAGTTTGGTACTGATATGAAAGCAACAAAAAGCAAGCCTACATCTTGTTTTATATTTGCATTATCTGTGATTCACCTCAATGTACTGAAACTGATCACAGAGTGTTTTTCAGGAATGTGTGACAAAAGTACTAGTACAATCAAACACAGATTAAAAAATGTTGAAATTGTCCAGAGAAATTGCAGTTAAAATTAAAGGTTTGTAGCAAAGAACGTAGTGTAGTACTTGTCTAACTTAAAGGGTCATGCAAAGATAGGGTAAAAGGTAATGGTAGAAGTTCAGCAATTGTAGAATTAATTGTACCCAGCTAATGCAAATAATAGTGTTTAACTGTTAGGCTCCACTATTCTATGAAGAATACGAAAAAAGTGATGCATGGAATGCTTGTATGAATCTCAACCATTGGTAATTCCTTGAGCCGCATCCAAATCCATTTTTTTTTAATTATTATTATACTCGCCATGCCACCTCATTAACATGGTCCCATTGTCCTGCAAGATCATTTCTGGCTGAGATTGACTTAGAAATTGGGTGGAAATACCCTAACAGACAAGCAATCCATTCTAAGAACCAACGGGAACAAAGTTTCAGCTTCTTTTAGGTACTTAAAGCAAAATATGGTATTGGTGTTGCTATTGGTAGAAATCCTGTTAGAGCGGTACAGTAATGGGTAGCAGGGAACTCCATCCCTTACCAGTGCACAAGTGATGTTTGTGTAGGTAGAGATTTTCTCAAGCCAGCCTTTAGGCTGTCGGCTTCCAAGGGAAATTGTATTCTACTTTGTCCTTGCTGTTCTGTATTGGAACAAAATTCTGTAAAGCTTTTCTCCTTATAGGAAAAAGAATTAAATACAAAGTGGTTCGCTCTTGAGTTTTGGCGGTGGTGCTTTTCTTTTTCCGTTACCTCGTGCCTGGATTGGAGATAGCTGTGCTCCCTCAGTATTAACGCTCTTGCTGTGCCTTCACTTTCCACAATAAGTGCTACTTGGGCTAAGATTTCTATTGCTTCTTCCTACGATATTTGGCCTGCTATCCCTTGCCTGGAACCACAGACAGGTTTTGTAATAGACAATGAATGTATGACTGTCCAACCAATACATTTAAACTCTGTAGTTCATCCTTAGACTAGTCCCCAAGTTTAGCTTATGGCTTTTGCCTTGCCTTTTTTGTAACTAGTTGAGATGGAAGGAGGAGAGTATCTGGTTAACCTACCTCACAACTGCCTTAAGTATTTTGGGGACTGTGGTAATTGCTATTAGTATTATGGTCATTTGGGCATTGATTTGGCTTTGTGGTGTCACAACTACTGGCTTCCTGTCTAACCTCTGTGCTTCCCACTTTCTTTAATGGTCACCGATGGCGCCATGACAAACCATATAGCCCTGTTCAAGACACTAGCTTTTTCTCTGCTGTGTTCATCCCAGGTCCTCTTCTATTCCCAAATAGCTTATTAGTTGCTGAAGACAGCGTTAAGAATCAAAAGAGAGAAGATTTCCAAAACTAAATTAAAGCAGTCTAAACAGGTGTAAACCAATCTGTACAGACTGCACACCTCCACTCTGACTTCTGCGACTAACAGATGAGCAAGTACATGAAAGATTAACCTTATTCACCAGCTTGCTTACTGCTTCATATGCTGCTTGAGACTCAGAGTAGGCTATGACTCACTTAGTGAGTGCAAATTGCAAGACTGAATATTAGTGGTCCTATCAGTTAATCCGAGCCTGTAGGTAAAGGAATGGCAGCAGCACCAATGACCCATCTTTGCAGGGTGTATCATGACTGCGCCTGAGCATATGAAAGTATGTGGCAAAGGATGGTCATATGCTGTTAAATTACAGGCTATGCCAGGACTTTTAATAGGCTAGCTAGACACAGTTGTGGTCTCGGACATACGGACATGTGTCAAGGGTAATTATAAAATGATAGCAGGAATTCGTCAAATGATTGAGCTACCTGGCTAAATGATGGCCTTTATTGATGGGAATATTATGTTACGTTGTCTTGCATCTGAATATCACTTAAAAGTTGCCAGGTTGTCATCGTAGAGTGTTTCCAGAATGGTGACAGGCAGATCTGTATGTTTGGAAGCACGTATTATTAAATGTCCCACGTTGGAGGAGTTTGGTGTGATGTTAGGTCCTGACAGGTGGAGTGGTTGTGTTGCAATGAATTTGTCAGTACGGGAATGTATGCCCGCGGTGAATGTGAGGTGATATAAAATATGCTTCATGCAGCACCAAAACGTGGGGAGTGTCCTGCCAAAACTGTTTTGATTAAAGGTCTTGGTGTAGAGCTTTGGGATAGCTAAGGAGTCAGCTGACTGTTGTTCATACAAGGTTATAGTAACTTTTTTGGCTCAATATATGGTACATTGTTGTGTTTGAGATAATAATAAGTTTTGTCTTGTACAGAGTTCAGATCACGAGGGGCCTAAAGTTGAAGGTTTTTTTTTTTTTCCACCCCCCCCCCCCTCGTGGACTAAGAATGTTCCACAGTTTCATAATTTGGACTGACAGTAACAACCTTTTAGTTGTGATTGGTTGATGGGTGGCAATTTGTTGCAAAGTGATAGATCACAAGTGCATTGAGGTTGGTGATAGTTTAATTTACTGCTGGAGGAAACTTGGTCCGATCCACTAACGTGCACAGTGCTTTAAAGGTGATCTGACTTGAAACTGGAAGGTACTAACACATCAAGCGGGCTGAGTGATATGTGCTCTTGGGTGCTAGGATGCAGAATGTGTGTGACTACTGACTTTTGGACTTCTTGCAATTTCTTTTGGGAATTATGGTGCTCCAAGGGAAAGCCATTCATATACCGTACACAAGACAGTACAAGGGCAGCTGTGACTTCTGCTCTGTGGGGAGAGACTAAGTGGGGGAGGGGGAACAGTTTCAGGGTTCTTGGCATA
This sequence comes from Pleurodeles waltl, assembly GCF_031143425.1. Taxonomy (NCBI): domain Eukaryota; kingdom Metazoa; phylum Chordata; class Amphibia; order Caudata; family Salamandridae; genus Pleurodeles; species Pleurodeles waltl. The sequence continues at coordinate 631,884,299 of NC_090437.1, read as the reverse complement.
CTGATGGATTAGATAGCAGTTTTGTTTGGCATTCCAAAGTTAGATGTGCATCTAAAATTGTTAAACATTTCACTATGGTATTATTATTTTTTTAGGTGGGTATAAGTCCTCTTTTCTGCAGTAAAACTGCAACTTAACTGATGGCTCCCACCACTCTCAGCTCCTGGAAATCACTGTGGAATACATTCCAGTCCATCATGTTTAACACTCTACTTTACAGACATGACCAACCTCACGCAAATCAATCTTAGCCATTCTCCTGTCCTAATTCTCAAGACTAGGATGGTATCTGCTGTGATGGTCAGCCTGAATGTTGTGGGATATTACCATTGTCTAAATTAAGTTTAATTAGGTTAAAGGCTGTCTAACTTTTTTTAAGCTACTAAGCAATTTGCAAGTATGGGGTTCTGCTGGTGTTGAGACTGAACTGTGGTGTTTGTGAGATCCTAAGTCTAGAGATCAACACACTGTCAAACCAGTCTGTTTCTGCACTCTGTCTGGGAGCGTTGACAGCCTAGAAAACAACTGACATCAACATGCGTGGGTGGTGCTTATATGTGGGCCTCATGTCCCTTACTGAGTGGAACAGTGTTGATGCGGAGCTACATAACATTGGTGTGCAGATGTGCTGCTGAAAAGTTGTTGGATCAGCCTGACGCCTAGGGGGAATATTCACAAGATCCATCTGCAGTTAGATAAAAGTATCCACCCGAAAGAGCTTTACCAAAAGTAAGTAACTTGTTCTTCTCAATTGGGGTTTACATCAGACCTGTTCTTTGATGCAAATCAAAGAACAGGTCTGATGAATGAATGCCCAGACCTTACCTCCAGATACTTTCAGCTAAAGAGGAAGGGGAATGCACGTTTAATATAATGATGGATGTTTCTATAGCCTTTCCTCCAGGACCCCGATCCATTGGTCATAACAAGCTGTTAGTCTGGATGATCTTCAAAGCTCTGGAATGGCCACATCTTTTAAAGCAATCACAGATGAGATTGGATCTCATTCACAAGTTTGGGGCCAGATCCAGCATCCGAACCTTAAGTCATTTAACTTAGCAGCTTGGCTCCTGACCTCCTAAAATATAAGCATCTGAATCTGCCCAAATACTGTATGGACATCTTGAAAAGAGGCTAAGCGACCATCAACCAGGACTTAATATACTTGTAAGTTGAAAAGATTCTGCATCTGGTGTATTGAGAACTGGTTTAAGCCTTCCAAATGTCAGAAAGAAATGGTACTCATAGACCTGCTCCACTTAGCAAGATCTGGCTGCAGTTTTAATCAGTTAAGGTTCATATTGCAGCTATTGTTGCCTGTATAAAATGCCTTCAACGCATTTTTTTTATTCAGAGTGTTAGTGGTTAAAGATTTTATAGAAGATAGTCCAACGATTTTCCCACCACTAAGAAAATCTTACTTTGGGAACTTAACATAGTCTGATCTAAACTATTTAATCTGCCTTTTGAATCAATATGCAAGGTGTAAAGAAATGGCTCCCTGTTGCAGTTACCCCCCACTTTTTGCCTGATACTGATACTGATGCTGACTTGACTGAGAAGTGTGCTGGGACCCTGCTAACCAGGCCCCAGCACCAGTGTTCTTTCACCTAAAATGTACCATTGTCTCCACAATTGGCACAACCCTGGCACCCAGGTAAGTCCCTTGTAACTGGTACCCCTGGTACCAAGGGCCCTGATGCCAGGGAAGGTCTCTAAGGGCTGCAGCATGACTTATGCCACCCTAGGGACCCCTCACTCAGCACAGACACACTGCTTGCCAGCTTGTGTGTGCTGGTGGGGAGAAAATGACTAAGTCGACATTGCACTCCCCTCAGGGTGCCATGCCAACCTCACACTGCCTGTGGCATAGGTAAGTCACCCCTCTAGCAGGCCTTACAGCCCTAAGGCAGGGTGCACTATACCACAGGTGAGGGCATATGTGCACTATGCCCCTACAGTGTCTAAGCAAAACCTTAGACATTGTAAGTGCAGGGTAGCCATAACAGTATATGGTCTGGGAGTCTGTCAAAAACGAACTCCATAATGGCTACACTGAATACTGGGAAGTTTGGCATCAAACTTCTCAGAATAATAAACCCACACTGATGCCAGTGTTGAATTTATTAAAAAATGCACACAGAGGGCATCTTAGAGATGCCCCCTGTATTTTACCCAATTGTTCAGTGCAGGACTGACTGGTCTCTGCCAGCCTGCTGCTGAGAGACGAGTTTCTGACCCCATGCGGTGAGAGCCTTTGTGGTCTCTGAGGACAGAAACAAAGCCTGCTCTGGGTGGAGGTGCTTCACACCTTCCCCCTGCAGGAACTGTAACACCTAGCAGTGAGCTTCAAAGGCTCAAGCTTCGTGTTACAATGCCCCAGGGCACTCCAGCTAGTGGAGATGCCCGCCCCTGGACCCAGTCCCCACTTTTGGTGGCAAGTCCAGGAGAGATAATGAGAAAAACAAGGAGGAGTCACTGGCCAGTCAGGACAGCCCCTAAGGTGTCCTGAGCTGAGGTGACTCTGACTTTTAGAAATCCTCCATCTTGTAGAAGGAGGATTCCCCCAATAGGAATAGGAATAGGGATGTGCCCCCCTCCCCTCAGGGAGGAGGCACAAAGAGGGTGTACCCACCCTCAAGGACAGTAGCCATTGGCTACTGCCCTCCCAGACCTAAACACACCCCTAAATTCAGTATTTAGGGGCTCCCCAGAACCTAGGAACTCAGATTCCTACAACTTACTGAAGAAGAAGACTGCTGAGCTGAAAACCCCTGCAGAAGAAGAAAGAAGACACCAACTGCCTGCTCCAGCGACGCTTTCTCAAGGACCAGCGACCTCTGAATCCTCAGAGGACTGCCCTGCTTCAAGAGGAAAAAGAAACTCCCGAGGACAGCGGACCTGCTCCAAAAAGACTGCAACTTTGTTACAGAGGAGCAGATTTAAAGACCCCTGCAATCCCCGCAAAAATCGGGAGACTTGTAACACTGCACCCGGCGACCCCGACTCGACTGGTGGAGAAACAACACCTCAGGGAGGACCCTCCGGCGACTCCGAGACTGTGAGTAACCAAAGTTGTCCCCCCTCAGCCCCCACAGCGACGCCTGCAGAGGGAATCCCGAGGCTCCCCTGACCGCGACTGCCTGACTCTAAAATCCCGACGGCTGGAAAAGACCCTGCACCCGCAGCCCCCAGCACCTGAAGGATCGGAACTTCAGTGCAGGAGTGACCCCCAGGAGGCCCTCTCCCTTGCCCAGGTGGTGGCTACCCCGAGGAGCCCCCCCCCCCCCCCTTGCCTGCCTGCACCGCTGAAGAGACCCCTTGGTCTCCCATTGATTTACATTGCGAACCCGACGCTTGTTTGCACACTGCACCCGGCTGCCCCCGCGGTGCTGAGGGTCTGCCCTCCGAAGACGCGGGTACTTACCTGCTGGCAGACCGGAACCGGGGCACCCCCTTCTCTCCATTGAAGCCTATGCGTTTTGGGCACCACTTTGAACTCTGCACCTGACCGGCCCTGAGCTGCTGGTGTGGTGACTTTGGGGTTGCTCTGAACCCCCAACAGTGGGCTACCTTGGACCCCAATTTGAACCCCGTAGGTGGTTTACTTACCTGCAAGAACTAACAATACTTTACCTCCCCCAGGAACTGTGAAAATTGCAGTGTGTCCACTTTTAAAACAGCTAAAGGTGTTTTATGTAAAAAGTATATATGCTATTGTGATTATTCAAAGTTCCTAGAGTACTTACCTGCAATACCTTTCAAATGAGAGATTACATGTAGAATTTGAACCTGTGGTTCTTAAAATAAACTCAGTTGTGTTCCTCATTTATTGCCTGTGTGTATGTACAACAAATGCTTAACACTACTCCTTTGATAAGCCTACTGCTCGACCACACTACCACAAAATAGAGCAGTAGTATTATCTCTTTTTGCCACTATCTTACCTCTAAGGGGAACCCTTGGACTCTGTGCATGCTATTCCTTACTTTGAAATAGCACATATAGAGCCAACTTCCTACACAAGGTATCCTTACAACTACATTCCTTCTGTGTATTACCTCAGCCCACAGTCTGTGAAATTACAACTCTATCCTGCCATGAACCGTACATTCTGTTCCATAAGAGCAAGGTTGTATTGAAACTCGTAGTGTCAGATTTTCATGGTAATCAGACCATTTAAGTACCTGCTGAGGAGAGAGCGACCTTCATATTATTGATATTATGAGTTTTGAACTTCTGCCTGGATAAGATTAAAAACCTTAGACAGTCATAATACCTATTTATGAATTATGGAACTGTCCGAATGTTGTAGGCACAATTAAACAATCCACTTCTAGGTGGACAGTCCTTTGCATTTTATTATTTTATCAGATGGTTAATAATACTCTCCCTGGTAGACGTAAGCACCACATTATTAGAGGCAAAGATTATCCTGTGGCTGTACTAAGAAATGTCACAATTTCTCAAATATATAAAGCTGTCACTTATTTTGCACACCATTGCATCCAAGGCATTATTGTCTTGAGTCTGACTTTAGGGCTTGTGCCCAGGTATGCCAGACTTTGTGTAAAACACATGATCCCTTGTTCATTTCCTGCTTATTCTGTGGTATGGATTTGCTATTCTGGGTTTTGCTAGTGACTTTTGTTTAGGATCCATAATTCCCTAGGATAGATTTTGTAAAACCAAACAACTTTTTTTCTTCCCCTCACAAAGTAAAGCCCATTTCTAAATCGGGCATTGGTAGATGAATAGTTACATTTTTACATGCATGTTACACTAAATTCAAAAGAACTGTCTTCACTTCCTAGAGCACATTCTACTCACAAAATAGTGGCTTCAGTCGTTTTCCTAAGCAGTATACCTACAGCTGATATATGTAAAACAACTACATGGTCTACACCACACAGCTTTACTAAACACTAGTGTGTGGTTGTTGCAGCACTCCAAGATAATATTGGTCAAGCAGTGCTGCGCACACTTTTCCAGACAACTGCAACACCCACAGGTTAGCCACTGCTTTTGGTGGGTACTGCTTTACAGTCTGTGCAAAGCATGTGTATGTACAGCCACACGTCATCAAACAGAAAACGTTACTTAGCCAGTAAGCATCTGTTTGTGGCATTCACATGCACCCACCCTCTTCCCTGGACACGTTTGGCCATTCCAGTTCATTTACATTCTCATTTGCATGACGTTCTCTTTACTTACACTTCCTCTACACTCCATTCACATCTGCCTGCTAGAAAACAATCTAACAATGGAGTAGAGCCCATGCGCATTACCACCAAGAGGAGTCACTACCTCGTGACTCGAAAGACTTTTTAGAAGAAAAACAACTTGCACACTTCCGGACCCAACACTAGATGGCAGGAGTATGCAAAGCATGTGAATCTACAGCACTACGTGCACAAACAGATGCTTACAGGATAAAAAATGTTTTATTTTCTCTGTCAGCCATGATGACAGTAGGCTGTTGGGTTAAAAAGGCCTCCCTGGCCCAGAAAAGACCTATCCTCCCTTAAAACAACTTGCAGTACTTCAGTGGGAAGATAGGGCTGGTTCAAATCAAGGGAAGATTTTGTGTTCACTAAAAGGTTAAATCAGAGATCTGCCAGGAGACTCCCTCACGTGACGACGTGCTGTAGAAATCTAAGTTATGGTGCCCTCTAAGGGGAGTAGAAGAGCTTAATTGTCCACCTCAGTGGCTGACGTTTGGATGCTTTTAAGTGAGGTAGATGTGCTACTAAATTAATGTTTCAGGCCTATGGCCGTTTTAACACTGTATACTGCTATTTTAATGTACTGGGGATTCCAGCTTGATGAAGAAGAATGATTCAAGCATGCAAGATACCAGCATTGGAGAACTGGGAGTCACAGGTAAGTAGCCAATTTCTTCGTAAACGGTTGACTTTTGTGGTAACCACTGGTTCAGTATTGTAAGCGGGACCACGGCCTAAACAGTTTCTACCATTTGACTCTCAAAATAATTCACAAAAATACAGGTACAGGTATAATTAAACAAATACACAAAGCATGAAATATTACATTTGATTCACAAACACAAAATTACACATATTTAATTTTTAACAGGAAAGTTGGATGATTTCAAAATTCTGTTTTATTTCTAAGACAGAGCGATCTGGTAGACTATAGCATATCACTTTCTTTTTGCTCCTAATGCATGCTCTTGTTTTGTGCACATACCAGTGCTTCAGTTCAGGCCACCAGTAGTTAATATTGTAAGTTGTGGCAGTAGTCTGTTACTAGAACAACTGGCAGCTTTGTGCATGAATGCATTGTATCCTGTGTATTACCTATTATTTCCTCAACTACTCTAGTGCGTTTACTCCTGTATTGCGCACTCCAGGTACAGCCCAAATTGGAGAGGGCTTGGAAAGTACCTGGAGAGATCTTGAAGAATCGGATGTGGAAGAAGACGACGAAAGCAATAATGAAATTACAATTAAAGCCAACCATGGTATGGATATAGATGTCACAGCTGTGGAGCAAGCAGCTCGTTTTGGCAAGTATTTGAATATATTTACTAGTTTTGTTTAACATTGTTTAGTTGTGCTTTTAGTACTAAGCAGGCCGTGTGACATAGACCTAAACAGATATTGATATTTTATCTATTTGTATAATTGTAGTAGCAACTATGGTTTGAAAGGTATCAGAATGCTTGCAAGAGAAAGCATGCGCATAACCCTCATGACAAAGAGAGGCCTTTCATAGTTGGAAGAGGGAGGGTAGATTGCAAGAAGTTTACAAAAGTAGAAAAATGCCCTGGGGTAAGAGCAGGAAGTTATTGTGTTACTCCTTATTGAAAGAATGGTCATGTCCTTTCTGCCGGAAAAGAAAAAGGTCTGTATGAGGAATCTACTAATAAAGGCATTTCAAATTGAAGTTGGTAGCGTTGTGGCTGCTTGCACTTGACTGTTTCAGGCTTTTAAATATTTCTGATTATTTTGTTTGAGAGATTACTGAAAGGTGGGGTGCAAGGCCTTTTCTTGGGGCCTTGTAGCAGTATCTTGTTTTGAGGAAAGTTGTTTAACAGGTGTCATGGGGCCACACAAATGTTATGTACCAGCTTAATACCAACATCCATACTTGTAGGCACTTCAATTTATCAAGGTATTAAGGAATATTTGTCACAGTAGTGATAGTGAGGACTAGCAATCCGGCTTGCTTTTGGAGGATGAAGATTTTAGAAACTCAGATTTAGTGTGATCGGTTAAACACTTAAGCTTCAGTGGTTTTCTTAAAAAACAGAAAGTGACTTTATTACCAGGCATGTAGTACAGAATAATTACAACTAAGAACACACTAAAAATAAAGTGATAGGCTGGATCTGGGCCCGAGAAGGTTCTATCACACAGCTCCTTAACACTAAGTGCTAGATTTTTTATGAGTGTTATTCTGGATCATTTATGATGAATGTACATCTGAGATCTCCTGTTATGTTGATTGAACTGATTTTCACTAGGGACAGCTTGTAGGCAGTGCTTAAGGTAGGGACAGCTGGTAGGCATTCCTTCTGCGGTGCTAAAGGTAAAACAGTTTGTTTCCTTGGAATATATTTTTGCTATAGCTGCTTTCCATTACTTCATAGTCTGTATTGAGACAGCTCAACCCTCTCGCCCACTCCCACCCCGCCAACACCTCCCTTAAAGTTTGGGGTGATATACTCAAAATTGTTTACCAGATATTTTTTGTCATTGAACTATTTGGGTGGAAGATTACAGGAAGCATAACTGTTGGATTTTTTGTGATAAGACTCCACCATTTCTGTACCATTGAAATGCATTTTTTGAAAGAAAACTGTTTTCTCTCACAATTTTCTCATGGAAATTACACTATTCTGTCCCAGAACTATGGTAAGAACAAAATCTGTATATTCTCAAATATCTTCCTCAGTCATGTTTAACTTTTCTAATTCCAGTTTTACAGATTTAGATTTTCTAGTCCCGTTGGCACTAAGGGTTCATTCGATGTGCCAGCCTCAATCAGAAACCAGTTGGACTGGAAGCAACTCACAGCCCACTCAGCAGTGTTTGCGTGAGATGTGCCTCGGGTAACGATCAGTTCCTTGACACATAAGAACAGTGGAACACCAAACCAATGAATTACACTCTCAAAAACACCAGAAAATGGGAAATGTTTGAAAACATTTTAACCATGCCAAGGAGGCATTTCCTTATAACAACTCTTAGTGTACACAATATGAATGTAACCACAATAAAAATCTGGCAGCATGAAAGTTTACTACAAGGGCAAACAGATAGGATTCCAACGTAGCTGCTATGTGTTACTACCCTGATTTTGATACTTCTAAATAGTATACTGTAAGGAAATGCCTCAATGGCATGGTTACCTCCTCACTTTTTTGCCTTTGCTGATGCTAAGATTTGATTGAAAGTGTGCTGGGACCCTGCTAACCAGGCCCCAGCACCAGTGTTCTTTCCCTAAACTGTACCTTTGTTTCCACAATTGGCACAACTCTGGCACTCAGATAAGTCCCTTGTAACTGGTACCAAGGGCCCTGATGCCAGGGAAGGTCTCTGAGGGCTGCAGCATGTCTTATGCCACCCTGTGGACCCCTCACTCAGCACATGCACACTGCCTCACAGCTGTGTGTGCTGGTGGGGAGAAAAAGACTATGTTGACATGTCTGCCATAGTGCCATGCCAACCTCACACTTCCTGTGGCACTACCAACCTCACATCCCTAAGGCAGGGTGCACTATACCACAGGTGGGGGCATATGTGCATGAGCACTATGCCCCTACAGTGTCTAAGCAAAACCTTAGACATTGTAAGTGCAGGGTAGCCATAAGAGTATATGGTCTGAGAGTTTGTCAGACATGAACTCCACAGTTCCATAATGGCTACAGGGAAATCTGGGAAGTTCGGTATCAAACTTCTCAGCACAATAAATGCACACTGATGCCATTGTGGAATTTATTGTAAAATGCACCCAGAGGGCATCATAGAGATGCCCCCTGAATACCAATCCGACTACTATTGTTAGGCTGACCAGTTCCTGCCACAAACCAGACGAGTTGCTGGCCACATGTGGAGAGTGCCTTTGTCACTCTGTGGCCAGGAACAAAGCCTGTCCTGGGTGGAGGTGCTTCCCACCTCCCCCTGCAGGAACTGTAACACCTGGCGGTGAGCCTCACCCCTTTTGTTACAGCGCCCCAGGGCATCCCAGCTAGTGGAGATGCCCGCCCCTCCGGCCACTGACCCCACTTTTGGCAGCAAGGCTGGAGGAGATAATGAGAAAAACAAGGAGGAGTCCACCCACCAGTCAGGACAGCGCCTAAGGTGTGTTGAGCTGAGGTGACCCCTGCCTTTAGAAATTCTCCATCTTAGTTTTGTAGGATTCCCCCAATAGGATTAGGGATGTGCCCCCCGTCCCCACAGGGAGGAGGCACAAAGAGGGTGTAGCCACCCTCCAGGACAGTAGCCGTTGGCTACTGCCCTCCCAGACCTAAACACGCCCCTAAATTTAGTATTTAGTGGCACCCCAGAACCCAGGAAATCAGATTCCTGCAACCTGAACTACAAAGAAGGACTGCTGACTTACAAGCCTGCAGAGACAACGGACAACGACAATTGCTTTGGCCCCAGCCCTTCCGGCTTGTCTCCAGAGTCGAAAACCTGCAACCAGCGACGCATCCAACAGGGACAAGCGACCTCTGAAGCCTCAGAGGACTGCCCTGACCCCCCAGGACCAAGAAACTCCTGTGAGCAGCAGCTTTGCTCAATAACTGCTACATCTTTGCAACAAAGAAGCAATTTTCAAAGAACTCACTCTTCCCACCGGAAGCGTGAGACTTCACACTCTGCACCCGATGCCCCTGGCTTGAGATCCAGAGAACAAACACCACAGGGAGGACTCCCCGGCGACTGCGACCTCGTGAGTAGCCCGAGACAACCCCCTGGACCCTCACTGCAACGCCTGCAGAGAGAATCCAGAGGCTCCCCCTGACCGCGACTGCCTGTAACAAGGCTCCCGACGCCTGGACCAAGCACTGCACCCCGACGCCTGGACCAAGCACTGCACCCGCAGCCCCCAGGACCTGAAGGAACCGGACCTCCGTGCAAGGGTGACCCCCACGCGACCCTCTGCCTAGCACATGTGGTGGCTGTCCCGGGAAGCCCCCCCCCTGTGCCTGCCTGCACCGCCAGAGTGACCCCCAGGTCCCTCCATTGTTTCCTATCTAAAACCCGACGCCGGCTCTGCACACTGCACCCGGCCACCCTGTGCTGCTGAGGGTGTGTTTTGTGGGCCAACTTGTGTGTCGTCAGCCCCCCACCCCCAGTGCTCTACAAAACCCCCCTGGTCTGCCCCCGAGGACGCAGGTACTTACATGCTGGCAGACTGGAACCGGAGCACCCCTGTTCTCCATAGGCACCTATGTGTTTTGGGCACCTCTTTGACCTCTGCACTTGACCGGCCCTGAGCTGCTGGTGTGGTAACTTTGGTGTTGTCCTGATTCCCTAGCGGTGGGCTGCCTATGCCCAGGAACTGAGACTTGGAAGTGTCTTACTTACCTCACAAACTAACCAATACTTACCTCCCCCAGGAACTGTTGATTGGTGCACTGTCTACTTTTAAACTTTTTTTTTACAAAGACTGTATATGATATTGCTTTAATTCAAAGTTCCTAACTTACCTGTGTGGAGTACGTTTAATTGTATGTGTTTACTTCAAATCTTGAACCTGTGGTTCTTAAAATAAACTAAGAAAAGTAATTTTTCTGTATAAAAACTATTGGCCTGGAGTAAGTCTTTGAGTGTGTGTTCCTCATTTTTTGCTTGTGTGTGTACAACAAATGCTTAACACTACCCTCTTATAAGCCTACTGTTTACACTACCACAAAATAGAGCATTAGAATTAGCTAATTTTGCCACTGTCTTATCTCTAAGGGGAACCCTTGGACTCTGTGCACACCATCTCTTACTTTGAGATAGTATATACAGAGCCAACTTCCTACATATACTAATTGTAACAAGTAAAAGCTCATCAAGTTTAAAAGATAGTTCACACCCTCATACCTGTTTACGACAATAGAGATTATATTCTATTGAATAGCAAGCCTGTTATTTTCTTCCTACAGGAGCAGCTGTGAGTGATAAAGCCAACCCGATAGTCAGCGAAGGCTGATTGCCTTCTAACAGACTTCAGTTGTGCGCAGTCTGTCCTGATGTCACTTGGCATGAAGGTCCTCTCTAACTCCTAGAGTCTGGCTTTTAGAAAATTATTCAGTAATTGTTGAAAATGTTTGGAAGAAACGAATAACATAGTGACAAGATAAGTTGCTACTTATTTTCATGCTAAGAGATTGTGACTTTTGTGAAAGGCCTCAAAATGTAACACACAATTAGCAACCTCTAGAAACTGCCCACTTTTCCATAATAATGATTTAGAGAAAGATTAAATAGTACAAATATATTCCTGTAAGTTTGACTCTCACCTTTGAAGAACACAGTAACAAATTAAAATGTGCATTCTGTTAATCACATCTTCTCCCGTGATTAACACACATAACTCAAAGAAGAGTAATGTGCAGAGAATAAAAGACCTAATAATTACAACAATGTGAGGAAAAAAAGTCTGACGTGTTGAGTAAGACGTACTCCCAGCAGCAGCAGTCTTCGTTGATTTCCAAAGTTCTTTTGCACCTTCATCACAGACCACACAGCAAATCAAGGCCTTGAAGTGGGGCGTGTGGCAAATGTTTAGAATACTTTTGACTCCCTTTGACCCCTTGGTCGCTACATGGGTCTCCAATCGATTTAATACTGGCAGGTCCTCCTCCCACATAGTCTGTCCCTTTGGCACCCGTTACTGCCCATGTACTGATGCCGGTACAAGCTTTTACAACAGCCCCACGGACAAGAACGATTTCCACCGCACAGACACCCATGCCAGACCCCCAAAAGATGTTTGCCTGAACTTGACTGATTTCATGTTACGAAATAGCTAAAGCATGACAGATTGTCATGCTACCTGTAGAAAATCTCCCTTTCTCTTTAGTCACTCTGTAGAGAGCAACGCAGGAAGATGGTCATCTAATTAGTATGCTGTCCTGCCGCATACCTAATCGCTGCTAACATGTGGCCTCACAGCTGCTTTACTCCTGCTAAGAGAGGTGCTGCAGTGATTGAGAACCCCTGGTACAGACATTGGCAGTGAAACTGTGACTCTTAGCTGACCACGGAGACACCTTTTACTCGTGTGTGCGAGCTGGGCCTACAAAGGGACTGAGCCACGAGCTGATGCACTGCAGAATGCTGCACGGGGGCAGAGATTTCTACACCAACTCGCTGGATTCCAGGCCGTTATCAGCTTTTTACACCACAAGGGGACACCCTGAGCCAGAGGAGTTTGTAGGGCTGTAATCCCAGATGCAGCTGCTGGTAAATTCAGTTCCTGAGGGCCCTGTTGGGGCCATTCCAATCCAGTAGAGCTGGGGAGCAAATCACTGCAGTGAAGACTGCCTACAGCTCATCCTAGGCTGCGTGCTCGCCTGAGAGGGATTCAAATTGTCCTGTTGGAAAGACTTCCTCCCCACCCCAAACATCGATGTGCTCTGGTCTGACGGTACACCCCTGAGGCACTTAGCGTCTGCTGTTGGCTGTGTGGAGAGCAGAATGGTGGATTACAACGGCCCCTGGACTCTGAGGTCAGATAGGCCTCAGGCTGAGGAGCAGAGGGATACTGCCTGGGGCTGCTGCATCACCAGGGGTACTGAGAGAGGAGTGGATTGATGTGCCTGTATGCTGTTGATTTATCTATCCTGATGGTTATTCCACATTAAACTGTGGATTGAGATGGAGCCCCAGAAGCCGGCCTCGTTGAGCGTGCTGACACTGCATATATGTCGAACAATTATTTTAGAAATTCGCAAAAAATATTTAGTCAATTAAAAATCAAAAATAATAACTAAAGACAATTTGGAGAGTTTCCGTGTGGTCACAGAATCGACAAAATGGTATCAGCAAATGCAAAGTCTTTATCCCACCGCTCTTCCACCAAATGTAGGAGGCTGGCCCTCTATGTAGTGTACGAACTAGGCACACTGTGTAGGAGGTCCAGGCAACCACACGTTGGTTTCCAGAGGCAAAAGCTAGATCACCTAATGCTCTCATTTTGGAAGTAGCTTGTTTGAGCAGTTAGGCTAATCTTGGAGAGGAGAGATGCAAAGCATTTGTGGTACTCGAAGTATCAATCATTCATCTCACACATTCGAAGGAATGACTCCAGACCAATTTATAAAAATACTTCAGATTTTTAGATAATTTTAAGACCAAGATTATCAAAACTGGTTAGGTACTTTTTAAGATATGGATTTTTGAAGTTTTAATTAATGCAGTCTTTCTGTGCGTAATTACGCACCATAGGACTCAATAGGCAGTCGCTTTTAAAAATGCATATAAAATTACACAGTGGGTTTACCAGGTTCTGCTCTGGCAGGTTAGTCCAGGTCGTCGGTGGGCACACTGCCAGCTGGAAAGGCTCGGGCGGCTCCTAGTTCCAGCGGGTGCATCATTGAAAAGTCTCTTGGAGCAGGTGCAGGGCCAATGAGGAGGTCCCCTTTTGGAAAACGGTGGTTCTTGCAGATTTAAAGGTGGTGCCTTGGGTTCCCCTTCTGGTGTTGAGATCGCAAGGGTTGTGGGGCCCTGGGGGCACAGCTGGTTCCACGTTGCTGGGCAGCTGGGTGCAGAGCGAGTTGGTAATCCAAGAGCTGTGCACAACGGAGTCCTTTGGAGCTGGGGTAAGTCTCTCTGAGGGCTGCGTACAGGACATCTGGGGCACTCGGATGGGAGTTCTGGGGTGTTCCTGAAGTCCCTCGACTGGGGCTTCCTCCTGATCATTTTTCAGCTCTGGGGGAGCTGGATTTCTTATTGTCTGATGTCATCTGAACAGTACCCAGGGTATTGGTTCAGTACGGCAACCAGAGGGCGCAGTGCCACAAAACTTGGCACGCTTGCAGGGTTTGTCCTGGTGGTCGTCGGTGTGTCGTCTGGTCTGGTTGCGACTTCCAGTTTGGGAGATAGTGGCCGGTCAGTGAGGTGACACTTGGTTGCTGGTTTTTTATTGGTTGCAGAGTGGTACCTCCACTCAGAAGGGAGATCTTGGGTGATTTGTGAAGTCTGGAGGTCCTCTGGGTTTCTTGAGGTCAGTCTAGTGTGCAGCTCCTCCTACGCAGCGATTGAAAGGTCCTGGGTTCAGCAGGCAGGAATTTCTTGTGCAGCAGGTCCACAGTTCTCATGCCTTGGTTCTTCTTTGGGCTGGTCATCTTTGTCCCTTCAAATCTAATCTCTCAGTCCAGGGATGCCCACTAAATACTGAATTTAGTGGGTGTAGGTAACCTGGTAATGTTCAGTAGGACACTTAACTTTGGATGGCTACACCCACTATAGTAACCATTTCCTGTGGGAAGGGTCACTGCCCTAAACCTAATTGGCTACTTTCCTTCCATTCAGGATGAAGGAAAATGAAAGGGAGGGTCCACCTTGCAGGCAATACCTTAGGGGTGGTGCATGCCAGGTGAGGCCACTCCTCCTACCCTTTGTTAGGGTCCCGCCTTTGCTGGAAGTTTGAAAGGGGGAGGCCAGCTGCTACTAGCAACAGGCTTGGGGGTCGATTTTCAAGGGAGTAAGCCCTTTGAAGCTCACCGCCAAGACCGTGCATATTCCTGAGAGAGAGGGGGTGGAAGCTCCTCCACCCAGCAAGGGCATTGTCTGACAAACAGGAAAGGCAGGGCTCTCCCCCTAGGTTTGTATATTGGGTGTCTGGAGGTGGCAGCTGGATAGGACCAGTCAGCAACAATGCCAGGACAGTTAGCTTTTGCAGGGGGCACCTCTAAGGTGACCTATGGGTACATTTAGGGATAAATCCAATACTTGCACCAATTTGGATTTATCATTCTGAGTTGTTTGATATCAAACAGCCCAGGGTTCAGAGTGGCCATCATGTAGCTGGGTCATGTTGACCACTGTCCAGCACATGTTAAAATGGCTGCTCTGTTCACTCACTATGTCCCAGGTTTGGCAAGAACACAGTGGGGGCATATTGCAAATGCAATTATGCCCTCATATATAATAATAATATGGAACACCCTGTCTTAGGTCTGTAAGGCCTGCCAGAAGAGTGTCTTACTAGTAGTAAATGCAGTGTATGGTGGACAGGGCACACAGGTAGTGTGCCATGTCGAGTTTGTGGTTTAGGTTTGCACCAGAACACTCAGCCTGCAATTGCAGTGCTGGGTGCATCTGGATGCATCGCACTAGAGGGTGGCGCAATCATTGATGCTGCCCTCCAGGGCCTACCCATAGTACCCCATGCTCTCAGCACATAGGTGCCTGCTTACTAGTGACTTATAGTGGTAGCTAAGGGTGTATCTAATTGTGCCAATGCATCACAACAGATTTAGGGAAAGATCTCTGGCTCTGGTTAGTGGGGGCCCTGGGCACTACAATTTCTAGGACACATCAAGCAAAAAGTGGAGGGATAAACATGTAAAAAAGAGGCCCTCTTTCACACCTGCGAAGCAGAAAACAATCTAACAGTGTAGTCAAGGACCACGTGCATTACAAGCAAGAGGAGTGACCATACCAAATTCTCCAGTTTCTTAACTTAAATCAAATTGAAAGTTGGTGAACTGGATCAGAAGCAGTGGACATATCTATTTAGGCAACATACAAGGTTAACTACGTCTTGACATTTGTTTTGTGTTTGAAGATCAGTTATCTGTTGTTGAACTGTTGGCACGGAATCCCATCCATTCAACTGAAACTCACTGTCTTGCTTATCCCATATACTAGATGTACAAAGAGTACCTCTTGTAGAACCTGTTGTAAAATAGTTACCCTGATCTACTCTTGAGCCCTTATTATAAATGGGTAAAATTAGACTCCCTTACAGAGACTTAGACGTTTTGAGCATTGCAGAACTAACATTAAATAGAGAATATGGACCATTACCCAAGTTGGCAATGCTACATTTGCTATAGATATGCTATCTGAACCTTGGGCGAAGATGTTTATGATTGACTTGTAAAGTTTGTGCTGTTCACCGAAGTTGAGATAGTATTAGTGTCATAATTAGTGCTCGGGCTTAATCTTCACAGTAGCATGGTCATCAGTCTGTATAACATTCATTATTCGATACAGAGTTAAAAATGAGGCTTCCAAGTATTTCCGTTATTTGGGATGGCCTTAAAGCTCCAGTTCTCACCTTGTGGTACAGAAAAGACGTCCATCAAATCAACCCTAGCAGCTCCGTTTCCTATTTTTTGTTGAGACTGGCCTTGAAGTTTGCATTGGACCTCACATTGCCTTCACAAGTTTGCTGGAAGATTAGGTTTATGTAATACCGTATTTATTAAATACTGAAATCAACTTAAAATATCCAACTGACTAGCAAGCAGAACCTCCACAATATTCAGGAGTCAGTTTAGGTTCACCAACAACCCAATATTCCATTTTATGTTTCTTAAATCAATAAATTATACTCACTGGAAGGAGTACATGACCGGCCAAAGGTTTACTTGCTGTGAAATTAAAGTAGATGATAGTCGCAAAGCACCTTTTATGTCGCCTTTAGAACCCTGAGGCTCTTAACAATGTTGTAATTAATAAGTATATAGTAATTCAATGAGCAACAAGACCCTTTGTTCCAAGTTTATACCCAGGGAATGCCCCCCATGGTCTACCATTTGAGTGTCACATTCAGCACATGAGCCCAGCCTAACAGGCAGATTCTTGTCATACCCTTTAGTAAATAAGAGGCTGATTTAAGAACCACACTACCTCCACCTGACACAGGTCATTTTCTTGGCATGTCTTTGTAGAGCTATTGTACAGGCAGCCAGGAGAAAGCACTGAGGGGTAATACTGGTGTAGCAAATAAGGACAAAGTATTTTCCGTTATTGACAGATGTTAAGGGGGGGGGCATTGAAAACAAGGTCAAACCGCTTTTTTAATAGATTAAATTAAAGTGGGTTTAAATGCGAGGTCTTGATAATTATCGGGGTCACTGGAATTGTGATTCAACGGCTGCAGCTCTTTTCACATATTAATGAATTTGCCACATCTGTCATCTTCATCTGCTGCATAATCTGCAGATTTTAACAAACAAAAATTATTTCTAGCTGAAAGGGGTCAAAAGTTACTATGAATGTGGCAACATGGGTTTGCGCACAGTGGAATGCCTTTACAAAGGTTAACTGGTTATCTTTCAGTTGCTTGTTTTTGTATTTGATTTCTGAACTTTGCACAGATATTATTACCATGTTTAAAATGACAAAATAATGAAGTAATGAGATCAAGAAATGTGCTGCATTATGTTGTATAATTTTACTTTCCTTGCCGCATAAGGTAGTCATCTCTCTCACATAATTTGGTGCTCCCATGCTGCATAATTCCAGAAGCCCTGATAAATATATTTAACTAACTCGCAGTTCTAATTGATTGAAAAATCAGAGACACTTGCAAGAACTCCCTTTCCATGCTAAAGCAACCGCCATGGTCAGAACCATCTGTTTCCAAATCACAAAAACCTGCCATGGTCCTTGCATACGCATGGAGGATCCATGAAAATTAGTGGTAGTTTTGCTTAAGAAAGTTCAGTGTTCCGATTTGAAAACAATTATTGAACTTCATGATGTGTATAGTTATCACGTTTAAGATAACAGCATTCTTCTTAAAATCAAACCAGATTGTAGCCCTCCAGATCCAAGAATAAGTTACTTTTATGTTTTTTTAATTAGCTGAGGCGGTTGTGCTGTCTGACAGTGAGGAAGAGGAAGTTGTTGTTTTGAAACCGGAAATAGCAGAACATAATTCCAGGTAAGTGCATAAAACGTCTTTTGGGGGTGCGGGGGTGAGGTAAAAAAGGATGTTGCAGGGAAATTGTGTAAATTGGCTCGGAAATTGTAAAGGCACTCTAATTTCAATATATGGTTTAACGAACAGTGCAATACAGCGGTAGGTTTTTGTCCTGAACTTGATGGTGCTTTGGATGACTTATCTCTTAAGAATACAGCATATTTTTATCTTTGATCCACCTGAAGTATGTCTACTGTGAGCATCAAATTAACATAATTGGTCCACTGAGCATTTAATTGGTTTGCCATCACAAATGTTAGGTTTCTCTAATAAAGTTCCTTGAGTGTCACATAATCTGGGGCAGGTGTCTCAAACCAGTTGATCGGGAGCTACCAGTGGCTCCCAGACACCTAAGTAGCTTGTGTCCCTGAGTTTA
This sequence comes from Pleurodeles waltl, assembly GCF_031143425.1. Lineage (NCBI taxonomy): Eukaryota > Metazoa > Chordata > Amphibia > Caudata > Salamandridae > Pleurodeles > Pleurodeles waltl. The sequence continues at coordinate 631,866,016 of NC_090437.1, read as the reverse complement.
TTTTTAAATAAGCTGAGGGTCACATTCTCCTTCTAAAGTTAAGGGAAGGCTGTGTTTGTTTTGCATTATTATCATCTGGTTGCAGATAGATTTTTAAAAATGGGAGAAACAAAGTGCAGAAAAATGTTCTATATTTGTAACATTTTGTGCAGAAAAGTTTCCTACACTTTACATTTTTCCCATTTAAAAAAAAATGGTTGTATGTTTGTTATGCATGTAACAGTGCCACATATGGTGAAAGGAAAGTCCTGTGCAGCAAGTGAATGCAACACAGGCTCTCCATTACCCATACACAAATGTCCCATTCATAAATACACTTGTTCATACATCCCCTAAAAACCACACTCTCACGGGTGCATATGGTAGCCCTGTCATATATGCCTCTAGTATTTTGTTTAAACCATTGTATCTGGCTTTACGGACACAAGCCTAAAGTCAATGAAGCTGGCCGTGGGGTTGTCTGGTAACAATGCACGAGTTGTTCAGCCTTCAGTAGCTCACTATGATTTTCACTGATCGGAAATAACTCTCAATACATAAAAGGTTGGCGACTCCTGATCTGGAGACTTTATACAAATGAAAATGCTTCGGCCTTTGCTAAACTAATAAAAATGCACTTTGACTTTGTTCTGTGCTGTTGACTTGTAGTACGTTCTAGCTGTCTGATCCACATCTGGAAACATTTATCACTCCATTTCAGTAGTTACATTCTTTATCACCAAATTGACACAAACTCATGACAGGATATTCTTTGTTCTCACTGACAAAGTGTAGGAAGTTGGCTCTGTATGTGCTATTTCAAAGTAAGGAATAGCATGCACAGAGTCCAAGGGTTCCCCTTAGAGGTAAAATAGTGGTAAAAATAGATAATACTAATGCTCTATTTTGTGGTAGTGTGGTCGAGCAGTAGGCTTATCCAAGGAGTAGTGTTAAGCATTTGTTGTACATACACATAGACAATAAATGAGGTACACACACTCAGAGACAAATCCAGCCAATAGGTTTTTATATAGAAAAATATCTTTTCTTAGTTTATTTTAAGAACCACAGGTTCAAATTCTACATGTAATATCTCATTCGAAAGGTATTGCAGGTAAGTACTTTAGGAACTTCAAATCATCAAAATTGCATGTATACTTTTCAAGTTATTCACAAATAGCTGTTTTAAAAGTGGACACTTAGTGCAATTTTCACAGTTCCTAGGGGAGGTAAGTATTTGTTAGGTTAACCAGGTAAGTAAGACACTTACAGGGCTTAGTTCTTGGTCCAAGGTAGCCCACCGTTGGGGGTTCAGAGCAACCCCAAAGTCACCACACCAGCAGCTCAGGGCCGGTCAGGTGCAGAGTTCAAAGTGGTGCCCAAAACACATAGGCTAGAATGGAGAGAAGGGGGTGCCCCGGTTCCGGTCTGCTTGCAGGTAAGTACCCGCGTCTTCGGAGGGCAGACCAGGGGGGTTTTGTAGGGCACCGGGGGGGGCACAAGTCCACACAGAAATTTCACCCTCAGCAGCGCGGGGGCGGCCGGGTGCAGTGTAGAAACAAGCGTCGGGTTTGTAATGGAAGTCAATGGGAGATCTCGGGATCTCTTCAGCGCTGCAGGCAGGCAAGGGGGGGATTCCTCGGGGAAACCTCCACTTGGGTAAGGGAGAGGGACTCCTGGGGGTCACTTCTCCAGTGAAAGTCCGGTCCTTTAGGTCCTGGGGGCTGCGGGTGCAGGGTCTCTCCCAGGCGTCGGGACTTTAGGTTCAAAGAGTCGCGGTCAGGGGAAGCCTCGGGATTCCCTCTGCAGGCGGCGCTGTGGGGGCTCAGGGGGGACAGGTTTTGGTACTCACAGTATCAGAGTAGTCCTGGGGTCCCTCCTGAGGTGTCGGATCTCCACCAGCCGAGTCGGGGTCGCCGGGTGCAGTGTTGCAAGTCTCACGCTTCTTGCGGGGAGCTTGCAGGGTTCTTTCAAGGCTGCTGGAAACAAAGTTGCAGCCTTTCTTGGAGCAGGTCCGCTGCCCTCGGGAGTTTCTTGTCTTTTCGAAGCAGGGGCAGTCCTCAGAGGATGTCGAGGTCGCTGGTCCCTTTGGAAGGCGTCGCTGGAGCAGGATCTTTGGAAGGCAGGAGACAGGCCGGTGAGTTTCTGGAGCCAAGGCAGTTGTCGTCTTCTGGTCTTCCGCTGCAGGGGTTTTCAGCTAGGCAGTCCTTCTTCTTGTAGTTGCAGGAATCTCATTTTCTAGGGTTCAGGGTAGCCCTTAAATACTAAATTTAAGGGCGTGTTTAGGTCTGGGGGGTTAGTAGCCAATGGCTACTAGCCCTGAGGGTGGGTACACCCTCTTTGTGCCTCCTCCCAAGGGGAGGGGGTCACAATCCTAACCCTATTGGGGGAATCCTCCATCTGCAAGATGGAGGATTTCTAAAAGTTAGAGTCACCTCAGCTCGGGACACCTTAGGGGCTGTCCTGACTGGCCAGTGACTCCTCCTTGTTTTTCTCATTATCTTCTCCGGCCTTGCCGCCAAAAGTGGGGCCTGGCCGGAGGGGGCGGGCAACTCCACTAGCTGGAGTGTCCTGCTGGGTTGGCACAAAGGAGGTGAGCCTTTGAGGCTCACCGCCAGGTGTGACAATTCCTGCCTGGGAGAGGTGTTAGCATCTCCACCCAGTGCAGGCTTTGTTACTGGCCTCAGAGTGACAAAGGCACTCTCCCCATGGGGCCAGCAACATGTCTCGGTTTGTGGCAGGCTGCTAAAACTAGTCAGCCTACACAGATAGTCGGTTAAGTTTCAGGGGGCACCTCTAAGGTGCCCTCTGTGGTGTATTTTACAATAAAATGTACACTGGCATCAGTGTGCATTTATTGTGCTGAGAAGTTTGATACCAAACTTCCCAGTTTTCAGTGTAGCCATTATGGTGCTGTGGAGTTCGTGTTTGACAAACTCCCAGACCATATACTCTTATGGCTACCCTGCACTTACAATGTCTAAGGTTTTGTTTAGACACTGTAGGGGTACCATGCTCATGCACTGGTACCCTCACCTATGGTATAGTGCACCCTGCCTTAGGGCTGTAAGGCCTGCTAGAGGGGTGTCTTACCTATACTGCATAGGCAGTGAGAGGCTGGCGTGGCACCCTGAGGGGAGTGCCATGTCGACTTACTCGTTTTGTCCTCACTAGCACACACAAGCTGGCAAGCAGTGTGTCTGTGCTGAGTGAGAGGTCTCCAGGGTGGCATAAGACATGCTGCAGCCCTTAGAGACCTTCCTTGGCATCAGGGCCCTTGGTACTAGAAGTACCAGTTACAAGGGACTTATCTGGATGCCAGGGTCTGCCAATTGTGGATACAAAAGTACAGGTTAGGGAAAGAACACTGGTGCTGGGGCCTGGTTAGCAGGCCTCAGCACACTTTCAATTGTAAACATAGCATCAGCAAAGGCAAAAAGTCAGGGGGCAACCATGCCAAGGAGGCATTTCCTTACACAACCCCCCCCCCCAAACGAAAGAGGATGAGACTAACCTTTCCCAAGAGAGTCTTCATTTTCTAAGTGGAAGAACCTGGAAAGGCCATCTGCATTGGCATGGGCAGTCCCAGGTCTGTGTTCCACTATAAAGTCCATTCCCTGTAGGGAGATGGACCACCTCAACAGTTTAGGATTTTCACCTTTCATTTGCATCAGCCATTTGAGAGGTCTGTGGTCAGTTTGAACTAGGAAGTGAGTCCCAAAGAGGTATGGTCTCAGCTTCTTCAGGGACCAAACCACAGCAAAGGCCTCCCTCTCAATGGCACTCCAACGCTGCTCCCTGGGGAGTAACCTCCTGCTAATGAAAGCAACAGGCTGGTCAAGGCCATCATCATTTGTTTGGGACAAAACTGCCCCTATCCCATGTTCAGAGGCATCAGTCTGCACAATGAACTGCTTAGAATAATCTGGAGCTTTTAGAACTGGTGCTGAGCACATTGCTTGTTTCAGGGTGTCAAAGGCCTGTTGGCATTCCACAGTCCAGTTCACTTTCTTGGGCATTTTCTTGGAGGTGAGTTCAGTGAAGGCTGTCACAATGGATCCATATCCCTTCACAAACCTCCTGTAATACCCAGTCAAGCCAAGGAATGCCCTGACTTGAGTCTGGGTTTTTGGAGCTACCCAGTCCAGAATAGTCTGGATCTTGGGTTGGAGTGGCTGAACTTGGCCTCCACCTACAAGGTGTCCCAAGTAAACCACAGTTCCCTGCCCTATCTGGCATTTGGATGCCTTGATAGAGAGGCCTGCAGATTGCAGAGCCTTCAAAACCTTCCTCAGGTGGACCAGGTGATCCTGCCAGGTGGAGCTAAAGACAGCAATATCATCAAGATAAGCTGTGCTAAAGGACTCCAAGCCAGCAAGGACTTGATTCACCAACCTTTGGAAGGTGGCAGGGGCATTCTTTAAACCAAAGGGCATAACAGTAAACTGATAATGCCCATCAGGTGTGGAGAATGCTGTTTTCTCTTTTGCTCCAGGTGCCATTTTTATTTGCCAGTACCCTGCTGTCAAGTCAAAGGTACTTAGGAATTTGGCAGCACCTAATTTGTCTATGAGCTCATCAGCTCTTGGAATTGGATGAGCATCTGTCTTGGTGACAGAATTGAGCCCTCTGTAGTCCACACAAAACCTCATCTCTTTCTTTCCATCTTTGGTGTGAGGTTTGGGGACTAAGACCACTGGGCTAGCCCAGGGGCTGTCAGAGCGCTCAATTACTCCCAATTCCAGCATCTTGTGGACTTCCACCTTGATGCTTTCCTTAACATGGTCAGATTGTCTAAAGATTTTGTTCTTGACAGGCATGCTGTCTCCTGTGTCCACATCATGGGTACACAGGTGTGTCTGACCAGGGGTTAAGGAGAAGAGTTCAGGAAACTGTTGTAGGACTCTCCTACAATCAGCTTGCTGTTGGCCAGAGAGGGTGTCTGAGTAGATCACTCCATCTACTGTGCCATCTTTTGGGTCTGATGACAGAAGATCAGGGAGAGGTTCACTCTCTGCCTCCTGATCCTCATCTGTTACCATCAACAGATTGACATCAGCCCTGTCATGGAAGAGCTTAAGGCGGTTCACATGGATCACCCTCTTGGGGCTCCTGCTTGTGCCCAGGTCCACCAGGTAGGTGACCTGACTCTTCCTTTCTAGCACTGGGTAAGGGCCACTCCATTTGTCCTGGAGTGCCCTGGGAGCCACAGGCTCCAGAACCCAGACTTTCTGCCCTGGTTGGAACTCAACCAGTGCAGCCTTTTGGTCATACCAAAACTTCTGGAGCTGTTGGCTGGCCTCAAGGTTTTTGGTTGCCTTTTCCATGTACTCTGCCATTCTAGAGCGAAGGCCAAGTACATAGTCCACTATGTCCTGTTTAGGCTCATGGAGAGGTCTCTCCCAGCCTTCTTTAACAAGGGCAAGTGGTCCCCTTACAGGATGACCAAACAGAAGTTCAAAGGGTGAGAATCCTACTCCCTTCTGTGGCACCTCTCTGTAAGCGAAAAGCAGGCATGGCAAGAGGACATCCCATCTCCTTTTGAGTTTTTCTGGGAGCCCCATGATCATGCCTTTTAATGTCTTGTTGAATCTCTCAACCAAGCCATTAGTTTGTGGATGGTATGGTGTAGTGAATTTATAAGTCACTCCACACTCATTCCACATGTGCTTTAGGTATGCTGACATGAAGTTGGTACCTCTGTCAGACACCACCTCCTTAGGGAAACCCACTCTGGTAAAGATACCAATGAGGGCCTTGGCTACTGCAGGGGCAGTAGTCGACCTAAGGGGAATAGCTTCAGGATACCTGGTAGCATGATCCACTACTACCAGGATATACATATTTCCTGAGGCTGTGGGAGGTTCTAGTGGACCAACTATGTCCACACCCACTCTTTCAAAGGGAACCCCCACCACTGGAAGTGGAATGAGGGGGGCCTTTGGATGCCCACCTGTCTTACCACTGGCTTGGCAGGTGGGGCAGGAGAGGCAAAACTCCTTAACCATGTTGGACATATTGGGCCAGTAGAAGTGGTTGACTAACCTCTCCCACGTCTTGGTTTGTCCCAAATGTCCAGCAAGGGGAATGTCATGGGCCAATGTTAGGATGAACTTCCTGAACAGCTGAGGCACTACCACTCTCCTAGTGGCACCAGGTTTGGGGTCTCTGGCCTCAGTGTACAGGAGTCCATCTTCCCAATAGACCCTATGCGTTCCATTTTTCTTGCCTTTGGACTCTTCAGCAGCTTGCTGCCTAAGGCCTTCAAGAGAGGGACAGGTTTCTTGTCCCTTACACAGCTCCTCCCTTGAGGGTCCCCCTGGGCCTAAGAGCTCAACCTGGTAAGGTTCAAGCTCCAAAGGCTCAGTTCCCTCAGAGGGCAGAACTTCTTCCTGAGAAGAGAGGTTCCCTTTCTTTTGCTGTGTTGCAGTTGGTTTCCCAACTGACTTTCCTGTTCTCTTGGTAGGCTGGGCCATTTTTCCAGACTCCAGCTCTACTTTTTCACCCTGTGCCTTGCATTGTGCTCTTGTTTTCACACACACCAGTTCAGGGATACCCAGCATTGCTGCATGGGTTTTTAGCTCTACCTCAGCCCATGCTGAGGACTCCAGGTCATTTCCAAGCAGACAGTCCACTGGGATATTTGAGGAGACCACCACCTGTTTCAGGCCATTGACCCCTCCCCATTCTAAAGTAACCATTGCCATGGGATGTACTTTTCTCTGATTGTCAGCGTTGGTGACTGTGTAAGTTTTTCCAGTCAGGTATTGGCCAGGGGAAACCAGTTTCTCTGTCACCATGGTGACACTGGCACCTGTATCCCTCAGGCCCTCTATTCTAGTCCCATTAATTAAGAGTTGCTGTCTGTATTTTTGCATGTTAGGCGGCCAGACAGCTAGTGTGGCTAAATCCACCCCACCCTCAGAAACTAGAGTAGCTTCAGTGTGGACCCTGATTTGCTCTGGGCACACTGTTGATCCCACTTGGAGACTAGCCATACCAGTGTTACCTGGATGGGAGTTTGGAGTGGAACCTTTCTTGGGACAGGCCTTGTCTCCAGTTTGGTGTCCATGCTGTTTACAGCTATGACACCAGGCCTTTTTGGGATCAAAGTTTTTACCCTTGTACCCATTGTTTTGTGAAGAGGCTCTGGGCCCACCCTCCTGTGCAGGTTTTTGGGGGCCTGTAGAAGACTCTTTACTATTTTTAGTTTTGGTTGTCTCATCACCCTTCCCCTGGGGAGTCTTTGTGACCCCTTTCTTTTGGTCACCCCCTGTTGAAGTCTTGGACACCCTTGTCTTGACCCAATGGTCCGCCTTCTTTCCCAATTCTTGGGGAGAAATTGGTCCTAGGTCTACCAGATGCTGATGCAGTTTATCATTGAAACAATTACTTAACAGGTGTTCTTTCACAAATAAATTGTACAGCCCATCATAATTACTTACACCACTGCCTTGAATCCAACCATCTAGTGTTTTCACTGAGTAGTCTACAAAGTCAACCCAGGTCTGGCTCGAGGATTTTTGAGCCCCCCTGAATCTAATCCTATACTCCTCAGTGGAGAATCCAAAGCCCTCAATCAGGGTACCCTTCATGAGGTCATAAGATTCTGCATCTGGTCCAGAGAGTGTGAGGAGTCTATCCCTACACTTTCCTGTGAACATTTCCCAAAGGAGAGCACCCCAGTGAGATCTGTTCACTTTTCTGGTTACACAAGCCCTCTCAAAAGCTGTGAACCATTTGGTGATGTCATCACCATCTTCATATTTAGTTACAATCCCTTTAGGGATTTTCAACATGTCAGGAGAATCTCTGACCCTATTTATGTTGCTGCCACCATTGATGGGTCCTAGGCCCATCTCTTGTCTTTCCCTTTCTATGGCTAGGATCTGTCTTTCCAAAGCCAATCTTTTGGCCATCCTGGCTAACTGGATGTCCTCTTCACTGGGGCTATCCTCAGTGATTTCAGAGGTGTTGGTCTCTCCTGTGAGGGAACCAGCATCTCTGACTATTATTTTTGGAGTCAGGGTTTGAGGGACCCTGTTCTCCTTAGATAGGACTGGTAGGGGGGAATTGTCCTCCAAGTCACTATCCTCTTCCTCTGAGTTGCCACCCTCAGAGGGGTTGGCCTTTTCAAACTCTGCCAAAAGCTCCTGGAGCTGTATTTTGGTAGGTTTGGGGCCCATTGTTATTTTCTTTAGTTTACAGAGTGACCTTAGCTCCCTCATCTTAAGATGGAGGTAAGGTGTGGTGTCGAGTTCCACCACAGTCACATCTGTGCTAGACATTTTGCTTCTAAAAGTTGGAATACTTTTTAAGAATCTACAACTGGTTCTAGAATCTAATTCAAACTTTTACAAACTTTTAAACTTTAAAAGAAATGCTAAACAGGATCTAACACAAGGCCCTAGCAGGTCTTTTAAGAATTTAGAAAACTTTTCAAATTGCAAAAATCAATTTCTAATGACAATTTTGGAATTTGTCGTGTGATCAGGTATTGGCTGAGTAGTCCAGCAAATGCAAAGTCTTGTACCCCACCGCTGATCCACCAATGTAGGAAGTTGGCTCTGTATGTGCTATTTCAAAGTAAGGAATAGCATGCACAGAGTCCAAGGGTTCCCCTTAGAGGTAAAATAGTGGTAAAAATAGATAATACTAATGCTCTATTTTGTGGTAGTGTGGTCGAGCAGTAGGCTTATCCAAGGAGTAGTGTTAAGCATTTGTTGTACATACACATAGACAATAAATGAGGTACACACACTCAGAGACAAATCCAGCCAATAGGTTTTTATATAGAAAAATATCTTTTCTTAGTTTATTTTAAGAACCACAGGTTCAAATTCTACATGTAATATCTCATTCGAAAGGTATTGCAGGTAAGTACTTTAGGAACTTCAAATCATCAAAATTGCATGTATACTTTTCAAGTTATTCACAAATAGCTGTTTTAAAAGTGGACACTTAGTGCAATTTTCACAGTTCCTAGGGGAGGTAAGTATTTGTTAGGTTAACCAGGTAAGTAAGACACTTACAGGGCTTAGTTCTTGGTCCAAGGTAGCCCACCGTTGGGGGTTCAGAGCAACCCCAAAGTCACCACACCAGCAGCTCAGGGCCGGTCAGGTGCAGAGTTCAAAGTGGTGCCCAAAACACATAGGCTAGAATGGAGAGAAGGGGGTGCCCCGGTTCCGGTCTGCTTGCAGGTAAGTACCCGCGTCTTCGGAGGGCAGACCAGGGGGGTTTTGTAGGGCACCGGGGGGGGCACAAGTCCACACAGAAATTTCACCCTCAGCAGCGCGGGGGCGGCCGGGTGCAGTGTAGAAACAAGCGTCGGGTTTGTAATGGAAGTCAATGGGAGATCTCGGGATCTCTTCAGCGCTGCAGGCAGGCAAGGGGGGGATTCCTCGGGGAAACCTCCACTTGGGTAAGGGAGAGGGACTCCTGGGGGTCACTTCTCCAGTGAAAGTCCGGTCCTTTAGGTCCTGGGGGCTGCGGGTGCAGGGTCTCTCCCAGGCGTCGGGACTTTAGGTTCAAAGAGTCGCGGTCAGGGGAAGCCTCGGGATTCCCTCTGCAGGCGGCGCTGTGGGGGCTCAGGGGGGACAGGTTTTGGTACTCACAGTATCAGAGTAGTCCTGGGGTCCCTCCTGAGGTGTCGGATCTCCACCAGCCGAGTCGGGGTCGCCGGGTGCAGTGTTGCAAGTCTCACGCTTCTTGCGGGGAGCTTGCAGGGTTCTTTCAAGGCTGCTGGAAACAAAGTTGCAGCCTTTCTTGGAGCAGGTCCGCTGCCCTCGGGAGTTTCTTGTCTTTTCGAAGCAGGGGCAGTCCTCAGAGGATGTCGAGGTCGCTGGTCCCTTTGGAAGGCGTCGCTGGAGCAGGATCTTTGGAAGGCAGGAGACAGGCCGGTGAGTTTCTGGAGCCAAGGCAGTTGTCGTCTTCTGGTCTTCCGCTGCAGGGGTTTTCAGCTAGGCAGTCCTTCTTCTTGTAGTTGCAGGAATCTCATTTTCTAGGGTTCAGGGTAGCCCTTAAATACTAAATTTAAGGGCGTGTTTAGGTCTGGGGGGTTAGTAGCCAATGGCTACTAGCCCTGAGGGTGGGTACACCCTCTTTGTGCCTCCTCCCAAGGGGAGGGGGTCACAATCCTAACCCTATTGGGGGAATCCTCCATCTGCAAGATGGAGGATTTCTAAAAGTTAGAGTCACCTCAGCTCGGGACACCTTAGGGGCTGTCCTGACTGGCCAGTGACTCCTCCTTGTTTTTCTCATTATCTTCTCCGGCCTTGCCGCCAAAAGTGGGGCCTGGCCGGAGGGGGAGGGCAACTCCACTAGCTGGAGTGTCCTGCTGGGTTGGCACAAAGGAGGTGAGCCTTTGAGGCTCACCGCCAGGTGTGACAATTCCTGCCTGGGAGAGGTGTTAGCATCTCCACCCAGTGCAGGCTTTGTTACTGGCCTCAGAGTGACAAAGGCACTCTCCCCATGGGGCCAGCAACATGTCTCGGTTTGTGGCAGGCTGCTAAAACTAGTCAGCCTACACAGATAGTCGGTTAAGTTTCAGGGGGCACCTCTAAGGTGCCCTCTGTGGTGTATTTTACAATAAAATGTACACTGGCATCAGTGTGCATTTATTGTGCTGAGAAGTTTGATACCAAACTTCCCAGTTTTCAGTGTAGCCATTATGGTGCTGTGGAGTTCGTGTTTGACAAACTCCCAGACCATATACTCTTATGGCTACCCTGCACTTACAATGTCTAAGGTTTTGTTTAGACACTGTAGGGGTACCATGCTCATGCACTGGTACCCTCACCTATGGTATAGTGCACCCTGCCTTAGGGCTGTAAGGCCTGCTAGAGGGGTGTCTTACCTATACTGCATAGGCAGTGAGAGGCTGGCGTGGCACCCTGAGGGGAGTGCCATGTCGACTTACTCGTTTTGTCCTCACTAGCACACACAAGCTGGCAAGCAGTGTGTCTGTGCTGAGTGAGAGGTCTCCAGGGTGGCATAAGACATGCTGCAGCCCTTAGAGACCTTCCTTGGCATCAGGGCCCTTGGTACTAGAAGTACCAGTTACAAGGGACTTATCTGGATGCCAGGGTCTGCCAATTGTGGATACAAAAGTACAGGTTAGGGAAAGAACACTGGTGCTGGGGCCTGGTTAGCAGGCCTCAGCACACTTTCAATTGTAAACATAGCATCAGCAAAGGCAAAAAGTCAGGGGGCAACCATGCCAAGGAGGCATTTCCTTACACAAAGGCATGAGAAAGGGTTTTTATTTAACGGGAGGTTGGCTTTCTCATTGGATTTGACAAAGTTAAACCGGTGGACTTGCTTTCACATCTGATAACTATTGGTATTTAATATTGGACTATGACTGGAGAATTTGACTGTTCATACACAGCAGATTGCCAGTTATTTGATAGTCTTTTGTTTGCTATTATCAGCTGAACATGTGCTGTATCATGGCACAAGTATTGTCCACTTCTTTGGAAAAACTGCTCACTATTGTATTAGTTGGTAAGAGGTATGTCATATTACAAGCTTTGTACTCTTGCCTTGTTTTTGAATATTATGACTTGGTCAGGCATCCATCAAATGACCCGTGTTCACGTTCCTTGAGTCACATCTCCACTCCCACCAACCCCTTCAAAAAAATCCACTGCCACCGTAGAGCAATTGCAGGGGGAAGAATCTTGAGCAGATAGAAATAAATTATATATTGATGCATGCCTCCTCACTGGTTTGAGCCACCCTGTTGTGTGAGACTCTGAGAGAGGGGGAAACTAGTGAAGATGATTGACCTCATTGCGAGGATCTTCCTTGAAGTTTAGGTTCTATAGTATGGAGCTGCCTCAAAAAGAGGATAGACTGATACTGGATTTCAAGCCTGTTTTTGGGAGCTGGTGTCATACTGATGGATGGTGTGAGGTCTGTGGCTCTGGGCACCGGCCAGGCGCAGATGGGCTTGCCTTTGGCTGCCTTTAAGAAGGGGAGGGAGGTGGGAGGGCTTGGCCAGCTGGGAGGCAGGAGGGCGGGAAATCAAGTCGCAAGGAGTGGTGCGGGGCACCAGTGCAGGAAACAGGTGTGAGAAACAGGAAACAAACAGAGAGAAAGACAGACAAAAGAGAGAAGAGTTAAAAAAATAAAAATAAAAAAAAAGCTGAGAGGTAGAAAGGCAGTAGAGATAGACAGAAGGCGACCACTAGGTCACCAGGGATGAGCCGCAGGTGGAGGAGGGCCTTGAACTAGCCAGGCAGACTCATACTCGCAGGGCAGCAGCAGCAACGGGTGGTGCTGCGTGAGGGGAGCAGCACAAACGCAAGAGTATCAACCTTTTCTTAAAAAAAATATATAATGTCCTAATCTAGATTGGTGGCGCAAGCTCAAGAGTAGCCTTCAAGTCTCTTGGTAAATCAGCCTGAAAAGAGGATCAAAACCAAAAAGAGCAAAAATTGATATGAAACATTCACCTTAGGGAGTAAGAAACAATGAGCCAGGTGTCGGGCAGAGAAAAATTCTTGCAGACAAAGAAACGGCCCATGTGGTGGTTGAGTCACCAGACTCCCCCAAAAAAGGCTCTTTCTTCAAGGTTAGCTCGCAAAGAAATGCAAACTGACTTTTGAAGAAGCCTTTTGAGTTCAACGTTGAATTTACCCAATCCCAAAAAGTGTAAAACATTGGTCTCACATCAGTCTCCATTAACCTGCATGCCTTAGTTCATCAACAGCTTCTACTCCTACAATTCAGGTGTCCAAGAAGTAAGTGAAGTGGGAGCAACAAACTGAAGACAAAGAAAAAAATTATACATTAACCCAGTATCATATACACCACAGAGGTGGACTCATTAGTCCAATTACGACACCGCCTATTGATGAAACCTTTTTTTAGCCATGCTGTTAAGAGCCCACCTGTTAGTTAAAGTGTTGAGAGGAGGAAACATATCTGATAGAGGTGTTCCGGGCAGAACAGGCAAATCATTAAGGTCCCATTTTTAAGACTTAAAATAGACTGCAAAAAATCTTTATAACACTGTCAAGACTATCTCTCTTACTCCACAAATAGAGAAAATAGAAGGCTGCACCACAAGGTCCTATTTGTATTACGTCATTTTACCACCCTACTCTATGGAGTTCTGCACGACTTGGAAACTAGCTTTCTCTCATGGAGGCCGATGACCGTCGTGGCAAGGAGAGAAAGAGTTTGCATGCAGCAGACAAGAAAATAGCAGCATTGTTGATTTGGTATTACAGACGTCAGTGGGAAGAATTGGAATGCATTTTAACCTACACAGAAAGGAGTCACTTGAGATTAAACAGCTTAGCAAACTTTCAGCTGAAGGAATTTTTTGTGCTCTACATGCGGCAGAATCAGTTTACAGACAGATTGCCGCCAGTCTGCTGCTTAGGATCTAGGCAACAGTTCAGCAAAATGTTTTGAATGTGTGTTAGATTTTGAGTATTTTTAGACCCACATTTGGTTTTCAGAAAGATTAAGAAAACCCCAGAAACTTCAAAGTCAGTTTGTGCATTGCAACATTATCTGCCATTACCCAATGACAGGCTAAAGACACCTTATCAGTCACATCAAATCTACCTAACAACAAGGGCAACAGGAATTTCAACACATCTTCGGTGCCTTTCAAGGCAGTGCCAAAGCCAGAAGTAGACAATCCTCTGCCTCCAACCAACAACTCCAGTCACTGTCCACTCCAAATCTCCCAGCAGTTTTCAAGGGCCCAATTAGAAAGGGGCACGAAATAACTTTAGTTGGATGGATGCTCAACAATCAGCATGTTTTAGTTGTCTCTAAACCCTTGATCAAAGAGACAAACTCAGAAAGAACCATCCTACTCTCCTTTTGGAAGAGGTGGAGTTTCTGCATACCAAACAGACAATTGAGGACGTTCTGCTCCTAGAACTGTGTGTAAAAGTATGCTCAGTCTACTTTCTGATTCCAAAGAAGGCCAACACGGTTAGGGCAAACGGATACCAGCTATGTATTTCAAGATTATAACATATGAGGTTTTCCAGGTTCTACAAGGAGATACTGACAACAAACAGTTTCTATGATTCCTGGCGAGTGGAAAACATTACTGTTTCAAAAGTGCTTCCTTTGAGCGTAAAGTGAACACCAAGGGTATTTAACTAGTGTTTTGCAATTATGGCAGCACATCTTGTCATCAATGTGTTGGTGTCTAATTTTAATTAGACGATTGGTGCTTTATGAATATTTTTCCCTTACACTGAACAAAGCCACTCACAAAAGGTTATTAATTGCTTTGCTGCATAATTTTGGGTTCTTGATCAGTATGAGGAGGACTCATTTGCAACCCCTCCAAATTAATGCATTTTTGGGATACACCTTTGATTTAGTAGTGGCAAACGTTTACATGATGGTCAGTTCTAGTGTTTATAAAATTGATTCCTCTAAACTATTTGTAACAACCATTGACCGTGAGTAGCGATAACCTTTGAAAACAATAGCATTGTGCATATCATTGGCCCCAAATGCACCCTTTACAAATGTGCAGCATACAAGAGTGCATGGAGAGCCAATTTTCCCAAGCAGCCATGACCAGAGAGGATCTTATTGTGTTTTTCTCAGTTCACTTAAATGGTAAAAAAAAATCTATACTGAACAGATCTTATGCAGACCATTGGCAAAAAGTGACTATTACAAGCAATGCATCCTAACTAGTGTGTAGGGATCACAGTGCTATGGCCAGTGGTTCTAGGTCTAGGAGCTTTCCAGTATATATTGTACAACAAAGTACTGTTATTATCTCAAGCAGAACTATGATTTAATCATTCAGAAACAGGGAGGCATGCACATTATTTGGGTGCCCGCTATAGCACAACAAACCGTCATCACCTTCCAAACCATTACAGTCCTGCACACTGCAAAAGTTAACATGGATGTTGTTCTTGGTAGCATTTAACATCACTGTGCACTCAGTGTGTTAAAGGTTTTCAATGACATAGGGGGTCATTCTGACCTTGGCTGTCTTTTCGCAAGACCGCCGAGTTACCGCCGCGGTGAAGACCGCCGACCGCGGCGGTATGCCGCTGTGCGCATTCTGACCGCTGGGAGCGTTCCGCCGGAAAACCGCCAGCAGCCACACTGGCGGTCGGCGGGAAAGTGGAGACTGGTCAACCTCCACCGCCACGCCAGCAGAACACCGCCCACAGAATTACGACCCACATTTCTGTGTGGCGGTCTTCTGTTGGCGGTCTTCTGTTGGCGGTCACCTCCCCATGGCTCCTGTCACCTCCCGGAGGACCAACACACAAGGTAAGTTGATCGTCCGTGAGGGGAGGGGGTGGGGGGGTGTTGTGTGATGTGTGCGTGCATGGGGGGGTGCGTGTGAGTGTGTGAGTGCGTGCATGCGGGCGGGGAGTGCTGCTGTGCCTATGGGCAATGTGTGTAGTTCGGCGGGTGCGCATGTCGGCATGTATGTGTGCGGGTATGTGTCCCCGTTGTGTATGTGTGTGTGTGTGTAGGGGGTGTGTATATGTGCATGTTGGGGGTGTGTGCATGTCGGGGTGCGTGTATGTGCATGTCGGGGTGGGGGTGGGGAGGGGGTTCGTACCACCTCTGGGGGGTGGCAGTGGGGTGGAGGGTGTGGGGGGAGGACTCGGGGGGGCAGTGGGGGGTGGGGGAGACCCCTATCAGTGCCAGGGAAGGAATTCCCTGGCCCCGATAGTGCCTACCGCCATGGTTCGCATGGCGGTTCCCGAACGCCAGAAACCGCGGCGGTGAGCAGGGTCATGATACCGTTGGCGGTCTTGGGTCGACCGCCGGACCGGAGTGCGCAGACTCCAGCCCGTCGGTCATGACCGCCATGGCTGTCGGAGTGGGGAAGTGGCGGTCGGTCGCGGCGGTGACCGCCGCGGTCAGAATGCCATTTTTAATACCGCCGGTCTGTTCGCGGTCCGACCGCCGCCTCTCCGCCGACCGCCAAGGTCAGAATGAGGGCCATAATCTTTTGTTTGAGGCATGTGTGGCTGTAGATACATGTGCTATGTTTATTCCTGCCATCTAGTGTTTGGTCCCGATACATGCCGGAAATTGTTTTTCTTCAGAGAAGTCTTTCCTCTTGGTGATAATGCACATGGGCATCAACTCCATTCTTAGATTGTTTTCTTTCCGCCATCAGGTTTGGACATGTATTACTGTGCTCTGGTTCGAGACCGTTTCAGGTCTCCTTTCTGCTCGTAATCTAGCCTTACTCTTGTCGGTATTGTTCTTGATCAGGTTTCCATCATTGCGTATCGAACAGATAGAAAACTATTGCCCATTGGTTAGATGTGCTTTAAGCACAGTCTTTTGGCCTTGCCCTTCTGGAACTATATTCCATCTTGTCTGCTTCAACTAAGAAAGCATTGCTAATGGAATGGACTCCATTTCACTTCTGTCCCAGATGCCATGCTAAGTACCCGAAGATGGGCCTTAATCACATTTGCAACCTGTGCTTGTTACCCGACCACAGGGAAGAGGACTGTGAAGCCTGCCAATCTTTCCTATCTAAGAAGGCCTCACGGGACCAAAGGGCACGTCGCAAGGACATGCAGCGTAAGGAGGTAGAGGAAACACCCGACCTCTTCGGACAACAGGGTGTTGAGGAGGAAGAGCTTGATGAGGCTTCTGCGGCCGAAGATGAGGCCTTCTGCATCGAAGAGTCCAGCTCCGATCTACAGATTGATCTACAGATGGACCTCCAGATGCAGGACCTTCCATCCGGTCAGCATACCATGAGTACTAATGTCTTCTTCTTGCCACCCAAAAAACCCTCGGTTCCGACCGAACATACAGCTCCCGGACAACCACTCCCAATAGGCCATGTTGGGCACCAACCATCTGTTGCCTATGCCCAGCCTCTGGGCTTGGCATTAAAAGCAAAGCTGAAGCCATTAACTTCTACACCGAGCCGATCATCTGCATCTTCGGCTTAGAGCACACCGGCTCTGACTACTTCAGCTCCAAAACCAAAATCACTTTTTGCTCCAAGAACTTTCCCATCAAAACTGGCTCCTGAAGGTATTCATCAAACAGTGCAGGAACAGCTTGATCCAAAACAAAAGCAGCTGCACATACAGACTCTGACTGGCTGTATTTTAGCCCAGACTGTGCTGTTGGCGCCTACTTTGCTTTGAAAAAGCAATAGAGTTGCCGGTGCCTCCCAAAAAGGACATGGCTATTAGTCCCTTGCATCCTCTTCTACCTGCTTCTCCGCCAGTACCTCAGCCTTCTCCACCCTTCATTCCACCACCAACCCCTTCACCACTTCATTCACAGCTTAGATATTATAACATAGGGATCACTACATTTTTTCACAGGTGGCCATGGGGAGGGGGGACAGATGATCCTTAAGACACACCACAGCCCACAGATCCCTGGACCAGTTATGACGCTGATCCTCCAGGGAATACTGACTCAGATCTGTACCTGGCCAAACCATCACCCCCTGATGACACAACTTCCTATCAGGAACTCATCAGAAGGACTGCAACATACCGTTGGGTCACCAAACATAAAGAACCTATTGAAGATGATGTCCTCTTTGAGACTCTATTGAGCATATATAGGACTTCTAAATACCTCCCTTAGTTAAAGGGCATGCTGCTTCACACAGACAATATCTTCAGAGACCCTCCTTCACGAAGATGCATCATCACTCCCTCGGTCGATTTTAATTAAAAAAAAAATATTATTATCTTCCTCTGACCCTGTTTACATGGGAGGACACCTTCCCCCAAACTCATTGGTTTTATCCAATGCCCGGAACGGGCTAATTCACAAACTACAGTGGACGCTCCACCTCCTGATAAGGAGTCTAAGCTAATTGATGCTTTGGGACAATGAGTGTTGGCATAGGCCACTAATCACTGGCGAATTGACAACACACAGTGTTGGTTAGCCAGATAGAATGAGGCCCACTGGGACGAAATGAAGGAACTCGTCCAATATCTCCCAGAGGAGCATAAGAAAAGGGGATAGGAAATAGTTCAAGAGGGCAAACTTATTTCCAATAATTCCATCAGGTGCACCCTAGATTCAGCAGATACAGCTGTCAGAGGCTTACTTGTGTATTGCTGTGCAGACATGCTTGGCTATGGATCTCTGGCTTCAAGCCAGAGGTTCAGCGAACACTTTTGATAAGAAACATCTGTTTCTGTGTTACAGAAAAGAATAAAAAAGACACTAGGTAGCCAAAATAATGGGGGCACGCCAAACCTAGATCTTCCTATGACTCTTCCTCCTCACATAGGCAGCAAAGTCAAACCTCCACTTCACAGGGCTGTTAAACGGGCATGTACAGGGGTAGAAACTCCAAAGGTCATGGGAAAGGTGCTTCCACTTGTACCGTGCCATCCACCTCAAAACATTGACTCGCTTCGCATTCTGCCCAACCATCAAACATCGGTCAGTGGGTGTTGGACATTATCCAACATGGCTGTTGTCTGGAACTCATGACCACAACTCCAAACATTCCACTGTGCAAACACAAACTCTCTGTAGAACATCAAGTCCTGCTCAAACAGAAAGTGCAAGCTTATCTTACTCAAATGGACTATAGAACCAGTCTCTCTTCCACATCAAGGATCAGGAGTACACTCCCTATACTTTCTCAACCCCAAAAAGGATGGATCACTATTGCCCATTTTAGATTTATTTCCCATAAATGACTACATTCTGTCAGAGCATGTTCAAATGGTCACCATCCAAGATATGATCCCACTTCTCCAACAAGGCGACTTTATTTCAGTACTAAACTTAAAGGATGCCTACTGTCAATCCAATCCACACGGCTAATACCTCAGGTTTGTTGTAGCTGACAAACACTCTCTGCTCAAAGTGCTCCCATTTGGAGCCACCACTGCATCCCATGTGTTCACCAAGTGTTCAGCAGGGGTCGCAGCACATCTGCACAGACAGAACATTCATGTCTTCCCATATCTGGACGACTGGCTCATCAAAGCCAGTACACTTCCTCTGTCTCACCAACACACTTAGATCACTTTAAATCTGCTCCATCAACTACAGTTTACCATCAGTATACAAAAATCACACCTTCATCCTTTACAGATGCAGCTGTATCTTGGGGCTGTTCTCAACACTCAGGTGGGATTAGCCTATCTAAATGCAGCCAGGATTAAAAACTTCCAGACACTACTACTACAGTTTCAACCCAATCAACACCTAACAGTCATGTGTCTCTTAAGCTTGATGGCATCATGCATTGCCATATTTCCACATGCTCAATTACACATGTGTCCGCTGCAGGAATGTCTAGCATGCCAGTGGTCTCGGTCACAGGGTCAGTTACAAGATCTAGTGTTGGTAGACAGCTGCACTCATTCCTCGACCAAGATCCCTAGTTCATTCTCATGGTGGACGTCTCCCTCCCAGGATGGGGTGCTCACCTTCAGGATCTCACAATACAGGGTCTCTAGGATACCAAACATCATAATCTACTTCGAGCTTCAAGCTGTTTACCTAGCATTGAAAGCATTTCTAACTCATCTTATAGGCACGGATGTCTTAGACCAGATGGACAATAGGACAGCCATGTACTAGCTACAAAAATGAGTTTAGGGGGACGCTCCCTACAGTTATCACACATATCTCAGACCATTTGGCAATATGTCACAACATCTACCTATTAGCAGAACTCCTCCCAGGGATGAACAACGACTTTGCCGACCTCAGCAGGAGGCAGCAACATGTCCATGAGTGGGAACTCCACCCCACTGGCCTCCTCCCATACTTTTACAAGTGCGGGTTTCCACAGATAGACCTGTTTGCAACCAGCAGACAATGCAAAATGCCCAAACTTCGCCTCCAGGTTCCCAATATCGAAGGGCAATGTTCTATGGGTGAACTGGTCAGGAATATTTGCCTACACTTTTCTACCTCTCCCTCTTGTTCCCTTTGTGGTTCAGAAGCTCAGGCAAACTTTTCTCACCCTTATTCTAGTAATTCTCTCCTGGGCTCGTCAACCATGGTTGACCACACTAATCTAGCTCTCTGCAGTCCCCCACGAGAAGCTTTGTCGCAACCTGGACCTTCTCACTCAGAACCATGAAGAAATCGGGCACTCAAGCCAAAGGACCTCAACCTTACAATTTGTCTCCTGAAGTCGTAGAATTTGGTTAGGTGAATCTCCCACCAGAGGGTATGACCACTCTCAAAGAAGCTCATAGACCTTCAGCGAGAGTATATTACTCCGCTAAGTGGAAACGGT
Organism: Pleurodeles waltl; assembly: GCF_031143425.1. Taxonomy (NCBI): domain Eukaryota; kingdom Metazoa; phylum Chordata; class Amphibia; order Caudata; family Salamandridae; genus Pleurodeles; species Pleurodeles waltl. Next base: position 631,845,804 of record NC_090437.1, on the reverse strand, counting down.
TTATCTTCTACTGCTGCAGTAAACACATTGATCCATTTGATACAACTGTGCAAAACCTTTTTTGCTACCTTCTTCATTTACAGCTTTCTGGCCTTGTTTACACTTCAATACACGTACATTTAGTTGCAGTGACTGCCTATCTACAACACAGGCAACACTTATTTTTGTTCAAGTTACCACTTATGAAGGCATTTATAGAAGGCCTTAAAAGAGTAATTCCACCCAGAATTCCACCTACACTTGCATGAAATCTCAATATTGTCCTCACCAGACTTATCTGGCCACCATTTGAACCACTCTATAACTGCATCCTCCAGTTTCTATCTTGGAAGGTTGCCTTTTTTGGTGGCAATTACTTCACTTAGGCATGTCAGTAACCTCCAGGCATTAACCTTGGAAGAACCTTTCTTCCAACTACACAGGGATCCTTCACACCAACCCAGAATCCCTTTGAAAGGTGGTTTCTTATTTCCACCTCCACCAGTCAGTCGAATTATCTGTTGGTTTCTTATTTCCACCTCCACCAGTCAGTCGAATTATCTGTTTTCTTTCCTTTACCCGATTCATTAGCGGAAATGGACCTTCATACACTAGATGTGAAAAGAACTATGTTTTACATTGGGGAAAACCATAGATTTCTGTAAAGCCAAACAACTTTAAGTTGCTTTTTTGCCCCCTCACAAAGGAAAGCCCTCATCTAAATAAGGCATTTCTACGTAGGTAATTATAAGCATTGTCATGTTACACCAAAGCTCAAAGGACTTTACCTATGCTCCCTAGGGCCAGGGAATACACTTTTTATTTTTTAGTATTTTTGATTTGCTTGACCCCACCCCCACCCCCCACTACTATGCTGAGTCGACAGGTGTGACTGCCCTAGGGCAAACTCTACTCGTAAAATAGGGGCTTCTATGACTTTCCTGGGCAATATCCCAATAGCTGGCATTTGTAAGACAGCTACATGGTCGACAGAACACACTAACTAAACATTATTGTATGGGTGTTTTAGCACTCCAACAATCTAATGTAGGGCAGGCAGGGCTATGTACACTTTTCTAAACAACTACAACACCCACAAAGAGGCTGTCACTTTTTGGAGGGCTCTGCTTCATAGTCTATGCATAGCATGTTTATTTACAACCACACATACCTCAAACTGAATATTACCCTTTAAGCATCTGTTCGTGGCATGTAGTGCTGTAGATTCACCTGTGGCCATTGCAGTTCCTTTTTACAATTTCATAAGCATGGAACACTCTTTACTAATGCTTACTCACACTCCATTCTCACCCACCTACTGGAAAACAATCTTAACAATTGAGTTGATGCCCATGCACGTTATCACCAAGAGCAGGAGTCACTTTAGTTTGTGACTCGAAAGACTTCTTTGAACAAAAACAACTTGCACACATCCAGACCCAACACTAGGCAGGACTATGCATGTGAATCTACAGCACTACATGCCACGAACAGATGCTTACAGGGTAAGAAACAGATTCCTTACATGTATACAAAGACTCAGTAGTTTTCCATACATGGTCATGGTTTCCACCCAGCATAGTATCTTCTTTCCGCATCACTTACTCCATTGAATTGCCAACTGGTATTTGTTTTTGTTTGTTTAATCCACTTTAGTAAGCTGAAAGGTCTTTTTGTAGAGTTAATGTTACCAGAACATAATTGTAATGCATTGATTGTGCTAAATGCGTTGGAAAGACAAAACCGCTTTTGTTGCATTGTATAAAGTAGGCTTTAAAAGATGGATCATTGTATGCATGCAGATTTGAAAACATTCCTTAGTTGACGTGCAGGAAAGCAAGATGGACGTCTGCTCACCTGTTAACAAAAACTGTTGTGTGGCTATAATAGCTAGATAAAAAAAACACTAGCATGTCAGGCAGTTTGCATTTGCGAAGGAAGAATATTCTTTGTAACCTTAACTGTAACAATTGATTTGCAACTTGTGTTGTAGATTCAGATGTAGCTTTTCTACCTCTATGGGGTACGGAAAGAAGCGACATTCAATTTAAAGAAAGTACAGAAATTTATTTTGTAGGCAGACATCTTTGCAGTGGTGAATAATATGCAGATTTCTGAAGTGGCATCTGTGTCCTTCGGCTTTGATTTTCAGGGAGCATTGCCAAAAGCAATTTAGCACCCATTCAGAACTGTAACCGGTTACTCTGTAGAAAAACAAGTTACTGTTTTCAAAACCAAGCACTAGATGGCAGATGAATGTTCATCCTATGAATATACAACTCCGCGAGGAAGCAAACTGATTTTTCGAAGTTTTGATTTCAACTGAAGATTCTGTGTAGCTTGACTGGGCCCAAGACAGTTTTTTATGTCTATTTATCACTCTTTATTCTGTTGTCCTATTTATCCCTCTTTATTCTGTTGTCTTGACTATGCATTTTGGGCTCTTCGGATGATGAAAGGCAGGTGCCACGTAAGCATGGATTTCTGCCCTGTCCTCCTGCCACATCTTGCTGGCTGGGATACCTGTGCAAGTATCCCATTGCATTTTGCCTTCTGTAGACAAAGACATGCCCAATTGGTCGTGTCCTTCAGACATTTTTGTGATGTCTCCCTAATAGCTGTCTCTGCTTCCAAAACAAAACGAACATTTAGGAAAACAAGTAGCGTTTGTGGAAGGTTCAAATGTTCATTACCTGCACCCTTCCTTGGACAATTTCACCAGTAAGAGACGATTCTGAATTTTAAAGAAAAGCTAAGAATTGGGGCTTGGTGGAACTTTTCTCTCTATTGAAAGCCCTTGATTTCTTTCATAGTTGCAACATTGTTCTACGTTACTTCTTGGGCACCATATAAAGAATATTTTTGTGTCTGTGCACACAACTTCCCTAGGTTAATAAAACAAGTACACTGATAGGAACTTTGTATTTCCAGCCTTACAAAGGGGCAAAAATATGCCCTCACAAGTGTATTAAAAAACAAAAGCAGAGACATCAGATGTGATTACTCGTTCTACACTGGGTTGACACAAGCGTGTCACGGAATTTTTTTTTTTTTTTTTATACTCATATACTCAATGTGGCTTCTGTTGGGAACGTAATGTACGAACAGTCATGGTGGTATTGGAAATAACTGTTGTAATGCATGCTAACTGCTATTTTATAAAAACAAATTAAAACAAACAGCTGCAAAGAGGTTGAGTATCCGTTTAGTGTTCTTGCCCTTATCTATGGAGAAAATTGCAGCCTTCCTTATTTTAGTAATGCCAGTTTCTGCTGTTCCTCTAATATTGTATCTTTCATAAATTCACATGTTCGAGTCTTTCCTGTCCTCGAGTTGGTAATCCCACAGTACCATTATAATAGCAGTCTGATAAACTATAAAGCATATTAAATTCTATACAAATCTTTCACTTAACAATATACACTAAAGAACTTGGATGATTTTTTTTCTTAATTTACGAAAAGTCTGTAAACCATGACCATTTATTAGAACAAAAAATTGTTGTTCATCAAACTGTTTTATTTCTTAGATATTGTGAATACCTTTAAGATGGTATTCGTTATTGGTGTCTAGTGTTTTGCGCAAATAAGATGGAAAATATTTACCTGTTTTGTTGAATCCAGATTGCTTGTGCTGCTTATCTTATTGCCAAGTTTAACTTGAGAAATTGTGAGAGAAAAATTGGATTTTCTTTTGCCGTCACTACTGAAGACAATTGCTGGTGCAGAACAATATCTGACGTCCTACATTTGCCTGAATACATGTAATTCAACACCTCTAACATAAAGGCTGCCTTTCCAATTCAACTAAGACATATTTCCTTTATGTATTTATTCTGAAACGAGTAGCAGGGTCTTGTGCTTATTTTTCTACTGAATTCTCTCCAACCTGATAATTCTGTAGTATATCATTTTACTTTCCACTATAACTGCACACTGTGCCTGTTTTAATAGTCTGTTTTTTCATGCATATGTGCTTGTTTCTTTTAGTACTGCATCCCAGCCCCCACCGAAGGACAACCCTATTCCAAAGAAAAAAGCCAACAAAAAGAAAAAAAAGAAGCCTGCACATTAAAGCTAGTATGGATTTGTTACAAAGGCGCAGTGTACTGATGGAAGCCGTCAAATGTTTGGTTAATGCCGTGCATTACAAAAAACAGCCTCTCATATCTGAGAATTTGAATATAAAGTTCAGCTGTTTTAAGCCATTTGTTTCAATCTGCCTTTTATTTTGGATTGACATTCATAATAAATGTTGCTTTAGTATCTGCGGTGTTACAGAATTTAACTCAACTGTAACCTACCATGCATGCAAAAAGCCTGCTATTTTCTCACCAGAATAGCTGTTCCCAGTGTGAGCTAGAGCTTGAATTGCAATAGTAAAATGTGGCTTCACATACGAGTGAGTACAAACTCTGTATTTTTTCATTGTACGAATGGACTTTCAGGTGATTTAAAGATCCGTCCAAGTTAGTGACCCAGGGGAAAGGTAAAAGAAGAGGACTTGTTGGGGGGGGGGAAATCGGAAGCCAAGTCATTTGTTATGCAGACTGTAACTTTAACAGCGTAAAACAAACATGTGGATGATACAAGATTAACTCTGCTGGAATCTGGAGACCAGTCACTGCAGATGTCTATTGAATGACCTCCAATATTAGAAGGAAATGTCAATTTTCCGTTGACTACAGCCCTTTGTAGTCAGGATAATGAGATTAGGGTTAAAGTACCCCCAAAAGTACATTGCAAGTGGGGGGCGTGGCCGATCAGCCGAAGATGTCAGCCGCATAAACCTTTTGCTGTGGAGGGGCCCACGAGTTATCCGATTAAAAATAACCCCGACCTAGGGGCCATCCATGCTGCCAATGGGGAGCAGCTGACCAGACGGGGAACCGGACGCGCTGCCTTGAGCGCCCGGGGGTGCTCGCTGGAAGTGGAACAGGTGCAAGGAGCCGGTGGCCTGGCACCCCACCTTGAGACTGGGGACCTAAGTTGCTGTGCGTCCCCGGGCGGGGTGCGACTGACTGCCGGGCATGTCAACCGCGGGGGGAAATTGCTCCATCCCCGCTAAGATAAACAGTGGGGAACCCAGAGTGTAATCGGAGGTCCGGCGTGATCTGAACGCTGCAAGTGCAACTCACCACGAGGTGAGGAAACTAAGACTTCCCGCATGCGGCGCTACCGAGGCCCGGTAAAGAAAGACTGAGCCCAGGAGATCGGGAGATGCAAAAGCTGAAGGCGCGGTGCCGCACCTTGACACGGACGTCACCGCTGCCGGTGTGGAGCGGCGGACCTGACGAGGGGCCAGGCATGCTGCCCTGGGCGCCCGAGAGTGCACGCTGGAAGTGGAACAGGTGCGAGGAGCTGGAGGCCTGGCGCCCCACCCTGAGACTAGGGACCAAAGTTGCTGCGCGCGCCCGGGCGGGGTGCGACTGATCGCCGGGCATGCTAACCACGCGGGGAAGTTGCTCCATCCCCGCTAAGATAAACAGCGGGGAACCCGGAGTGTAGTCGGAGGTCCGGTGCGATCTGAACGCTGCAAGTGCTACTCACCACGAGGTGAGGAAACTAACAAGAATTCCCGCACGCGGCGCAGCCGAGGCCCGGTAAAGAAAGTCTGAGCCCAAGAGATCGGGAGAAGCGAAAACTGAAGGTGCCGTGCCGTGCCTTAACACGGACGATGACGCTGCTGCCGGTGTGGAGTGGTGGACCTGACGAGGAGCCGGGCATGCTGCCTCAAGCGCCGGAGGGTGCTCGCTGGAGGTGAAACAGGAACGAGGCAACAGTGGCCTAGCGCCCCACCACGTGACCGGGGACCAAAGTTGCTGTGCGCATCCAGGCGCGGTGCGACTGACTACTGGGTGTGCCAACCACAGGGGGGGAAAGGTCCCGGTGTGGGGTCGGAGGTCCAGCGCGATAGGAGCGCTGCATGTGCAGCCCACCACGGGGAGAAGAACCCACGTGTGCTGCGCTGTCGAGACCCGGTAAAGGAAGGTCGAGCCCTGGAGCCCGGGAGAAGCGAAAACTGAAGGCGATGTGCCGTGCTGCAATACGGACGAATGTGCGAACAGCAGCGATTCGGACAGCGCACATAGGCTCGAAGTAGCTCCACACTGGAGCAGACGGAATACCCCTGTTCATGGCCTGAAGTAGAATGTGTGGAAAGGAAAGGAGGTAAAATAAAATAAGGAAAATAATAAATTAAACAAAGGTGAACAAAAGGTAAATAATGAATATAAGGAGGCAATAACGCTGCCCATAGAAAGGAGGACGAGTCCCTCCCTAACCACCACAAGACTGCCACTGCGACCCCCAAGGGAACACAGAATGGAGAAATCGGGCGGCTGCCTGGAGCGGAGACGGACGGAGGGAACGGAGCGGCTCTAGTAACACCAGAGGTAGACCCAGCTGAACATAGCCTCTGGCCCTGCAGGGACAGGGAAGCGGTGGCACGGGCCATCCGACGGGCCTTGGAGGACGGGCGAGATAAGGCTTGTGTGAGCTTCATGGCCCTGTTGGGCATGCATCCTACTTGGGACGGGGTCTGGTGAGCACGGATTAGCTGCTCTTTGGGAGAACAACCCCTAAACGCGGAAGGGAAGGTGGAGCGTGTGGTCACCAAAAACGCTGGAGCAGAGAGGTGTTGAAACAGCAGGCAGGCCCCCCGCTTTAAGCCTGTGGACGCGACCCACAATATCCCCGATGTCTTCCAAGAACAGGCACAAGTGTAAAACCATGGATCGAACCCCGTCCGTGGAATGCGGTGGTGGGGAGCCTCAGGACCCACCGCAATCTAAAGTGCAGGATACCCTGGACAAAATCCTGAGTTCAATTGAGGACACAAAAACAGCGTTGCAGCATGATATTAATCAAGTCGCAATTGAAGTGGGACTCCTGAGGGCGGATCACCAGAAGCTGGCCGACAGTGTCAAGGAAACGGAATCCGCCCTGACTGTAATAGCACCGGCACAAAAAGACCTAATAGTCACAGTGATGAACCTTACAGACAGAGTGACACGGCTAGAACAAAGAGCAGAAGACCCGGAGGGGAGAAACCGTAGGAACAATGTATGGGTCATAGGATTTCTGGAGGGAGCGGAGGCCTCGAATATGGTGGGTTTCCTTGAGGAGTGGCTGCGCAGTCGTGGCACTGGACAGGCTGACCCCCTTCTTTGCATTGGAACAGACACACCGGGTGCCATCGAGGCCCCTGGCGCAGGTAGACCGCCCCGAGTGGTGGTTGCTAGACTGCTACACTACAGGGGTAGGGATACCTTGTTGCAGCGGGCCAGAGAAGCAGGCCCTTTTAAGGTGGCGAATGGCGGAAGTGACACTGTTCCCGGATTTCACACTCGAAGTCCAGTCCCAACGTGCCTCGTTCCTGGCGGTTAAGAGGGCCCTCCGAGATGAGGGAATACAGTACTCACTCCTCTTCCCGGCGACGCTGAGGGTAGCTCTTGAGGACAAGACTACATTCTTCCAATCCCCCGATGAGGCGGGGGAATGGTTGGAAGCACACGGATGCCGGCCTGGGCGGCGCATGAGGGAGGAACGAGCTGAGGGCGGTCCCCGCAGGGGCCCAAAGAGGCGGCGGAGCAGAAACCGCAACCGCACGGCACCAACACAGACACAGAGGGAGTTGGGAAAGAAAGCGGCCGTGGATGCGGCGGCCTCCATGAGCGGAGAGGCGTCCCCTCCTGAGGGATCAGGAGGTGAATCAGATGACAGTGGAGTCCTCCGTGGTGGGCTCATGGAGCTCGACGCGTGCCCCGAAAGTGACCCTGCAGATGGCCTTTAGGTGAGGAGAGTTACATGAGCTTGGGGCCCCCCTGAACACGCCACCCCCTACCGGATTCTCAACCATCCACCAGTCTGGCGAGAACTAGCACTAAACTGTTGAATATGTTGCACTGTTGCACAGTTCTTTGGGCAACCTACTGTTTGAGGGGCGCCCTGGGGAGGGGGAGTTGGGTTTTATTCTTACAAGTTCAGATGGTGCCTGTGGGGTGATGGTGTGACGGTGTAGGGCATGCAATAAGATCCGGGTGTGGGATCGGGCTACAGGGGTGGGATGGGGAAATGGCAATCCTTATGACACATCAACATGGCAGAGTATAACTTCATAACGTGGAACATACGGGGGATGGGGTCTCCAGCCAAAAGACATAGAATATTGTCCTATTTAAAAAGAAGGGGTATCCAGGTGGCGATGCTACAGGAGATCCACTTGGCAACAGGGGAAGCAGAGAAACTGAGACGCAGGTGGAGAGGGCAGGTGTTTGTCACGGAATACTCCGCGTACGCACGGGGTGTGCTGATTTGGGTCCGGGCCGGAGTACCATTCGAGGTAGTATCAACCAATATAGACCGTGAGGGCCGATTTATGATAGTGGGAAGCTGCATGGTACCTCGATTGTCCTAGGTAGTATTTACGCTCCCAATCAGGATCAGTCACCTTCATGACGCACCTATCGAGTCGACTCACCCGTCAGCAGGCAGAAGAACTGATAATAGGTGGGGACTTTAACAGTATTCTAGATGTGGACATGGACCGCTCCACCCCACTGATGCCTGGGGCAGCAACACACAAGGTATCCAGGAGACTGAGAGTGGTTGGACTTCTGGGGTTTGGTGGATGCTTGGCGAGAACAACACCCCTCTGATAGAGACTACTCATATTACTCAGGTCTCCACCGGGTGCACACCAGGATAGACAGAGTGGTGTGCACAGCAAACGTGGTACGGGGAATGACCCACTCTGAATATCTTGGTCGTACCCTATCTGACCACAGCCCTTTACTGATTACATGGAGAGTAACCGAAGACAGGCCCCCCCATCCCAACGTGGATACTGTCCCCGGCTCCACTAGAAGGTCAAGCATACAGGGATGACCTCCACTCATATCTGACAGACCATATTAAAATTAATAAGGGGTCCACCTCCTCTAGGTCCACGGAGTGGGAAACGCTTAAAATAGCAACGAGAGGTCACTGTATGGGACAAACGGTGGGGGTGAGACGTACATTGGAGCGGGAGTTGACCAGTCTCAAGAAGAATCTACACGAGTGGGAATGAAGAAGGGGCGGGGAGGGGCCAGAACTAGAGGAATATGAACGAGTGAGGAGGTCCCACTCCCAGGTTGAGGATAATATGCAAAAATACCTAGCCTCATTGCAATCTGAGGAGGGCAGATCAGGAAGAATGCTGGCGTGGTTAGTGCGACCAGGAGGGGATAGTGAACCCATCACGAGTGTAAGAGACAGTGAGGGGGAGCGGAGATGTAGACCGGGCCCTATAAATGACGCCTTTAAAGAATACTACACCCACCTGTAAAGGGACCCAGGTGAGCTCAACACAGAGGAACTTGACAGTTTCTTACGCCAACTCCCCCTGACCACCCTGACGCATGAGGAACGTGACAGACTGGGAGGGCCGGTGACAGCGGAAGAAGTGCAGGAGGCCATCTCGCAACTAGCCTCAGGGAAGACTCCGGGGACGGATGGCCTTCCAATGAACTTATACAAAAAATTTACGACGCTTTTGACCCCACAACTAGTGGAGATGTACACAGAGGCATTGCATCACGGCAGGTTGCCAGACTCGCTCAGGGAAGCACTGGTGGTCCCCCTACCCAAAATGAAATCTAAAGAGGCATCGGTAACTGACTTCCGCCCCTTATCAATGCTGAATAGTGATTTCAAAATCCTTAGTAAGATTCTGGCCAACCGCTTACTCCAATGTATACTGGCTTTAGTACACACAGATCAGAATGGATTTGTTCCGAACCACAGTACCTCCCTGAATCTCAGGCGGTTATTCGCCATCCTACACATGCCCATAGAGAAGAGACCTACTTCGGGAGTGTTACTAGCGGTGGACTTTGAGAAAGCCTTTGACTCGGTCCGCTGGGACTACCTCAGGGCGGTGATGCTGCGGAGGGGCCTGGGAGAGGGTTGGATAAAATGGATGGACCTATTGTATGGTGCCCCGTTGGCAAGGGTCAAGACGGGTAGGATGGTATCTGATACTTATCCCATTTATAGAGGAACCAGGCAAGGTTGTCCTCTGTCCCCACTATTATTCGCCCTTGCCATTGAACGTCTGGCCGCCAGGTTGAGGATGGACGGAGTTGGTAGAGGAGTGGAGTGGGGGTGCAAACAGAGCATGTCATCTCATTGTACGCTGACGACATTCTCATCTATCTCCGGGATGGAGAATCTGGTCTCCCTTGGGCCCTGCGAAACTTGAAACAATTTGGTACCCTGTCGGGACTGCACCTCAATAGGCGCAAGACATTTGTCTTCCCCATTCTGCCAAGGTGTGAGCGCCCCACCATGTGTCCAGAGGACATGGTGTGGGCACCCCGCACCTTTAAGTACCTGGGCATTCAGGTGTATCATGAACTGGGGGACCTCAGGGACGGTAACATCAGGAGGGTATTTCGCTCCTTGAGGGCTTCTGTCGGATTCTGGTGCTCCCTGAAACGGTCTATAATGGCCAGAATATCATTAGCCAAAATTATCATGTTACCCCGTCTCCTTTATTATTTTGCTAACTTGCCGCTGTTGATCCCATCGGCATGGTTCCGTGAGTGGAATACCCTGCTTCGGGAGCTCATATGGGACGGAGGCTGTAGGCGCCCATCGCTTTCCATTCTTTGTAGACCGGCTCAGTCGGGGGGCCTAGGAGCCCCAGACTTTGAGTCCTATTACCTAGCATCCCAGCTGCAGTGGGTTTCCAGATAGTTCACCGGAGAGGGTCAGCTGGACAGATGCACTACCAGCGGAGTGAAGGGTATGGGTCTGATTATTGCACGCTTGATTAACCGGTGGGTGGCACATCACACTGACAGCCTCATGACGAGAGTCGCTGCATCGTGGTGGAAGAAATGCGCAAGACGTGTGGGAGTGGGTCCACCCTACTCCCCCGCCCTACCACTATCGGCGCTGATGCTGGGAGTCGTTGAGAGAAGTCAAACGGGCCCCGGGTTGAGAGCATGGAAAAAAGCGGACGTGGAGACAGTGGGGGACCTATTTAGGGATGTGGTGCTGAGATCCTTTGCCGACCTGGCAATTCCTTCTATACCAGAGGTTGCGCCACAATCTGAGGGAACACTGGGAAACAGTTAATGCGGAACCCCCTACCCACCAGATATTACACCTAATATTGGTATCAGGGGGCAAGGCCCACTTAATTACTAGACTATACCGGGCCCAAAATGAACACGCCCTGGACCCGCTCCAAACACAAAGGGAGAAATGGGAAAGGACAGTGATTAGGGACCTAATTGACACGGAATGGAAGAGAATACTGGCGTACCCCCGGATGGTCTCATGAAACACACGACTAAGATACATCCAATACAATTATATTCACAGAACATACCTTAACCCACACCGTTTGTCCCTAATATATGATGGCCCCCCAAGGTCATGCCCCAGATGCGAGGACATAGATTCAGACTTCGACCATATGGTGTGGAGTTGCCCAGAACTCCAGCGGGGTTGGAGAGCGGTACTGACTGACCTGAATAAATTATTTGAAGTGGATCTGTCCCTGGCCCCGACGGTGTGCCTCCTGGGTCTTGGAGCAGGACTCCCACGTGGGGAGGTGGGTAGTCGATTCCTGGACCTAGCCCTGGCCCTTTATAGAAGGTTGATCACATTGGGCTGGAAATCGCCCAGATGCCCTCTACTGAGGGTATGGAGACAGGATGTTACGAAATGGGCGAGGGCAGAACTGCAAGGTCCTGATTAGCGAGGAGGCGCTGGGCCTCCCACAGACTCCTGTCTCGCCAGCATGGGAGGAAGTACTGATGAAATGGAACCGTATACTGATGGTAGACGATCCAACAAGAGGGGAGGATGTAGAAGTGACAGGAACGGGAGTAGGATAAGGGAGATGGCAACAAAGTCATATCAGCTGGGGTATAGTGTATAGGGAAGACCGGAGGCCACACATGCGGGGTAAAACAGGGGCGATTACAGTCCGAGAATGAGAACCCCAAACCACAAAAATAAACAGTAAAAAACAAAAACAAAAATGTAAAATAATAATAATAGACAATGTGGGATATGGAACAGACATGAGGGATAGGCAGGAGCTGAACGCCCCTGCCCCCCTACCCCCCCCCCCCCCCCCTCTCACCCCCACACCCCACCCCCACACCCCACCCCCACACCCTCAGGGAACCAGCTGGGAAGGTATGGGAGACCCATTCCACAAACCGGTGGAGAAGTATACGATCCTTCCCTGCAGCTGCTCTCGCCCGCTAGCACTGGCGCCATCAAGTAAAGTTACTATTTTTTGTTAGTTAAAGTCTGTCATGTAGACATCGCAGTAGAAAGGACAATATGGTGTATTCACAAGATGTATATATGATCAGGAGACCCGAGTATGTAGTAAAACTAAACATGAAGCACGGCTAGAAGGTATAACGAAACAATTAATAGTATATTCAAGAAAGAGATAAGATGTCTATAAGGATGAGGGTGAACAGAACGGTGGCCGGTGTCCGTCAAGCCATGAACAGTATGTGTATGACAGCAAAATGTTAATGTTAATAAAAATGTTAATAAAAATATATATATAAAAAAAAAAAAAAAAGGATATTGCAAGTGACAGAGGAGTTCCATTACCATATGGAGGAAAAAGGCCGAAGGAAGAGTTCCTTTATAAGGGTATGGAACTCAGAGGACTCTGTAGTCTCTACAGGTAAGGCATTACCAAATGTAAGTAACTTGCTCATCTAAGCTTCCATGGTCCTAGCATGTTTGGCATATGATAGTCTGCCTTTTGAACAAAAAAATCCTCAAACCTTTACCACATGTAACGCCATATGTGTTTTTTTTTCCTGCTGTATGCAAGTGATGCAAGAGAAATTTCTAGCACGTTGGTGATATATTGCATGCACAACTGTTCAGAATGTTGTGCTTTGGATTCGTTACTCCAACTGTGGAGACTGCCTAAAGGAGGGAATGAACATGTTTAGTTACCCGTTCTGTGTGTGCCTTTTAATAAATACTTATTATGAGGATCCAATTCAAGGCACGGGTTACAGGGACAAATGCAGGAGAGTCTGGTAAAATGTACCAGTTGTACAGATCATTATCTATTCTTGTTTAAATCTAAACCATAAGACGACAATAAATATCTTAAGGCAGATACAGGAACTTTATAGCATTGACCATTGGCAATCTAATAGACGTCATTAAAAGAAAGGAACATAAATGGACCGGAGATGGGAACGTCAGTGTTCTTGTGCAATATTAGAAGGCCAGGCTTATGACTTGTTTTTGGAAGAGTGTGCCTCTTGGAAAAAATCAAAAAATAAGACCAATCACTGGGTCTCTCTAGAATTAAGGAACCCAGGACACAAGAAAGGCTGAGATTGAGGTTTGGGGACCCCCCATGGAAACGCACTTCAGGAGCTCATAGACTGTATTAATTTTTTTTTTTTTAAAAGCCAATATTTGCACCAAAGAGTGTTTGTCCACCAAATTCCAACACCAGTGGAACGGCTAAAATAATTCTTAACACTCTGAAGAATTTAGTCTTTTGAGCAAAAATTGGTCTTACGATTGGCCATTCCAGCACTAGGCAGAAAAATAGTAATGATGCCTGATAACAGGAGCATCAGAGAATAGGGCATTTTAAAGATATTTTATTGGAAGAGACTCTGGGCGTAGTAAAATAACTCAACCTGACATCTTGCATGAGTCACCCATCCTAATAAATATTCAGTCAGTCACAACAGCTTTATTTCGGCAACAAGCCATAAACAGCAAAATAACACATCCCAAGGCATGGAAAAATTATAAAAATAACACTAGAGATCAATGAAACGTATAAACTCACAATTAATAAAATTCCAGAGAATCAGGGGGGAGTTACTGCTCATTCACTTTAAAATCTCAGTTTAAATTTGCCAGCTCCTACCGGTCTCCAATTCGAATTGCACTCTTAATAATATTTAACACAGTGTGCATTGCACAATGATATTGCCTCAACTCCCCCCGATCCATCAATGGAGTCAGAAAGGTACCTCTTGGACCTGTGTAAAGTGGGCAAAATAAAATAAAATGCAAAATGCTTTATTTGGTTGCATAATTACTATGACATGGGGGTAGGTCCCTCTGCCAGACACATAACGGGAAAGCCATTTTAAAATTAATCAAATTAAATCTAAAATATGTTAGAAGAAGCCAATGGTTTGCATTCTCCATCAGTCTCAAAAATGATTCAAGAGATTTAACAGTGACAATCTGCAAATAATAGTTAACATATTTCATATCCAAAGAACCTCTTAACCTCTCCTCCCTGCAATGGACTGTATACCTAGATTTCACAATCAACCTTGCATTCATTGGGAGATGCGTTGGGGAGTTGAACCATTCCATTAAACCTAAATTCTGAAAGCCCGATTTTGCATACATCAACCACGGTATCTGTAGGAAAGTGCCACTGTTGGCATGGGTACCCCCACACTTTTTGCTTGATGTTGATGCCAACTTTGATTGAAAGTGTGCTGGGATCCTGCTAACCAGGCCCCAGCACCAGTGTTCTTCACCAAAATCTGTACCTTTGTTTCTACAATTGTCACACCCATGGCACACAGTTAAATCCCTTGTAAAAGGTACCCACTGTACCAAGGGCCCTATGGCCAGGGGAAAGAGTCCCCAAGGGCTGCAGCATGTATTATGCCACCCTGGGAGACCCCTCACAAAGCACATGTACACTGTATTATGCCACCCTGGGAGACCCCTCACAAAGCACATGTACACTGCCTTTGCAGCTTGTGTGTGCTAGTGGAGAGAAAAAGGCAAAGTCGAAATGACCCCCCCCCCCCCTGCCCTAAGGCAGGGTGCACTATACCACAGGTGAGGGCATAGCTGCATGAGCATAATGACCCTACAGTGTCTACGTCCATTGTAAGGGCAGTTTACCCATATTGAGTGTATGGTCTACGAGTTTGTCATTATGAACTTCACAGCTCCATAATGGCTTCACTGAATACTGGGAAGTTTGGTATCAAACTTCTCAGCACAATAAACCCACACTGATTCCAGTGTGGGATATTTTGAAAAATGCATCCAGAAGGCATCTTAGAGATGCCACCTGTATGTTAGCCAAACTGCTAGTGTAGGACTGATCGGTCTGTGCCAGCCTGCCACTTTCAGATAAGTTTCTGACCACATGGGATGAGAGCCTTTGTGCTCTCTGTGGTCAGAAACAAAACCTGTCCTGGGTGGAGGTACTTCACACCTCCCCCCTGCAGGAACTATATCACGTGGCGGTGAGCCTCAAAGGCTCAGGCCTAGGGTTACAGTGCCCCAGGGCACTCCAGCTAGTGGAGTTGCATGCCCCCCACCCCCAACGGGACAAAACCCCACTTTTGACAGCAAGAGAAAATTATTGAAAACAGGGAGGCGTAACCACCCCAGCCAAGACCACCGCTAAGGTGTCAAGAGCTGAGGTGAGCCCCCTCCCTGCCGAATCCTCCATCTTGGCTTGGAGGACAGGGACCAATAGGGTTAGGTTTGTATCCCCCTCCCCAAAGGGTGTGGACACAAGGAGGGTGTAGCCCATCCTCAGGGACAGAAGCCATTGGCTACTGCCCTGTGACTTCTGTAACTCCCCTAAATCCAGCATTTAAGGGCTTCCCTGAACCCAAGTTGTCAGATTCCTGGCGACCTGACAAGAAAGAAGGACTGCTTAGCTGAAACCCCAGCAGAGAAGAAGGAAGACGACAACTGACTTGCCCCCGGCCCTACCAGCTTGTCTCCTGCTTCAAAGAACCTTCACAAGAACAGTGACGCATCCAGCAGGACCAGCGACCTCTGCCAAGCTCCAGAGGACTGCCCTGCACTCAAAAGGACCAAGAATTCATGTGGACAGCGGCCCTGTCCAAGAAGAAATGACACGCAGGGACTCCAGCACCACTCCAAATGCGTGAGTCCTGACCACTCTGCACCCGATGCCCCCAGCCTGTGTCCAGGTGGTCCAACCGACTAGAGAGGGTCCCCAGGCGATTGCAAGCAAGTGCCTACCCTGGGTTGATCTTCCCATCCCTCCACGACAACGCCTGCAGAGGAAATCCCAAGGACCCCCCTGACCTCGAAAGCTCCGAACGAAGATATCCAATGCCTGAAAGACCACTGCACCCGCAGCCCCCAGGCTTTGGAGAACCCGACCTCCGGTGCAGCTATGCTCAGCAGGCAGCCCTCCTCCCTGGCCAGCCTGTGGTTTGCCCAAGT
This sequence comes from Pleurodeles waltl, assembly GCF_031143425.1. Taxonomy (NCBI): domain Eukaryota; kingdom Metazoa; phylum Chordata; class Amphibia; order Caudata; family Salamandridae; genus Pleurodeles; species Pleurodeles waltl. The sequence goes on along the minus strand of NC_090437.1, from coordinate 631,829,572 downwards.
GGACCCACTGGACCTCGCCTACAGCATCTGAGTAACCCCCGGGGTCCCCTCATAGAGGATCATTAGAAACCCAACACCTTGTTTGCACTCTGCACCGGCCATCCCAGTGCCTCTAAGGGTGTAGGTTTGCTTGCTACATGTGGGCCCTCCAGTGCTCCTCTAAACCCTCCAGGTCTGCCCTTCGAAGTTGCGGATACTTAGCTGCAAACAAGCCTGATTCAGAGTGCCCCCAGTCTCCATAGGAGGCAATGTTAAATTTGCCTCAATTTTGACCTCTGCACCTGGCTGGCCCTGTGTTGCTGGTGGTGGGTGTAAATCGTACTAACTTTTCCTCTTCTCCCCCTCCACCCCCCCCCCCCCATTAACTTTTTATGAAAATTGTCAACTTTTAAAACAGATAATTGCCAATGTTTCAAAAACTATGTAACTTGTCGACAAAGTGCCATTGATATGTGTGAAATATGAATCTATTGAAGTACTTAACCTGCAACCTGAATCTTGTGGTTCTAAAAAGAAAATACATTTTTGCTATATAAAAAACATTGGTCTGTGGTTGTTGTTGAGTGTGTGCTTCTTCTATTGTCTTTGTGTGTACAACAAATGCTTTGCAGTGCCGTCTGATAAGCTTAACTGCTCGACCATATTACCACAAAAGAGAGCATTAGTATTATCTACTTTAGACTCTGTTAAGCCTTTGGGAAACCCCTGGACTCTGTGCACGCTATATCTCATTTTGATTTAGTACATACAGAGCCAGCTTCCTACAGTCTTATTCACATTTTCTAAAGCTAGGCAATCTGACATACAGGCTCTGGCTAATGCTGCTTCTGGATTTTGCCAACACTTAATCCACAATAGGAGTGGTGAGATTTGTATTTGATTGTCTATGTAGGGAAGGCCCACCTCCTTGTGACACATAAAATTTGGTGTATTTTGTGGGACTGCAAGCAACCTACGGGTAAAGGCATTCTCAATATGTTGGAGATTATCTGAATTTTTGTCCCCAAACCCCTGCCCCATAGATAGCTGCAGCAATACATTTGACTTGATACAGGGTGATCATCTCTGCCAGAGGTTTGTGGCCTAATGACGTGGCGAATTGAAAGATGCCCTCCACATTCCTTTCCAGTTGTTGGGCTTTCACAAGAGTGTGTGGTTTCCACCCTAAGGATGAACTGAAAACAACTAAAATCCTTCATTTTAAAATGGTGCCCCCCATTCTAAAGTGCATAGATTTCATGCATAAAGGCCCACACGTCATTGTGTAAGATTTTAGATGTTTAACTTTCAGGTCCAAACCTTCCATATATTAGGTAAAAAGATCTAATAGCTTCTGCAGTGCAATTGGGGTACGTGCAATCAAAACCACATCATCTGCGTACAAAAGTATTGGCACAGAATAATCCCCCACCTTGGGGGAAAGTCAACGCCTGCCCGTGAAAAATGTTCTGTGATACCATTAATATATATTAAGAACAAAAAAGATGCTAAAATACAACCCTGTCTGATGCCTCTCACGGACTTTATTGGAGACAGTAATTCTCCTTGTGGGCCATATCGGACCAATACTTTAAGATCATGGTGCAGGCGTCTCAATAAAATTAACAAATTTGAATCCAAACTCACCCCCCCCCCCCCCCCCCCCACCCACCCCTTTGTCTGCATGATCTCAAATAGTTTGTTCCTGTTAACCAGATCAAAGGCACTTGGCATGTCAAGAAATGCCACATGAATGGTACCCCCCCCCCCCCCCCCATTGCCTTCACATATTTGCTGTTAAACTTAAATTTAATATTTGCTCCACAGTCCCTATGCCTTGCCTGAACCCGTACCGTGTTTTTGATTCAAAAATATCAACTGGGACCTCATCCAGGCCTGGACTTTGCCAGAGGTAGATTTATCAAAAAGTATCTTACTTATTTCTATGGGAAAGTCAGTAGGTGCTGTGGCTGGCTCTGGATGGGTGGAACGATTAGAAGCTCCATATGAGGGCAGGCTACTTTCAGTTGGTTGGTGTCACCCACTACATAGATTCCAGTTTGGGCATGCAAATTAAGGATGCTTTCTAACGGCCCAAAACATTGCACTGCCCCTGAATAATGAGGCCAGGGCCAGCTCTTCCCAGGCTTTTCTCTTACAGACCACTTTCTTTCCTCCACGACAGACTGGTAATCACCCTAGCCTTTTTAACATCCACAAGGTTACACAGAGCTATTTTGAGCACCACCTTTAAATGTTTGTGTGTGGCCGAATAAGCAACATTAAACCAACGATGCAGAGAGATCCTAATGCTGGGGATTATGACTGCCCAAACCATCGGAAATCGCTTCGCATAGGATTTTAAATTCTGATAAGACTGAACTAACACTACGATCCTCATCCAGGCATGCAAATATGGCCTATATACTATTATGAATGATTTTCTTAGTGAAGCCAACAGGATCGATCGGCCTTTGCCCATTTAATCAGGAGCCCTTTACTCTTGGAGAGGCCCATGTTGCATTCTGCCAATGCAGGGTTTTTGTAAATTTTTTATAAGGTGAAACATATAAGATTCTGATCACTAAGGCAGTTTGCCACTATATTGAAGTTCAAAGTGAGGGTCACAGCAGCTGTAGATATTAATATAAAATCTATGGTACTCCCTGTAGCCACCCTCCCCCCAACCCCCTTTGAACGTTGGGATCTGCTCAGTATTATTTAACTGAAACTGGGCCACACCAGGAATTAAAAGGGCATATTTCAATATTAGCGTATTTAAAATGAGCCCTATCCTCACATTCATCCAGTAGAAAACCGCAAACATGGTTATCTCCAACAGAGTAATATTAAAATCCTCTACCCATATTAAGATTATATTTTTCCCCTAATGGGCAAAGAAAACGTTTACAAAATCCTCAAAATCACTCATCCCTTTTTCTACTTCATGGTAGAGAGACAAAATGTCACATTCATCTGACCACGAAATCAATGATACCAAAAACTGGGGAAGACCATCTGAGGGCAACATGTACGTTTGGAATTTTGACAGCAATAAAAGTAGCAAGACTGCCTCATGCCCTTCCTCAGGGAAGCAAGAGCAGGTTGAAACAGAGATGGAAAACAGTCTATATAAAAGGGATCTAACATCCATGTTTCTTGAACACCGAAAATATCGAGAGACTCAACCAGTTCATGCCAGTCTGGATTCTTTCTTATTCGAAGCACATGCTCCCTCATGGTACCACCCTAACAGTTTGATAATGTGCTCTTCAATGCCTCGTCAATGGTGTGAAGCACCACAAAAATGCAGTTAAAATTAAAGTTAGGTACAACTTGTCTGTGCCTTATTTTTACTTTAGACCGATTGTGTTTCAAATCAAATGACTGATTTATTACATTTTAATTGAATGTGTACTTTCGCTTGGGGAACATTTCTGGGCCACTCGAAGCTAGAGTATGTTCTGTGATTACATTATGGACATATTGGGGCTGAAGCAGAGTAAGGTTTGGTACCCTGTAAGCATCAGTTCGCAGCATGTGGCGCTGTAGATTCACATGTGCCTGCACGTGGGAGGGCAGGGGGGTAGTTTATTTTTTTAGGGGTGGGGAAAGGTTTAGGGAAGGGCGGGAGGATGGAGGAGAGGTGGAATGATCAGGAGACGATGTGGTGAGGTAAGTCGGGCTGGGGCAGGGTTTGGGGGTAGTTATTAGCGGTGGGGTGGAGTTAAGGCTTAGGGTGAGTTGCAGTAGTTTACTTATTAGGGGTGGGAGAAGGTTTTAGGGTTCAGGGTGAGTGGGGGTGTCTGGGTAGTATACTTATTAGGGGTGGGGGTACTTTTCGGCTTCAGGGTGATTGTGAGGGCTGGAGTACTTTCTTAAGTTAAGAGGGGGGGTTGTATGACACAACCACGCATGCCGTTTCCACATACGCCTTTACTAAGCATGCTTTTACAATTACATTTGTTGGAAAGGCATGCGTGGTAAAGGGATGTGTGGTAAAGGCATGCGTGTAAAAGATGCGGTTGCGGTTCTGACCGCGTTAAGGCATGCGTGGTTTTGGCATGTCTGGTTGTGTCACCTTCCATTGAGATCAAGACTGCACCAACACCAGTAGAAGATTCTTTACAGTCCCTTTTTGGTTCGGACTCTGATAGAGCCTGTGACCCAGGTGATGCGTTCACTCAGCCCTATCTGGATAACTCCTGTGATGACTTAGGAGGTTAATGGGCTAGACACCGTCCCAGAGAAGGCTCTTTTCTCCCCTCCTGGGCCAACTTTGGAAAAATCAGAATCCTTTGCCATGGTCGAAAGGGCAGCCTAAGTGCTTAATCTCCACCTCCCCACCTTGGAGGTAAAAACCTATATTCTGACAGAGGTACTGCATTCATGGTAACTTCCTCAGAGCCCCTCCTGCATTTCAACAAGCAAACTCTGGTCAAGCCATACTCTGGCTCGCCTGTTAATAGACAAATTGCCAGGCACCACCTTCTTACTCCAGATGACCCAGCTTTCTTCTCCCAGCACCATTCTTCAGAAAGTCTTGGGGTGCAGGTTTTTACCAGCTGTTCCAAGCCAAATGCTTTTCCTACCACTCTACTTGTTAGGGAATTGAAGAGAGTGGAGACATTCAGAAGGCGCCTCGTTTTGTCCACCAGTTTGGCCCAGCATTCTGTTAACTCCTCCTGTCTGCTGGACAATTCTATTCACGCCCTTTGGGTTTTGGTGTCAAGAGTCCTTCCTGGTGTGCTGGAAAAGCTTGGCTTTGTTCCATCTCAGGCGATTGAATATTATTGTGACGCGACCAAGTTCGCAAGTCATTGTGGCTTGGACACTGCTGACTCCATCAGGCATGCAATAGGCACCAGCTTTGCCATGCGCCGCCATGCCTGGCTGAGCTCATCTATGTTCTCTGGCAATATCCAGTCCTCCCTGAAAAAGACATGTCCTGTTTGGGCAGACTCCGCCCTAAAATGCTTCAAAGAGAGTAAGGCCACTGCTCACTCTCTAGGCGTTTTCGGCGACTCCACACTAACTACACCAGCTTTTTTTGTGGCTTTGGCAATGGTGTCCCTTACTACCAGCTTATCCAGCCCCCTCAAGGGACTCAGTACTTTTGTTGGAGAGGCTGAGGTGGCCCTGCTCCTGTGGCCAATGTGAGTGAGCCGCTAAGCCCACTGTTCCTCCCATCCCCCAACACAGCCCCATCAGCCAAACCTCTTTAGTGTACCCTTACAGGGTCACAGCGACCTGTTGGGAGGCAGAATCCACCAATTCCATCCGGGTTGGCAAGCGATCAGAGTGGACAGATGGGTCCTACAAATTGTTACCCTTCCTTTTGTCTCTGCTACACCTTCTACCGTCCAGAGAACGAATGACTGAGGCCCATTTCTCCATTTTGCGGCAGGAAGTGCAAGCCCTTTTTTCACATACATGTCCATACCTTTTTTGGTGGAAAAGGAGCATTTCCAGTTCGCTGTGCTCCGCTTTAACCTCACAGGAGCACCTCGGTGTTCGTCAAAATGATGGTGGTGTTGGCAGCACATCTCTAGAGGTCGGGTGCCACTCTTCCACCTACCTCGATGACTGGCTGTTTAAGGTGGGCTTGTCACAGACAGATGACAACCACCTAAAGGGTACGGTGAACCACCTGTCATATTTTAGGGTTCACTACCAATGTGCCATAGTCACACCTGATTCCTCAGATGCTCCTTTCATCCTTCCGTGCCCTTTCCCCAGGAAAAACCATCAAGGACATTCAGGCTGTGGTTCAGATCTTTCAGCCTGGATTTCAGTGAGGCCAGCTTTGAGGCTGCTGGGACTGATGGTAACCTGGGGGTCTAGCATGTCAGGTGATATATGCGGGCTCTGCAGCACAATCTGAAGTCCAAGTGGGTACAACATCAAGTGTATCTGTCAGGCCACTTTCAGATTTTTCAGATGTTAGGAAATGCCTCTTTTTTTTTTTTTGCATGATCACCCCCAAAGATTTGGACTGATGCTGCTGGTTCTTCGACTGAGAGAGCGCACTGAGGCCTGCTAACCACACCTCTGTGCCAGTGCCCTGACCCTTAAACATATGTTTGATTGGTCTCTGCCCAATTGGCATAAGCTAGCTTACTTATAAGTCCTTAGTTTATAGTACCAGAGATGCCAGGGGCCTGTCATTTAAAATGCCTCCTCAGGGACTGCAGCACTTGTGCCACCCTGAATAGTACAAGATAAAACGTGTCTCCCAGCCTGCCACTGTAGACTGGTAGAGCAGTTTAAAAGTGCTACCTCGACTTTGCCATTTCCAACACTTGGAAAGCTCAAACCTCCCTTTTTAATGTGTGTAAATCACTCCTTCAACAGGCCTAAGAAGCCCGAAGGCAGGGTGCAGCATATTAAAAGCAGAACATGTGTTTTCCATGTTCTAACAGTAAAAGCTCACAATTGTTGTCTTTACTGTTTGAGAGGCTAGTGGCCTCATTAGCAGGTATGGGTTACACACTGATAGCTTAGCTAACTTCTGAATGGGACTACTAAAGTTGGTACTTAAAGAATCGAACAACTTGTTACATTAAATCCAACTTGATGCCCAACTCCAAATTAATGTAACTTGTTGATACATGCAACCTTTAGAAAGTTGTCACTCTGTTGCCCTGTTTTATGTGGCCTTTTGCACATGCTGGCCATGAGCCACCCTTCTGGCCTCCTGGGGAGACCTGTGAATGACTCAGGAAAAGGGCCTGTCAATTATGGGAAAGTGGACTCCTTCCTGGCAGGAAGGCCAAACACATGCCAAAATGGAAGCTTCGAAGGAGGAGCCACCTTTAAAGGACTGCTGCCAAGCACATGGGAGAGGCTGTTCTCTTTTGTAGGTAGACGGGCCGGCAGTGAGGACAGACGGCGAAATAAGTTGCCAGACCAATTTTTCCTTCAACATTTAGCCCACTGGTAGCCACACCCTTAAGGTTGGCTACAAATCTCCATGTGCTGAGTGAAGGGTTCTGCACTCTTGAGTGAGCAGAATTAGGCATTCTGGGAAAGCTAGATGCCCCACTTCCCAGGGAATTGTCATCAGGTGGGAGGGAACCAGGTAGCCCCTTGGCTAGTGACCGCGACCTCCCCTTATGGCACTTACTGGGCGTAAAGGGGGCATCCCTGGCCCCCAGAACTCAGATCTTGGACTGGAGGAAAGGACCAAATAAGTTCTGCTGATCTTGGACCTGGCAAAGAGAGGCTGCACCGAAGTTGGACTGCACCTGCTGCTCTTTGCACTAGCGAAGATAGGACTGTACTGCTTGTGGAGAAGTCATTCCGTAAGCCAGAAGCAAAGACTCCAGAAGTCAGTTGGCTGACCTCCGGTGCACAGAACAGGGCCACAAAAGCTGAGGAAGCCTGCCTAGGCAAGCTGGTAGCCCAGAACATTGCTCATCACAGTGTTTGCATCACGACCACTCCATGGAACTCAATGGCAACTGGAGACTGCTTTTTTTTTGTGAACATAGCTATTTCTTCAGACCATGTTGGTCTGTCTGACTTGCTCCCTGCTAGGGTTGGTCACCCAAAGCAATCCAAAGTGGCTGCATACAGCCTTAATGTAGATTTTTGCTGAAAAAGTTTGTCAGATTAGTTGAGTTTGCCAATGCTGCTTTGTGGTTGAGTGAAAAGCTTTGACTTTGTTTAAAAATCTGTATCTCAGGAACCCACCAGTGGACCGTTTTTGTTTCGGTGTTAACAAATGAAATAAAATATATAATCGATTTTTATAAATTGGCGTCCCATTTCTTTAGAGTCATGTTTATTTCTTATTCAATTATTTTGGCGCTGTTTCAATGCTTTACACTTTTTCCATTGTTAAAACCTGACTGCTCAAAGCCACAGCTACCCAGGGTTGAGCTAAAATTTGACAAACCAAGCCTGATTGGTCCTAAGCAGGGTTGATAGTGTATTACATGTTGATGTCTCAGAACCACGCCATATAATATACCCTATTTCCCCACTGTATGCGACTGTGAAAGGCCTGCAGTGGTGGGTACTGGACTGTGATTGGATCATTGGCAGGCACCTTTGCCTTCCTCGCCCAGAGCTGATATTGGTGACCAATGCATTGCTTCTGGGTTGGGGCGGCAATCTGGAAGAGGTGGAGATTAGAGGCCTCTGATCTTCTACAGAGTCCTGGTTTCTGGAGCTGTTGGCCATACGCTTCCATCTATCAAAGGGAGGCTGGTACAGGTGTTCAGGCAACACCACCGCCATGTACTGCAGCTTACGGAGCAATGTGGTGTCACCAACCCTGTGCCAGGAGGTCTTGCACCTCTGGAAATGACTAGACCACTCACTGCCAGTTACTCCCTGGTCCTCCCCTTGCCATTAGGTCAGTGATTCAGCAAGCTGCACTTCATGTTGCAACCTTGTTTTTGGGGTTTATTCAACACCTTACTCAACGTCCACCATAGTAATTGCAACTTCTGGAACATGGACATTTTTGGTATCTGCGGCTGCAGCCCTGTGGGTCTGTTCTGCTCACAAAAAAATACTGACTCATTGCACTGACCTTAGACTCTGGACTGCAACGGCTTGAGTGACGCATAGACATCTGCATAGCTGAGGCAGGGAAAAGGCAACAGTGACCGCGTTAGAGCATTTTCAGAAAGGTTGAGCCCAGTGGGCGCAGAGGTGGCTGGCTTAGATCCAATGTGGCTTGCATCCAGCTGGTGTGCTCCTGCTGCTTCTCAAGCTACCCCAGATTTTCAATGATTAAGGACCGAAATGGGGTCCCAGAATAAAGGTGGCGTCAGGTGGAGTCACCAGAATTTGACAGAACCATGCACAGATCGCTCCAACTGCTAGCCCACCTACAGCACCGACCCAAGGGTAAAAAATAAACAACTCAAGCCCCAGTAATGAGAACATGCAGCTCAAAAGTATTGCATGCTCCCAACACACATCTGGGGCCTCTTCTCCAAAAATGGAAAAGAATGTCTACTATTCCCCAAGACCTCCACTCAGTGAATAAGCAGGAATTACCCAAAAATCCTATCTAATAGAAACTTTTAGTTGCAGATTCCTTACCTTAGAATTTCCCCCAGGCATCAGTCTGGATCCCAGGATTTTTATTGAGCAGTACCCCTGCGCACCGTTGGGTGGTGTTGGTCTGCTCTGTGTCTTGTCGGCATCGTGTGCGTTGGATATGACATTGTGGGACCGATATAGACTACCCTGTCACCCTGACATCAATTCTTTTCTTTTCACGCCAGCCAAGCACAGATCCGAAGAACAGCTACCCCTCTGTCACTTTTTGACTGTTGTTTTGAGTGTCTACACTCCTGGTGCATCAAGGATGTCATCACGTAAGACTGGGTTCAAGCCCTGCGGATCCTGTCATTGGGCGATGGATCGGCACCTTGTATGCTTGTGGTGTTTGGAGCGTGACCATGACCCATAGTTGTGCACCAAGTGTCCTAGGCCATGAATCGGAAAACTTTGAGGTAGCGGTCCCTAAAGCTCATTGCGGGCTGGCCCAGCTCCGTGTTATCGTTGGTCGAGAGGAAGATCATGAGAACGGTTGCGGAGCTCCCATTCTTCATTGTCCCATTCCAAGTCCTCAGGCGGTCAGGTAAGTTGAGACACAAAAAAGTTGAAAAAGAACAAGCGTTCTTTGACTTCACCCTGTCTGTTGGCCGACGCAGCAAAGGAAAAGGGGCAGTCATTCCAGGCCTCTGTCTTTGCACCGTGCGTCTAGGTCGACTCCGCTCCTCCCCTAGTTTCCAGGAGCCAGAGCGAACGCTGGCCAACACCGTGAGTTCTATGAGGCCATGTGCCTCATATTTGGGCAGTCAGACTCAGCTGGAGTACTTCCGGGCCCCGCAGAGGCCCTCTCTGGTTCCATGCTAGCTGCTTCGGCCTTGGCTCCAGGAGCCACCCATGGATCTGACCTTGGATCCGAACCGGCGTTGGTTGTACAAACGTGACCTTCCCTGAGAACAGTTCAGACATAGATACTCCTGACACCGCCCATGTCCACAGTCAGCGTTGACCCAATCCTTATTGCCGACTCCGGCATGGAGTAGGACTGAAGACGCTGATTCAGACTTCGACAGGGACCTTGCTCCCTAGTTTGGATCCTGACCCTTATTCTCCTGCTTTGGATTACGGTGCGGATTGGGAGGGGTCACTGAACCCTTTGAAATACCAGCTAGAAGATCCCACGGACTGGAGGATGGACCTGGGTGAATCCAGTGACACTGGCATGTTTTATCCCCTACTGTGGCTATGGAGGAGGGAGTGTCCTACTTCATGGTGTTGTGGAGAGCGGCCAAAGTCCTGGGCCTCGAGCTGCCTTAGATGGCAGTCAGGAATAACCTGACAGAGGTGCTCCAACCTGGGGCTTCCTCTTCTGAACCCCATTTTGCCCTTTAATGAAGCCCTCACTGATGTCCTGCTGGGGACCTGGTTCAAACAAAGCACAAGTGCTTCTGTGACCAGGACAATTGCCCACCACCATAGACCAACTCCAAATGACCCAGTGTTCCTAAAGCAACACCTGACCGCTCAGAGCTTGGTTATCCAAGCCTCTACGTCCGCGGGCACATTCCCTTCCCCACTCCCAAATAGAGAATCCAAGAGGCTGGATCAACTTGGGAAGAAGATGTTTTCTTCCTCCAGCCTGGCACTGATGTCTGTGAACACTGCGCTATTGGGCTGTCACACCCACACTCTATGGGACACGATTGCACAGGTGCCGCCGCAGGTCCTGGAGTAGGCCCAGACCATTCTCTCCCAAGCTGTTGCTGACTGTAGAGATGCAGTGAAGTTCGCAATACAATGTGGGCTGGATACAACTACTTACTAGGCAAATCAATTTCAACAATGATGGCCTTAAGGCACCACGCTTGGTTAAGGACGTCTGGTTTTTCGAGGGATGCCCAATCCACCCTAATGGACATGCCCTTTGATGGCACCCATCTCTTCAGAGACCGAGTAGACTCAGCACTTGAGAGCTTTGAGTCACGGGCTATGGCCAGGTCCTTGGGCTTTGCAGCTGTCCTTTGCCCCCTCAGTCTGCTCTTCGCCCCTTTCCTAGCTACAGAAGGGGTGCCCAACCACGCTCGTTCCCTTCCAGCCACTGTGCTGCACATGCTGCCTAGCCTCTGCATGGCTGGGGGTATTGGATCTAATGTCCTCATTGATCAGGGAGCCAGCGTCTAGCCAATCTACCGCCACCCCCTCCCCCGCAGCAGCCTCCAAATCCTTCCTAGTCTGAAACTTCCCCACCAGGGACAATTCAGAGGCAGGATTCGCCATCACCTGCCCGGCTGGCAGTCCATCATGTCAGACGGGTGTTTTTTAAAATAGTCCAGAGGGGCTATTCCCTCCCCTTCGAGACTACCCCACCATCAAATCGATCACCAGTGTGTGCTGGGATCCTGCTTACCAGGAACAGCACCTGTGTTCTTTTCCCTACACTCTACCATTGCTCCCACAACTGGCATACAGATAAGTCACTTGTAAAAAGTACCAGGGATACTAAGGGTCCTGTGGCCAGAGAGGGTCCCTAAGGGCTGCATCATGCATTGTGCCACCCACAGGGACCCCTCACCAAACACATGCACACTGTCATTGCAGATTGTGTGTGTTGGGGAGAAAAAGGTAAAGTCGACATGACAACCCTCCCTGGGTGCTATGACCACAAACCACTGCCTGTAGCATAGGTAAGTCACCGCTCTAGCAGGTTTTACAGCCCTAAGGCAGGGTGCACTACACAACAGGTGAGGGCATAGCTGCATGAGCAATATGCCCCTAACAGTGTTTAAGTCCATTCTTAGATATTGTATGTGAAGTGCAGCCATATTGAGTACATGGACTGGGAGGTTGTCATTACGAACTCTGCAGCTCCATGGTGGTTTCACTGAAAACTGGGAAGTTTGGTATCAAACTTCTCAGCTCAGTAAACCCACACTGATGCCAATGTTGGATTTATTGTAAAATGCACAAAGGGCATCTTAGAAATGCCCCCTGAAATCTGGTCAGCCACACACTAGCAGGTTGGGGGAATTTCAGGGGGCATTTCTAAGATGCCCTTTGTGCATTTTACAATAAATCCAACATTGGCACCACTGGAGAACTTTGGAAAAGGACTGTGCAAGAGCCAGACAAGACTGGAAGAAACCAAAGGTGGATCCTGACAGAAGAGGACTTGCAAAAGAAGGGGACCAAGTCCAATCACAGTTGGAGTGTATGGCTGTGGCAGGAGCCACCACCCACCCTTCTGTGGATGCAGGACCATGTCGACGGTGGATGAAGAAAGCCAGCAGTGCAGCACATGAACAGAAAAGGAGTTTCAGGAATGATGCAAGTGATGTCCCATGTGGCGGTTGTGATGCAGTCAGTGGTGCTGGAAAACCACCAAAAAGCCTTGGCAAATGCAAGCGTCAGAGAAGAAGGTTTTGCAAGGCTGAAGAGGACCAGCAAGGCACAGGGGACTCAACCCAAGAAGGGGAGCCCGAGGTGACCCTCAGCAGCTGGGAGAGTCACAAGAAGAGGCGGCAGCCCCCACAGGCGACCCATAGGCAGCAGACACAGGAGTCTGTGAGGCCCAGTCCACATACCTGGAGAGGAGTCCCAAGTCACTACAGCAGCAGGCAGGTGACTGTGCTTTGCAGGGAAAAGTGCTGGAGGCGGAGACTACACAGAGCCTGACGATCCCCTAAAGGAGGAACAAACAAGCCTTGGTAACTGCAAGAGTCGCAGTGCACAGAAGTACTGTCATGCGAGGAGAGGCCAGGGCTTCCCATCTCCCAGGTTGGACAACTGATAGAGAGGACCAAGAGGACCACTCCAGTCCGCCATCAGTGATGCAGGATCCATGCAGTTCTGGAGGAGAGAGGATCCATGCAGTCGGTTGTCATTGCAGTTGGTGCCTGCTGATGCAGGGGAGTGACTCCTTCATTCCTAGGGAGATTCCTTCTTGTGCAGGCTGATGACTCATCACCTTCGGAGGATGCACAGCCAGGGAAATGTTGTAGTTGCTTGAAGGAGCTGGAGAAACTATAATGCAGAGTGGAGTAGTCGCTACAGTTGCAGATTGTCGGTTTGTGGAGGTTCCATTTGCAGTCCCGGTGGCCAGAAGAAGAAATAAATGATGCAGAGTCCTGCTGGAATCATGAATGTCGAATCTGAGGAACCACCCAAGAGGGAGACTCTAAATAGCCCGAGAAGGGAGATTGGTTCACCTAGCAGGGTGATCACTTATCAGGAGGGGGCTGTGATGTCACCTGCCTTTCCTGGCCCCTCAGATGCTGTCAGGGGGACCTCTGCCCACCTTGGATCCAAGATGGCAGAATCAAGTGGCCACCTGAAGAAGCTCTGGGCACCACCCCTGGGGTGGTGATGGACCGGGGAGTGGTGACTCCCCTTTCCACTGTCCAGTTCCGTGCCAGAGCAGGGACCGGGGTCCCTGGACTGGTGCAAACGGGTTTATGCAAGGAGGACGCCTAATGTGTCCTCCAAAGCATACCAGTGGCTGGGAGGGGTACCCCTCCCAAGCCATGTAACACCTATTTCCAAAGTGAGAGGGTGTTGCCTCCCTCTCCTAAAGGAGATACTTTGTTCTGCCTTCCTCTTCTTGAGCTGGTCAAGCAGCAGGAGGGGAGAAACCGGTCTGAGGTTGTGGCAGCAGCACAGGCTGCTCGTAAAACCCCAGAAGACTGGTAGGAACCATGCTGGGGGTCCTCAAAGGAGCCCCCAGGGTACATGGAATCATACAACCAATACTGGCAACTTGAAACCAAACATGTTCAGGTTCGGAGTTACTGTTATATAGCTGGACACAGGTAGAGACCTGGGTCCAGTACACGGGTAAAATGGCTTCCCTGCACTTACAAAGTCCAGGAAAATAGAGTTCAGAGGGGCACCTTTGCTCATGCAGGGGTACCCTCACACACAGGTACATGCACCCTGCCCTCTGGACTAGAAGGGCCTGCCACAGGGGTGCCTTACAGAAACCTGGTGCAGTGACCTGTAGTGAAAAGGTGCATGCACCTTTTCACGCAGGCTACTATGGCAGGCCTGCAGACACATTTTTGCATGGGCTCCCTTGGGTGGCACAATAAGTGCAGTAGCCAATGCGGAACCCCTTGTGCCCCAGTGCCCTGGGTACCTAAGTACCATATACTAGGGACTTATATGGGGGCACTAGCATGCCAATTGTGGGGTGTGCTAAGTCTTAAGCAACCAAATTTAGGGGGAGACAGTACAGTCACTGGTGTCCTGGTTAGTAGGATCCCAGTGAACAAAGTCAAAATACACTGACAGCAGGCAAAAAGTGAAAGTAACCATGCCAAAAAGAGGGTACTTTCCTACTGCCCTGTCTGCAGCTTCAAAAATCCTGCTACAAGATGACTCATCCTGCAGGACCAGCAACCTCTACAGACCCTCAAAGGACTGCCTGCCTTCTCTAAAGACCAGATCTCAAGAGGACAGCTGTCCTGTCCACAAAGAAACCTCCAGAGCTGTGAGTCCTGCCCACTCTGCACCTGAAGCCCACGGCCCAAGTCCAGGTGGCCCACCTGACCAGAGAGAGTACCCCAGGCGATTCTGACCTCGAGTCCACCCAGGGCTGACCCCTGTTGCCCACCATGACAAGCACGCCTGCAGCCTAATCCAGAGGACCCCGATCGCGACCAGACCTGGTGAAGGTACCCGATGACTGAAGGTACCCCTGCACCCACAGCCCCCTGGCCTTGGGGAACCCAGACGACAGTCCATTGACATCCAGAGGTGCTTCAACTTACCTGCCCAGTTGTTGGTCTTCTTTATCCGACACCCTGGACCAAGCCTGCAGCCTCTTTGTGAGCACGGAGTTCCTCATTGAAAAGCATTGGGCGCCTGCTGCTGTATTTGCACCCGGCACCCAGCTGTGCTGTGGCGCCAAGGGTGTGTTTGGTGCTTAACCGTGGCCCCCCAAGTGCTGATCTAAACCCCCTGCAGGTACTTACCTGCAAACCGTTCTCTTTTGAACAGCCCCAGTCTCCATAAGATTCCATTAGGCAACCTGCTCCAAGTTTGACTTCTGCACACGGCTGGCACTGTGTTGCTGGTGGCACACCCTTGGTGTCTTCCTAATCTTTGCCCTGAGGATACCGTAACCCCCAAAGAACGGGGCTATAAGTCTCATACTTACCTGTAAACTATGTATGTACTTTCTCCCCCCTACGACTGCATTGCCTTTAATTAAAAGTACACTGTCTTTTTTTGATATTGAAAAGTATTACTTACCTGAAAACTGTTTTAACTGTGAATTACAAAGTGCATTTGATACTTGGAAGTGATACATTCTTGAAACTGTACTTACCTTCCACAAAGATCCTTTTGGTTCTAGAAATAAGGCAACAAAATATATTTTTGATAACATAAAACATTGGACTGGAATTATTATTTGAGTGTGTGCCTCATTGCTTTACTGTGTATGCACAACATATGCTTAGCATTACCCTCTGATAAGCCTAACTGCTCAACCTCACTACCACAAAAGAGAGCATTATTATCACCTTAGCCTCTGTAAAGCCTCTGGGGGATCCCCTGGACTCTTTACACACTATGCTTCACTTTGGTATAGTATATACAGAGCCAGGTTCCTACATGGCATTTCGCCATGAGGAGGTTAAGGCTCTCTTGGCCAACGGAGCAATAGAGAGGGTCCCTGTGCCAGACATAGGTAATGGTTGTTACTCTGGCTACTTTCTGATGCCCAAAAAAAGCAAGGTCCTCTGCCCTATTCTAGACTGCCAGTCCCTCAATATCTTCCTCAGGAAGAAGTTAAAAATGCTCACTCTGGCTCAGGTTCTATCTGCCCTGGACCCATGAGACTTTATGGTAGATTTGGATTTGCAGGATGTTTATTTTCGTATTTCCGTACTTCCTGCTCGCAGACATTACTTGCGATTCAAGGTTGGCCACAATTTGTTTTCATTTCACTGTGCTCCCCTTTGGTCTTACCAGCACCCCTGAGGTGTTCACCAAGGTGATGCAAGTGGTCGCACTCATCTGCGCTAATCAGTGGTTTCAGTCTTCCCCTATCTCGACAACTGGCTGTGGAAGGCGGGCTCGCCCCAGGCTGCCGTCTCCCACCTAAAAACTACGGCAGACCTCCTGCATCTGCTGGGGCTCACTATAAACAGGCCGAAGTCACACCTGACTCCCTCTCATATGCTCCATTTCATCTGAGCTGTTCTGGACAGTGCAGTTTCGGGCTTATCCTCCTGAGCGGCAAGTCCAGGATACTCGGGCTAGGATACCGCAGTGTCAGCCTATATCCTGGATTTTGGGAGGCTGCTGGGCCTCATGGCCCCCTGCATTCTGTTGGTGTCACATGTCAGATGGCTCATGCAGACTCTGCAGTCGGACCTGAAGTTCTAGTGGGCACAGCATCAGGGGAATCTCTCAGACATGGTCCAGATCCTGGAGGGAAGTGCACAAGATCTGCTATGGTGGCTCTTGAACCCTGATTGGGTCAGAGGCAGAACCTCTCCTTTACCCAACCAGATCTGACAGTAGTGACAGATGTCACTCCTGGGATGGGGCGGCCACTTAGGAGAAGCAGAGATAAGTGTCTGGTCTCTCGGGGGACCAGGCTCCATATCAGTCATTTGGAGCACAGGGCGATTAGACTGGCATTGAAAGAATTCCTTCCCTCCCTCAAAGGAAAAGCAGTGCAGGTATTCACTGACAACGCCACTGCCATGTGGTACGGCAACAAGCAGGGCAGGGTGGGTTTGTGGACCCTTTGTCAGGAGGCTCTGCACCTCTGGACATGACTGGAACATCAGGTCATTTCCCTGGTGGTTCAACACTTGGCAGGCTCTCTGAACGCCAGAGTGGATGAACTCAGTCGACAAAGCCTGGTTGATCACGAATGGAGTCTCCTTCTGGAAATAACACAAGGTCTCTTTCACTAGTGGGGAGAGCCTTGGTTAGATCTGTTATTCTCTGCAGAGAATGTACTATGTCAGCTGTTTTGCACATTGGAGTTTCCAAGGTGGCACTCTCTCTGCTACGCTTTTCATCTCAAGTGGAGCTCAGGCCTCCTGTATGCCTTTCTCCCCCATACCACTTCTTCCCAGAGTTCTCAAGAAGACCAAGACCAACTTTGCCCAAGTAATCCATGTGGCTCTGGACTGGGTACGAAGAGTCTGGTATCACGAGCTATTGAGCATGGCTATCAAACCTCTGATCAGACTGCTCTTTCGGGAGGATCTTCTGTCGCAGCAGCAGGGGTTGGTTCTCCTCCAAAAACTATCCTTACAAAGTAGTGCTTCAGACCAGGGCTTCCTTTTGCCGAAAGTGGTCACGCTCTTTTATGTAGTCCAATCCTTCACCTTGCCTACTTTTTATGCATCCCCTCATCCTTCTAAATGAAGAGGAGAAACTCCACTGCCTGGACCCAAAAAGAGTTGACACTCTACCTTGATCGTACCAAAGAGTTTAGGGTGAATGATCAACTCTTTGTTGGGTATGTGGGTGCAAAGAAAGGTCTGACTTTGTAGAAGACCGGCATCTCTAGATGGTTGTTCACTGCATTAAAATGTGCTGCGCATTTGCTAAAAAGCAACCCCCGGAGGGTTTGCGTGCTCATTCTACCAGAGCGATGGCTGTGACCACTGTTAGCACATGGAGTTCCAGTCCTGGACGTCTGTTGGGCAGCACTGTGGGCATCTCTGCACAGGTTCACCAAAAACTACTGCCTAGACAGGTCTGGCAGGACAGGTACTTTGCCCTTTCAGTCCCTCCAGGGTGGCACCTACATAAGTCCTGCGACCTCCTATCCAGGGTGCACTACGCAAACAATGAACCATCCAACGCCACCTAACAGTGCGCAGGAGTACTACTCAAGAAAAATCTCTGGGTCCAGACTGACTCCTGGGGGAAATTCTAAGGTGAGGAATCTGAAAACATTGAAAAGGGAAAGGAGCCTGCCCCAGCTGCCAGGAAGAGCAAGGAGCCTGCACCAGCAGACAGGAAGAGCAAGAGACCTGGGGCAGGAACTGTGACAGAGCCCCCACCACCAGAACCAGTGGGTAAGACACCCACATACCCAAGACTCCCCAGGATCAAGAGCACAGGGCATGATGCCCCCTCCAGAACCAGTGGGTAAGACACCCACATACACAAGACTCCCCGGATCAAGAGCACAGGGCACGATGCCCCCTCCAGAACCAGTGTGCAAGTCACCCACCTGAGAGACTGTGGCCTTGCACTCCCCAGGACCAAGCACAGGGCATGTTGCCCCCTCCAGAGCAAGTGGGCAAGTCACCCACTCGAGAGACTGTGGCCTTGCACTCCCCAGGACAAAGTCCATCCATCTAGTTTCTGCCGATAAAGAACCTGATTTCCTTGAGCATTGGCCAGCTGTTGCATTCTCAAATAAACTCTCTCAATTTGCTCTCCATCTGCACATGCACACCTCATAATGAAACCAAGCCTTCCATTAATAGTGTCAATGTGGTAGATATGACTTTGGCCAGAATTTAATTGTCAAAATTTTGTAAGGAGAGGGGCCTATATGAGGTGCAAAGGGGTGGGTCTTTATTAGGTTTAAGTAGGAGTGAGAGTTACCACCTCCCGAAGCGAAGGTGGCAACACGCTCTCCTTGAGGGCTTCAGCATACATATCCAACATTTGGGGAATAAGAATAGAATTATATGTTTCATAGAAAATGCCCATTAACCCATCTAGGCCCGAGGCCTTGATGCCACTCTGCATTAATGGCCTGCGCTATTTATTCTGCAGAGATGGACTTGCTCAGAGCAAACTCGCTCAATTTGACAGCACCTCACAACAATGAACTAGGATCTGTGAATATACTAGCGGAATGCAAATCTACCCTAGAACAGTCATGTGCCTGTTTTCACAAATAGGTCTTATGTAGCAAAGTGGAAGAGGTTCTGCTGCTGGTGTATGAATGAATGGCATCCTTTTTGCTCTTCCCCAGAACTATTGCCATATCTTCTTCATCTGGCAAAGCCAGGCTTGGCACATTCTTCAATAAAAGTGCATTTAGCTGCAATTTCCAAATTCAGGAGACAAACAGGAAATTTCACTGTTGACCACTAGATTTGTGAAAGAATTTATGAAGGGCTTGTTCATAGCCTTCTTGCCAATAGAAACCTCCTGCAATATCTTGGAAGCTTAATATGGTTCTTTCCCAACTTATTAGAGCAACATTTAAAGCAATCCATAAAGCAGATATAAAGTATGTATCTGAAAGACAGCACTTTAATTGGCCCTCATATAAGCTAGAACATCATCAAAATTCAAGCCTTTACAGTCAGAGCCTTTTCTGCAATTCAGATCATAAAGCATTATTAAGAACCAGCCCTATGTTCATCCCGAAGGTTCCGACCTATTTTCACTAGAATGAACCTGTCATTCTATCAATGTATTTTAAGAACCCTTCTTCTGAGACAAAGAGGGCTCTCCATTCTTTGGATGTAAAATGCTGCTCGAAGTTCTGCATTCACAGAGTGAAAGCTTTCAGGACATTGGATCAACTTCTCATCTCTTTCAAACCTCCCCTAGAAAGGTCATGCACTTTCAAGAAGCAGTATAGCCCGTTGGGTGTCGGCAATAGCATTTTGCCACCTCAAAGTGGGAAGACCACTGTCCACAATAATCATTGCACAATCAACTAGAAAGATAGCTACATCCACAGCTTTGTTTGCCAGAGTATAACTTTCGGGCATTTGCAGAGCAGCAATGTAGTCAACTACACATGCGTTCACCAAGCATTATTGTTTGGATTCAGCATTGAAAGCAGACGCTGCTGTTTACGTCACCTTTTTAAGGTACAAATTGCATTTTCCTCATTGCTTTCATTACTGTATATTTATAAGGATATATTGTTATTGCTTGTATCAACATTGTATCGTCTATTGAGTTTAGTTTTGTGGTGGCTCATGTCTTACTCTCTACTGCTTTGGAGATTGCTTTCGCTTAACCTGCCACCATTTATTCATTCTTAACTGCTAGCTACTCTGATTTGAGCATGTGAATGTTTGAAAGAATACTGGGGGAAAAAAAGTCACTCATCTGTACACTGTAGTTCTCCAGTATTGATATCTTTCATAGATTCACATGCGACCCACCCACCTCCCCATTTAGGCTTACCACTTCCGTACCTCATCATATACATTTATTACACTTATGCACTAAACCTGAGGTATGGTGGCCTTGTGACCAAAAGATGTAGAAAACAGGATAAGCAAGAATGCACCTTCCTCCTCAGCAAAACACACACAAATCATCTTTATCTAGTAACAATCCAGCCTCCCATACTGAAATAAATTTAAAGCGCCTTTCTCTTTGTGGCTTTTCACCACTTTGTTGATAATTGTGTTCTCCATCTGCACATGCACACCTCAAAATGAAACCAAGCTTTCACAAAACACATTTAGCCACGGAAAAAAAGCATATTCCATTTTACTTGCTTCGTAAATGTTGTTACACATTGCTTTGAACATTTCCTCGCAATGCCCCAGGTACGGATGTCAAATATGGATCTTATAATGCTTGTTCCTATGTTGCTTGTGTCACACATTCAACTCTATTTGGGGTAAAAGGTGGGAGCACCAATTGTTGTTAACATGGGAGGAATGTTGCTTCTGACTTTCAAAGCTGTACAGTATGAGTTAAATCAGCAGATCTATTTTCAGGTTTGTATTTCAATAATTCAAGCCATCTTACAATGATTTTTCTTGTAGTTTTGCAATACAAAAAAGCGTAGATGGCATACTGTGTGCCCACAGGCATGCATGGACAGCCAGCTTGAAATGCTTGGCCAAACAGTATCCCAAAGCAAAGAAACATTGGCAAAACCAATAGGTTTTGTGCCTGAATTGAAAAGGCGCAATGTATTAGCTTTGCCAATGCTTGTATCCAAATTGTTGTTGAAAACACACATAACCTTCTTACATACGTTTGTGACATCTTTACACATTGGGTGGTCTGTCACCCTGCAGGGATGTGGAATTCCAATAACCTGACAACAGATTTTTGAGTTTCTTTTGTCCTTGGGCCAAGTAGGCACAACCCCCTTGTCTGTCAGTTTATGCAAGACATTAGGGATCAGTGAAATGCATTTCTGAAGCTAATGTAATATTCGTGTACATATGTTATTGTTTTTCGAACTTGTATTTATGGTTCATTAATACAAAGCCTTTATTAGGTGAGTGCTCCAAGGAAATGTTGTAATCTCAGACTACACTATTGAAGTGGGTCCAGTATAAAAATCTGCACACAAGTTTGCAAAGTTTAACAAATTGAGGTGACATAAGTCTCCCAGAATGCTTTCTGATTAGATGCAGATATTTGCAGAAGCTTGAAAGCAAGACTGATGATCCTTTGTACAGGAAGCTGGTCTGGTGTGTGGTGGACACCTATGGTATTGGCCCCTTATGCCTGGTCCAGGCAACCCTTATTAGTGCAGTGTCTAGGAAGCCAGGGCTCTCTAGAGGCAGCTGTGGATGAGTAGCCAAAACTTATCTAGGAGACATGCAAAGTTTATGCACTACTACTTTAGTCACACAGCAACTTATCACACATGAAAGAATCACAGTGTTACTATAATAAAGTAACTTTATTTTTGTAACACAACACTAGATTACTTATAAACAGTTATATATGTTCGGTGGCATGTGTAGCTGCAGATACACATGCTATGCACAGGTCCTGCCATCTAGTGTTGGGCTCGGAGTGTTACAAGTTGTTTTTCTTCGAAGAAGTCTTTTCGAGTCACGGACTGAGTTACTCCTCCTTTTCGGCTCCATTGCGCATGGGCATCGACTCCATCTTAGATTGTTTTCTTTCCGCCATCGGGTTCGGACGTGTTCCTCTTCACTCTGGTTGTTCGAGTCGCAAAACTTATAATTCACCGAAATTCGTCTGTATTGTTCTCGATCGCGCCCCATCTTGCATCAACACCTCGGTACCGGCGGACACACACCTTTGGTTGCCCTTCGGGGCACCCGCGCCCAACTTTGGCCTGAGCGGCCCGACCTCAAGAAGCGCCAAAGCTTCATGGACCGGACCCCGTTCCGATTCTGCCCTCTGTGCCACGCCAATTATCCCTACACAGATCAACATCAGGTCTGTAACCTGTGTTTGTCACCAGATCACCGACAAGGTACTTGTGAGGCCTACAGATCCTTCCGCTCCAAAAAGACCTTGAGAGACCTAAGGGCGAGAAGACTACAAATGGCGTCCAAGAGCACCGAACGCCTCGACGCGGAAGAAGAGGAGATGATCCACACTGCCATCTCCGGTCAAGGATCCGATTCAGACTAATCCGATGTCGACCGACCACCGACAGCGGGCCAGCATGTGAGTACGCTTGCCCCGACCCAGACCAAAATCTAACAAAAGGCCTCGGTGATGCCACTGCCGGAAGGCCGTGGCTCCACCCGGAAAAAATCAAGCGATGACCATGTAACACCTTCGGCACCGGAAAAGGCCACACCCGCATCAAAGTCTTCGGACTCGAGTCGAGACACAGGCTCCAAAAAAAATACAGCACCGATCTATCGAGTCGAGATCCCGAAAGTCCCTTTCAGAACCGAGGCCAACTACCACCCCGGGCATTTCGGTGCCGAAGAAACCGGCTTGAGAGCCGAAAAGACAGTTGTACACAGAGGAACATGGACTTTCAAAACAGCTTAAAGAAAGCCATAGGTTTGAGGAGGAGCTACAACAAATGGAGGATTTCGATGACAGGCAAGATAGGATACAGATCTGCAAGGACACTGGCAAGATCCTCACAGCACCTCCCCTCAAAATTAAAAGAAAGCTGGCATTCCGTGGACGTATGGACACTGATCAGCCAAAGGCTAAGGTGCCAAGAGAGAAATCTCCGCCTCACCAGTTTTCTCCTGCCCAGTCTCCTCCTCATTCTCCTCAAAGAACGGTCTCGCCACCTGCTACACCCACTGCACAGTCTCCTACACACACTATGCAGTCACAGCAAGACACAGATCCATGGGATCTTTATGACAGCCCTGTGTCAGACAACAGCCCAGAGTGCTATCCATCTAAGCCCTCTCCACCTGAAGATAACACCTCCTACACACAAGTTTTGGCTAGGGCAGCAGCTTTCCACAATGTAAGCATGCACACGGAACCACTCGAGGACGACTTTCTATTCAATACATTGTCCTCAACACACGCAACATAGCAAAGTCTACCCGTGCTCCCGGGTATGCTCAAACATGCCCAACAGATATTCCAGGAGCTGGTTAAGGGAAGCCCAAGGGTAGAAAAAAGTATAAACCACCACATTCAGACCCAGTGTATATCACGCAACAGCTGCCCCCAGATTCGGTAGTGGTCAGCGCAGCGAGGAAAAGAGCTAACTCGCAGTCCTCTGGAGATGCACCCCCTCCAGATAAGGAAAGTTAAAAGTTTGATGCGGCAGGAAAAACGGTGGCGTCACAAGCAGTGGCGCATAGCGAACTCACAGGCCCTCCTCGCTAGATACGACAGGGCTCATTGGGATGAGATGAAGGACATTATTCAACATCTCCCCAAGGAACACCAAAAGAGAGCTCAGCAGGTAGTAGAGGAGGGACAGGCGATAACAAATAACCAGATAAGATCAGTGCTAGAGACAGCTGATACAGCTGCAAGAACCATAAATACAGCAGTTACCATTAGGCGCCATGCATGGCTCAGATCATCAGGTTTTAAACCTGAAATCCAGCAGGCTGTCCTCAACATGCCCTTCAACCAACAGCAATTATTTGGCACATAGGTGGACACAGATATAGATAAAATGAAAAAAGATGCAGACACAGCTAAAGCGATGGGAGCGCTTTATTCATCCCAATACAGAGGGACATTTCTGAAGCCTCAGTAAAGGGGAGGCTTCAGGCCACAGCCCTCCGAGCTATCCACCTCACAAACAAAGCCCTCATACCAAACACAATATCAAAGAGGGGGATTTCGAGGGTCCTACAAAGGGCAATTTCCCAAATCCAGGGGAAAATTCCAATCCGCAAAGCAAGCCACTAACAACAAACAGTGACTTTGTCATTACCTTCCCCCAACACACATCCCCTGTGGGAGGAAGACTGAAAATGTTCCACGACCAATGGTTAAACATCACAACAGACACATGGGTACTATCAATTATCCAACATGGTTACTGCATAGAATTCACACATTTTCCTCCAGACATTCCCCCAAAAGCGCACAAGCTTTCATCGCAACATCTTGCAATGTTACAAACGGAGGTGCAGGCACTGTTAATCAAACAAGCCATAGAACTAGTGCTTCATCATCAAAAAGGAACAGGGGTCTATTCCCTGTACTTCCTCATTCCCAAAAAAGACAAAACTCTAAGGCCAATATTAGATCTCAGAACTCTCAATCTCTACATTCGATCAGAACACTTCCACATGGTGACACTACAAGATGTAGTCCCATTACTGCAACAGGGAGAATACATGTCAACACTGGATTTAAAAGATGCATATTTTCACATACCCATCCATCCAGCTCACAGAAAATACCTCAGGTTTGTTATACAAGGAAAACATTACCAATTCAAGGTATTACCCTTCGGGATAACAACAGCCCCCAGAGTCTTTACAAAATGCCTTGCCGTAGTAGCAGCATACATAAGGAGACAACATATGCATGTATTCCCATATCTCAACGATTGGCTAATAAAAGCCAACACTCAAAAACAACGTCAACATCACACACGTTATGTAATAGATACCCTACACACACTAGGGTTTTCGATAAATTATCAAAAATCACACCTACAACCATCCCAAAATCAACAGTACTTGGGAGCTACACTCAACACTCAAAAGGCGCTTGCAAGTCCAAGCCCACAAAGGGTGCAGTCATTCCACACCATGTTGCCAAAAATACAGCCACATCATCACTATACTGTCCGTTTTGTGATGAAACTGCTAGGCATGATGGCATCATGCATCGCAATTGTCCCAAGCGCACGATTACACATGCGGCCCTTACAACAGTGCCTTGCAAAACAATGGTCGCAGGCACAGGGTCATCTCCAGGATCTAGTGTTGATCAACCGCCAAACACACTATTCGCTTCAGTGGTGTAATCCCACAAATTTAAACTAAGGGCAGCCTTTTCAAGACCCTGTGCCTCACGCCATTCTCACAACAGATGCATCAATGATTGGGGGGGAGCACACCTCAACAATCACAGTATTCATGGACAGTGGGACAGCAAGCAAAAGCAGTTACACATAAATCACTTAGAGCTGCTAGCAGTCTCTCTAGCACTAAAAGCCTTTCAACCTCTTCTGGCTTACAAACACATTCTTGTCAGAACAGACAATATGACAACAATGTACTACTTAAACAAACGGGGGGGGGACACACTCATCGCATCTTTGCCTCCTAGCACAAAAAATTTGGCATTTGGCAATTCACAACAACATTCACCTAATAGCTCAATACATTCCAGGGATTCACAATCAATTAGCAGACAACCTCAGTCGAGATCACCAGCAAACTCACGAGTGGGAAATACATCCCCAAGTACTACACAAACACTTACGTCAGTGGGGGACACCAGACATAAATCTGTTCGCCACAAACCAAAACGCAAAATGCCAAAACTTCGCGTCCAGGCACCCACACCCTCAGTCCAGGGGCAATGCTCTATGGATCAACTGGTCAGGAATATTTGTT
The DNA here is from genome assembly GCF_031143425.1 of Pleurodeles waltl. NCBI lineage: Eukaryota > Metazoa > Chordata > Amphibia > Caudata > Salamandridae > Pleurodeles > Pleurodeles waltl. Next base: position 631,803,881 of record NC_090437.1, on the reverse strand, counting down.
TACACTTTTCCTCCTCTCCCACTCATTCCATTTCTAGTCAACAAACTACGTCAAAACAAGCTCAAACTAATACTTCTAGCACCAACGTGGGAACGCCAACCATGGTACACCACACTGTTGGACCTCTCAATAGTACCACACGTCAAGCTCCCAAACAGGCCAGATCTGTTAACACAACACAAACAGCAGATGCTCAATCTAGCATTCTGGCTCCTGAAATCTTAGAGTTTGGGTATCTCAATCTTCCAAATGAGGGTATGGAAGTCATTAAACAAGCAAGAAAACCTACCACAGGCAGTGTTATGCTAACAAATGGAAAAGATTTGTTTTCTATTGCCAAGCAAATCACATAACACCTTTGGATGCGTCCACACAAGACATCGTAGGTTATTTACTCCACCTACAAAAAGCAAATCTAGGTTTTTCATCCATCAAAATACATCTCACTGCAATTTCTGCTTATTTGCAAAATAAGCAGACAAAATCCCTGTTTAGGATACCAGTCGTTAAAGCATTCATGGAAGGCCTAAAACAAATCATACGTCCAAGAACTCCACCAGTACCCTCGTGGAATCTTAATATTGTTCTTACACGACTCATGGGCCCACCATTTGAACCCATGCACTCTTGTCAGACCCCATTCTTAACTTGGAAAGTAGCATTTCTAGTGGCAATCACTTCGTTACGAAGAGTTAGTGAAATACAAGCTTTCAATATTCAAGAACCCTTTATACAAGTACACAAACATAAAGTTGTACTACGCACAAATCCAAAATTTCTACCAAAAGTCATATCACCGTTTCATTTAAACCAAACAGTGGAACTCCCAGTCTTCTTCCCACAGCCAGACTCAGTGGCAGAAAGAGCAATGCATACATTACATATAAAAAAGAGCTCTATATTATCACATCGACAGAACAAAAGAATTTCGTAAAACTAAACAGCTGTTCGTCGCATTCCTAAAACTCCATACTGGTAACCCGATATCCAAACAAGGCATAGCCAGGTGGATAGTGAAATGTATCTAAAGTTGTTACTTAAAGGCTAAAAGACAACTGTTAGTTACACCAAAAGCACATTCCACTAGAAAAAAGGGAGAAACAATGGCATTTCTAGGAAATATACCAATGACAAAGTCTATAAAGCAGCCACTTGGTCCACACCTCATACATTTACCAAGCATTACTGTGTAGATGTGTTAGCAACACAGCAGGCCACGGTAGGACAGGCTGTACTAAGAACACTGTTTCAAACAACTTCAACTCCTACAGCCTGACCACCGCTTAGGGGAGGATTACTGCTTTGTAGTCTATGCAAAGCATGTGTATCTGCAGCTACACATGCCGTCGAATGGAAAATGTCACTTACCCAGTGTACATCTGTTCGTGGCATGTTCCGCTGCAGAATCACATGCGCCCTCCCTCCTCCCCAGAAGCCTGTAGCCATTTAAGTTACATTCAAAATTTGTACATATGTATATACATCTCTCTTCCATTGCATGGACATCTATTTCTTTACACTCTATCACTTCTACCTTACCCTCTGCGGGAAAACACTCTAAGATGGAGTCAATGCCCATGCGCAATGGAGCCAAAAAGGAGGAGTCACTCGATCCCGTGACTCGAAAAGACTTCTTCGAAGAAAAACAACTTGTAACACTCCGAGCCCAACACTAGATGGCAGGACCTGTGCAAAGCATGTGAATCTGCAGCGGAACATGCCATAAACAGATGTACTCTGGGTAAGTGACATTTTCCACACACATATATATATATATATATATATATATACATACACACATATATATATATACGCACACACACACATATATACATACAATAGCCATCAGAGATTACCATAGAAACCAACAAGCATTGGCAAAACTGTTGAAAAATAGTTAGGGCCCTAGGGGAGGACCAAACCATACACTAAGGAAGTGGAATGCAAAATGAGGTCCCCCCACCCAAGGATATGGAGTTATTAGAGGGGAGCTGGAAGAACTAGGGACCGCAAGAGGTAAGTACCTGAGTGGCCCCCAGCATCCAGTAGAGCAGAGAAAAGTACCTGGTCTCTCCAAGGACTAACAGGAGGACTCGGAAAAAGGATTGTAGAAGGACAGGACCAAACTAGAAGAAACCAAAGGTGGTTTCCGGTAGAAGAGGGCATGTAAATGAAGGGGACAGAGTCCAGTCTACGATGGAGTGTCCGGTCAGGGCAAGAGCCAATACCCACCCTTCTGTGGATGAAGAGCCAGGTCCATGGGGGAGGAAGAAGACTAGTTGTGGAGTTCAGGAGCTGCAGAGAAGCCCTTGGAGCAGTGCAGTTGGTGTCCCACGTCATTCGTCCCTTCACAGATGGTCACTGGGGTTGGCAAATGCAAGAGGAGTAAAAGAAGTTGCAAGACTGAAGAGGACCAGCAAGGTCCAGGGTACTCAAACCTTGGAGGGGAGTCCAGGGTGACCCTCAGCAGTCAGGAGAGTCAACAGAAGCAGTTGCAGTCCCCACAGGTAACCCAGTGGCAGCAGGCACAGTGAGTCACAGTGAGGCCCAGTCAGCACATCTGGAGAGGAGTTCCACGCCGCTGGAGCAGCAGAGAGAAGACTGTGGTCGGCAGGGTAAAGTACTGGGGCCAGAGCTACTCAGAGCCTGAAGATCCCGTGGAGCAGGAAAAAACAAGCCTTGGTAGCTGTAAGTCTCATGGTGCACAGGGGTACTGTCCTGCAAGGAGAGGAAAGGGTTCATAGTCTCCCAAGTTGGACAGCTGGCAGAGAGGACCAAGAGGACCACTCCAGACCAACACCTGTGATGCAGGATCCATGCAGTTCCAGAAGAGAGCAGATCAACGCAGCCAGACGTCGTTGCTGTAGGTGCCTGCAGATGCAGGGAAGTGACTCCTTCACTCCAAGGGAGATTCCTTCTTGCTTCTTTGTGCAGGCTCAAGTTTCCCCGACCTCGTAGGATTCACAGCCAGGGAAATGTTGCAGTTGCTGGAAGGACCCAGAGAAACAATGTTGCAAAGCGCAGTCGTCGCCGGAGTTCCAGTCTTGTTGGTTCCTGAAGAGTCCGGTTGTGGTTCCAGTGGCCAGAAGTGGAAATAAATGATGCAGAGGAGTGCTAGTGGAGTCTTGCACTTTGAATTTCTGGACCCACCTGCAAGGGAGTCCATAAATGGCCTGAAAAATGGGTTTGGTCACCTAGCAAGGTGACCACCTATTAGGAGGGGTCTCTGACGTCACCTGCCTGATCGGGCCACTCAGATGCCTCCAGGGGCCTCTGCACATCTTGGTTTCTAGATGGCAAATTCGAGTGACCATCTGAAGGAGCTCTGGGCACCACCCCTGGGGTGGTGATGGACAGGGGAGTGGTCAATCCCCTTTCATTTGTCCAGATTCGCGCCAGAGCATGGACCGGGGCTCCCTGGATTGGTGCTAACTGGTTTATGCAAGGAGGGCACCAGATTTGCCCTTCAAAGCAAACCGGTGGCTTGGGGAAATCACCCCTCCCAAGCTTTGTAACACCAATTTCCCAGGGAGAGAAGGTGTTGCTTCCCTCTCCCACAGTAAATCCTCTGTTCTTCCTTTCCCTGCTTGAGCTGGTTTCACTTGTCTGAGGGGTGGCAGCAGCGTGGCCTGCCTGGAAAACCCTGGAAGACTGGTTTGAGCAATACTGGGGGCTCCTCTAAGGAGCCCCCACAGTATATGGAATCATACAACCAATCCTGGCAACAATATTGGGGTGTGATTCCGACATGTTTGATACCAAACGTGCCCAGGTTCAGAGTTACTATAATGTAAGTGGACACAGAGTGACCTGTATCCAGTACATGGGTAAAATGGCTTCCCCGCACTTATGAAGTCCAGTGCAATATAAGCTGGAGTTTGTAGGGGCAGCTCTGCTCATGAGGGGTGCCCTAACACACAGGAACCTGCCCTCTGCCCAAGGAGGGCCTACCATAGGGGTGACTTACAGTGATCTGGTGCAGTGACTTGTGGTGAAAGGGTGCATGCACCTCTTCACGCAGGCTGCAATGGAGGCCTGTAGACACATTTTGTATGGACTCCCATGGGTGGCACAATACATGCTGCAGCCCATGGGGAACCCCTGGTGTCCTAATGCCCTGGGGACTTACTGTCAGGAATCCCCAAGGTGCCTCCTGCATTATCTGTCAGCATCCCCAGGGAAGAGGGTTAAATCATATCTCTGTTCTTGGTTAAACCTTCATGTTTCTAAGTAAACATAATGTGCTGTGTTACACAATTGGTTTTATCCATGCTTGTTTTACCAATGCTTGTTTGCTAATGTGAGCAGGTGTAGACATGTGCTTCTAATTGGGTGTGGTGTAGACATGTGCTTCTAATTGGGTGTGGTGTAGACATGTGCTTCTAATTGGGTGTGGTGACTCATCCACATGTGGAAACTCAACTGCTTTCTTGATTTCCTATAAATAGCAGAGTGAAGCATGCCTCCCTGCTTGGCTTTGTTTTACTTCCTGATCTCAGCATCTGATTTGGCAATCCAGCCCCTGCTGTCATCCTCGTATTCAGGACTTTTGAGGCAATTCTTTTCTTCGTTCCTGCACCAGCTGACTCCAGGCTTTCCTCCAGCACTCCAGAAAAGACTGCAGCCAAGTGACTAGTATTCTCCAGGGAGTTTGTTCTTTGAGCACCGAGCTTTCTTAGAACAGCTAGTGTATTTCAGATCTCGTATTTTGTCAGAATGCTTATCTTGAAGAGACTAATGCATTTCTGAACATTCTACATTATTATTGCAGTATTGTAAAGTGACAGTGCAATATTAAAAGACCATTTACCTGTCTTTTCTTTCTCTAATAACATAACTCTTGGATTTAAATTGTGTCATTCATGCCTGTGTTTCAGCTTTGAGGAATTTACTTTTGAAGGGTTTTTCACACACACAGTGAAACCAAACCAAACTGTGCCACCCTAACTGTTTAAACCCAGAGAGGACATTTGTATTTCTTGGATTGTTTTTGTTCCTTCTAGTTTAACCCTATTCATGCAGGAAAGTTATATGTGATTTAATTAATGCCCTTGTTTGTCTTTCTTGTGCATGATAAGTGCAACCACAGTTCTAATTGTAGTGTGCAACAGTGAATCTCTGTGAAGCCGGCCCTAGTGTTGCAGTACTTATTGTTATGGTACTCAGTTTGGGTTTTTGGTAATGCAGTGTTAGTAATTCTGCAACAGCTATTATTATCCAAGAAAAGTGCTGGAGCATCCCGGTGTTCTTATACCGCTCCCGTGCCCATATCAGAAAGAGAGATTCAGTTTCAAGTTGAGTGCACTAACTCTACTATCACTCTGTCAACAACGACCTCCCCCCCCCGAAGATACAGGGTGCCTGGCTGAACCGGCAAGACGTGTGCAGTGTTTGTCTCTTTCTCTTCCATGCCCCCTTTCCTTTTGGGACACCTGCCGGGGTTTCTGTGTTCACCAGGAAGTGCCGAGAGGTGTTCCAGGAGGTTGGGGGGCATACCATTGCCCCTGCAGACATCCTGCTTTTCAGGTGAATGGCCCATATCAACAACTACGTACCATCTACTAGGGACTTTTATATGGGGGCATCAGTATGCCAATTGCGGAGTGAACAAAGTCCTAGGTACCCAAATTTAGAAGGAGAGGCACAATCACTGGGGTTCTGATAGCAGGTAAATGTGGGAGTAACCATGCTAAATAAGGGTACTTTCCTACACTTTGGTTTCAAAATAAATGTTTTACAAAAAAAATGCAACCAGGAAAAAAGGTTTTGCTAAACTACTGTGAAATTTTAAATAGCATTCCTTTGTAGCATCATTTAGTAAAATGTGTTAATGCATGCTAGTATTTCCAAAAGATATTCCTTTTTGGAAAACCAGTGTAACAAGAATACTGGAAACATGAAAATAAGCAAAAGTTGGCAAAGCAAAATGTCTGACATTGGTGGTCAGCCTTTCGGTTTTCTCAATGGGTGTTCTGTTTTGACTTGGTTTTTTGTAAAGTGTTACTGTTGTGGAAGCTGCCAGGCCCTCACCATTTTAACAAACGCTGGCAAAAAGCACACATTTTTGGGTCTGAAAATTGACTCATTGCAATAATAGTTCCTGGCACTGAAGAAAACTACTTTGTGTGCAGATATGCTCCTTGTGAAAAGGCGGAATGGAGTCACTCACAGCGAAGCCAGCAGATAAATAGAATTTTAGTAAAAACTAAATTTCTTGGTTAACGCCAGACCTAGTATGTGTCCTTGCATTAGTGCAGATTGCCAGCTTTCAGTCACAAGAATTTAGAGAAGTAGGCCAAGAAATCTTACTCCAAGAAAACATTTGTGAACTGCATTTTAGCACAAGAAAAACATGCATATTCAGATTTGCTCATGCAAAATGTTGTAGAGTGTTTACAAGTTCACTTTCCCTCCACCACTTTTTTCTCAACCCTGGAAGAGGTTTTCCTTCTGCCCTTGTCAGTAGTAAATTTCCAACCTTTCTCAGCATGGGGACAATTTTAGAGCAAAGCTGGTGAAAAACCGTAAAACATGCAAGTTAGTAGGTTTGTATAAACTCAAAAGGGCATTCCAGCAATGGAACTATTACTTACTGCTACCTCCAACCCCAGTATGTAGCTATTTTGAAAGGTAGTAAAATAAGTGAATTGCTAGTATTCAAACCCTACTATAGTGTTAGCCCTGACATAATCAGAGAGGCTATTATCAGAGTTTAAAGATAATATTGCTGCTATATTTGTCATTGCACTATGTGACACCAAAGGAACAAGTGAATTTGTTTTTACAGGATTACAGGATAAATACATCTATGTGGCAATCTGGCCCTTGGACAAGTAGATATTTTTTTGAATTCCACACCCCTGACCCTGTCTATGTTCTTTGCTCCTCATAATCTCCCGAGGCTTTATCCACTGGACCCCAAAAGTGCGTTTAGCTTCTATATTGATTGTACTAAGGAATACCATATCCATATTTTTGTATTTTGTGGGGTTCTCCAGGATGAAAAAGGGAAGGCTTTGCAGAAGTGGGCCCTCTTCTTTAAATTCTGTAAAAACACACTGCCTAAGAAGCAGCTACAGAAAGATATGAGAGCCTGTTCCACCAGGGCTTAAGGCTGCTACCACTGCGTTGGCATGCTGAGTGTTTGAATGTGATGTCTGCCAGGCTGCAACATGGGCATCAGTGCATACATTGACAAAACCCTACTATCTTGACAGCCAGGTTGAGCAGGAAAAACATTTTGCCTGCACTGTCCTGCAAGGCATTTTGATCTGAGTCCACTCCACTGACCCTGGCAGATACTGTTTTGGTATCTGTTCTTAGATGAGGTATCTGCAGTTAGAAGTATAGATCAGAAGAAAAATATATTTACCTTTTGGTAAATTTCTTTCTGGTGGATACCCCAACTGCGTATTCCTCACTGTACTCATAACTTGCCTCTTTTTAACATGTAAAAAGGTCCCAGTTATGAATCTCCACTCCTGCACTACTAATAATTCTCGCTCCATGTCGGACAGCGCAGAAACAGACAATCAAGAAAGTAACATCAGGGCGCAGGAGTAGTGCTTATATGAAGCTATACTATGTCACTGCCAGGGAGTTACGGATTCAACACTGGCCTGCACAGTGCCAGCTAGCAACATGCAGAAGCATTGTTAGGGAAAGGTTTACTGGATCAAGTTGGGAGCCTGGGGAATATTCTTAGGGGATCAATCTGCAGTTAAATGGAGTATACACAAGAAAGAGGCTTACCAAAGATAACTTGTTCTTCTCTACTCACTTAACAACTTGCACAATTATGTTTTATCCCATGGCGTGCTAGTGGGTTGCATCTTAACCCCTCGAGTTCCCAGGACGTAATCATTACTTCCAGACAGGGGCCCACAAGGGAAGCGCTAGCGCTCCCCCGAGGGCCTTGCACCCCCCTCCCCTGGACACGGATCGCTACCCCTTCCACCACCGACCTCCCCCTCTATTCCACCCCTCCACTCCTCCCTCCACCGTGCGCGCCGACCTTATCAGAGGCCTGCCACTCGCGTGAGTCGGAAGAGAACTTTTGCTTTTCTCTTTCGATCACTGGAGGGGCAGAGAAAGGCATGAAAGGAGGCATTTCATGTCTCTCAGCATTTCTGCTGCCCGAGCGCAATGCGACCGGCAGCAGAAATGCCCACTAGGCACCAGAGAATTTTTTCAATGTTAGTAACTGTCATGAGGGGAGTGGCCCTATTTTTTTTCAGGCCATTTCTGCCCCCAGGGGGGGGCACACCAGGGATAATTTACTTTTTGATTCCTTTATGTTTTTTATATGTGTGGAGTGACCACTTAGGCAAGGGTCACTCCCTTGGGGGGCCAAATTAATTTTAGGTTATTTCTGCCTCCAGGAGTGGGATAGAAACCCCTTTCTTTTTTTTTTTTTATATACTTGCGCATAAGGAGGACAGGCCCTTGGGCAAGGGCTGCTCCCCGGGGGGGGGGGGGGGGGGCAAAATATAATACAACTAGGCTGTACTGCCCCTGGGGGGGGAGGGGGGGGGAGTTCAGAAAGCACTAGACACCGGGGAAGTTTCATTTTTTATACTTACGCATAAGGGGAGTGGCCCCTTCGGAAAGGGCCGCTCCCCGTGGGGCAAAATATTTTTAGGCCATTTCTACCTGTCCCCCCTGTCCCCCCCCCCCCCCCCCCCACACAGGGGCAGATATAACTGGGGGGGGGGCGAAACCCCCAAGACACCCAAATAAATTGGGCCAAAGTTGTTCTGCTCACCAATGGGCAAATTGGGCAATTAGTCTTGATCCACATCCTGGGGGGCAGAAAGTCTACTAGATGTCAAGGAATTTAAAAAAAAAAAAAAGAGTGGGGTGGTGGCCTGGTTATGCCCCTCCCCAACTGAAGGGGGTAACAGTCTTTCAGCTCTCCCCCCACACACTAAAACATCTTATCCCACGGTAAGCAAGAGGACATTTAATTATTTTGGGTTTTGGTTTTACATTTGGGCCATGAGAGCTTGGCTAACTCTTAAAATCATCCCACTTGGAAAGGAGAGAGCTGCACTTTTTGGACTTTAGGATGCTGCTTTGTAGAAAATTCCACAAGACCTAGACACAATTGAAAACGTTTTGAGATGTTAAAATAAAAATAAATATAGATATCTGGAGACGCGTAGGCTTCGCAAATACTCCCAAACTTGTGCAGGGATCTGATTAGCTGCAAAGACTTCAATCAGGAAGTGTTGGCAGCCATTTTGAGACTCTGCTTCAGCTAAGTCTAAAAGAAAAAAAAAGAAAATGAAAAGGCGATAGGGTACTGTTACCCTACCCCTCTAGCCTTGGTGCATGCCCCCCCCCCCCCCCCCACAAGGCTTTAAAGTATTTTTTTAAAATCAACGAAAATCACAGGGATCTGCAAATTTTGCCCTGATTTAAAAAATAAAAAAAACACATGCACAGTGCACTCCCCTCACTACTCGTCACCCATCATGCCCCGCCCTTTAACAAGGAAAGGATAATAAACGTTGTTTATTATCCTTTCCTTGTTAAAGGATTTGCAGCGGTTGCTGCTGGTGGGGGGGTGTCAACGCTCCTCCGCCCTAGCGGAGGAGCCGCCAGTTGTATCTCTGCTCATCTAGAGGGCACCCCTGGGCTCACTGCTACCCTTTTCTATGTGGACACACCCAAGACTGCTCTTGGTCTGAAATTTGCCCTGCTGCTGTCTCTAGCTGCCGTAGCTCAGTGGACTCTGGGAAGTCCTTGCAGTGTGGCACAGCCTCTCCGTTGTTGGTGGTTGGCTTCTCTCCCCCTTAGCCATGGTGCCTTTGGAGGCGCTTAATTGCAGAGCCCTACCAACGAACCTGAGCTGGACAATGGGGCCCCCTGGTGAAACAGACGAGTGGCCACTGGTGGGGAGTTCCCAGCGGCAGCACAGTGAGTGCACCTCCCCATGCTCTTCCCTCAATGATGCAGAGACAGATGTGAGTGGAGTTCACTACCAGCTGCTGGACACGTGACGGCAGCCCTGACTTGGCAACGTTGGGCAACAAGGCATGCAACAACATAGGTGTGGCCTGCTGGGACAAGAGTGCAAAGTTGATAACAATAGTGCAATGACATACATCTGGCCTCCTCCTGGACAGGTGGTGGTATTAAGATTGGGGACCCTGATGAGGTGGCATTGATTCCTGTGGTAGGGGATTGTGCAGCTTGAATATGGCAAGTGCTAAAGGCAAGAGTGTAAATCACAATAGCCAACTACCTTTGCAGCCAGTCCAAAGTCCTTAAGAGCGAGAGGTGAAGTACGGTCTCATCTGTGACAATGCCTCCTCTCGCTTCGGGTGACCCACTTCTGTAGATGAGTTTGTCCTTTGCCACTATGTGGAAGGATAAACAAACTGGTGTGCAAGCCTCGCAGGATCAAGTTGATGAATACACAATGCTTACTGCAGCCCCGGATGGTGGACTACCCCGGTCTGCAGCTCTCTCGACCCTGGATATGTCAGCTTCTATCCTGCAGTTAATACGGGACTCTAGATCCTCACTAGAAGGGAGAATAGATGAGCTGAAGGTAGATATCGGACTTTTGCACCAGGATCAGTGCAACAGAGTAGCATGGGTCCCAGAGGCAGAGAGTTGCCTTTCCGAGGCTAAAGACATGCTTCTCACTGTACAGACTGCGATTTTTAACCACCAAAAGTTGATACTCCACCCGGAGAGGCGGGCAGAAACTTAGAACGACACTTCTGCAGGAATAACATCCAGATAGCGACCATTCCAAATAGGCAGAGGGGATGTTTCCCACCCAGTTTGTGATGACTTGGCTGCAAACGTAGCTTCTGAAGGAAGAAATATCAGTTTGCTTTGCCGTGGAATGGGCACATATGTCCCTGGCACTGAAGCCACCACTGGGGGCTCCCCTGTGTCCATCATTGCTAGTATTTTTACGTTGCAGACCGTGATGTCATCCTTAGAACCCCCTGGAAACAAGAGGCCCTGCTTTGTAATGGAACTCACGTGATGGTTTTCCCAGACTACAAGCTTAAAGTTCAACAAAAGAGACTTACCTTCTTGGAAGTGAAGTGAAAACTGTGATGCCAGCAGATCCAATATATGCTACTCTTCCCATCATGACTGAAAGTTTTCTACCAAAACAGGACTTCCTTCTTTGATAACCCTGCAGGCTGCCAGGGAATGGCTGGAAGAGAGACATGTTCTTAGGCAAGCAGCATGACGCTCGCTAACGGGTCAAGAAGATCCTGCGAAACATAGAGAATGGACGCAACTGCCATGACAATCCCATCACACCCAGTAGCGCTACTGCTTCATGGCCTATCCCAGATCTTGCTGTTCGACATCCCTGGATACTCAACTCCCTGACAGACATTCTTCCTCCTGAACAGGAGCAGGAGAGATAGATACTTCTTCCTGACCTTAAAGGCACATCTCTGGATATGCTGATTTTGACAATGCAGAAGAGTGACCTTCTTTAGACTGTTTAAGTAACCAGTTTTCTTATGTTATTGTGGAGGTATGCTTTGGGTACTGGTATGTGTTAGCTATGGTACGCAGGAACAAAGTTGGGGTATGGTTGCCCTGTTGGTGAGAGTTCCTGGTTTATTCCACATCTGATACTTCACGTTCTCAAGTTATAGGGTGGTGGTGGTGTTTGGAGGGTTGTTGATCTCTAGCTACTTGTACTGTTTTATTCTTATACCATTTGTGTGCTTCGGCCAAATGTCATCCCACACCAACCCAGCTATATATAGACCTTGTGTGTCTTCCTCTTGGACGCCCTGCACAGACTGGCGCCAGCCTAAATCACTGGCCCAAGCATCTATAAAGTTGGAGGCACTGTGCGCCTCTTGATCCGGAATGTTGGTTTCCGTCAAGAGGGGTGAGGTGCTGAAGGCAACCACACATTATAAAGCATACTTCTCCTCCAGGAAATGTATATGGGAGGCATGAAGTGTCCAGTCCAGACCCACATGGGCTACGCAAGTGCTTCATGCAGGCTTTCTTAGGGGTGCTCGGGTGAGGGAGGGTGGCCACCCTAATTCATAACTGACTACCAGTACAGTCACAAAGATATGATAAGACAATCAAGGTTGATATATAGTATTATCCTGGCCTGATCTGTGGTCATCCAATTGCAGTGGCTAGTGTGTGTCCCCCAGCACCCCCCCACATGTGGTTTCCGTAACAAATAAGGGGCGCTGTTTGTGTAGTTCCTGCTTGGGCCCTGGTGGCTTGGGGCCATATGTACGAACACATTTTCCCATAGACACAGAATGGATAAAATACTTTGATACATCTGGTCTTTGGTGGGGACTTCAATGGTATAATGGATTGGGGAATGGACAAGCCGGCCCAAATTCAAAGAAAAAATCGGGACCACCCCCCCTCCCCCTCCCCTCCCCCCCCCCCCCCAACTGGCCAGATTCATTAAAGCAATGGGGCTGGAGAAAGGATGGAAGATTCTGTACCACAAATAGAAGGGATACACATTATTCAGGGGCACTCAGAGCCTTCTCTCAGATTTAGGCAGAAGAAAGTAGAAGAGCTGAGTCCCATAGAATTATTGGCACCCACATCCACGGCAAGGGCTTATTAGACCACTCACCAGTAAAGCTACAAATTCACCTTGGCTCCCATTGACCCTGATTGAGGTGGCGCCTAGATGCTTGGTGGCTTCAGGAAGCCATGACCATAGCATATATTCAGATGGCAAACCCACAAGGACTGTGATGAATCCCCAGAGGATCTGTTGGATGCACTCAAAGCCATGGTCAGAGGAGACACTAGAAGCAATATAGAGGGGGCACATACAAGACATGTGCAAGATAACTGACCTCAAGGCCTGCATCTTTGCACTGGAGGCAGACTGGAAGAAATTGAGGGTTCTCAACAAACTCAGACTCCCTACACATTCAGGCAGTCCTCAGGCAGTTGCTCCTCAGTGAAGCAAAGATGGAATGGCTCGCCAAACAAAGTCCCATCTATCCATGGGCAGACAAAACAAGCAGAACCCTGCATCAACTTTGCACTAACATAGCTTGGCGGACACTTATTGCCCAAATATCAGATGACGCAGGTGTCTGATACACTGGAGAAAATGCAATTGCCCAGCGACTTGCCTCTTATTACACAGATCTTTACGCTCATCCACCAGAGAAGGACCCAATTGTCCTTCAGGACGTTATAAATGACCTACCTGAACATCATCTGACTAACGCTGACAGGGACTTTCTTAAGAGTGCCATTACATTGGAAGAACTAGGGGAGGCCCTGTGCCAAGTGCTACCTGGGAAGACCATGGGCCCCAATGGATTCCCAGCCGAAGTATTTAAAACATATAGAACCATACTTCTTGAACCACTACATCGGGTTTTCACAAATGCCCAGCAGATGGGCGCACTCTCCTCTGATCTGCAGCTAGTGGAGATTGTGGTCATACCAAATCAAGGACTCCCTTCCGATCGCTGCTCCTCTTATTGCTCCATTTCCCTTTTAAATGTAGAAGTTAAAATATGGGCTAAAGCCCTGGTGAATAGGCTGATGCCACTGCTTCCTGGGAATGGTACCTTGATCCACCCAGATCATTCTGGCTTTATGTCCAGCCAACCACCTGACACAACATTAGATGCGTCTACAATGCCCTGGCACTGGCAAATTGCGTACTGGGTGCACATGTGTTCTCTTAGTGGATTTTCACAAGGTCTTTGACTCATTTAGATGGGGTTACCTGTTGTGCTTATTACAAGCACTAAATCTCAGAACTAGATTCCTTTCTTGGATTCAACTGCTGCACAGTGACTTGAGGGCAAGAGAGAGGGTGGGAGGTGTGTTGTCAGACCTGTTCCCACAGTGTAGAGGAACGAGACAGAGTTGCCCACTGTTGCCGTTGCTCTTCCTCATCCCGTTTGAGCCCCTGGGTTGGTGGATAAGGGTGGATGCCCTAGCCAAGGGCCTGGCATTTTTGACAGAATAACCCTATGTGCTGATGATTTATGGATATTCCTAGATGACCCACAAGACTATGGTCTCAGGACTCACTATCAATAGGGCTAAACCCTCACTATACTCCATGCCCTGCACCCTACTGCAATTTGCTGAGCGACTGAACTACAGGTCCTGAAAGACGGTTTCTCTTATCTTGGGGGTGTACATTACAGGGGACCTGCACTTCACCTGTACACGTAGCACCAAACCCCAAGTGAAAGGCTTACGTAAAGGTCTGGGATTTTGGCAGGCATTACTACTATCCCTTTCAGAGTGCTCGGCCATTTACAAAATGATGGCCCTCCCCAGACTGCTGTACCAGGTGTTGAACTACCTATTTCCCATACCACAGACCACATTCAAGAGGTTAGACTCCCTTTTGCGTGGTTTCTTTTGGAGCTACCACATCCTGAGTGTAGCTCTTCCTAAATGTTGCTATAAATTTACATATGACGGAGGCATTCATATACCAGACATGGCCTTGTACTATAGGGCGGTATACCTCATTGTAGTCAATGTCTGGTATTTTGATGCAGACGCGGACCCAACTTTCACAACAAAAATATGGGCGCTGCGGGGCACTTCTATACTGCACTTGTATGGGGGTGAAACTCCCTGAAGACCTGCCAGGTCGGTAGGGATCCTAATTTGGCAAAGTGCTCACTAAGCCTTTGGATGAAGGGGACGCTTAACAAAGGAAACCCCACTGTTGTGCAGGACCATGATGCCACGGTTCTCAATTCTTTGGAGATTCAAATCATGGAACATAATTGGCATTTCCATGTTGGAGGATGTTTTAACAGGCAACACGATAAAATCCTTTTTGGATCTCCAAACAGAATATGACCTACACCTCATGGAATTGGTTAGATACTTACAGCTCTGACATGCTGTTACATCATATGTGGCACAGTTTACTGAGATACCACAGTACAGCCCATTAGAGGCTAAGTTCCTGCTAGACACACTGGCCAAACACAAAATCACTCACTTGGATAAATTCACCTGACAATTTTGCTTGCCTACAAGTGGCCTGAAGGAAAGTTGGGACAACTCTCTGAGGAAGACTGGAGGGAGGCCCTGAACTCACCTTGCGAATCAGCCATATCCCCCAGTTTAGATGTGTACAATGGAAATAAATCCTTAGAATATACTACATATGAGGCAATCTCTTGAAAATGGGGGCCACCCTCTAGCCACATTGCTTATTGTAGGCACAAAAAAGGGAGACCTTCTCTACAAAGTCTCGGGGTGTGCCACGTTGAAACCATTCTGGAAGGGAGTGATGGGGAGCCTTGATCTCGTGTTGGGCTCGACCTTACCTGAGACCCGAAATTTGAACTTCACCATATCATGGAGGAGATAGACACCGATAGATACAAGTCCGTGCTGCTGTAACTGGGACTGGTGGTGGCAAAAAGGGACATAGCTGAAGCTGGGAAAAGTGAAGAACCCCTGTCCCTAGAGAAATGGAAGTGCATGTCATTAGAGACCCTGATTTCATCATTATACTTTTTTCGATTCACAAGAACCATAAACATTAGTATCATAAATAAAAACAATACAAGCAATCAATGATTAAAACATTAAACAACTTATAACAGTAAGTGATTAATATTTAAAATGGAGAATGAAATGGAATCATAATTAACAATTATTATGAATTTGAATTTGAAGAGAGCTCAAAGTAAAATTTAACTCCGCATGGGCAATAGCTTTGGAGCCCAAGTCACGCAAATAAGTAAGGGCCAGGAAACTAGATCTAATATCTGAGGTCAGGAGCACTGGGTGTACAAACCGCCTCCTCGGCACTGCATACAAACTACAAAAAAGGCAAAGTGCCTTTTGTTCTGTGGAGTGTAGCCATCACAAGGGCAAGGAGGAAGCGTATAAAACTATGCGCCCTGAATTGTGAATGCTACCAAATAATGTACAGTATTCAGACAGAACCTAGACACTCGAAAGAGATAATTTGCAGATACAGGGCAGGATGTAAAAAAGTAAAAGCTTCTACGGGTCTATATAGACCCCTGAAACCCCTTGCTACACATGCATATCATGAGCATATTTCAAAAATAACTCTTTAGTTTTTGTTACTACCGTGGCAGGCAGAGTCAGGGGCTGAGAATTACCCTCACGACAACCTAACTGGCAAAAGGTTTGCTGACATAATTTGACTAGCGTATATCCATAGCCTGACAAAGAGCAAGGCAATCTGTACAACACTGCTGTGCAAAAATAGGCTTCAAGGTTCCTCCATACTTTAATCCAAAACAGCAATGGCTGCAGTCTAATATAGTCATCCATGGTCCTCAAGCCAACTTCATCATGGCAAAAAGAGGATGAGGTAGAGGACGACACAGCAAGCAGACATTTTAAGAATTTACTCTCCACTGTCTAAAACCTTTTAGTATCAGTGTATCCCCACACACTGGCCCCAAAAGAGGCAATAGATAAACATTTCCTCTTCAAAACAGTAAGTATTTCTTTCACTGGCTTATGGCCCAATTATTTTGAGAACCTGAAAACAGGAACTATAGATCTTTGAAACTGTAAGGTACGGGTATTCATTAAAATGTTCCAATTATAATCCACATCTAGGGGTACACCCAGATATGTGAAATGGGGGACTTTAAGAATCTCTGAGCCCTTGCATACAAACTTTCTAGTTTTGGTAAGCTTTGGTCTGCATTTCGTAATACAGGACTTAGGCCCATATTTATACTTTTTAGAGCTGCATTTGCGCTGCTTTTTTGACGCAAAAACGGTGCAAACTTAAAAAAAATTATTTTGTACGTTTGCGCCGTTTTTGCGTCAAAAAGCGGCGCAAATGCGGCGCTAAAAAAGTATAAATATGAGCCTTAGATATTAAGGCCGGGATTGGCCATAAACATGTTAAAGATATCCGATTGTTTGAAGGCCATTGGCTCTTGCAATAAGGACAACATCATCAGCATAAAGTAGCACAGGGACTGACCATGGGTTGATAATTGGCAGGTCTTTCCCCGCATTACGCAGATGATCCTACAGGCCATTAATATAAAGAAGAAAGAGGAAGGGAGCTAATACACACCTTTGCCTCACCACCTTAACAGATGGAAACTCCTCTGTCAAATCACCCTCTTGGCTATATCGAACTTTGGCAGAGGTTTGTGCATGGAGTCTACTAAGGAGGGTTATAATATCCCTGTCAACCCCCAGTTGTGCCTTTACAGCCCATAATTTTGGTCTATTCTCTGTATCAAAGACACAAGTTAAATGCATAAGGGCGAGGTGGACACAGCCTTTTTTTGCCTTTGTATATTTTCGAACAATTAGTTAGGTTTAGAGTCTGTTCCTCCGTGCCTAAACCTGTGTGAAATCCAAATTGGACAAGCCCGGAGTTTCTGCCATCCAATCCTCTAATTTAGCTGGTATGACTCGACCTAATATCTTTAAAGAGCTGTCCAGGAGAGAAATTGAGCCGTAACAGTGAGGTTGGTCATTGTCTTCCATTTTTAAAATAGGGACGATAATCGCCTCCTTCCAGGTCTTAACCAGGGGCCCAGTCAAAGCCGATCTTAGTTCATTAGTGATTAGCGGCCCCCAAAGTTCTGGGAGGGCTTTATATAAGTCCGAGGGAATTCTATCTGGGCTAGGGGCTTTGCCCAAGGAGCTTCACTAGATGGCCCGTACGACATCCAGGACTTGAATTTTCTTATTAAAATCTATGGCCATGGACAAATCATAACCAGGGGGGATAGCTTCAGTCACTAGTTCAGCTTGAGCCTGGGCATCAGCACTAAAAAATGTGCAAACATGTTCCACCCAGACCTGGGATGGTATGACAGTATCAATAGTAGGGGTGCCATTTCCTAACGAGCTAGTGGAATTGATGACCTGCTAAAGGCTTTCATGTTTTTTGTGTGGCTTGCTTCTATAAGCTCCCCCTACACATTCTTCCTCAATTCTTTCCTCCTTGCTGCTATAGTTTTGTTGTAGATCTTCCTCGCTAGCCTTGTCCCGGGGGTGAGCCTTATGGGCCTTTTTTAGTGCTCTATGGGCAGATGAACAAGAATGGATGAACCAACAAGAGTTTTTAGGTGGCTTTATTACACTTCTTGTTAGCTCAGTCATATAACCTGCTATAGAGGAAAAGGCCTGAATGACGTTGGTGGGGTTCACATCATCCTGAAGGGCAGTAGCAATTTGTTCCTTATTGTTTGCAATTAACTCTCTAAAGAAATTGGCCTTATGCACATTTCCCACTTAACACTTGGGCCCTTGTGTCTATTGAACTTTAATATAGGTTGCCATACATCAGAACCCTTTTCAAGGCCCAAACTTAAGTGGGTATGATCAATTATGCAGACTGGCACAACACAGAAATGTCCTATGAATGGGAACAAATCTTTTGAGAAAACTATGAAATCATGTATGGAATTCGACGTGCCATCCACATACTTTGGAGTCCCTATATCAGTTCTGGCAAAAATTATAGAGCTAGCAATAACTCTATTTAGTGCATCCCCATACGGGGTATGCCTAAAGTGTGGAAGGAGGTGCTTAAACTCATCATTAATACCACAAGATTCCATGAGTTTACTATCACACAATCAGATATTAAAGTCTCCTACCAAAACAGTCATAAGGGCCTTCTTATTGTCATGTAATAACTTGTGTACCACAGTTGTTATAGTAGGGTCGAAAATGTTATGATAATTTTTCAACAACACATCAAAGGACTTCCGGAGTTTACAAAGAAGGTTTTGGTAGTTTGTTCAAATAGCAACAACTCGTACTCCACCCCCAATAAGGCTATGGAAATAAAAGTGGTCAACTTCCCTTTAGCCTGGCCTGATTTTGAAAGATAGCTGGAACATAAGTTATGTAACCATTTATATAGCGTGTATCCATTACTCAAGTCTCTTGGTAACAGATAAATGATTACTGTTCCACTATTCTTAGCCAGTCCGGAGAAAATAACGACAGAGCGCTTCATCTGAAGGGTTTTGACCACTTCTAAAGGCCTGTTAATTGGGATCCTGATTCATAAAGTTAAGGGGTGCCCACAAAAAAACTACAAAATATGGGCCAGTCACAGACATGCAGACTCACATCGGGCTCTGGATGAGGAAATCTGAAACAATGCCAGTAGGAAGTTGGCTCTGTATTAACTATTTCAAAGTAAGAAATAGTGCGCAGAAAGTCCAAGGGTTCCCTTTAGAGGTAAGATAGTGGCAAAAGTAGATAATTCTAATGCTCTATTTTGTGGTAGTGTGGTCGAGCAGTAGGCTTATCAGAGGGTAGAATGAAGCATTTGTTGTACACACACAGGCAATAAATGAGGAACACACACTCAAAGACTTAACTCCAGGCCAATAGTTTTTATATAGAGAAATATATTTTTAGAAACACAAGTTCAAGATTTGAAGTAAATACATAAAATACAAGGTACTCTACACAGGTAAGGTAGGAACTTTGGCCAGATGTAGCAATTTCCGATTCGCAAAATCGGATGCAGTACGGTGTCTCAGACACCGACTGCGAGTCGCTATGGGGTGGCAAAGACCCGCAAAGACCCACCTCATTAATATTAATGAGGTGGGTCGCATTTTGCGACCCCATAGCGAGTCCCTGCACTCACAGGGATGGTGGCCTGCTGAAGTCAGCAGACCCCCATGTCTGTGACTGCTTTTTAAATAAAGCAGTTTTTTAATGTATTTTGCAGCCCTTTTTCCTTAAAGGAAAACTATTGCAAAATAAAAAAAATAACAAAACCTTTTGGTTTCGGTTTTTCAGAGTAGGCAGTGGTCCATTGGACCACTGCCTGCTCGGAAAAACCCTTATTGGCAACATTCACAAAGGGGAAGGGGTCCCATAGGGACCCCTTCCCTTTTGTGAATGGGTTACCACCAGTGTGACACTGGTGGTAACTGCGAATTGCTTTGCGACCGCATTCGCGGTCACAAAGTAATTTAGCATAGCGATGCGAGTCGCAAATAGGAAGGGAACACCCCTTCCTATTTGCGTGTCGCATTCACAATTTGGGAGCCGGTACCGACTCGCAAATTGTGAATGTGCATCGCAAAAGGCAGTTTGCATGGCGCAAACTGTGATTTTCGCAGTTTGCACCATGCAAAATGCTTTCTACATCTGGCCCTTTTAATTAAAGCAATATCATATACAGTCTTTGTTAAAATGGCAATAAGCTATTTTAAAAGTGGACACTGCAAAAATCAACAGTTCCTCAATTATTGGTTAGATTGTGAGGTAAGTAAGACACTTAAAATTCTCAGTTCCTGGGCATAGGCAGCCCACCGTTGGGGGTTCAGGGCAACCCCAAAGTTACCACACCAGCAGCTCAGGGCCGGTCAGGTGCAGAGGTCAAAGAGGTGCCCAAAACACATAGGCGCCTATGGAGAACAGGGGTGCTCCGATTCCATTCTGCCAGCAGGTAAGTACCCGCGTCCTTGGGGGGAAGACCAGGGGAGTTTGTAGAGCACTGGGGGGGACACAAGTAGGCACACAAAACACACCCTCAGCGGCACAGGGGCGGCCGGGTGCAGTGTGCAAAGCAGGCGTCGGGTTTTAGATAGGATTCAATGGAGGGACCCGGGGTCACTCTAGCGGTGCAGGCAGGCACAGGGGGGGCTTCTCGGGACAGCCACCACCTGGGCTAGGCAGAGGGTCACCTGGGGGCCACTCCTGCACTGAGGTTCAGTTCCTTCAGGTCCTGGGGGCTGCGAGTGCAGTCCTGGGTCCAGGCGTCGGGTCCATTGTTACAGGCAGTAGCGGTAGGGGGAGCCTCTGGATTCTCTCTGCAGGCGTCGCTGTAGGGATCCAGGAGGTCGTCTCGGGCTACTCACGGGGTCGCAGTGGCCGGGGAGTCCTCCCTGTGGTGTTGTTACTTTGGAACTCGAGCCGGGGCGTCAGGTGCAGAGTGTGAAGTCTCACGCTTCCGGCGGGAAGAGTGAGTTTTTTGGAAGTTGCTTCTTTGTTGCTAAGATGTAGCTATTTTTGAGCAGAGCCGCTGCTCACGGGAGTTTCTTGGTCCTGGGGGTCAGGGCAGTCCTCTGAGGCTTCAGAGGTCGCTGGTCCCTGTTGGATGCATTGCTGATTGCAGGTTTTCGACTCTGGAGACAGGACGGTGGGGCTGGGGCTAAAGCAGTTGTCGTCGTCCATTGTCTCTGCAGGCTTGTAGGTCAGCAGTCCTTCTTTGTAGTTCAGGTTGCAGGAATCTGATCTCCTGGGTTCTGGGGTGCCCCTAAATACTAAATTTAGGGGGGTGTTTAGGTCTGGGAGGGCAGTAGCCAATGGCTACTGTCCTGGAGGGTGGCTACACCCTCTTTGTGCCTCCTCCCTGTGGGGAGGGGGGACACATCCCTAATCCTATGGGGGAATCCTCCAAAACTAAGATGGAGGATTTCTAAAGGTAGGGGTCACCTCAGCTCAACACACCTTAGGGGCTGTCCTGACTGGTGGGTGACTCCTCCTTGTTTTTCTCATTATCTCCTCCAGCCGTGCTGCCAAAAGTGGGGGCAGAGCCGGAGGGGCGGGCATCTCTACTAGCTGGGATGCCCTTGGGCGCTGTAACAAAAGGGGTGAGCCTTTGAGGCTCACCGCCAGGTGTTACAGTTCCTGCAGGGGGAGGTGTGAAGCACCTCCACCCAGTACAGGCTTTGTTCCTGGCCACAGAGTGACAAAGGCACTCTCCCCACGTGGCCAGAAACGTGTCTGGTTTGTGGCAGGCTGGCAGGAACTGGTCAGCCTACACTAGAAGTCAGATTGGTATTCAGGGGGCATCTCTAAGATGTCCTCTGGGTGCATGTTACAATACATTGCACACTGGCATCAGTGTGCATTTATTGTGCTGAGAAGTTTGATACCAAACTTCCCAGATTTCACTGTAGCCATTATGGAACTGTGGAGTTCGTGTTTGACAAACTCCCAGACCATATACTCTTATGGCTACCCTGCACATACAATGTCTAAGGTTTTGCTTAGACACTGTAGGGGCATAGTGCTCATGCACATATGCCCTCACCTGTGGTATAGTGCACCCTGCCTTAGGGCTGTAAGGCCTGCTGGAGGGGTGACTTACCTATGCCACAGGCAGTGTGAGGTTGGCATGGCACTCTGAGGGGAGTGCCATGTCAACTTAGTCTTTTTTCTCCCCACCAGCACACACAAGCTGTGAGGCAGTGTGCATGTGCTGAGTGAGGGGTCCCCAGGGTGGCATAAGACATGCTGCAGCCCTTAGAGACCTTCCCTGGCTTCAGGGCCCTTGGTACAGGGGTACCAGTTACAAGGGACTTATCTGAGTGTCAGGGCTGTGCCAGTTGTGGAAGCAAAGGTACAGTTCAAGGAAAGAACACTGGTGCTGGGGCCTGGTTAGCAGGGTCCCAGCACACTTTCAATCAAAATCAGCAAAGGCAAAACGTTAGGGGGTAACCATGCCAAGGAGGCATTGCCTTACAATGCCAAAGGCTCACAACTTCGGGGGGATGGGGGAAAGGGGAAGAAGGGGAAGGTTGGAGAAGAATGAATATTCAAGTTGTCCCACGTATGGGCATACCTGTTGCACTTAGGGCATCAACTGCAACAATAACAAGGTGATGAATGGAATGCTTGAATAAACCTTAGCCACTAGTAATCACTCGGGCTGCACCTCAATCCATCATTTTTCACCCACCATACTACCTCAGTTTTGACCCAGCCATATACAACTTAGTTTTTACCCTTCTCTGATGGGAACATCCAGTTTAAACTGCCACGCCAGATCCTCCCTCAACCAGAATACAAGCATCATAGGACTGGTTTCAACCTGATAAGTACTCATCAGCCAAGTATACTTTTTTCCAGTGGCACAGTGAGCACAAGACCCATGTCTGGGCATACCAGTGGCATTTAGGGCGTCACATAGAAGAATAACAAGGTGATGGATGGAATTTTTGAAATAATCTCAGCCGGCAATTGCTCAGGCCACATCCCAAGCCATCATTTTGGGACAACCATCCCTGGACTGATGGAAAGGAGAGTAGAAGAAGGGTGCCTAACACCCGGGGCCGTTAACCCCCACATTGAGAAACCTAAGATGATAGAGATCCCGGGATGGCCTGGGGCCTGGCTTGTGACACTGCCATCTCAGTGGCCTCTGCTGGTTGATGTCCTTATGGGGAGAGTATGACTTGAGTTGGGGACAAAAGTCTGATCTTAGGGGCGGAATGGGCCACATCAGTGTTGACAATGGTGTTACTGTCTGTCTACTGGGGTGCATGTGTGGGTTAGGTATTTCACAAATGGTGGTCAACAAGTGATGGGAAGGGTTCCCCATGGGTCAGTCCATTGGCTCAAGCGAGTGTAGACAGAGTAATCTGTTGGAAAGTACCCCTTTTTGCCTGGTATCTGATGCTAACTTGACTGTGTGTTTAGATCCTGTTAACCAGGCCCCAGAACCAGTGTTCTTTCTGTAAACTGTAATATTGCTTCCACAATTGGCACACCCCGGGCACACAGCTAAGTCCCTTGTAAAAGGTACCAAGGGCTCTGTGCAGGGAGGGTCCCTTGGGGCTGCTGCATGCACTACGCCACCCTAAGGGATGCCTCACCAAACACATGTGCACTGCCATTGCAGCTTGTGTGTGTGCTGGTGGAAAAAAAATGGTAAAGTCTGTAGTTTGGTATCAGACATCTCATCTCTTTAAACCCACACTGATGCCAGTGTTGGATTTATTGAACAATGCGCACAGAGGGCATCTTAGAGATGTCCCTTGTATTTCACCAACTCCTCTAGTGTAGGGCTGACTGGTCTATGCCAGTCTGCCACTAACAGGCACATTTCTGACCCCAAGGGGTGAGAGCCTTTGTGCTCTCTGGGGTCAGGAACAAAGCCTGCTCTGGGTGAGGTGCTTCACCCCTCCCCCTGCAGGAACTGCAACACTTAGCAGTGAGCTGCAAGGGCCTCCTGTTACACTGTCCAGAGCACTTCAGCTAGTGGAGATGCCTGCCCCTGGACCAGGCCCCACTTTTGGGGGCACATCCGGCGGGAAAATTAGTGAACACCAGGAGGAGTATCCACCCCAGCTGGGATCACCCCTAGAGCAGAGGTGAACCCCTCCTGGCAGAATCCTCCATCTTGCTTTGGAAGGTATTGGCCAGTAGAGTTAGGAATGTGCCTCCCTCCCCAAATGGGAGGCACAGGAAGGGAGTAGCCACCCTCAGGGACAGTAACCATTGTCTACTGCCCTCTGATTCCTGTAACAGGCCTAAATCTAGTATTTAGGGACACCTCTGAACTTTGCTCTCCAGATTCCTGGCAAACTGAAAGGAAGAAGAAGGACTGAAAAGCCATACCAGCAGAGAAGACTCCAGATGACAACTGACTTGGCCCAGCCCTACAGCCCTGTCTGCAGCTTCAAGAATCCTGCTACAAGAAGACGACTTGTCCTGCAAGACCAGCAACTTCTACATACCCCCAGACTGCCTTCCTTCCCAAGGACGAGATCTCCTGAGGAGAGCGTTCCTGTCCACAAAGAAACCTCCCTGAAGGATGCCCGTCGCCCCGGATCAGCGAGTCATGCTCACTCTGTAACCAATGCCTATGGTTTGTGTCCAGGTGGCCCACCAGTGCAGAGAAGGTCCCCAGGCGATTACGACCTTGAGTCCACCTTGGGTTGACCTCTCCTGACCAACACGACGATGCCTGCAGCCTAAATCAAGAGGACCCCCCTGACACAACCGGCTCCAGTGAAGATTTCCTGATGCCTAAAGGTACCACTGCACCTGCAGCCCCCTGGCCTTGAGGAACCCTTCCGACAGTCCAGCAACGTTAAGTGGGTCCCTACTTACCTGTCCAGCAGTTGAATTTCTTCAGTCAACTGCCTGGACCCCCAGGGATTCCCTCATTGAAAAGCATTGAATGCCCGAAGCTGTGTTTGCACCTTGCACCGAGCCAACCCTGTGTCGCTGAGGGTGTATGATTAGTGCTGACCTGTGGCCCACCCGGTGCTGATCTATACCCCCCCAGTTATGTGCCCTGAAGTCACGGGTATTACCTGCAAGCTGTTTCTTTCTGAGCGCCCCTGTCTCTGTAGGATTGCATTGGGTGCCCAACACCAACTTTCACCTCTGCTCACAGCCGGCCCCGTGTTGCCAGTGGGACACTCATGGTGTCTTCCACCTCAACCCCCAAAGACTGGGATCCTAAGTCAAGTACTTACCTGTATCTGTGAATTGTGTTGTTACTTTTCCTCCCCTAGGAATTCATTGCTTTCTATGAGAAATTACACTGTGTCCACTTTTGAACCTGAAAAGTAGTACTTAACTGTAAACTGTTTTAACTTTGAATTCTGAACAACGTGCATTTGATACTTGAAAGTGATACATTCTTGAAACTGTACTTACCTGCAACGAAGATCCTTTTGGTTCTAAAAATAAAGTAAAAAAGTATGTTTTTTGATACATAAAACATTGGCCTAGAGTTAGTCATTGAGTGCGTGTCTCATTTCTTGACTGTGTGTGTACAACAAATGCTTAGCACTACCCTCTGATAAGCCTAACTGCTGGACCACACTACCACAAAAGAGAGGATTAGTATTATCTACTTTAGCCCCTGTAAAACCTTTGAGAACCCCCTGGACTCTGTGCACACTATACCTCACTTTGGTATAGCATATACAGAGCCAGCTTCATACAGGATCATCCAACTGAGTTCATAGGGGAATAGAACGGACAAGCGTGTCTGCACTAGAGGGCCATTGTAAATGTTCTATCGCCTAACCAGAGAAGTCCATCCAGGTATTGATTAGTCTTCCCTGGCCTTTAGCTATAAGGGAGTCGTTTTGGACTTCACCCTCTTTGCAAGGTCACCCCCAAACTTTTTGCCTTCACCCTTCCTGTATCCTGAACCTATTTCTGTTGGCTTTTAGGACTTGGCACGCGTTACCTCTGCTAAAGTGCATGTGCACTCTCTTTTAAACATAGTGAAACTAGCTTACATCTAATTGGCACATTAAATTTACTTGTAAGTCCCAGCAAAATGGCACTACTGATACCCAGGGCCACTTAAGTAGTCTCAGGCCTGCTATTGCAGCCTGTGGCTGGCGTTTCAAACTGCCATTTCAACCTGGCAAAATAAGCCTTTTTCCAGGCCTTTTAATACATATGTCAACCACAGGGTGTAGGCCCTAATCATCCCATAAGGCATGGTGCAGTGTATTTCAAAAGTTAGACATGCTAAGTTTTACATGTCCTGGTAGTGAAAAGTTCTTAAGTTCGTTTTTCATTACTGCCAGGCCTACGTCTCCCATAGGATAAGACTGGGTCACCTTATTACATTTAATGAGTGATAATTTATGATTGTGAGTAGGTAGGAATATCCAGTTTAACATCTTAATAAGTGTAATTTAAACCTCTTTAATTGTAAAGTTGGATTGTAAGTTGCAATTCTGAAAATGCCACTTTTAGAAAGTTGGCATTTTTTTATCCTAACCGTTTGGTGTCTGAAGCCTGCTCCTGCATCACATGACTAGGTGTGACAATTGGCCTTTGTGTATTCCTCCCATACAGCCACACAATAGAGAGACTGGGTGATGGCAGGATGGGCCATCTAGGCAGAATGGGTAAGGTGGTGGGCCGGTTACCTACCACAATTGCACTTCAAAGGGGCTACCTCAGCACAGTTACGAAGAACTTCACACTAGGTCATTATGCCCCCAGACAACCTGGGACCAGGGCAGGGAGACAAGATATTCCAGACACTACCGTGACAGGAAAACTCCAGAACCTTCTTCCACTTTAAAGTGGGACAAGGTATAAAAATGGTACCCTCAGACCTACTCTTCAGTTCACTGCTGAACCTGCTGAAGGACTGCCTTGCTGTCTGTGGCCGGTGTTGTACTTCAGAGGACTGCCATGTTGCCTGAAGCCTGTGCCCTCATGGGACTGCTCTGCTGCTTGAGACCTGCTTGCAACAAGCAGGTCTACTCCAAGGACTAATTGGCTGGCCTCCTTATCATAGCTTAAGGAACAGAAAAGGCTCCAATAATTTTCATCCTGCACTTGGACCAGCTTTTTCTTGTCAAGTATACATTTTCAGTTTACATTTTGTAGAGTTTATTTATACGCGCAGACTGTCAGCATAAAATTTGCATCTTATAGTTTCCTGAATCTTCCATATTTAGAAACAATATAAAGAGATAAAATGTGTGCCTCACAAACTTTCTCTTTCTTGCTGATACCTCCACAACCATTCTTAGCAGTGCCTGGGGATCCACTATCAAAATGGCAAGAATGGAAGGAGTAGTTCTTGAATTATATAGACACTATTAAAGATGAAGATTTGAGTCAAGAAAAGAAAAATATACTTTTACATTCCCTGGGATCTCAGGGCTGAAAGGTTAATAATAGAATAGAAAAGAAGCCATGAGTCCCCGAGGAGGGAGAATGTGTTTGTGAACGCATTAGCAGATCTTGACAATTACTATTCACCACCTGTGTGTTGCTACAGGCAGCTTCAATTTTTTTTCCATAGGAAACAAGGAAAAATGCAAAGAATAGAAGATTGTTTCAGCCTTAAAGAGATTGGTGATTAATTGCAAGTTTGGTCCCCTGCACGACAAGTGTATCAGGGATCAAATAATTATGCAGGTCAACAATGAATATTTGCCAGATAGATTGTGGGCACATGAAGTCCTTGTTGTGGGAGGTAATTGCCCTGATGAAAAAAGCAGAAGTGTGAAGGCAGCACTGGAAAGCTTGGAGGAAGTTCTTGTGAAGTGGTTGCTAAAATTAAATCTCTGGGAAAAAGAAGAATTCTCATAGTAAAGATATAAGGGTGACAAGCAAAGATGGTGGAACCAAAAATAGAGCTGGTGTTATAGATGTGGAAGTGTGGAACACTTTGTATACAGTAAACATTGCCCACCAGTCTATCAAAAATGCTCAGCATGCAGTATTAGAGGGCACTTTTCTAAAGTGTGCAAAAGAAAAGGCTGGAAACTAAGGGTGAAGACCATTAAATACAATGTTCAGAATCTGATTCGCACAGTTCTGATGATGATGTTCGGAGCATCAGGAGAGTATGGGATTTAAGCATAGATGAAGGGGGTTGTGACTAGTCGGACTAAAACTTATAGAAACAAACCTGTGTGTGAGATGATTAAACTTGGGGGAGTGCAGATCTTGATAGTAGTGGACTCTGGATCCCCTTACACAATGGCAGATAAGGAGGAGTGTTGGGCGCTCGGTTCTTTCAATCTGATATTACCCCCACAGAGTTTCACAGGGGAACCCATACCTATGGTAGGGTAACAGACAAGTCAGTTCAGTTTTTGAAACCAGAAGAGTGATAGGAAAACTGAACATAGTGGAGGAAGGTCCATCAGTGTAGGGGTGAATGGATCAAATGCTGGACCTCAACTGCCCAGAGTAGGTGTTGCCCATTGGTGGTGGTTTAGAAACTGGAAATCATTCTTGAAAGATTTTCCAGAAGCATTTTCTGGAAAGGTAGGTGTATTAAAGGGTTTTCACATAAGATAATTCTTAAGAGAAATATGCAACCTAATGTGCATAAAATGAGGAATTCTCCCTGGAATGTGAGAGGAGATGGATGTGTAAATTAAAAGATTGTTGAAAGCTGGCATTATTGAAATTGTGGAGGCTTCAGAATGGATTGTCCCCTTAGTTGTAACAAAGAAAACCTAATGGAAATATTTGTTTGTGTGAATCTGAAGTACCTTAATAAAAATATTGTGGTGGAGAAATTTTCTTTGTAAAAAATTAACTAAATCTTAGCAATTATTAGGGGAATGGAATGGTTTTCAACAGTTGATTTATCATCAGCTGAGCATCAGATTTGTCTGCACCTAGACAGTAAGGATTTGATTGCATTTATGACAGCCACATTTGAAAGGTTTTGAAGGAACATTATTTTTCCAGGACAACATATTAGTAATTGGAAAAGGAAAGTATTGAACACTTTGCAGAGAATCGGTTGACGGCAGAGTTTTCCAAATGCAAGTTTGGGGCGCAAACATTGAACTAGTTGGGACATGATATGAGCAATGAGGGCATAAAACCAAGGAGGGAATTGTTTAGTGCCATATGTGATGCTGCTGTACCAGCTAACCAAGATGACCTAAGATCTTTCCTAGGACTAGCGGAATATTATTCCAAGTTTGTAAAAAAAAAAAGGTTTTGAAATAAACTTATGGAATGAGACAGTTGTTGAACAGCAAAGTCAAATTTGAGTGGTCAGATAAAATACAGAATTAATTTAATTCTATCAAGGAGGAAATGAGTCTGGCAAATACCCTGCATGGGTTTGACCCTAGCAAGAAATGCATAATCACTACAGATGTATTGATTAAATGTGATCATAAACTTCTTGTAAAATTATTATCCACTAGCTGGGATGCCCTTGGGCGCTGTAACAAAAGGGGTGAGCCTTTGAGGCTCACCGCCAGGTGTTACAGTTCCTGCAGGGGGAGGTGTGAAGCACCTCCACCCAGTACAGGCTTTGTTCCTGGCCACAGAGTGACAAAGGCACTCTCCCCATGTGGCCCGAAACTTGTCTGGTTGTTGTTGGCCAGAAACTTGTCTGGATGTTGTTGACATCTACACTCAGAATGTCTGAATTATCCATAAGGCTTGTGGATTATAACTACAAGCTGCTCTATGTACTAGTTGTTAAAGAAAGAGATTTTAAACAAGTGGCAAACTGCCTTAATCGTCTACCGTTGTCATTATGTGAGATTCCTGTCAAAAGTTAGGAGTTAAAGGTGGCTTGGATGGGGGAGATGAAAAGAGTGTTATAACTAAGGAGGAGTAGAGTAAAGCTTTGAGTAGGGATGTGATGGGGCAGAAAAGGTTGGACAGAAAATACATTTCTGGAAGAAGAATGTTTCAAGTTCTGGGGTGTTTGTGAGGGGTTATTAGTGTGGGATAGTAATTTGGTGAGGGGAAAGAGAATGGTTGCCATGGACTATTTTTCCAAATGGCCTAAGGTGGCTTTTGTGAAAGTGCAAGACGTTTTACCCAGGAAGGTAATTACTGATAATGGCACACAGTTAAGGGTAGCAGAGGTTGCATAATTTTTTCAGTGTAATGGTGTGGAACATAAATGTACTTCGGTGTATCATCCAGAAGGAATTGGTGAAGGTGAGAGGTTCAACCGTGTGATCAGGGGCGCTTTGCAGATGGCCCATAAAAGAAAAAAAGGATGTTGGATGTAAAAAATGGTGTGGGTGTATCTTATTGCACCAGGGGTTGCAGTCCTTTCACTATCCTGTGTGAAAGAGTTCTGTTATCTGAGGATTGTCAGGTGTGGATGAGGAATTACAAGCGGTTTCAGTGGTTCCCGGAGGTGATTAGGGAAAATATCAGAAATGCGCAGGATAAGTATAAATTGTATAAATACAGTAAATCAGGTCCCAAAATGGTGCAGATGCAAGTGGGAGAAATGGTATGAGTTGAAAAACCAGCATAAGAAAGGAAGGAAGTACATTTTCCAAACCTTTGAGGGTGGAGGAGATTTGTGTAAGTGCTGCTAGGATGATTGATGGGTGAGTGTGGCATATGAGCAGGATGGCAGGGTGCAAAGGTGTTGGGATGAAAGAACATATACAAGAAAGTGGCGATGCACTGTGCCAAAATTGGCAGCGAAACACTGCATCACTTCAGAAATGCAGGGATGCGTCGTATTTACGAAAATATGGCGCACCCCTCTGTTTTCCCTAGTGCTGGTGCTAAAATTAGCTGCCTAGTGCCTGTGTTGCAGGGAACGGTTATTTATGTGCAGGAAAGTATCCCTTCCCGCACATAGACAATCAATAATGGTGATTTGTTACTTCTATGTGTGCTGCATAATGCAGCATACTTAGAAGCAGCAAATCCTCATTATTTAATGATTGTTTATGTGCAGTAAAGGACACCTTCCTGCACATAATCAATCATTAATACTGTTTTGCAGAATGCAGCACACATAGAAAAAGCAAAAACAAGGATAAATAAAAGTATTTCTCCTTATTGCACCACTCTAACACCACCCCTGGGGTGGCATTAGTTTTTTGCGCTGCCTCAGATTTAAGATTTCTCATAAATCTGAGGCAATGTCTAGTGCAGTTGGAACGCCCACAGCAACAGCTCTTTGCATGCCCCTCTGCCACAGAAAACTGCACCAGGGTGGGTGTCCATATTTACAAGGTGGCATTAAGCCACGCAAAGTGGCTTAGCGCCACCTTATAAGTATGGAAATGGGCACAGTGCCACTAGCGCATTGCTGAAAGTGACACTCAGGTGGCGCTAGGGGCTTGTAAATAAGCCCCATGGTGTGGCAGTGAAGATGTGTTATAATTGGTTGAGTGAGGTTGACACAAGGTGTGAGAATACCATGGAAGAAAGGAATGTGGAGGAAGTAAAAGATATATACTACAATGGTGGCCGGGAGGCTGGTGCAAAGTAAATCTGGTTGTACTGTCAAGAAACCTGTGTATTTAAATGGTTATATTATGTGAACGATTTTTATTATTGCAGGTGTATTATGGAAGGTTGTATTTAATTTTTATTGTTTCTGGGTATTGTTGCGGGTTGTTTTCTTTTTAGGTTGTTTTTAATTATTTGTTCAGGAAATGTGTTGTGTTCTAATCTGCTTTGCCTCCTGTGTGAGACTCGGTTCTGTTTACGTGTAATAGAAAGTTATATTTGAAAGGGATTTGGAGAGTGGTCAGTTGGAGCCAGAGAGAGGAGAAGATAGGAGGTGTTGACGCTGGCTGATGTTCGAGGCTGAATAAAGCGTTTACTACTCACTCACGACACCGACTCATGGTGAGGGTCAGAGTAAATGCGGTAGTGCTGGATGAATTTGAGCTGGGCAGGGGCACCAGGCCGGGTTGCCCCTTTCTCCCCAGCTGTTTGATCTGGCCGTAGAACCAGTAACATGTTGGATTTGGCAGGATTCCATGATATCTGGGCTTCAATAAAATTACAAGTGGGAAGATGTCATCTTACTGTATGCAGATGACATTCTGCTCTACTTAGCAGACACAGAGAACTCAATTGTGAGGATTCTGGAGATCCTAGAGATCTTCGGAAGGCACTCTGGGGTTCATATGAACTGGGGGAAATCAGTGCCTGACAAACTGGTGGCACAGGGGGTGGAACTACCTAATCCCTTCCGAAGAAGGGAGTTTTGTAGATCCAGGAATATTTGTGACTACAGACCAGAAACTGTTCTATGCCCCAAATCTGTGCGTGCTCTTAGAGGAATATTGATGGGATGATAGTCACTGGTGTCAGCTATGACTGTTGATGTTTGGCAGAGCGAAACTCTAGAAAGTGGTGTATTTGCCCATATTTCTGTATTTCCTGAAAAACTCCCTATGTGAGGTCCCGGGTTTCTTTTGAAATCAGTGGATGCAAAAATCAGGTTGTGCTCCTGGATCGTGGGACGCCATGGATAGCATTGTTGACTTTGACCAGGAAACCCGCAGACAGAGGTATAACGCTTACCCGTCCTAAGCCTCTATTATTGGGCGGCCAAATTAATTGTGGCTAATGACTGGTTGTTCGCTTAGCAACTGGAACCCTCATTGATGGCAGACAGACGGGCTATGATGCTATAGGCTACACCAGATACCTTTACGGCATGAGGAGATATCTAATGACCCCCTCCTACTGACTCTATCGAAGATTGCTGTCACAACCTGGAGACAAGTGATGTAGAAATTAGGTGACAGGACAAACTAACCTTGAAGTCGCCACTGTGTGACAAAGTGGCCCCTCGAGCCACTGCAGAAGGTGGAAGGTTATAAAAATTGGAATGCCCTGGTTATTTCAAAACTAGGTGAGATCTGCAATACGAATGGGATGTTGACCTTCACAGACCTCTAGCAACAATATGAGTTGACACATAGTCAATACCTGCAATACCTCCAGATTAGGCAAATCCTAGGGTTTATATTGAGCCAGTCCAGGAGATAGGAGAAGATAACCCAATGGAATACTGGGTATTTGTAGCTCCTCTGCACCGTCATGCAGTATCTGTGACATATTGTATGCTGTTAACTCACAGCAGGTCCCTGCTAACTGTGCTGATAGAGAAGTAGGATGGTTGGAAGATGAGGACTGTGGCACAGTGTGCAGAATCCTGGGAGAGGTGGCAATTAGAGTTGGGTTTCACTTAATACAATGAAAGCTCCTCCACAGGACATATTTCACTAGGACAAGGCTCTATGCAATGGGGAGAATCCCAGTTGATATCTACCTGATGGGGTGTAGTCAGAGGGGTATGCAACCACACATGCTGTGGGATTGCCCAGTCTTCAGAGCTTCTGGTCTGTAGTATAGTGCAGGGTATCCCAAACCCTAAAAGATCCAATAGAACTTACAACCCCTCCTCCCATCCCCCAGGTGATCACACTGGAAGCCTGGAGAGAACAAGCGCTGGGTTGCTATTGCCTCCTCTTTTACAACATGGCTGTATTGGTAGCTAAATGTGATATACAGAGATAAAAACAGGGGTCTGGCTCGACAGTGGAAACATGGGAGGCAAACATGGACTGGTACAAGAGGGCAGAGGAACAGGTGTATAAAGCAAGAGGATGCCCCCAAACCATGTCAGAAAATATGGGGCCTGTGTAAGGGAATGGAAGAAAAAGGATGAGAACGTATTGTACTGGGGAGACCCCCCACTCATGACACAGGAGCGGCTTGAACACCTGAACAGTGTGAAGGGAGGGGACGCTGCGTGGGAGAGTAGAACATAACTGGTATATTGATGAACAAAATTTAAATGGAAACACAGCTGATCCAGGAACTGATTGCTGAGTAAATATGCTGCCTGTAGGGGGGCACCGGGGTGGGATGGTAAGGGTTTCTGACTGTTGCTGGTTGTTTCTCATGGTAAATCAAATAAACAGTTTTTAAAAATGTCCTCAAAATGAAGAGCAAAGCTACAAAGACATTAATTGACATAGTGAACCCAAAAGGCTGTTTAATGTGCAAGTTAATTGTTTATGTGGTCAATCTGCATCTGATTGATTCAGTGTTGTGGTGAGTTTCACCTGCAGCTGGGCAGTGGAATTCAGTCATCTCTCCCTCTTTCTGTATATTAGTAGTTATGACCTATGTGTTGTACGCCTTGTTGTAATATATTTGATTGAAAATAAATTGTTACAATTTTTTTTCAATTGTTACGTCATAAAAAACATTTTTCTGTAAAGGTATTTGGTGTTTCCATTGGTTTATATGAGAGACTGTTGAAGAGCCAGTAATTGGCCAAGTGTGATTCTTGACTTAATCCAAGGTTTGGCTGGAGAACATATTGAACTGTTTTGTCCATTTGAGAGCTGTAGTACAATTGGAATTTTATTTTGTGACTAGCATTGTCTTACTCTTTTGTGTGTGTTTTTAAATTAGTATGTCCCTCTTCAAATATCCCATTCCTGTCCATTTTGAGTAATTATTCCCCATTGTCCTACTACTCCCCTGTTCCTCCCACATTTACTACAAAATTAAATGCCTATCTGTGCACGTGTCCAAACAGAAAAGATAGGAGAGGCAGGGACATCCAGCCGTAGGCTTGTAGATTTTGGTCCGGATTGATACTTTTTGACACAAAACTGCACTATCGCAGTTTTGCGTCAAAAGGTTTACCGCTGACTAGCACCATTATTTAATGGGCGTCATATTTATACTATGACGCTGGGTGCCGCTAAAAATAGTCCAGAGTAATTTTTCATGACGTTAACCATTGCACCTTGACGTAAGGCAAAATGATGTTAACACTGGAAAAATGACACTAATCCGTTTTATGACTTGTAAACATGTTTGCAAAATGAAATGCACCACTTTTGCCCACAATAGCGTCAAATACAGACGCTAACGGAGAAAACAGTGCAAAGGAGAGACAAAATGGACCCAGGAAGCTACGAGAAAGTCCAGGGAGACCCCATTCAACCAGGAACAAGCCAGGACACAGACAAGACCCAGGGGAGGGAGAAAAAAAAGAGAAAGTGTTTCAGTGCGGAGGAGCACGAAATACTGGTGAGAGAGGTGACGGAGTATCAAAATCAACTCTCAAACCTCAAAACTGCCAATTGGAAGGAGAGAGGCAATTTGGCAGCAGTTAGTAGACAAGATTAACAGTGTGGCAGAGGTCAGGAGAACCGTAACAGAGTGCAAGAAACGCTGGCATGACTGCAAGCGAAGGACAAAGGAAAAAATGGCAAAGAACAGAAAGGCAGCACTGCAAACTGGAGGTGTGAGTCTAGCACCACAATAGGAGTTGGAGGAGATAGTTGCAGTGGTCATCCCGGAGGAAATCGTCACAGGAATCATAGGACAGGACAGCGCAGGCTACCAGGAAACACCACAAATGCAGGGTAAGTTGAATGGAGGAAATTAATGCTGAAATGTCAAGTGCAAGAAGGGGGAGGCACATAGGACTCACACAATGCATGTCAAAGGAGCTCAGAGGGACACAATTCACATGAAGCAAGTTGCACCATGCTGACTTAAGCTACACATGTACCTACACCTTGGTAGTGCCATGCACCATAACACATACACAACCTGGATATATCGTGATCACCAGGCCTGAATACCTACATGTACATATGCAGCACATGGGATGGATGGAATGTATAATCACTATGCCTCTGGTTGTATCATCACAACATCCCTTGCATATAGTCATATCAACCCTACCAACACAAGCAAGTCCTCAGAGACTAGGTAGTCAGTCAGTACCACTCCTGGGGTCACATCATGGTGGTGTCCCTTGCAGTAACACCTTGCAACTGCCTTGCCTCATTGCCCAAACGCATGTGTGCTGCATCTCACAGCACACAAGTCATTGCAACTGTCCCAACAGCACCCAGACATGTGCTGGTAGCACCACCACCCCGTACATTGACAACACATCCACATAAGGCAGCCACCATTCCATCATGTAGTCAGGGTGCCCCCTGGGTGCAGGGAACAATGAACTGAACAGGCACTGTGGGAATTACAGGCTGGTCCTGTATCATTGGTAACATGCCACTACCCAGACCAACTAAACTGCAGTAGTGTTGAACCACACATCTTGATGCTGAACTGAAATGTGCCACTACAGAAAATATGTACCACAGATAGCAAATAGTAGGTCACAATAGTCACAGGCTGAGCCCACAACTACTCTGACACAACCATGTGGGACACATATAAATGGGAAATAAACACACACATACAACACATGGGGTATGACTGTGAACATAACGGCGTATAATTCCACAATGAAGGGTGGGGTATGGTGCAGGGGCAAGTCCGGTGTTGGTAAGACTGCCAGTGCACTGTACCTTTTGTGGTTGGCAGTATGAGTCACTCGTTGGGATGGCGGTTGAAAATCTGTATGCTCATGGTAGCTCTGTGGAGCACTTAGTACACCATTGCTGATGGATCAAACAGACTCAGTGCCAGTTTTGGGATGCAGTGGGTGTGACAGGACACGCTGCACTCAGCCCTGCAAATCAGGCAGTTGAAAGGGCAAAGGGCCTGGACATGGGACCCTCTGCACTGCCCATGCCAAGTGCATGGGCTGTGCAGTGGCACACCACACCACCAACAATCTTTGCATGGGGGTTTCATCTCCATGCAAAGGCTGGTGGAAATGTGGAAACACACCTGGAGGGTAGTGTTGAAGGTAATACTGGTCTGGTGTCACAGGACAGCTGGCATTGACAGTCTGCAAGCTGCTGGAAACCTGCCTGGCCATTGGCCCATGGGGTACTTCACATTGACAACAGTTGCCACTACCACCTATGCTGTTGGGGATAGTCAAATAGACAATGTTAATCAGGTGCCTATAGGACTGACACACTTGAAATGAGGGACCAGTAGGGTTACCTGCAGAATCACCTCAAACTAGCTTCTGGCCCTGATCTAAGTACAACTCCTGTTAACTGGCTATGTCCATAGACTCATTACCATCAGGCACTGTCACGTACATAATGATGTACTCATCAGAAATTTCATGCCCATGCTGGCCATCCCTGGGTCTAACCCTATGCCTGTGTCAAATTAGCTGCTTTGCCACCGTGCTGCACTCATGTATCATAGTGCAAGGAGGGCTGCATTGAGGGGGAGGACATTGGTTTGTAGGAAGGCAAACACACCTGCACAGACAGAAGATGAAATTAAACTCTGCTAGGTCCATGAGTGTTATGCAATGTAGCACACTTATACAAACATCAACATGAGGAGCCATCAATGGTAACACAAGCATAGTGTCCTGGAAGTGCCATCCCTGGGGTGGTGCAAGGTTTCAGCATTGCATGGGTGTATGTGAAACATGTAAGACTGGGACAGGGTAAAATTGCCATGTGTGGTGCTGTGGCATGAGCACAGCAACACCCATTGCAAGGCCTCCTCACCATGCAAGTGGAATCATAGGGAGGGTTGACAACAACAAGATGGTGTCAAGCAACAAAAAGGATATACATCACATCCTAGAAGATATGACGCAGCCAATTGCACCAACTGGGCTTCTCTTCATGTGACACGCAGTTGGGGCATAGGGCTAATAGACTACAGCCATGATGTTTTGTAACTAAGATGACAATGAGCCTCAAATAGCAAGCCAGTGACGTGACATATCAACTGCCACAACACAGATAGAGTGATTTTACACTATCACATTGCAGAGGATGATGGCTCTCCTACAGATCTGCCTGTCCTGGAGTACCCGGATGACCTGAATGACCAGCTGACAACCATCAGCCAAGAGACCCTCCAAGAAGTCCTTGTAACCCTCTAGACACCACCTCCAGTCGCAAGGAGTATGAATGTAGCAGCCAGCCCACAGGCCCCACCTAAATCCCCAATAGTATGACCTGCCAGCACCAACACAGCTGAGGACTCTGAGAACCCAGGGACCAGCTTTGAGAGGACAGTGGTAGGTGTCCAGTGGGAGCTGGCCAAGGAGGTGCGGGTGGAGAGGCAAAGTATGGCAGCCAGCCTAGAGGGTATGCGCATGTGCATCATTACGGCTACTGAACAGACTGCAGCCAACTGAGGCACACACTCCCCAATGCATGGAGTCCAGCAGTGTCTGAGGGACATAGCTGCTGCCATGAGGGAGAGGCCACACCAACTGCCCTTCCGAACTGGCATCAGCGTGCTTGAGAACAAGATGGACTCCATGCACCGGGAAATGACTTCCCTCAGGGTAGACATGGCTGCCAATCACAGGGATGTTGCTGCTGTACTAAAAAATCAGCAGTTCTTCCTTGCTGCAGTGATGCATATATTGTTTCACAGATGGCAGCCGCTGGGAATTGGGAGTCCACATCTCCAACCACTGAAGTGTGTGGTCCCCTCTACCTTCCCACTACCACCATCAATATGAGAGGAGACACCATATCATATCATAGCATTTGTAGAGCGCACTACTCACCTGTGAGGGTCTCAATGTGCTGGGGGCAGGGGGTGCTGCTACTGCTCGAACAGCCAGGTCTTGAGGAGTATCCTGAAGGTTAGCAGGTCCTGCGTATGCCGCAGGTGGATAGGAAGGGTGTTCTACGTCTTGGCAGCGAGGTGGGAGAACGATCTGCCACCAGCAGTCGTTCTATGGATGCGTGGAACAGTGGCGAGGGCAAGGTCAGTGGAGCGAAACCAGCGGGCCAGGGTGTAGAAGGTGAGTCGTCTTGTGGTATTCTGGTCCGGCTTTCTGCAGTGCTTTGTGAGCGTGGGTGAGGAGCTTGAACATGATTGTCTTGTTGACAAGGAGCCAGTGCAGGTCTCTCAGGTGGGATGTGATGTGGCTGTTGCAGGGGATGTCCAGGATGAGGCGTGCGGAGGCATTCTTTATGCGTTGCAGTCTTTTCTGGAGCTTGGCTGTGGTTCCTGCGTAGAGGGCGTTACGGTAGTCCAGTCTGCTGCTTAATAGGGCTTGAATGACGTCTTTCTGGTTTCAGTGGGGATCCATCTGTAGATCTTCCGAAGCATGCGAAGGGTGCTGAAGCAGGAGTAAGAGACGGCATTGACTTGCTGGGTCATTGATAGCGATGAGTCCAGGATGATATCCAGGTTGCGTGCGTGGTCGGTGGGTGTCGGTGCGGTTCCCAGTATGGCAGGCCACCAGGAGTCGTCCCAGGTGGAGGGGGTGGAGCCAAGGATGTGGACTTCGGTCTTGTCAGAGTTCAGTTTCAGGCAGCTGTTCTTCATTCATTCATTCAGCGATGGCCTTCATTCCTTCGTGGAGGTTTGTTTTGGCAGTGGTGGGATCCTTGGTGAGGGAGAGGATCAGCTGAGTGTTGTCGGTGTATGAGACAATGTTGAGGTAGTGTGATTGGATGATGTTTGCAAGCAGTGACATGTGAACCTTAAAGAGGGCCCGGCTGAGTGATGACACTTGGGGTACGCCGCAGATGATCTTGGTGGCTTCAGAGAGGAATAGAGGGAGGCAAACTCTCTGGGTTCTGCCGGTGAGAAAGGAGGTGATCCAGTTTAGGGCTCGGTCACAGATCCCTGCGTCTTTGAGGCATGTGCGTAGGGTGTGGTGGTAGACGGTGTCGAAGACGGCTGAGAGGTCCAGGAGGATGAGGCCTGCGGTTTCGCCATTGTCAAGAAGGATGCTGATGTCATCGACGGCGGCGATGAGGGCAGTTTCAGTGCTAAGGTTGCTGCGGGATTGGGAAGAGTCCAGAATGTTGTTCTCCTCAAGGAAGCGGGTCAGTTGTCTGACAATCTTCTCAATGACTTTTTCTGGGATGGGGAGCAGGGAGATGGGCCGGACGTTCTTGAGGTCCTTTGAGTCCACCTTGGGTTTTTTGAGGAGGGCATTGATCTCAGCGTGTTTCCAGCTCTCTGGGAAGGTAATGGTCTCGAAGGAACTGTTGATGATCTTCTGGAGTTGGGGTGCAATGATGGAGCTTGCTTTGTTGAAGATGTGGTGAGGGCATGGGTCGGATGGTGAGCCGGGTGGATGGTGTTCATGATTTTAATGGTGTCATTGACGTGAGTCCAGGAGAGCAGGAGGTTGGTGTGGCTGGGGGGGGGGCGCTGAGTCTGTGGTGTCGGTGGTCGACAGTGGGGTCTGGGTATTGAAGCTGTCACTGATGTCTGCGATCTTGTGATAGAAGAATGTGACTAGGGAGTCGCAGAAGTGTCTTGCAGTGACGGGATGTCTTTGGCGTTGGAACCGGGGTTGGAGAGTTCCTTTACGATCTTGAAGAGCTCCTTATAACTGTGTGCGTTGTTTTTGATGCGTTCATTGAAGGAGGTTCTTTTGGCGGTTCGGATGAGTTGGTGGTATCTGCGGATGGTGTTCTTGAAGGCTGTGTGGTTGTCCGGTGTCTGTTCTTGGCGCCACTTCTTGAGTCTTCGGGATGTTTGCTTGGATTCTTGGAGGTCGGCGGTGAACCAGATGGCCTTTCTGTCGGTGCGTCTGCTTGAAGGTTTCTTGATCGGGGCGAAAGTGTTGGCACAGTCGTCGATCCATTGCCTGAGGTTGCGGACGGCTTTCTCGGTGTTGGTGGTGTCGATTGGTGGGTTCCGGGAGATGGTGGTGATCAGCTGGTGTTCAGTGACCTTGTTCCAGCTGCGGCGGAGAATCTGCTGCAGCTGGTGGTGCGTTGTGTGTTTCTCAAAGGTGAAGTGGATGCAGCGGTGGTCGGTCCAGTGGAGTTCGGTGGTGTGGCTGAAGGAGACATATCTGCTGGCGGAGAAGATGGGGTCGATCGTGTGTCCTGCGGAGTGGGTGGGTATGGTGATGAGCTGCTTGAGTCTGAGGTTGGTGGAGTTGTTGTTGTTGGTGTTCTTGAGGTGGAAGTTCAGGTCCCCATGGAGGATGTAGTCTGCGGATG
Organism: Pleurodeles waltl; assembly: GCF_031143425.1. Taxonomy (NCBI): domain Eukaryota; kingdom Metazoa; phylum Chordata; class Amphibia; order Caudata; family Salamandridae; genus Pleurodeles; species Pleurodeles waltl. Next base: position 631,763,067 of record NC_090437.1, on the reverse strand, counting down.
CGAGGGTGTGCGTGCTGACGACGTCAGTAATGGAGTCGCTGAACTGCGGTCAGGGTCTGTAGGGTCTGTAGATGAGGGTCCCTCTGAGGGTGGTGTTTGGATCGATGTGGATCTGGAAGTGTAGGTGTTCGGCAGCGCTGAGGGTGTCTTCAGTGCTGGTCGTGATTCTGAGGGTATTCCTGTGGATGATGACGATGCCTCCTCCTGGTTTGTTGGTGCGTTCCCTACGGGTGATCTTGTAGTCGCCTGAGATGGCTATGGCAATGTCGGGCGCTGAGGAGGGGTTCATCCAGGTCTCGGCCAGGAAGGCGACGTCTGGGGAGGCTAAGTCGAGTAGGTTCCAGAGTTCAATGGTGTGTTCGTGGACGGAGCAGGTGTTGAGTAGGATGCACCTGAGATGGTTGCGTCCTGCCCTAGTGGGCGGGTCGCTGGCATAGAGGCTGGTGAAGGTGCAGCTCCTGCCGGGGAAGGGTCCGCGGGTGAGCCTTGGGCTGGACTGGTGGCAGGTTGATGAGCAGTCAGCGTTGAGTGCGTGGAGGGTGAAGACGTCATAGCGGCGTCGTGGCGGTGGGGGGAGCAAGAACCAGGGGTTTCCTGCGCTGTGCATGGTCTAGCAGCAGTGGCGGGGGGGCAGGGGGGCAGAGGGGTAGGGGGGGGAGAGAGAGAGAGAGAGAGGAGAAAGAAACGGGGAGGAGAGAGTGAAACGCAGAAGCAAAAGACAAAAGGAACACAAAAGGGAGAGAACACGGAAGGATAAGCACAAAAGGAGTAAGACCGAGGCAAAAGAGGAAAACCAGAGAAGAGGGGCAGGGGGCAGCCTAATAGAAGAGCAGAGCTCTGCCACTAGACACCAGGGATGAGGCGCAAGCAGAAGCCTTCGGGTGGAGGAGGGCCTCGAACTCCTGACAGAGGTCAGAGTTCAGAGGAACGAAGGGCTCTACTTGCCGGTGGAGCTACGGGGAGGCAGAGCAGTTGACTGACTAGGTTGTCATTAAGTAGGGAGGGGAGGAGGAGAGGACAGCTGGAAGGCAGGAACAGGCGCAGAAAATGGCATGAAAAAAGGGGGCGGGCCAGCAGCGGCGGCGATACAGCACGAGAGAGAGGAGGGGGCAGGGCTGCAGGAGCAGCAGCAGCGGGGGAGAGAGAGAGAGGGGGAGCGAATTGAGAGGAGAAAGAAACGGGGAGGACATAGTAAAATGCAGAAGCGAAAGACAAAAGGAACACAAAAGGGACAGAACACGTAAGGAAAAGCACACAAGGAGTGAGACAGAGGGAAAAGAGGAGAGACTAGGGCAGCCTAGTAGAAGAGCAGAGCTCTCCTACTAGACACCAGGGATGAGGTACCTGCGGGTGGAGGAGGGCCTCGAACTCCTGACAGAGGTCAGAGGAATGAAGGGCTCTACTTGCCGGTGGAGCTACGGGGAGGTAGAGCAGTTCACTGACTAGGTCAGTGATGTTGCTCGTCCTACCGCACAGCGGCCACCATTAAGTAGGGAGGAGAGGACAGCTGTGAGGCGGGAGCGTGGACGGAAAATGGCGCAAAAAAAGGGGGCAGGGCTGCGGGGGCAGCAGCAGCGGGGATACAGCGCAAGAAAGATGATGGGGGTGGGGCCACAGGGGCAGCAGCAGCAGGGATACAGCGCAAGAGAGAGGAGGGGGTGGGGCTGGTAGAGCTACGGGGAGGCAGAGCAGTTCACTGACTAGGTCAATGATGTTGCTCCACACCACACACATCGGATATGAAGATGTAGAACAGATCATCTTCACCCGTAGGAGTTCCCGGTAGCACCAGCCCATGCCACATGGGCAGTGTTTTCCTTTGTCCCGTGCTTGACATCATGCCAGTGTTAACACAGTGGGAGATATGCACTCTTCACCGACATACTGTTGACCTTTCTGCTATGGACTGCAATTGTCTCTCACTTTTCAATTGTCAATTCATGTTTTCCTGCACTGAAAGACACTTTACCCAAGCATGTCCAATGACATGTCCCTCAACCCTGGACTTGTGGTGTGTCACAATTGTATGGATTTTACTAATGGGGTCACAGACCTGGACATTGTAAATATTGCACTACAACACTTGTAAATAAACACCACCTATACAACCAGCATGTCTTTGTGTATTGTGACACATCTACTACGCTTAGCAATTGTGATGTGTGTAACATGTCTTTAGTCAGAGTGTCAGTACAAGAGTGCAGGAATATAGGGGCACATATCTACGCACAAGGTACCTACATGATGAACGTCGATGCTGGTCTCATCCCCTGCAAGCAATTCACAGAGTATGTCAAAAATGTTGAACACATATGCTTCACCCACTACATATGGCAGGAATGGCTGTGAAACAGTTCTCAGGCAATATCGTCGGCTGGAAGTACCAGTAGAACACATTGGTGTGAAACAGAGGTACTTAACCTCATCTGTAATTGGCATTAGTCAGTTTAGCAGGATAGATATTAAATGTAGGCTGTTGTCAGATGTACCACAGTGCCCAACACTCCTACGCAGAACCCAAACAAGGACAGCTGACTTACCACACCTACCTGTCCAATACAAAGTTAACATAGTCAACTTGAGTGGTGGGTACACTGGATGGCAGATGCATAGACAAGTAGATATGTTGTAGCTGCCAATGTGACAGCTCAGTTGTACGAAGGTGATGAACATGTCAAGAGAGGGATTTGGAGGCAGGACGGAATCCCTAGGCCAACACACAATTTTCATTCTACACTCATGGGAAGACCCTGAGACCCAAGCATATGACACATGAAATAAGGGAGCACCCAAAGAATTTTTAATAAGAATGAAACTAAACTAAAAAGAATGAAGAACACCTATCCTAGCCTAACTATACATAACCAACAACTGACCCTAACTACCCTATGCTAAACTTACCTAACACATTTAACAACACACTCTCTAAACATTGTCCCCCCAACACCTTTATTTTTGGAGTCAAATGCAGGGCAACATATACTGAACTACACATATACTACCTTAATTTAAACAAATATATATATATATTTAATGTGTATATATGTGTGTGTGTGTATATATATATATGTGTGTGTTTTTTAAGACAACACATAAATGCCCCAACATTACCCCCAATTACCCACCCACCTACAACGAAACATGTAAAAAGTAGAAAAACCACCCCCAAAACTCACTTATCCTAACTACTAACTCAATCTAACCTGACACTAACCCCCTAAAACCCACTATAAAACATTAAAACAAATGAGGAGGGAAGGGACAGAACTGGGGTGACAGGCATAAAGCCAATTACAGCTTGGCCTTCTTGAGTTTTTTTTTTTTTTTTATGAACTTAAGCCTCTTTGTGTTTTTTTCTACCTCCTTCTCCAGACTGTCCACCTTTTTAAGGACCCGTGTTACATTCCCTCTGTAGCTCCTTGATCATATTCATGCCCAAGGCAGCAGGTGGTGTGGGCTGTGGTACAGATGTGGATGGTGTAGCAGCGGGGGCTGTAGTGGTGGTGTCAGCTGTGCCCCCCGCACAGCTGTGGAGCTTGATCCTCTCTGTGTGGGTCAGTGTGGGTCCCCCTTGGGTGAATGCCTGCCATTCCCCGGTGGATCTCTCCCTGCGATAGCGGCGTGTCATCCTTCAGAACCCAGATTCCACTGCCAGGATGTGCCTATAGCAGACTGCCCTCTTCTGAGATGCCCGCAGTTCCTCATTGTTCATGTTGGCAGCTGTTAAATTGAGACAGGCAACCATCAATGTCAGCATTGTGTGGAGTATGTACAGAATATTAGCTTACACTCTACATATAGCTGCACATGCACTCCAACTCACATTCCGGAAAAAACAATGGCCCTGATAAACACAACAACACTGCCTTAGCATAAAGCGACGCACATCAAGATTAGGAACAAAACCAAATTAGGTATGCATTGATTTTGTGCCATGTATAACAATGCAAAGGCAGCGTCAACTTCACATAGATCAGGGCCAATATTCCTCATCATCTGTGTCAATTTTCGACCATACATCACCAGTAACTTGAAGAATATTGGGAGAATGGGATGAAGTTGGTAACCATAAGGGGTCAGTGTTCATAGGTACACATGCAAGCCTGATCAATACGACTGTCACCTACACTGTGAGCATCACATGTACCTACAAATTTGTGGTTCCTCTTCCCCTGTGCCTCAGGGGGGATGGCCATGCAATCCATCATCTCAACTGTCCTGGTCATCCACCAAGGCAGGGCCACTGATACATGGAGTCAGGGTGTGGACCATTTTAGTAGGGCTGCCAGCTAGGATGCTGGTATCCATAGGTCTATCACATCTACATTCATGAGTCCAGATGTAGACACCCATTAATACCTGATCTGCCAATACTATTTCTTACACACCCCTATCCATGCCAGAACACGTCTGTCCTTGACCTGCATGCACGCCTATTACATTCCACATGAGTGTCACGTAAATGGATTACAAAATACGGAGCACCATGCTGGGGTACAATTTCCCACCCAGTCCTACATATACATTACAATATAGGGATACACCATATTGTGTTCAAAATGGTGCATCACTGTGTTGTGAGAATGACGGTGTGTCCCAGTGCCAATATTCTTACAGCAGTGCATTTCTTAGTCACATATGGGCCTACATGTAGCTTGTCATCACCTTGTCTACACTATGCTGCCCATTGAGCATCACAAGATATGACTCTGCTCGTGCGTGGAGAACCTTTAAATGGGACACAATGTCACCATCCAGCCTACTTTGATATCTAATCATATGACAGCTTATCACTTCTAGAATTGTGTGCAACACACATGACTCACTCACACCAAACCCTCAATTACTACACAGGACAGACATTATCACACTTACTGGATACATCTGGGTCCTCAAATCTTGCCACTTCGCCACTGGTGTAGAGGGCAGGTCCACCTGTAAGAGATGGATGGAAAACCATGCTTAGTGTCATATCACTATCACTACCAGTGGACAACATATTGCAGTGTGTTCTAATTTAGAGGAGTGAGCTAGTTATCCTGGTGTAAAACAGTGCAACAGACACACCACTGTAAACTCATGATGACACTGACAGCCATACATCTGCACACTTAAACTGGGCACTGCACACTTACACTGGGCCTGAGACTCATGTAGTGCTACACCCTGTAACAACCATGTGGCCAATCTATAGAAGATGGAACTCCATGGTATGAGGGAGAGTTGGGTGACAAATACATGACACTGTCCTGGTGATTTGCAAGACAATTGACTGCAAGGCAACCAGAGGCACTTCGTGACGGATATGCAGCTCAGTTATTAGTGTGGAATGACCATGCATTGAGTAATCCATGACTGATGTGGCAAAGTTGTCTGATGGTATCAAATGTCCCATTTCTAGTGCTCCCTGCGGTGGGTAAGCTCCCTTTGCTAACATAATGGCAGGGATCATGTGTGTGAAATGATGACAATGCAGGGCTATACATGGATTGCCCTACTTTGTTGACACAATCCAGTTAAATATGGTAGGCTGGCAGTGTCTTGACGTATCATACATGACACTGTGCCAGGCCACAGGTGTTGCCATGACCCCTGAAATGTGTGACTTAGTGATGGTTGTGCATGACTCACCAGACATCTGATCTGCATTGGTAAAATGGTAGTACATGTGAACTCCATGTCTAGACTGGCGCAGTTACACTTCATTCTCGTTGCATCCAACCTGTCCCCAAGCATTGCATGCAGCACTCCAACACATCTGCTACTGTAATTCAAGAGCGGTGTACAGTAAATAGTATGCCAATGGGAGACTCACAAACAGGGCCACCGATCACCACACCAAGATGATCAAGCAGATCCTGCTCCCTGGGTACCAGATCTGCCCAGCGATGCTTGAGCTGGTGCTCGTTCCGGGTGCTGCAAAACACCCTCTTCAGGTGGTGCAGCACTTTGCTCCACTGCAGCAACCTCGCCTCCGTCTGGTAACCTTGGATTACACAGCCCCCCCATCTCCAAAATAAATGGCAGGTAGTGGGCTACCAGCCACACAAAGCCTCCCAGGTCCTCCTCTCCTATCCGTGTCAACCTCCCCTACCAGACATATTTACCAGGTACAGGTTGATGACAAAAGAAACAAACAAATATAAAGGAAACTTAAGGCCCAAAAATGAATCCCAACTAATCACCTATCCCGGACACACACCCCACAGTACAAGTACAATGATAGACAAAAAACACACACATTTACTGACACTGGGACAAGTACAGTCAAAAATACGGAAATCACAACAGGAGGGATACCAGAAGATACAATACTGAGGAAAACATACCACCAACTCCAGGACACAACCACACAGTCAAAAGAGGCACAGACTGTAAAGAGAAAGTGAAAGTACACCCACTGTACCATGCCTGTAAACAGGATTTCCTATTACATCACTTCCTGTCCCCGTGCGTCACATTTTTTGTTATGCATGTATTTATTTGACGCATTACCTTTATGTGTTGAATTAACAGAAAATCAGCATTGAGATAAGTGCGAAGGTGAAATTCACGCGAAGGGCCCATGGGTCATATACTTTGCGTTTGTGGATGTTTTCAATGCATTTGCGTCAATTTTTTTTTACTCTATTCCTGATTGCGTGATTTTGTTCCATTGTCTGTGGATGCACCCTGTATAAACATACAAATGGAATGGGCTGTGCTGCAGTGTGGCATATTGTGTATGGCCACATGTGGTAGTCCATGCAACAATGTGATTTGGGTGTGATTGGTCTGTTACACTGATGTGTGTATTACAGATTCAACAGCATGCAAATATTTGCATGTCGTGCATATGTATGCATGTGTGACAAGAGTGTATCCACATATGTATGGCAGTCAGTACTATGCAACAGTTCTGGTTTGTGCTTGTGAATTGTGTTTACTTATGTGACGTGTGTAGTTGTCTTACAGAGCATAACATTTAAGACGACATACACAGCTCAGGCATTGTTGACGATGGCTGATAAATGTTGCCTAGGAAATGTTACACGACAACTGTCTCAATATGTAGATTTTGAGTTTATGGTGACTTGTGTGTGGACTACACATATGTCTGACGTGTACATATTTGGTACATACTGTGATATACACTCTCTGCCTACATTCCACCCATATTATGTACTGTCCACAAATGTTTGATTAAACTCGTTACATTTAGCAATGGTGGTTGTTTTTGTGTGGTGGACCTGCAGCCCTAGCTGCATATGTTCTCATCCATCCTGATGTGCATTCTACAGACGTGTTCCTGCAAAGTGTGAGGTCGTGTACCCTGTGTCAGGATTAGGCCCCATGGCAGTGGCAGAACTGATTACCATGGATGTACTGCGCAGGCCCAAATAATTAAATTGCTTGTCATACCTGGGCCAATCATTATGACCATTGTTACTAATGACGTCCCCCCCTTTGTCACACATGCAGCCATTGCAACTCTCACACTGAGTACTGTCCTCCGATGTCCCTCATTATATGCACGCTCTGCTGCTGTGCTTGGGCAGGGAAATGAGGTCATTATCCATGGTTGTATTCCATAACCCTGATCCACTGCAAAGGATTAAAGGAGTAAGTTGTTGTTAAGGCTTTCAACTGGTTTGTCATGTAGAATGGCAGTTGATATATTGAGTTGGTTGTGACTCATATGTGTTTGTGGTATGGTGTGAGTTCCTGGCCTTGTGTAAGGTCTTCTCAGCACTGGGTTGTTGGACATGACAATCTTGTGTTTGGCTCAAGGACCTGGGACATATGATTTTGATTCCTAACTGATGGTGATTATGTATGTACCATGCGTTTAGTAGTGCAGCTTGGTATCGATGTGCTATCACTAGAGAGGACATGATACATTCTCACAACATAATGGGGTCAGATGTGGTGGCACCACGGCTACAGAGCCTGGACATCCCATCCATTTTGCCATCTGTCATTGCAGATGATGAGCAACACTTAGGCCCATTGGTAAGTGACAATGCACAACACGTCTCCAAAATTGGCAGCACTGTCCTGCAACATTTAGACTATGCAAGAATGCTCCATGTGTGAAATGTTACAAGACAACCCTTTATTGTCCCGTGCTCCAGTTGCTCATATGCAGCCGTGCACTTACACTACCTACCATACCTGTGGAGGTGGATGTATCTGTGCAGGCAGGGACAACACCCTAGGCATATGCTGTTTTGATGGCCACTTGGCTCTTTCTATGTGTGCAGCAGTATGCAGCATGCATTGGTGGCACAATCATCTGAGTTCAAAGCACAGTCTACTTCCTTATTGCAATCTGCAAACGGCAACCGTGGGGTGGTGTTTGTTGTTGGCACTGCCTCAGGTTTTAGGTGACACCTATATCTGTCAGCATCATCATGCTATGTATCTTGTGGTGACAGACCCGTAGCAACACACATTGCACACCCCTTCCACGCTACATACTGCATGGGAGGGTGGCCAATTTACAATGTGGCTTCAAGTCATTAAAAAATGGTTATCTGCCAAGTTGTACATTCAGTGCAGGCCATGACAATAGCACTGTGGGCTTTTACATAGGTCCCTTGGTGATTCAGAGGGGCAGCTAATGTTTGTGGCAGCCATGAGGTGTACAAGTGTGTGTATCCCATTGTTACAGGATGATCAACATAACTACCAGTGTCTCTCCTATCTTCAAACGCATGATCCAGCATTTATACTGTCAACACATGCACAGTGCTGGCTATGGGATAAAGCTCATCTACTTAGCAAATGTGTCCCTTGGCAAAGTGCATGTGGGGTCAGCTATGTCCTGTATTCTCCTACAGGGTCCCACTATGGCATCCATGATCTGCACTGTCTGACAGTTACTCTCCCAAGGTGGGCCATTTATTGTATCTGGTACAGACATGATGGTGTTGTGGATCCGTAAGTGGTGCATGTGAGGTGGCACTACAGTAGGTGTGGTACCACTTATTACATATCTGGCACATGGTATGTGATGGGCATTGATTTTGTATTCTCATGTGTGTGAGCCAATGCGTCAGGCAGATGTCTCTGCACACTACAGGTAAGTCAGGTATGTGTTGATGAGGTGTAGTGGTATAGGCAGCAGTTGTCTGGTATTTGATGTTTGTTCTGGCAGTAATTTGCACGCCATGATTTGAGGGATCTGTGCCTATATGGAACTTACATAACAGAGGCATAGTGTATGCAATTGACATGGCTGTGCTATTCTTTGTTTGGTGTACTGTGTGTTTGAAGTGTACGTAGTAGGCAACATGTGGGCACTTGTAGTGGTCTGTGTAGTTCTTCTGTTAGCAAAGGGTACATGTGTGCACCTGTCCTTCATGTGGTGTGCCTGTCAAGTAGTGGCTGTGTTATGTACATGTGGGTGTATGTGTTTGTGGTGTGCACTGATTGTGCTGTACTCCAGCATGGTGCATGTGTTGTTACCTGTACATCTGTGTTACCCTGGCCATGTGTAAATGTAGTGGTGTTTGTCTTTTGTGTCCTACAGGTTTGGTGTTTTGTGTGTATATTGCTAGGTTTGTTGACTTATCCAGATTTAGGCCATTTCCATATTGTCGATCCTGGAATTGATCCTGCTGTGCAGGAATATGAAGGCGTCATGGACACTCCCAGGATACTTGGCCAAAATGTTATTGAATAGTCCCCGGTGTTCCACTATGCCCTGCACATTAATGGAATGCTTGTGCTTGCGATTCCAGTATAAGTGCTTGGTTGCTGCAGGTGGTATGAGCCGGGCATGGGTGTGGTCAATTGCACCGAGCACATGCGGGAAGCCATGGATTTGGTAAAAACCCTGTTTTGTCTCCTGCTCCTTTTGCAGGGTGTTGGGTAAGCTGATGTGGCAGGGTGGCAGGGAGATTATAGCGTCTAACATCTTTGGCAGGAATGCAGAGAATGACAGCTGTGTGACACCAGCAACCAGGGCACCAGTTGTTTGGAATAAGCCACTTGCCAGCACGTGCAGGACAGCTAGCAACTTTGTCACAGGTGGTATGTGTGTAGGGTCTGCAGGCTAGCTGCGATTTGTGGCTCAATGTGGTGCAGCAGGTGTAGTATGACTTGCCGGATCAGTCTGTAGGTCATTATGATGTCCTGGTCCCTGAGATCAAGGAGGGTTGTCCTGGTTCTGAAGACCCTCTCCTGCCTTTTGCATTGCCTTTGTGGACCGTGTTGTGGTGGTGGTGATTGCTGTAGTTGTTGCTGTCGTCTCACAAGCTGGATCAGTATCACCTCCATCTTCTTCTGTGTGTTCTCTTAAGTAGTGATGAGTTTGCCTCATTGTAGCGCCTGCCCTGACCCAGGCGTTAAATTTGGACCCAAATCGGAGTTAACATCATTTTTTGGGTCCGCCTCCCACCCATGCATCATTTTTGCCCGGGTGGATAAATATGGTGCTAGGGGGTTAGAGTCATTTTTTGGATGGGAACGCCTACCTTGCATCTCAATGACACGAAGAGGTTTCATGCATCCGAAAAATTGTGTTAACACCAATATTTAGACGCTAGATGGGTCTAGCGGCAAAATATAAATGTGGCGTTGAGTTTGCGCTGAATTAGCGTAAAAAAAATGACACTAAATCAGCACATAGTATAAATATGGCCCTTTGTTTTAAGTAAGGACATTACGATTTACATACTCCAAAATGCAGTTTGTGAATCAGGCCCAATCTAGTAATCCAGAATCTTTTAAGTAAAGCAGATTTCTGTGAGCTGCTGATAGAATTGTTTGCCATATAGGTTGAGGAAAAGAGGGAACAAAGTTGATACCTATGGCACATGCACACTACTTTCCAATCAGGAGCTCTCCTGCCATACTATCACTCTGGCTTTTCTGAAGGATGAATTCCAGAAAAATGCAAGCTGAAATGCATTTAAATTTTCATGGTTTGAATTTTCTGACTCACCAATCCATATGTAGTGTTCTGTCTTAACAGGACCTGGCAAAAGACTGTAGACAAGTTGCATGCTAGCATACAAAGCTTGATGATGTTTTCTCAACACTGCCAAAATAGAGTTATGCTGGTGGTCACAGGCCATTGCCTAACGGAAAGCAGCACAGTTCATACATCATATTTCGTTGGGGAGTTGGAAATTGCATTCAGCAACAAAAGTAAACCTTTGGCGGTCATATAGGACTCGAATGGCAGTGGATATTCTGATAAATATCAATTTCTTTCTCTAATAATCTTAAAATGTTGAGCAGTAGAAGGCACCTACTGACAGAGGCTGACAGGGTAACAGTAGGAAGAGCCACCATTAATGCCAAACTAGACTATGATAATGCACTATTGTCTGGAATAATTACAGTGAATTTCAAAAACTTCAAGACTTGCAAAATTCAGCAGTTCAAGCGTTTTTGACCTACCACAGATCTATAACGTTTCCGACTCTGTCTAAGCTACATTTATCTTTTACATACATTTTGAAACCATAGGGTCTTATTGCAGTTATAAATCTACTACTGCACTTAGTACTAACATTAACACTTTTCTTGCTATACACTATTTCAAAGTGTAACGTTATGCTTAGGTGCAATCTTGAAAGTCTCAACCCCATTCCGAGCCTACTACACCACAATTCACAAGTGTAAAGTTACTACCTGTAACTTTTCACATTTACTTGGACACCTCTGCCACAGTGTTGGTGATTTCCTTATGGGAAAGTATACAGAGAAGTATTCAAGTTTTTTTTTATTTATTTAAATTACAATTATTTTAATATAAAATATATTCTTTAAACCTATAAATAATAAAATAAAATTTCACAGCACAATAACTTGCATGTATTATTCAAAATAATTTTACTTTCAAATGTTTCTTAAAGAATTTTAGAACTATAATTTATATTTAATAAGTTTAAGATATGTATCAAAATAATTTATTGTTGTACATTTTTTACAAGTTAAAAAATGTAGCGCTAATATTAAAATGTTTATTACATTTTATAATTATGTATATTTTAGCATATAGACATATGTTTTGTTTAAAGACTAAGGTTTTTTTATTTAACATTATTTCCTGTATGATGGTAAAGTCAAATAAGCAATCTTTATTTTCAGCATAACAATACATATTTAATGATTGTGTTAAAACTGAAAATCACAATAAATACTCCAAAACTTCAAGTCCCAACATACATTATTTTCTATGGGAAGGTGTTTCAGTACCTTTGAATGGCCATATGTGGTGCGGGATTTACCCAAGGCTATGCTGGAGTACACTCACTACAGTTTTCGGACCTTTTGGCTGTAGTAACTTTAGAATTAAAAATTGTGAATAACAATGGGCTTACTCTTTTGTGGACAAGTGTTTGTATTTGCATGTCCCTCCCAAAACGCCCCTTTCAGTAAAGGTATTCTCCAATTTCCAGCCACTCGCCCCATCCCTCCCACGTTTACTTTTATAATTTAGACTTAGGTGTGTGAGGATTGTAGCACAGAAACAGTAGAAGTGGAGGTCTCACATGTAGGTCAGGAGCATTTTGTTGTTCTCCTACTTCAAATCCAACAGAATACACTTTGTGACTAGGTGTGATGACGTATGTTTGAAGTGGGGTCTCTAGTTGGCAGAGTTATACAACCTTGTCCGAACAGAGACCACAAACCTAGTCAGGGTAAGTCACACACAATCCAAATTATCCTGTGCCCCCACCCTCTGATAGCTTGGCACTGAGCAGTCAGGCTTAACTCAGAAGGCAATGTGTAAATTATTGTTACAATAAATCATACAGTGACACAGCGAAAACACCACACAGGTTTAGAAAAATATGTTATTTATCTGGTTAAGTTAAGATCAAAATGATAAACATTCAATAAGCACAAGTTGAGATATCACTTTTTGCAGGATTAAAATGAGTCTTAAGTCTTAAAAATCAACAGTTGTCTCTTGGTTTCACAATGTACCTTGTTTGCGTCAAAAATAACACGGTCAGAGACCACAGAGGAGGAGATGCGTGGAAAAATAGGTTGTGCGTTGGACTTTCCTATGCGGCACGGACAATGCGATGTGTCTTTCCATGCTGCAAGGGGCTTTGTTTGATTTGCGGCATGCAGTCTTGGTTCCTCATTGCGATGCAGGGTTCTTTTTGACACCCAGGTACGATGGGAGGAAATCCTGGGCGTGCAGGATGAAGTCACGACATTGTATCGATCGGGTATGGTGATGTGTCAAATTTACAGCCGCAAGGCAGGAGCTGTGTTGATTCTTCACTCGAGAAGTAGTGATGCGTTGTTCCGGTTTGGCTGGGAGTACATTCGGTAGAGCGGTGCATCAAATTTCCAGCCGCAAGGCAGGCGCTGCGTTGATTCTTCACTCAGGCTCCATCGTTCTGGTTCAGCTGTGTGTCGATTTCTTGGGCGCACCACAGCTGTGCGACGTTTCTGGCAGGTGCTGCGTTGATTTTCAACACACAAGGAGTTTCCTGAAGAGATGATGTCTGTTTGGGCCGGAGACTTCAGAAATCCAATCCCTTGGAGAGCACTTCTCAGCAAAGTCAGAAGGCAGCAGGGCAAGGGCAGCAGTCCTCAGCAAAGCAGTCCAGATGAGTCCTTTGGGCTGCCAGGCAGTTCCTCTTGACAGGTTGCAGGTTCAGGTCCATAAGTGTCTGATTTGGTAGGGTCAGAGACCCAGTTTATATACCTAAGGATGCCTTTGAAGTGGGGGAGACCTAAAAGAATGGTTTAGAAGCGCACAAGTTCCTCTTTCAGTACAGGTCTGTCTGCGGGGGTCCCAGTAGGGGGGTTTGGCAGTCCATTGTGTGAGGGAAGGCCACTAGCCTTTGATATGTAAATGTCAGGGCCTCCACCTTCCCAGCCCAGGAAGACCCATTCGATATGCAGATGAGTACAAGTGTGAATGAGTATCCTGTTTGCGGTTGTCTGAGTGAAATGCACAAGGGAACCAGTCCAGCCCAGACGTTGATTGGATAAAGGCTGCAAGGCACAGTTAGATTAAAGTGCGGAGAAGTGCTCACTTTCTAAAAGTGACATTTCTGAAATAGTAATATAAAACCCAACCTCACCAATAAGCAGGATTTCTATTACCATTCTTGACATACTACATATGACCTGGTTACTCCTTTCTGATCAGAATCTACCACTCAAACAGTATGTGGGGTTAGCCCTAATGCTAGCCTATGAAAGGAGCAGGCCTCACAGTAGTGGAAAACAAATTTAGGAGTTTTCCACTACCAGGACATATAAAACACACATGTACATGTCCTGCCTTTTACCTACATAGCACCCTGCCCTGCTGGTTACCTAGGGCCTACCTTAGGGGTGACCTATATGTAGGAAAAAGGGAGTTTAAGGCTTGGCAAGTACTTTTAAATGCCAAGTTGAAGTGGCAGTGCAAGTGCACACACAGGCCTGGCAATGGCACACCTGAGATATGCTTAATGGGCTGCTTATGTGAATGGCACAACCAGTGCTGCAAGCCCACTAGTAGCATTCAATTTACAGGCCCTGGACACATGTAGTGCACTTTACTAGGGACTTACAAGTAAATCAAATATGACAATTGGGAATGAGCCAATGTTACCATGTTTAACAGAGAGAGCAAATGCACTTTGGCACTGGTTAGCAGTGGTAAAGTGTGCAGAGTCCTAAAACCAGCAAAAAACAGTGTCAGAAAAGTGGAGGGAGGCAGGCAAAAAGTTGGGGGATGACCACCAAAAGGCTGTCAGGTCTAACAACTTAAATTTCTGAACTCCAAGATGTGGCTGAAGTATCTTTTCAAGAGCCTATTTCTGAGGTATGTTGTGAAAATGTGAGAAACTAGTGAGTTCACCTGCTCCCAGGGTTTTCTGAAATCCTATTGCACATTGAGAACAGAGAGCGTAACCAATATTTCAATGCGCACTTTTGTAACTTTATATTAGCATGTGATCCTAGAGTAAGTTATCTCATTCTGGATATCCTTTCTGAGGTTTCTTGAGAACATGGAGCATATTTATAATGCCCTAGTGCCACCTTAACATCATTATTCTTTACTCTAACTTGGCCCAACGAGGCCAAAATCCTTGCCCTGTATTTACAGGGTGGCGCAATGCATGCATTGCACCACCCTGTAACCCTTTGCGTTACATTATGCCTGCGCCAGGCAGCATGTATGCAAAGGGGGCGTTCCACCATTAGGGGAGCCGAAATAATGGCGTGAGGTAATCTATGAGATTTCCTTGCACCATTTTTAACAACACTTTTAACGCCTGCTCAAGTGCAGGCGTTAAAAGGAGGCTTCCATTCTTTAGAATGGGACCCTATGTACTGTGCAGGAGTAGCGCCAATATTTTGCCGCTACTCATGTAGAGTACATCTATAGCGTCATGAGAAATTAATATTTCCTCCCTGCCATGGTGCACACATGGTGCAGGTAGGTGCTAAGGGGCCAGGGAGATTGGTGCTGCACTCAGTGCAGTGCCACGTTCCATAAATCTGCCACCATGTCTTTCTTCATGAGAGATTTCTATTCCTTTGCAAAAGAGGTCTGCTGACTTATAGTTGAGAATAGTTTCTATTTTAATAATTTCTTTGTCGGTTGAAGTGCTGTGGTTTTAAACTTATGCATGTATTCTCTCATCAGAACTCTTTATTGGGTTTCTGAACGTACACCTTACTCCATTTCTAATGTAATTTAAATTAGGGAAAGTATTTTTATGCAACACGCATGTTGGATTATTTCTAGTCTGACTATAATTTTTACTAATATTGTATTTTACCTTGTTTTGACATATTGACTGGCTTATTTAAAGTTGTAATAACAATGGCTGAAAGCTATTCATTTCACAATAAAGTAATTTGAATTTATTAAAAGTATTATTAAAACCCTCTAATTTATAAAAAATTCTCTTTATTGACTTTATAAATGTCAAAAGAGCTTATACTGAAGGATAAATGTAAATGATTGTTTGTCAACAAAGAGAGTTTAAAAGGAGTAAAAGGTTTATACGACCACTGGCAAAGCTTATTTAATAATTACACCTGAAGATTAAGGGCATCATTACAAGTGTGGCAGTCCAAGGACCGCCACACTCGCATTGATGGTCAAAGCACTGCTCTCCAGGCAGTCCGAATGCCCAATTACAACTTCGGTAGACGGACCTGCCTAAAGACCACTGTCCCCGCCAGGATCATAGATCCCAACAGGTTGATGGCGGTCAGGCTTGTAACCAGCCTTGGCGGTACTGAACTCAGCACCGTCTGGCAGATTATCCCACATTCTGCCAGCCTTTTCATGGCAGTGACCCTGGCGTAAAAAGGCTGGCCAAAATCCAGTGCTGTCGACCCCCCTACCCAGCACCGTCTGAATGTGCACGGTCTGCTTTGCAGCCAGTGCATATTCAGAGGGTGCTGGTTGGCCCTATGTGCTACGGTATAGGAGTCAGCTCCCTTTAAGTGAGCGGAGTCCTATACCGTAGCACTGTTCCACCGGACTGACTGGAAGGAATGCTCTATTACAATGTTCCTACCGGTTAGACAGGCAGTAATAGGGCGGGCTGTGCCACTGGTATAATGTTGGCGTCCTCCCCGCAGCATTTGTGGTCGGCTGGTTCGATCGCCAATGTCTTAATCACACCCTAAGATATAAAGATCCTTGCACCTTCAGGTGCTTTGACCTTAACTTGTAAGTCAGAATGAAGCAAAGATCCTAACTGGTTGAATAAGTGTTTGGGGGGTTTATAATACATATAGGGGGTTATTCTAACTTTGGAGGAGTGTTAATCCATCCCAAAAGTGACGGTAAAGTGACGGATATACCACCAGCCGTATTAAGAGTTCCATAGGATATAATGGACTCGTAATACGGCTGGTGGTAAATCCGTCACTTTTGGGACGGATTAACACCTCCTCCAAAGTTAGAATAACCCCCATAGTCTATTGAGATTCTGGGAGAAATGGTTGATGGCCTCTCCTGAAAGTGTTATGAAGGAAGAACTAAGTAGAGGAGCAAGAATAGCCTTTACAACTGCATACTCCTCATGAAAGGATTTACTGAAGTAAAAGAGAAACATTGAACAACTCGAGTCTTTTCGGATCGCTTCGAAAACTTTTAGTTTAACTAGTCTGTTTCACTGTATATTCAGTACCACATAGTTGTCTTTTTTTTATTTTTTATTGCGCCACAGAAATTTACATCATGCTTATTGTTCATTTATTATACTTCCTCTTTCTTTTGCAGTCTTCCACATGCAAATCGTGATTCATGTTTCGATTCCGTATATTTTTACTTTTTTAGAGGAATGCGAGCAATTCATCTAGTGCAGATAGATGCTTTGTAATGCTGTATAGTTTCCTTCATCCAGGTGACAAAATATATTTTTTAACCCTCTTTATTGAAATCAGGACAATGTATAGTGTGCAGTATTTTGCTTCATGCTCAAAAGGAGAGATTTGTGGCAGTGCAATATATACAATACAGTTCCAGGGTTTGTGACCCAATTGGCAGTGACATTTAAACTTACGTTTTGAACTTTGTTTTGAATTTCGAGTTTTGACATTAGAATTCTGTAGGCGAGAATTGGTGCGGGAGGGGTGCTTCACTGGTGTGTCTGCTGTGTGCCTGTATAAGGGAGGTAGTATGCAATGTGCCGGTGATGTTAAACTCATATTGGTGATCTTTGGTGGCCAGATGTCTAACTCTGTATCTAGGATCAGCAATATAGTATCCCAGTTTGTAACATCTGCTTGCTGCCCAGTTCTGTACCATAATCATCTAACCACATCTTCCTCCTCCTGCACCCACCCCCGGCGTTAGCTTCCAAAGCCCATATTTATAAATTTTGTGCAGTGCATTTGTGGCATTTTTTTTTTTTTTTTTTACACAAAAGCGACGCAAACTTCCAAAATATAATTGTATTTTGTAAGTTTGCGCTGCGTTTTCGTCAAAAAGTGACGCAAATGCGGGGCAAAAAAAAAGTATAAATAAGGGCCCAAGTGTGCAAAAGAAGAGATGAAGTAGACTACCAACTCGATGCAATTGCTCGTTTGGCAAGCACAAAAACCAAGTCAATCTGCTATGTTTGTTTTGGGCCGAGGCATCAGTCTAAGGAAGCATATTTTTGGTGCGTTAGTATGTTGCTGGCCTGTGAGATGCATAACAAATTCACATTGCAGAAGGGCTGCAGCGTTGTGCAATGCCACATCATGTTAAAGACGTCAGCCTAGTCTTTGGAACATCTAGAGCCTTTGTAGGGTGCAGTAACAAATATCCATTGTAGCCTAGCTGGAGTTAGGTATCTGCAATGGGTATAATTAAATGGTAGTAACGTTAAGTTGGCATTTCTGGAAATCTTGGATATGCGACTCGGGATTATGGACAAGTCTGAAAGTTAAATCTGGAGATATTGACTCCATCGGGATCTGAGGGAGGTAAAGGTGGCATCTCTCTGCTGAAGCGCCCAGTTAAAAAAAAAAGTATTTATTTATAACTATGCTTTGTTTTGACGCATCCAACAAAAAAATACATTGCAGTTTGTTACATATGTGTGTCATCCTAGTAGCAGGTTCAGAATGTCATAAACCAAAGCACCCGGTATACTTGTGTGATTCCCATGGTGCCCTAGAGCTCCATCCATGTCTTGTTCGGAGTGCTACGTGTGCCATGAGTTAACCTGCCCTGAGGTTAGAGGATTCACGCAGTTCAAACAAAATAGTTATGTCCTCTAACTGGCTATATTCACAATAGAGGCCTGCATCCATTGCGGTTTCTCAGCAGCTACACTATCGCGAAGCAAGCAGAGCCTAAGGAATTATTGCCAAGAATACCCTTAAGAAAGGATGCTTTAGTTGTGCGGCGCCAGAGGTAATCTGTTTTGGTGGCACAGCCAGGACAACCCAAGTCATGATCTACTGAAGCTGCGTCACCAACTATTATTACTTGCAGCCCTGTGCGCCTAGGCCTCCAGCATCCAAGGGAAGAAACAGTTTCTCTAGAGCCACTTGGCGTCTGCCTGATTCCCATATCAGCTCAGTGAGCCATTTATTAAAGCTGCTGAATACAGGTCCATGCAATATAAAAAAAAAAAAACATTGGCAACAAGTACAGCAGCGTGGCCGAGCCACCATTTTTGATAATGTTATATGTCCTGGAGAAAAGAGCAGGACTCTTTCAGAAAATCGCTGAAGACTGCAGGACTGCCATTGATCTGTTACGGTTTCCCTGCTTTGGCATCCTCTGAATGCCTATAGATGTAAATAACTAAATACGTAAAAGTCTGCAAGAAGGTAGGTATTACTTAGAAGCCCATCCTAGCCAGCACAGTTAATAAATAAAAATACCAGTATTCTCATAAATACCCTTCTTTTCATCAGTCAGTCAAAAATCTTTATTCGGATCTTTTATAGGTATCCATAAAATAACATATGTACAAAGTTAATTAATAAGATAAAAAGAAACATCAATAAATAGGATATGTACATAAGATGATCATTACAATAATTGTAACCTCAAAAATTTGCATACCTGATCAGATAGTCATTTTGTCATCTAAAATATTTGCTGAACTGTGCATCAATAAATAGCAAACGGGATATATGTACATAAGATGATCATTACAATAATTAGAACCTCTTAACATTTGCATACCTGATCAGATAGTCATTTGGACATCCAAAATATTATTTGCCAAGCTGTGTAAATTTATAGCAAAGTGCTTAACAGAATCAAGATATTTCCTTTCTTTTACCGCTGCAGCAATAAAGCGATAAATAACCATACATATCAAATCAGACTGGAGTAACTGCAGATGAAAAATAGCTTCCTTACACCTCCTGATATTTAGTGATTTAAGAGGTGACATTAAAAAGACCTTCCTCTGCTCCTTGTACAGCTTACAGAATAAAAACATATGCATTTGTGATTGTTCTGTACGCATATCACATGGACAGGGAATTAGGTTGCTATTGCGGTACACCTTAGGCAGATAAGCCAAAAAAAAAGTGCCAGGCCCAAGCAAAACCTTGTCAGGAAAAAATCTATGGTGCCACAGGACAGTTATGATAGGGTTCAATTTTATATGTGGTACATAAGGGAAGATCAGCTATCACCATACCCTTCCCCAAATCGTACCTCTCTGTATCAGTAGCCAATTTCTCTTGAAATTCATTTTTTACTACTGGGATGTCCTGCTTGACTATGGCCCCAGGGTTAAATACGAAGTCTGATCTGTTAAGGCTTATCAGGGACTCTTTAATGTACATAACCCAGGGACATCTCTGTACTACATATAGCCTCATGCAGTCCATAGGCAGCGAGTGAGAGCTGCTTCTGGCCTGGTCCAAAAAGACATCCAGAGGGATAAATGGGCTAACTTAATCAAGTCCTCCAGAAAAGTGAGACCTAATTCTGCATGTGGAATTGTAGCTGGAACGCTGAGAGAGTAAACTTCTCAGAAATGTGTTTTCTCTTATTTGCAGAGATGATGCACCCACATAGCCCCATACCCCAGCTCCATATCTGACAATCGAAGTAGGCCTTGCCTTATAGATGGTGGTGATGGGCTTTAATGGTGTGCAGCCTAGTTTGATAATGAATTTGCATAAAGCTGCCACTGCTGGTTTGTATTGTGTGACCCTAATTTCTCTAAAGTGCTTCCAGTTAGACCCATTATCAAAGGTAATCCCCAAATATGTGAAGGTATTCACACTGCTCAGTTGGATGCCTTCAATATAAAACTGACGGGGCTCTAGTTCTTGGTCGGCCACAGATCATAGTATGATTTTGTTTTGTTTGTGGACAATCCCAAGGCAGTCATGAAATGCACAAATATGTTAAAGTTTTTGGAGGCCCCCTCCAGTTCATGCCATCTGGACACAATCATCAGCATACATTAATACTGGTTGTGGTCTGTCAGCAAATGGGGGGGGGGGGGGGGGGGGGGGGGTTCACATCATTGTGAAGTTGGGCCAACAGGAACACTATTTTTGGATTAACACCTTTATAGGTTAGCATCACACAATTTCCTTCTATCCCGGTTATCAAAAGCTGCTTTTCTATCCATAAATGCAAAATAAAGACACCCTTGCTTCGCCCCCCACATACTTTCTCTGATCAGGTGGCGGTACAAACATTGGTTGACTGTCCCCACCACATTCCTGAGGCCAAGCAGACTTGGAAATGATGATGTCGTCAAAAACTCAGGCTTCCAAATGGTCCAGGAGGATTCTCCCAAAAATCTTTGCAGTGGCATTAATCAGAGAAATTGGACGATAACAAGCAGGATCACTACAGTCTCCCTTCTCAAATCAGGACAATAATGGCACTGGACCATTAAGGAGGGAGGGCAGATGTTGACTCAGCTCTGAAAACTTTTACCAAAATTGGAGCCCCAAGATCAATGTTATAGTTAGAGATCAGCTGGTACCCCATTTGGCCCTGGGGCCTTATCTGGCAATGAGCCCTTAATAGCTAGTATGACATAATTCGGATGAATATACAGTTCCTCAATGCCAAGCATGGCAGGGGTATTTACAACAGTCATTTCGCAGTCATCCAATCGACCTTCATACAGCTATGTAAAATGACTGACCCATCTCTGCGCTGAGATGTTTACCTCAACACCTTTGTTAGTATCAGAGCTTTTTATATAATAAATAAGGTATTGACAACTTTCCAGATTTGTGCCCCATCATTAATATCGGCGGGAATGGTCAATTTCTCCTATACTTCTTCTCACGACTTTCTTCCTAGCCGAAACTGCCTTCTTGTACTGAGCCCTACATTCTGTGACTTCTGATTTGTTTCTCAGAGTGGATTTTAACACCTGTATGAAATCTGAGCGAGTGGTTGAATTATCAAACGATTTTACAAGTTTGATTTTGGGAGCTTGCATGGTGGGGCCCATGTAACTTTACCTACCCAAATGTCTGCAAGAGCTCCCAGGGACGGGTGTATCTCAGTGTTTAGGCAGGTTTCAAAGGTGTCCAAGTTTTTGCCCACAACCCTACTTAAGGGTTTCTTGGTCCACTTTTGCCATGCCATTATATAGCACACCTTTATTCCTATGGTATTCACAGGCCCTCCCATTTTCTGAAGATTCGTTTTTTGAAACCATATTTGAACAGGACCAGCAGATAATGATCGCTGAGGCCACTTGGCACAACTTTAACACCCAGTTTTTCCCACCAGGACCTCGATATCATTACATGATCAATTACTCCAATAATACCACTCCAAAGGCCCTCATTGTTTCTCCCCTCCCCCGTGCTTTATTTTGCCAATGGACTACTTTATTTTTGAGTTGTCATCCTGCACGTTAGTATTGAGTGACATGAGTGGGACATTTTAACACGATTGCGCAAGGAGTACACTAAGGTGGAAGTTGCCCAATTTGTAGGTTCTTTCACAAAGGTGAATTGTGTGCTTTGAACTCCATCAGCCCTGTACTCCCATGTGCCTATCCTCTCCCATTTCATCAGTCTGTGTTTATCAAGGGCCCAGATAGCAGATATTTAAGTGGCCTTGGCATCTGCAGTGATTTCTTAATTTGGAGCAAAGCCATAACAAGCATTTGCAATGCAATAGGTCTTGCATTGTCTTGAGTTAGAGCTATTGGCATTGTAAATTCATAACTGAATTTTTCTAGCCACATAAGTTGGTCAACCATGCCTCATAATTTCATCTTTTCCCGTCAGAATTCCAGTGGCCCAGCATTTAACTAAAGCACTTCAATTTACCTTCTTCCTCTATCTTAAAACATATACAATTATCATATAAACCTTTATCAGAAATACATTTTTAGCACTAGAGTAATGCTCATAACAAAAATATGATTTGGGACAGATTGGAGGGTGAAAGGAAAGAGGGAGTGAAGAGGACAAATGGTATAGTAACTTTGCCATGGGCCCTGGAGTAAGAAAGGAAAATGGTTGATTTCAATATCTGTAGGAAATTACAGCAATAATTAGAGGAGTGAGGTCCATAGGTCTCTGGGCCCCAGTGCCACTGCACCTGTCGCTTCATTGACAACTATGCCTCAGCAGAAAAAGCCAATAAGGCAGAAAAAGAGGAGACAAAGGGAACGCA
This sequence comes from Pleurodeles waltl, assembly GCF_031143425.1. NCBI lineage: Eukaryota > Metazoa > Chordata > Amphibia > Caudata > Salamandridae > Pleurodeles > Pleurodeles waltl. The sequence goes on along the minus strand of NC_090437.1, from coordinate 631,740,023 downwards.
ACAGAGACAAAGGGAACGCAACAGAGACAAAGGGAACGCAACAGAGACAAAGGGAACGCAACAGAGACAAAGGGAACGCAACAGAGACAAAGGGAACGCAACAGAGACAAAGGGAACGCAACAGAGACAAAGGGAACGCAACAGAGACAAAGGGAACGCAAATCAAAGAAAGAAGAAAAAGATGAACGAGAAAACAGACAACTAAGAAGAAAGAGCAAATGTTTGAGCGAAAACAAATAAAGGGAAGGAAGTTAAACAAAATATCAAACAGAAGTGTGAAAAGAAAAATGAACATTAGATTATAAAAAAAAGTGGTGAGAGAAACAAAAGAACCAGGACGTGTGTCCTGACATTTCCTAGACACAGAAAGGTAAAACCACTAAGTTCCAACAAGAATTTTGTGGCTCCCTCATACAGATGGGAAAGAGGGATTTGTAGTAAAACGTGAATTGACAGACAAAGATAAGAAACACAAAGGAAGAAAGAGCTTTAAAAAAGTGAAAGGACACATACAGAGTCAAAGAAAAGAGCAGAATTTAATATTTAAAAAAACAAAAGGGAAGAGAGAAAAAAGTGAAAGAATGAACACCTGATGAAGAAAAAGAAATGAAACAAGGGAAGCAATAACCATGTTTTACAAGTTTTAAAGAGGAAGTAGCAAGAGGGGGAGGGGAGTAGAAATAAACAATTGAAAGAGCAAAACTTAGTGTGTGGATTTTAAGAGCTGGAAAGAAGTGGGAGAGAAAAAACCCATTGACAGTAAAGGGAAGAACAGAGTGAGATAGTTGAAACAGACCCTCTCAAATGAAGATGGCAGCTAAGAACAGATTTAAATGGCACCCCCACATCCTCAAACAGAAGTCAGTGTGGGGAACAGCAGGGGATGCATTTATCAGAGTTTTATGTGAACCCCAATACAGCAAGATTGGGTCACTCGAAATCAGGATTGGGGTATAGACAGTTGTGTCCAGGTCCAGTGCTGGAATAACAAAAACAGCACCATCATGTAATTCACAGTATTGGATTAATGGGGCACTGCAGGTTAGGGTTGAGGTGCACTGACCATTAAAGGGCTACGGTAGTACTGGAATAGTAATGGGCAGACAAGGTCAGAAGCGAGGTATGTTAATGGAGCTGTGTGTGGAACTTAGTATTGGTGTGCCAGTGTTAGCCTGGAGATGCCCTGGTGAAACTGAGTGGGGCCCAGTATGGGAGTGGCATTGCCCCTGGACCACAGAATCAAGGTCTGAAAAAGGGGGAGTGTGAGCCTTAGTACTGAGAAGGAATGTGCACTGAATGTCAGAATGGATTGATTCTGGCAGGATCTGTGGTGGTTCCACCACAGTGGATTTTAGACTGGAGGTGCACTGGCTGAGCAGTGCTTTGCTCTTTTGGGTCCAGTATTGGCTTGGCAGAAGGACTGAATATTAGAGCTGAGCTGTTGTAATGGAACTGTATGCAAGCAGGGTCCCAGTACAGGAAAGGAAGGAGCCGCGCTAGCGGTCCTAGTACTCGAACAGCAGTGTACAAAGCACTGCAGTGCCATGGCAGACAGCATGTGTTAGGTTCTGACACAGCTGAGGGCTTGGCATGTGTGAACTACAGTGCACTGATTAGGCTGCACCCGAGGTCCCAATACTGGAGCAACAGCAGGTACTGACTGGAAGAACTGAGGTGCTCTGGCAGACAATGTATGTGGGGCTCATGGCACTGGCCTGGCTGAGGAATTGGAGTGAACTGTGGTGCACTGATGGCACTGCACCCAAGGACCAGTACTGGAGCAGCAGAGTGTACTGACATGCTCTTTCAGACAGCACATGTGGGGTTCCTGGCACAGAGCTTGGTGTGTGTGTGTACCAGGGTGCACTGATGGAACTGCAAGGGGTATCCAAGTATAGATCAGAAGTGGGCACGGTCTCTAATGATTAGAGTCCTGGTAGAGCTGGGTGCCTAGAGTATAACCAATTACAAACAATCCTCCACCCTTGCTCTCAGTACACTGGCAAGCACGCTTTGTAAAGAAAATCCAAGCCACACAAGGCCAGGAGCCGGCAGCTGAGAGGGTGCAGGAGCCCACATAAACCAAATCTTGTTAAGATAACAGCCTTGTTTACAGCTAAGTTCAGAGGAAGAATGCTCTGCAGACAAAAAGGGAAGCTTCCCTTCATGGGGTTGCCTTTTAAAATTAGCTTGATTTAGCTAGTGAAATGCATACCTCACGCCTTTTCTGGTGTTTAGCCCTTCTTGAGAGCACCAGCCAACTACTGAAAACATACGAGGCTCCAGGTTTTCTGAACTACTTTCTCTTTCGTTTTGGAGACAGTGAAATCTCGCTGGGCAGTAATGAAACACTTAACTACCAGTTTAATTCTATTGTTTGTCCTAGCACCCTTTTGCTAATTCAGTTGTGTCTACAGCACAATCACACTTGTTTTTATTACTATGCAAAGGCAAAACTGAATCAGTCTTTGTTCCAACTAGTCACCTTCATGCTCATGGCGCTATTAAAAAAAAAAAATCAGCTCCCGTATGTGAAATTGTATTATTTTTAATTTTAAAGTTTGACAAGAAAAGTCCAGATAAGAGTCAACACTAATAGCTCTAACTCAAGCAAACACGAAACCGATTGCAAATGGGCGTTACAATTGCTGTCAAGTCTTGAACGCATGTATTTAACTTTTGTTAAAGAGGCCAAAAAAAAAAAAAAAAAAAAAACTGTTTAAACAGTGCTGTGTCTAAACCTTATCACCCTCCAGCTCATAACACAAACTTGTTTTCAAACAAGATATTGTGGCTCAGAAAGTTAACCCCTTACCTGTTGTCATTCCTACATTTCCATAAGCAAACTATAATAAAAAAAAAATGCAAGCCTTCATGGTCTTGTCCAGCTTTATTGGAAACATTTTCCTTTCAAAAATATGTATGTGCATGGAGAGACCAAAACAGCCCACCATCACAGCCTCAAATTTCTCCTCAATCTTAAAGGGAATTTTAAGTATTGAAAATGCCTGGAGTCCCCAAACCTGCCTTAGAACCATTCAACAAAAAAATATGAATGCGCAATTGTTGGAAAATGGGTCATTGGTAAGGGCAGGTACGTACCTACACTAACAATAGGCCACTAACCTCCACTTAGGTCCAGTTAGGTCTCAGTAAATTAAACCCAGCTCAACCTTTGATAGCTTGGCAACGGGCGACAAGGCTTAACTTAGGAGACAGAGTGTAAAGCATTCAAATATCACAAAACAGTAAGTAAATAAAACACAGGAAACAGTTTAAAAATCCAAAACCAATTTATAAAAATAAAATCTCTTTAAAATGACAAAAACTAATAAAATCAGATAACGGGAACTGGAGATGTGAATTTTTAAAGAATTGTTTTCTAGCGCCTAGAAACAAAAAGCACCCACCTGGTTGCACCTCGACCGGGGCAAAGTCAAAGTTTAAGGCAGACTGTGATGGAGCCCAGCTCTGCTACAGCCCACAGGAGGCTTCAGTCAAAAGTTAACCTTCGGACTTAGTCGTTTTTCTGAAGATTTTCTTCAGTGGGACGAACCCGCTAGTCCAATCTGACCTCCTGGAACTCTTCTCCAGATACCCGTTGCGGGAGCCCTCTGTGGAGATTTACACAGGACTTAGTCATTTTTTTTAGGTGAAAATCCTTCAACCAGGGCAAACCTGGATTTTGACCCGACGTCCTTGGAGCCCTCCTTAGATACGCTGGCTGGGAGGTCCCAGGCAACTTCCTTATGTTCGGACGTAGTCTCTTTTTGGGAGATTTTCTTCACCGGGATGAACCTACAAGTCAGGCCGGGTCGTGGTTGAGGCAAGCCGGCTAGAGTTGCCGCGGCGGGTTGGTCATTATGGAGCTGTTTTTTTTTTTCAAAAGTTCTCCAAACTTCTGGATCTTCTCCCAGATGTTCCTTCAAGGTTCTTTTGGGGTCCACAGCTCACCCCATGGTTCCAGAGGCTCTGAGGCGATCCTTCAGGGGTGTGGAGTACAACTCCCAGAATGCACCTGGCGCAAACTCCTTTGTGGCCACTGGACAGTTGGTTTCTTCAGGAGTTGGTGCAGGGCCTCTTGTTAGCAATTTTTCACCTCTAACCAGTTGAAGCCAGGCAAAGTCCTACTTGTGGTGAAGCCCAAGTGTGCAGCCCTTCAGAGTGCAGGCCAAGGGTCCAGCAGGGCAGTCCTTTGGTTGTTCCTTTTTGGAATCGGAGGTGTGGGTGCAGGTCTGCCAGTTTTATCCTTGCTCCCGTGTGAAAAACAGGGGGTCCTGGGTCTCCAATCAGGTGCAGGGTCCTTCCCCAGGAAGTGGTCATCACAGGGGAAATGTGGCAAAAATCAATCCCATGCGGCAACATTCCTCAAAAATCCATCATGGCTGAAAGTGATTTTTGGAGGTTACATCTGGCTGAGCCCACCCACTGGTGTGGCTAAAAATCCTAAACACACCCACTCTCCTAATCTAATAAAGGGGGCACCTAACTGTTTGTGTTTGCAGGATGTTGGGTGGGGGGTGTTTCAGATGGCCTTCTCTGCCTTTGAAGACCAGTTTGGCAGCCTTCCTGCCTCACCATCTGCTTAGGGGAGATCTCCTCCTACAGCAACATCTTTGTGTTAAGCCAGGGCACTTCACACATCAAGGTAGCCTGGCCAAGCTGCCCAATCAGAGCACAGCAGCAAAAACACTGCAGGGCTGACGTCGGCAACTTTTTAGGTAAAGTTTAAAACGCTTTACCTGAAGAAGTTATATTAAATCCCACAACTGGAAGTTGTGGGACTTATAACAATTAATTTGATACCAAACTCTTGGCATCTATCACTTAAGGGGACTTTTAAAATTAAAATAAAATTTCCCCATTCTAGGCTATGGAGGCCATTCACTACAATGAGGGGGGAAAACGAATTTGTCCGTTTTACCTCACCAGGTCTTATAAGACTATTTTTATAAGGTCCCTGCTTATAGTTACATGGCACCCAGCCCTAGGGGCACATAGGGCACACCCCAGGGGTGACATGTAAAAATAAGGTAGTTCAAGACTTTGGAACTACTTTTAATTCCAAAGTCGAATTGGCATGTAACTTTAATTTAAAAGCAGCCAGCAAGGCAGGCCTGCTTTTAAAATGACACTGGGCCCCCTCAGCAGTGTACCTATGGTGGCAGTACCTATGCTGGGGTCCCTAAACCTCCATGCCCTACCATATACTAGGGACTTCTAGGTAGGTTAACTTTGCCAATTATAATTAGCCTAATTTGCATAGCCACTTTACACAGCCCTGGGACTGGTAAGCATACCCAGCCAAGAGACAGTAACCACAAGTACCTGTCCAAAAAGTGTGGGGGTGACCAGGGCAAAAAGGAGGACTTTCCTACAATAAATTCATCTTCCTAGGTGGAAAGGTTGCAAATAGATCAATCCTAGCAGTTACCTATATGTAATCTGAAGGGCACACATTTGAAATCCAGTAGGCTGACCCAATCTTCTTCTGAAGGAAGATCTATTTACCCAGTAGTATTCTCCATCAGTCTGCATTACCCGATAACCAAATGGGCACATTTTCAAAGTATAATCCGGCATGGAGGATAAAAGTAAACAATGTAGAAATAGAGTAAGGGAAAGTCAACTTTACACACACCTGCATGGACTAGAACATTGTTTTTCACCCTGGTTTCAATAGTACAGGAGCAAGATTGCTCACCCTTGATTTTCCAAGCCAATATGGGGCTCTTTTGCATGAAACTTACAGTAGTGCTAAAGGCCAACTGACGACATGGGTACAACCACAGTTTCCTACTACCAAGAATTTGATAAAATTCAGCATCCCACAAAAAACTAAGCCTGTCAGGCCCAAGAATCGTGGCTCTCTGCCAGTACACAAGTGCATTTTCAAATATAATTTTGAAATATATGTACAATACTTACTGCATGTAAATACCCAGGCTTTGTTAAACACATGTCATGTTCCCAGTCATAACTGAAATGGTTTAAAATTGACATTTTCAGCCCTTACTGAAATGTTAAGATTTGCATGCGAATTGGGGCAGAGTACTCTGTTGGATTTATTAACTAATAAATACCCATTTGGATGAATGTCTTCCTGCAGACTCCACACCTCTAAAAAATAGTCCCCGGGCAGATCCTAAACATGTTCAGTGCAGTAACTAGAACACCACTAGGTGGTGCCATGTAGCTTGACCAGACAGAATCCCCCCACCAGTCTATAACTAGCATTTGCAATGCAGTGGGTTTCACGTTTGAGAGTTAAAGCTACTCGTTTTGCGAGTGCCTAACGACTTTCTCTACCACATAATTGAAAATGTAAAGTAAGTTCACATAAGCGAATAGATTCAAAAGCACCACCATGAGCACAAAGGAGAAACACTAAAGGAAAAAGTTGGCACGCCAAAACTCATCAGCAAAAGTGTAATTATCCGATGTAAGGTGCATTAGGCTTAGGCAATTTTTATTTATCCCCAAATCGGGCACACAATTGATTATTGCATTCCATGTGGCACAGTCATGTACCATCTGAAGCTCAGGTGTAGCCTACTGCCTCCAAATTACTAACTTCCACATCCATGTGAAGTGTTTGCACACTGGCATACTTGTAGCAGTATCTGTGAATTACTAATTAAATGAATAATGTGCTATTTCCCTACTAACCAGAATACAGTTCGTTGCAACAGTCTGCTTGCAAAAAAAAAAAAAACAACCATTTCTGTGAACCAAAAATAAAAAAGCCATGTTAGAAATGGGGTCTCTAGTTGGCAGTCAGTTTGCACTCTGTCCAACTAAGGACCCTCACTCTAATCAGGATAAGGGAGATACCCACTCAGATAACCCCTGCTCACCTCCTTGGTAGCTTGGCACAAGCAGACAGGCTTTTCAGGAGTGTGTAAAGCATTTGCACATAAAGTAATGAGTGGACACTACAAAATGACAGGTTTTAGAAAAATAGCCAATCTATATAGAACAAGACCAAATAAGATAAAAATCCAACATAAAATATGCATTTTGCATGAATTATTTAAAAGATAGTTCCTTGAACTCTATAGCTCCACCTGGCGCCATCACAGCATCATGAATAAACAGTTCAAGCCAGCTGCAGTGTCAGGAATACCCACAATCAGTACCTCTGGAATTGCAAGGGCATCGTGACCCTCACGATGAGATCCAGAGAGCAGCTGCAGTGTGAAGCTGGACGATGCGACGTGCAGTGCCCACAGTGGCTCTGTGACAGCATCGGTCTGTGGCACTGGTGAGACCAGGGCTGCGGTGAGAAGGTGGTCAGTGTGATGTGCAGTGTCACCAGGTCACGGTGCAGGCAGTGGCATCACTGCTGAAGTGGTCATCAGTAGGCCCAAGTCGGTGGTGCAGCACAGGCCAGACTGTGGAGCCCACAAGTCAGTGCACACAGGGACATCTGGTGATGACCCTGGAGTCGATGGACCAGGGCTGCAGTGCAGGATGGGATGCTGCTTTGTACCTCACAAGCAGTGTCCACAGGCAATGGTGTAGGCTGCAGCACCAGTGCCCAGACTCGTGTGAGCAAGGCGATGCAGGAGTGTGGGGCTCCCACGTCATGGTGCAAGCAGCGCAAGACCAGTGCAGTGGTTTTTCTTCCTGAATAGCACAAAAACTGTACCCAGTGCTGTAGGCAGATGATACTTAAGTCTGATATCCCTGAGACTTCAAACAGGAAACAAGTGACTCCAGACCCTTGGAGAACTCGCTCAAGCAGGATACATAACAAAGTTCACCCTCTGCTCTCTTAAGACAGAAGCAGCAACTGCAGGCCAACCCAGCAAATCAACACAGAAAAGGGATAGTTCTCCAGCTCTTCTCCTTGGCAGAGGTTCTTCTTGATCCAGAAATATTCTAAAAGCGGAAGGTTTAGGGTCCACTACGTATACCCCTTTCTGCCTTTGAAGTAGGCAAACTTAAAAGGAAAGTCTGTCCGGGTGTGGGGTGAAGTAGACGGGGAACAAAGAAAAAAATAAGCCACACAGACTACATTGTGTGAGTGAGGCACAGCCCATTCAGGTGTAAGTGACCACTCCTCCCTCCACTCTAGCCCACATGTCCCATCAGGATACGCAGGCTACCCTTGTGCCCCGTCTAGAGGAAATTCACAACAGCCAACTGTCAGTCTGATCCAGATGTGGAATACACAGGCAGGCAGAGGCACAGAAAGATTTAAACAAGAACATGCCCACTTTCTAAAAGTGGCATTTTCAGATTTTAAAAAGCAACTCCACAAAAAGATGTGTTTTTAAATTGAGAGTTCAGAGACCGCAAACTCCACATCACCATTTGCTCCCAAAGGGAAACTGCACTTAAGTTATTTAAAGGCAGCCTCCATGTTAACCTGAGAGATATAGACATTGCAACAGTGGAAAATGAATTTGGCAGTATTGCACTGTTAGGACAAATAAAACACATCAGTACACGTACTACTATTAACATGCACGGCAGTCTGCCCATGGTGCTACCTAGGGCATACCTTCGGTGTGCCTCACATTTACAAAAAGTTTGGGCCTGGCAAGGGGTGTACACTTGCTAGGTTAAAACTGCCCAGATACTGCATTGGCAGGTCTGAGCCATGTTCACATGGCTACTCGTGGGTGACACAATCAGTGCTGCAGGCCCACTAGTAGCATCTGATTTACAGGCTCTGGGCACACATGGTGCCCTTTTTACTAGGGAGTGGTTAGTAAATCACATATGCCAATCACGAATACAATTTACATAGTGATCACTTGCACTGATCTGCATTCTAAAGTGCGCACAGACAAACCAGCAAAAACAAATTAAAAAAAAAAAAGTTTGGGGATAACTGTGTAAAGAGGGCTATTGCCAACATGCCATAACAGTATTCCACCCTGCTTTGAGAAGCAGTTCCTTGTGGCATAAGGTGCCCAGATATACATATACTCTGACCAGTAGCCTGACGATCATACTGAACATATTGATGCCAACTGCTACACTGCCAGTTCAATTAAGAGTAGTATCCAAGGAGCTCCATTATCTGAGGAACATCTAGGTTAGTAGCAGCAAGGTTGTACCAGTCATTAAGAAGCAGCTAGAGGACAGGTAGTAAGAAAATAAATTCAAAAAGTACAAATGTAAGTTGCCCACCACAATGGGTTCAGGATTTACATCAAGTGCTGCACCTATTTGCCTCACCCCCCCCTCCCCCATCTTGATACACAGCTGTGCTCCAACGAATTCGGGACTTTAGTCCAACATTGGACTGGCACAGCATGCTTCAAAATTGCTCCACAGTTGGACCACACAATGTTATAGCAGACGTGGTGCATCACAATTTCTGATCAGTGAAAATCTGGCTGCAATAGTTGCAAGCAGTACAGGCAGACTGTTTGAATACTAAGTTACTGCAACATTTGAGGCATTTTAGATGGGGGTCCTTGCTGGTGAATTCAGAAAAGGGGGGCTTTAGCCTTTTACTACAGGGTTACTAAAATACACGCTTAATTGCTCCAATGCAATGTAAAAGATAAGGCCCTAACAAGATTACTAGCAACAAAAAAAAAAAGTTTGCACCATCTGCCAAGCACATCATGCAATGTATGTCTGGGCACCAGAAGGACGCCAGAGTACAAACCAATGCATCCAGCACACCAACCCTCAAATACCTATGGATTCTGCCAAAGTTCAGCATACCCCAATCCTAACAGCTATTCAAGATCACGTCATGGCCATTTCATCCAAACGCTTTAATCCAAGAAAGACTCATTTTTTGGCAATATTTGTAAAAGCAATGTACTGCATTTGCCAACATTTATTATGAAAATATTAAACATTGATGCATACAGCTTCAGATTAACAATTTGCTATCTGCCTGGTTGTGTTCAACAGACCAGCTGTATAAAAGCTTAGCCAAAGCTAAATATCTAAATTAAATGTACAAAACAAATTTACACTTAAAACTTAATTTAAAAAAGTTGAACAGTTGGTTTCATAATTGTGTGATCTAATCAATCCAGTCTGAAGTGATTGTAGTCATTATGAAACAAAAAGTTGAACTCAAAATTAAAATAACTGTACAACATGTGCTTGCAGTGTAATATACATGATAAAAGCTCAGTCCATTAAAATAAAGTGAATGTCTCTGGAGGGTCAATGAGGGATACTGCATGGTACCTGAAACAAAGGAAGCATAGATTAATGCATTGTTTCTCAGTGAGAATTTAAATTAAAAAAAAAAGTGAAATCACAAGCTTAAAGATGTGTTGAAGGGACCAAGCTATTTTTTTGGGGGAGGGGGGCGGCACAGGTAAGAATATCCCTCTACCAGAAAAGTCCCAGCCAACTGAGCACAGGCAGCCACAGAAAGTTAAATCTTCCCCAAGCACTCGATAAGATCTGGTCCCAAGAGACTGCCCATAAGTTCAATACAACCAGCTCATGCAGTTAAAACTAAAATTTGCTCTTACTTTGCAGATTTGTACTTTTCCCGCACAGACTGCTGTTGATGAGTTGCAGCTCCAATAAAGGTTCGGTGTAAGTCAACAATGCATGGTTTCAGGTCTTGGAAAGTGTAGCCCGTGAGCTGAACTAGAGGTTCAGTCTGTTAAAGTTAGAAAGGCACAGGTGAAATGCTAAACAAAAGCAAACTTGCAACAGTATTTCTCTGGGGCGAGAGAGGAGAAAAAGAAAAAAAAAAACCCACACCAACAGTTCCATTTACAGCAGTAGTTGTAAACCTGCGGTCTGAGGACAGGGGGGTGGGGGGGATCTGTGACACAGGAAAGGGGGAGAAATGCTTCAATTCTGAGTTAAACAGTATACTGTATGTGCTCTTATGATTGAAGACAATCGATAAGATAATGTAACATTGAACATTTTAAAATGTTCTGTAAGTGTGCAGGAATGTGAAATTTTATTCATGGGAGCAGTTGCCAGTCAATTGAATTTAGAGAAGCTCCACCCATTTATTATTTTTATATTTGATTAATGCGTATGTGTATTTGTGGTACAAATCAAAACGGCTTAGGCAGAAGTACCGGCATGCCAATGATTGTGGGTTCACAGAAGTCAAAAGGTTAAGAACCACAGATCTAGAGCATTTCCTGTACACTTTCTGGTCAAACCTTTATACAGTGTGGCAGCAGTCCTTTAGGGCAGAGCAGGCTGGCCATTTAGTTCAGAAGAGTAGCAAGAACATTTCCATTCACCCAAAAATGAACACAGGGCAGTCCATTACCAACTTGGGTAGGAGGACATTTTCAACTTTAACAGTAACACATCCTGTGCATCTTGCTGAAGCAGAATGTATACACTATAGTAGTGGTAAATTCACAACCCTACATCCTGTTATGTACTTCATGGACAGCTTTCATAAACTCCAGATCTTTGGCCCCAAAGAGTGCCCAATTTGGTTTCATTTAGTATCCAATTGTACCCTCCAATGTATAAAATACTATTGCAAACAACTATTGACTACTGGAACTAATGCCATCCAACTGCACTAGTCCATTTGGCCTGTAAATGGAGTCCACAACCTACTTTTAAGTCAAATCACTGCCAAAACATGTGCCTCCATTTAAGTATCAGTGCCCATATACCAAGCCCACAACAAAAGCTTCGATTTGAAATGGCTTTTATTAAGCGCTCAAACAAGGAAACATAGCGAAGTCTGAGAAACTCCGCCATGTGTGTAACTGCAGTATAAAGGTATCAATGACCAGTTAGTCTACTACATGAACTCAGTGGCTGAGAAATGCATAGCCCACCCCCCATGCCACTCATGTATTTAAAGCCATTCTCTGGAAAACTGAATCCTACCTGTACCCGATTCTGGACATCTCTACTGGTTACTATACTTAATGGGCAATTGTAACCCCTCACTCCAACAGTGTTGGGGGTGGGGGGGGGGGGGGGGGGGGGGGGAGAAGAAAGGGTGTACATAATGATCTAGAGCAGGTGTGGCACTGTGTAGCATGAATATTTCCACCCAAAAACTAGATAGGCCTTCCAAAGGATATCCTCTAAGCAATTAACTAAAATTCAGTCAACACCATTCACAATGCAGATTTTCCTGAACACCACCCTGCAGTTGTACACTAGTTACTTTGAAACAAAACCATGTATTTATATGCAAGAACACCTATTCCCTGGCCATGGCAATTTAGTGTTGACACAAGAGATCAGAATTATGTTGCAGTGCACTGAAGCCACCAATAGCAATTGAGCTTGCATGTTTGCACAAGTCCAAAATCTTAGACATTTGCTCATGGCAAGCTGTAATGCTCAATTCCTATAAATAAAGCTCCCTCCCCATTCCCCAAGACAATATTAAGAAACCATACATACCCAAGGTACACAGGAGAGTGTGTAGTTTGCTAGAATAAATGCGGCAGAAGCAAGAACAGATGGAAGATACTTCAGGAAAGGATCCGCATCAATTAAGCTCAGCTCGCCAAGATACTGAAAAGGGAAAGCAGGATTAAAACCACGTTTCAAGAAATTTGAAAGCATGCAAGAAGCAGGTCATAAGATCTGGAAATCTACCCATGGGTTACAAAGCATGTGGCCTAGTGGCTAACCTGGACTGTATGACCCAGTTTCAACCCAGACTCATTCTCTGTAGGAAAGTCCCACAATATTCCCATGCCTAGTAAACAAAAGCTAGGCTATAGCAGTAGATGAACCCCTCACTTCATGTGTACAATCTTGGGACATCTAACCAGGTTCCTGTTCCGTACCATTTCTCCGCCAAGCTTGTGCCAATGTTTACAGAAACTTAGAAATTAGCAATAACCATTAGACAGGAATGGGCCTAGTAATCAAATGTCAGTACAGCTGATTGCAGCTGTCCCCTGCAAGCTTTGTTGCTTTTGTGAATCACAATGTACAGGTTTCAGTTGGCAAAGCATTACATCACATTCGGCTCTGAGCAGTTTATTTGGTTGCTGCGATAACCAATGTTTGAATCAATGCAACACTCCTTTAAGATGACAGAATATGGTAGGATGTCAGTGACCCATAGTAAGGCAACCTGGGTATCACATATGCAAGTGTTTTCTTGTGAACTAGCCAATACATGGTAAATAATGGTTATACCTGCTAAACTTTGGGACAACGGTGGCCGGAAGGAGCTAGCCAGCAGGGCTATTCAAGGGTTGTACTATTGGTGGTGGGGTGGAATACCATGTATTAGATGGTCCCATCGTGCACATTCCCATCCCCTTCATCAAATGTATCTAGAATGGAGTCCCACTGCATCAAGATTAGTTTTTTACATGGTCTCCTATATTCTACACGACATACTGTTGTGCTTTTGTCCAGTCCACACTGTAGAACTGTTGCGCCATTGAGTTAATGGTGGCACGTGAGGATTTCCAGTGTCTAGTTAATAGGAGCTTTGCTAAAAGGAGAGTCAAATCTATTAAATGTGTGGTGTCTTTGCAGCTTTGGGAGGGGTGTTGAGGAAATGGACCCAGAATATAATGTTTAAATAAATGTGTGCCAATGATTACGGCCTGTTAAGTTGTGGAGCAACTCTACCCCCAACCCCTGACCAGTAAATTAAGCCTAGAGCATGTCCTCATGTGTGGAGTCTGCATCTGTGAACTGGCATCGGGGCAATGTACTGTAGCTGCAGGGAACATCACATTGAGCCTGTGTGGTGTGAGGAATGCTCAATGTAGTATCAGGAACTGTATAAACCTAGATCTTGTATTGCAGGAGTGTATCTAGGCACATTTCAGGAGAAAGCTCCATTCTTTCAGTAAGTCCTGTGTAGGTCCGCTTCCCATTAAAATTTTAATAAAGTGTAGATATTTGGAGGTGTGCAGGGAGACCGCTATAGCCACCAAATAGGGTGCCTGCCATGTCCCATTGTTTGTGGCTCTGTCCCCTCTGGTGCCCAGTATTCATGGACTTAGGCCAAACCCTGGCATGGGTGAGAAACTGTCAGGAAGTCAGTGAGTTTGTGTAAAGTCTGTGCAGGACATTAGGGTGCCTTGTTGAAGTGGTCTCCCAGTGTTCTTGGCCCATCTTGTTCCCAAAACGCAACATGCTAGCCGATCAGGTGCCTATAGATAATGTCCACACAGCTGAACATTTGGAGTGTCTGTTAGAAAGGGGGGGGGGGGATGATGTCTGAGGAGTTTGTGTGCTGTACTGCCTTCTTCCTGCATGTAAGGGTCATGTCCATCAGGTTATAATTTGTGGTGGGTGCAGCAGGGCAAGGGCATGACAGCCGGTGCAGCAGCCCATGTTGGAGCATGTCACCGGTGTACTCCTCCAAATTGTGGCCAGCTAGCCAATATGAGAGCCCTTGTAATGGACCAGCTATGCAATAGGCTTGACAATTTGGGGCTTCCAGTAATCCCTCATCTAACGGTCACTGTAGTTTGACACTCCAGCATCTCCTGCCGCAAATCAGGTCTATTAATATGGAGTAAATAGATTTAAATGTTTGGGCCAGAACAACAATAGTTAGGTTTGTAAAATAGTACAATAAACGTGGCTGCAGTACCATTTATGTCAATGATAGTCAACCAACCACGGACAGTGGAAGTGTGGACCAAAAGGTTACCTGATACTGCTTTATCTAGGTTGCTTGCTAGTATGTTGGGTTGCTCTGTACAGGTGAATACCAAGGTATCGAAAGCAGGTTGGAGCTACCTTAAGGTGGAGAGCCCCAAAGCTCACAATCTGATCTGTGTACGTATCATTAAAGGATAAAGTATACGATTTGTTGGCATTAGCCTGCAGACCAGAGAGATCACTGAATTCAGATAATATATCTGTGGCCATGGCCTGGTTGGTTTGTACATTTAATACAGAATTATATTGTCTGCATAGAGTGATAGCTAGTGGACTGTGCGGTTTAGTGTAATGCCCCAACTATCTGCAGTGTGCCAAGCTGATTGCCATTAGTGAACATAAAAGTACACAAGATGTAGCCTCCAATATGCACACTGAAAAACCATTCACAAATCCTGAATGTTTACAATAACACTGAAACTCTTAAACACTTTCTTTCCTTGACCTAGTAATTCCAGAGCTTGCTACAGATGCACGGTCCAATACTAAGGGATGGGATGAAGTGTTGCTATGGTAGCCCTGCTAAACTGGATACCCACCAGGAGGTTAACTGCTGAGAACCGGACTTGCAGGTCCTCAAATTTAAAGTAATGACTCACAGCAAAGGTACCTCTCCACAGGAGGATCAACAAGGACTGATCAGAGTCAGCTAGAATTAGTGCTCAAACTTCCAAAAAGGCAATCTGGGAGATAGCCAGAATATCAAGTAGTCTGGAAAACTATACCTTAAGCTGTATTTATAACTGAAGTATGGCAGTAATTCTTGATTCCAGCCCAGGGCAGTGATACAATAATTTCTACATCTTGCATACTTTAAGGTAATAAGGCAATCTAAGATGAATCATTGTGGCATGGTTCTGTACCCAACAGCACTATATAGAAAACTTCATTAAATGGAGTAATCGTAACAGATCTTATTTATGGTACTTAAAAGGCAAAGTGGTATATCTATATAGGTACACTCAATATCTTTAATTAAACCAAGCCTGTGTATAACAGGTGTTCATGTCATGTTCCTAACCAGCACTGCATAGAGCTATAGGTTCTACTGCAATACAGATGCCAATCAATAGTCAGCTGAAGTCTCTGCATCTACCTGCATCACCTCAAAGGTACATTTATTCAAATATGTTCAGATCTGTGGCCATTTCAAGCAGGTGATCAGCAATCACTCAAAGCAGAAACCACAACAGCCAGACTACTCTTAACCGCTACCCTAACATTTCTGGGTCAGATGGGACAATGCATAGCTTAAGTGAAGAGAAAGGCTACTAAATTAGGGTCTTCTTGTAGACTACCATAACGTCACACAAAAGGAAATCCTGTTATATGATTAGAGGTGCAGTAGGTGGTGATGTCTTGCCATGTGCAATACAATAAAAGTGGAATTTTCCACTTATGGGTAAAGTCCTTGAGAATTAGGACTCCAAGCTATTCATACCAGCTAAATAAAGTGACTGTCAATTTTACTTCTAAAGTGTTCAGATACCCAAGCACGGTGCTTGCCAGAATTGCGGCTTAACAGGTGAGCGATGATGAAGTAGCACACTACTTACCCACAATACAGAAAGAACCCAACATGGACGAGCAAGGGCTCGAATGGGCCACTGCCGTTCAGATCTAGCAGAGTGTGTAACCCCAGTATTTATTTAAATAAAAAATAAACCCCCCCCCCCCCCAGACAATAATTCAAGTAGACATTTCTGACCACCAAGGCACGATACTTCAGACACTTCTGCACCAACCAGGGTATGCCAGCCTGAAGCTTATCCAGACTGGTGTAGGTGCCAACAGTTACACAGGAAGACAACTTAAGCCCAAATTTGAGGATTTGGCACAGGGCAGCACAGCAAGTAATCTTGCTGCCCTGCCAGGCATCAAAGCAAAAGTGCAGAAATGTGTGATACCTATGGGATATGGTGCATTACTGTCCTTGCCCTTCACGCTGGTGCTGTTTTGGCAACCTAGTACCAACGCAGGCACCATGGTTCGAGGGTGTCTGTTGTAGGCAGGATTGTTTGTGCATGAAGGGGTACCTTCATGCACAAAAACACTCCTGGGTGTTTTTTTCCCTCTGCTCTGCAGAATGTAGCACACAGGACAAAATAAGGAGAAATTAAGATCTCATTGCACCTCCCCTGGAGATGTGAAAGGTTGGCACATCCCCAGGTTTATAGGCGCCTGTAAATCTGGAGGATCCGTCATAATTCGTGTTGAATGGGAAGACCCACCACAACGCCCATGAAATGCATCCCTGGTGCAGATTAAGGCAGTGATTTGCGCTGTCTTCCCGTTCTCCATATCTAGGTCATTCAAAGTTAGGCAGTGGCATTGTGTGGTCTCATATGGTTGAGGTTTGCGCTGCTGCTGTACCACTGAAAGCGATGCAATGGCAGCGCAAGCATCATGAAGTGTGGTGGTTTGACATGGTCACATGGCTTATAATTTAATGCAATTTAAAGAAAGATACCCATGCTCTTACCATACATAAGCTCTCAACTTTAGGACTGACATGCTGGTGTAGAAAGTACTGTGCAAAAAACTGCTGTATTGTCGGTGCTGCCAAGTCAAACGATAATACTTTCAGAACCAAGTGTTCCATCTTCAGCACTTGTTTTTTTGTATAAGTGTCATCTGTGATGTAAACAAATTCGGCGACTTCTGGAGGGTAGATTTCTTCAAATTTTCTAAAATTAAAAGAACCACGTTACAAATTATGGACTACACCAACTCCCCCAACGAACTATCATCCAAGTAAATGCTGCTTTGTGCTACATGTCACTTGATTTGGGGGAATGGGTATGGCATATCGGACTATGTAGAAGGCTCACATGAGGGCCACCAGCATCCGTTACCCTAGAGATACAGGATTCTTGACCATCAGATAAACAATGATTGTGTATCTAGCACATACAATGGCCAACATACATAGAAATGGGGCATTAACTAACCCATGCATGCTCGCAAAACTTGTGGCAAGGGGCTCAAAATGGTACCAGCACACCAGAGGACCCCCAATGTCTGACTGTAGCCTACTGTAGGTCAGTACTCAACTTTATATCCAAAACCAATCAAACACATGCAAAGTTACTGTATTAGTTCCTCCTGCCCGTTACTGCAATTGACCACTTTGATCAGAAAAAGGCTTCAGGCCAAAGTTCACAAAACCCCTTAAGTTTGCTCCAACATCCCTTTGTATTCGGGGATCAGTTTAACACATGTTTACTGAGCTGCCAATTCTTGAATGAATTCAAGCCATTGGGAATTGCTCATTGCATCCCAATCCATCGTTATTTTGCACACCAGGTCACTCCGAAATGTGGTATTCAGATAATCTGTCATAGAAGTGTTAAACTTATCTAATCACTATTTCAACCACCACATTTAGAGACCAGTAGCTGTAGACGCAGGTTAACAACGAAGAAACTAATAAGGGGTCACTGGTAACTGAAGAATTGCCACTGCAGCATAACTGAAGGCCCAGTATAGTACAAGTGGAGCTTAAAAATTCCACTTTGCGTACCAACATTTCAAGAAAAAGGTAGCCCAGGTAAAATAACCCAATACGTGGATGCTACAGAATCTAAGAAATATCAAAAAGGGACCATTGACAAAAACCAAATACTTACGAGGCTAGCAACATAGCAGCAGTTCCAACAAGCTGGAGTTTCCCTCGCAGGACAGACATGGAGGACAGAAAGCGGTCTATGTAATTCACAGCTAGATACAAAGTCTCATTTTGCAATTTATATTCTTCACCAACTTCCACCAGCCAGTCAACAAGGATGGCCCTCATATTGTTCGTGATATCTGGCTGTTTCTTCATGTAACCTGCTTTAGGTTTACATTTTATCTGTAAAACAAAATCAATCCAGCTAAGTCATGGTCTCGAGTTAAGACAGTGGTTGTATGTTAATTGTCAAATAATGCAGTTCTCCGAAGCAGTTGAAGTACACATTTAAAAAAAAAAAAGGAAAATTAATAGGTTGGCTCTTTCGGTCACCAAGACCCAGCATTGAACTTTTAGAAAAGTTGAAAGCCACCTACGTGGCAGTACCAAATACTTGACATGGCTATGAAGACTAAAAGCAGTATAAATATACTCCTATAATACCTTGCATTAATGACTCTGCAATCAACACCACGTGGGTAAATTCATCAGTTGAACAGGAAATGAACCTTACATTAATTGCCCACTTCATGTAAATAGGACCAGAGGGCTAATAACCATCGACATATCACCCTTACTACTGATTGGCAGTATAGCAATGTGTAGCTAAAACTGCCACCTTTAGCCACTTGATACCTCCATCGGAATGTAAATGCTACATTTCACACTAAGAGGGAGAATAAATAACCCAAAAGGTCTGTTAAAAAAAAACAAACAACCAGTTGCACGAGCAATAGGGCCAGTTCAACCCATTAATACTGCATGGTAAGCAAACCACCTTCAGAAGCAGTGAAGGTTACAGTACTTTGGGGCTGCAATTAATTGAGATCAGGCCAAGTTTAAGACGCGTCAAATATTCAACATATCCTTGTGGATTTCAGGCCAAAGCACTGATCACTCAAGATGGATTATTTACCTCCATCTCCCTGAGGTAGGCATGAATGTCTTCTGCATAGTCTGGAACTTCATTCGCGTTCACTGGTTTATCTTCACCTTCATGTACCACGGACATGTCCAAAACCATTGGTGAATCTGAAGAATGCAAAAGGGAGGGAGGCGCTTTAATGGATCCTAGTCATTCGTTCAAATAATAGTGTACATCACTTGCTAAATGTAAATCACTTAATATCCAAAAGCATATGTTGACAATGTTATGTCAAATATAGTGCTACATCTTAAGGATCTCATAAGAAGGACTATGTTATGTTACACTTTACTGAAGCGGTGGCTTTCAATAGCAACGTGTGAAGTCCAGGTCAAGAGTAAATTATACAATGTTAGTTGACAGAGTGCAAATAAGGGGGGCGGCGGCTAAAAGAGTAGAAAAGCTTTAGGAGCTAGATTTTTTAAATGCCAGGCAAGTCCCATCATCTGTGTATGGCATTTTCCAGCTTACTTTTTTACTAATGTGGCAGCTGACTTCCAAAAGAAATCAAGGCCCTTGTAACATGGAAAGATTGCCCTACCCTCTTAAAGCCATGACCATTACAGTAAGACACCAAGCCAGAACTAACTTCTTGCGCTCACATTAAGCCAAACCATGAGATTGAGAAAAGTGTTAAGGTAGCCCCAATAAGAAGGTCTCCAAATCCCACAGCAATTTGATATTCACCAAGCGCAAGGCATTGAAGCGTGGCACAAGACGCACCAAAACTAACGTCCATTGAACATTCTATTGGTATAGGTGCCAGAGGCTTCCTCTGTCCGAGGGAGGTTACTCCTGAAGTTAAATCCAGAAGGTTCTCCTGCGATGTGCTCTTCTTAAGGGCGGTGGGCCTCTTGCGACTTGCACCATCAGGCTCATCCACGTGTATAGTGAAAGCAGGCTGTTTGCTGCCTGCTTTCCCAGCTGCAGCCTTTCCATAGTTCTCATCATTGATGCCTTGAAGGCCAAGTACCTGAAAAGGAAGAAAAGTAATGTCAAATAGACTACTATAGAAGTGCATGAGTCATACTTGGGACATGTTCCAAGAATCTATAACCACTCTACACAATGAGGCTTGCATGCATTATTTAACAAGTCTCATAACTAGCAAGTGGACATGTGCAAAATTGAAAATGTAGGATGCCCTTCCAGGACACAGGACTGATCTCTATCACTAGCAAATTTAGAGTACAGTAAAAAAAAAAAATACTTAAACTGCAAGAAGAATAGAATTGAATGGAATTCTACCATGCTGACTTAGTTAGATGATGTGGTGGTAGAGGTGAGGTGCTGCATAGCTCATCCGACAGCCAATGTGTGCCATAGGTAGGATTATGTTGTAGAAGTTAACTATGATTTCACAGGATTTGTACCTGGAAAAGTAATAGTTTTATGTTTCCAGACTTATACAGAAATTAGTCACAGTGCAAGCAGTCCAGAGTCCACATAAGGTTGCAGTAGCCCCAGGGACCCTTGGTTCCAGGGGAGATAAGGGAAAGAGAATGGCTTTCTTTAAGAAAGCAGGTGATGGACACCATACTGATGAATGTAAAATGAGACTTCCATACCAAGAAATTGTCTTCAACTGAAGTCAGGATGGGAACTGGATACTGAAAGGCAATTATACATGAACTTTATTATAGAATGCAAACCAGGGCACATTCTAGCCTAGGAGGGTGTAGGGGAGCTGGGTTGTGGTTGCAGTACTCCTTTTTGCCTGATTTTTAGATGCAACTTTTGACTGAAATGCACTGTTACTGCTTACCAGGTCCCCAGTTCCAGAGTCCCTTCCCTAAAAGGAGACATGTTATCTAAGTGACTAGACCCTTCCGCTCTTTAAGTCCCTAGTATATGGTACCCTTGGTACCTAGGGCATAGGTACTGAAGATGGCTCCTCAGAGCTGCAGCACAACTTGTGCCACCCTGAGGGACCCAGCAACAACCTTATGCAGACTGCATGACAAGGTGCTTCCAAAATTGAAGACATGGCACACAGCCCGTGTTCCATATACCCCAACACTGCAGACAATATATACAAGTCACTCCTGTAGCAGGCCTTACAGCCCTAAGGCTGTGTGCATTATATTACATGTAAGGGCATATATGCATGAGTAAATATGCCAGTATGTGTTGATTCCTAGACACAAAGTGTACATAGAAGCCATTGTAAATGTTTGTATTGAACACTGGTCAATATGAGTTCCCCACAACATGATGGCTTTCCGAATCCTGGCATGTTTGGTAACAAACATACCAAAACCAAGCTGTAAGGAAATGCCTCCTTGGCATGGTTACCCCCCGACTTTTTGCCTTTGCTGATGCTATGTTTTGAATTGAAAGTGTGCTGAGGCCTGCTAACCAGGCCCCAGCACCAGTGTTCTTTCCCTAACCTGTACTTTTGATTCCACAATTGGCACACCCTGGCATCCAGGTAAGTCCCTTGTAACTGGTACCAAGGGCCCTGATGCCAGGGAAGGTCTCTAAGGGCTGCAGCATATCTTATGCCACCCTGGGGACCCCTCACTCAGCACAGACACTGCTTGCCAGCTTGTGTGTGCTGGTGAGAACAAAACGAGTAAGTCGACATGGCACTCCCCTCAGGGTGCCATGCCAACCTCACACTACCTATGCAGTATAGATAAGTCACCCCTCTAGCAGGCCTTACAGCCCTAAGGCAGGGTGCACTATACCATAGGTGAGGGCACCAGTGCATGAGCACTGTGCCCCTACAGTGTCTAAGCCAAACCTTAGACATTGTAAGTGCAGGGTAGCCATAAGAGTATATGGTTTGGGAGTCTGTCAGTCAAACACGGACTCCACAGCACCATAATGGCTACACTGAAAACTGGGAAGTTTGGTATCAAACTTCTCAGCACAAAAAATGCACACTGATGCCAGTGTACATTTTATTGTAAAATACACCCCAGAGGGCACCTTAGAGGTGCCCCCCTGAAACCTAATCCAACTACCCGTGTAGGCTGACTAGTTCTAGCAGCCTGCCACACTCGAGACATGTTGCTGGCCACATGGGAAGAGTGCCTTTGTCACTCTGTGGCCTGTAACAAAGCCTGCACTGAGTGGAGATGCTAACACCTCCCCAAGGCAGGAGCTGTAACACCTGGCGGTGAGCCTCAAAGGCTTACCCCCTTTGTTCCAGCACCACAGGGCACTCCAGCTAGTGGAGTTGCCCGCCCCCCTCCGGCCACGGCCCCACTTTTGGCAGCAACGGAGGGGATAATGAGAACAAGGAGGAGTCACTGGCCAGTCAGGACAGCCCCTAAGGTGTTCTGAGCTGAGGTGACTAACTTTTAGAAATCCTCCATCTTGCAGATGGAGGGTTTCCCAATAGGGATAGGAATGTGACCCCCTCCCCTTGGGAGGAGGCACAAGGAGGGTGTACCCACCCTCCGGGCTAGTAGCCATTGGCTACTAACCCCCCAGACCTAAACACACCCTTAAATTTAGTATTCCCTGAACCTAAGAATTTAGATTCCTGCAACTTACCGAAGAAGACTGCTGAGCTGAAAACCCCTGCAGAAGAAGAAAGAAGACACCAACTGCTTTGGCCCCAGTCCTACCGGCCTGTCTCCTGCCTTCTAAAGAAGCCTGCTCCAGCGACGCTTTCTCCAGGACCAGCGACCTCTGAATCCTCAGAGGACTGCCCTGCTTCAAGAGGAACAAGAAACTCCCGAGGACAGCGGCCCTGTTCCAAAAAGACTGCAACTTTGTTTCAGAGGAGCAAATTTAAAGACCCCTGCAATCCCTGAAAGAAGCGTGAGACTTGCAACACTGCACCCGGCGACCCCGACTTGACTGGTGGAGAAACAACACCTCAGGGAGGACCCTCCGGCGACTCAGAGACTGAGTAACCAAAGTTGTCCCCCCTGAGCCCTCACAGCAACGCCTGCAGAGGGAATCCCGAGGCTCCCCCTGACCGCGACTGCCTGACTCTAAAATCCCGACGGCTGGAAAAGACCCTGCACCCGCAGCCCCCAGCACGTGAAGGATCGGAACTTCAGTGCAGGAGTGACCCCCAGGAGGCCCTCTCCCTTGCCCAGGTGGTGGCTACCCCGAGGAGCCCCCCCCCCCCTTGCCTGCCTGCACCGCTGAAGAGACCCCTTGGTCTCCCATTGAATCCTATTGCAAACCCGATGCTTGTTTGCACACTGCACCCGGCCGCCCCCGCGCTGCTGAGGGTGTACTTTGTGTGGACTGGTGTCCCCCCTGGTGCCCTACAAAACCCCCCTGGTCTGCCCTCCGAAGACGCGGGTACTTACCTGCTGGCAGACTGGAACCGGGGCACCCCCTTCTCTCCATTGAAGCCTATGCGTTTTGGGCACCACTTTGAACTCTGCACCTGACCGGCCCTGAGCTGGTGTGGTGACTTTGGGGGTTGCTCTGAACCCCCAACGGTGGGCTACCTTGGACCCCAATCTTAACCCCGTAGGTGGTTTACTTACCTGCAAAAACATTACTTTACCTCCCCCAGGAACTGTGAAAATTGCACTAAGTGTCCACTTTTAAAACAGCTTATTGTGTTTTATGTAAAAAGTATATGCTACTGTGATTATTCAAAGTTCCTAAAGTACTTACCTGCAATACCTTTCAAATGAGATATTACATGTAGAATTTGAACCTGTGGTTCTTAAAATAAACTAAGAAAATATATTTTTCTATAACAAAACCTATTGGCTGGATTTGTCTCTGAGTGTGTGTTCCTCATTTATTGCCTGTGTGTATGTACAACAAATGCTTAACACTACTCCTTTGATAAGCCTACTGCTCGACCACACTACCACAAAATAGAGCATTAGTATTCTCTCTTTTTGCCACTATCTTACCTCTAAGGGGAACCCTTGGACTCTCTGCATACTATTCCTTACTTTGAAATAGTGCATACAGAGCCAACTTCCTACACAAGCCCTCACTGATTCCAGTGATTGATTTAATATATGCACACAGTGCACTTTAAAAAAGGTACCTGCTGAAAATCTGCCAACTACTAGTGTGTTAACCGACTGGTCCTGAACAGTTAAGCCACCACAGACTGGTTTCTGCCCCCCCCACCCATGATGCCAGCTGGAGCTCGAGGGCCACAGACAACCTCTGACCAGTGCAGGCTTTTCACCTCACGCAGGGTGGACATTTCTGGGCAGGAAGCTTTGAAGGCCTTGCTCCCTTTGTATTGCAACCCAGTTATCTTCAAATGGCAGAGATGACCAGCCCTCCTGCCCTGACCCCACTTTTGACAGGAGCACAGGCAGGAACATTAGGCAGATTAGGTGTACCCACTTCATGCCAGTTCCACCACTAAGGTGGAAATGGACACTACATTTTAAATTCCACCATCTTGTTTGGAAGCAATTATGCCACTTGGGTTAGGGTTATGCCCACTTCCCAACAGAAGTGGTCATAAGGATGTAGTCACTGTGATGGTGGGCAGTCCATTGGATATCACCCGGCACCGACTGTAACACCCCCAAACCACAGAACTCAGATTTTGACAATCTAAGACGACCCAGACAAAGAGTTGCACTTGCAGAAGAGGTAAAACAAGCAGCTGACCATGCCAGACTGCCTTCCTACCTTAAAGGACTCTGCACAAAAAGTCAGCTTGTCCTGCCTTCAATAAGTACTCAAGTCTCCTCTGGGCACAGGATTTACCCAGCAACAAGAACTCCAAGGAAACTATTGTAGCTGCGGGAGCCACAGAAACCGAACACCTGAAGTGACCACTGCAGGTGACGTCCATAACTTGAGGTAAAGCCAACCAACAGTGCCAATGTGGTTCCACAGCTGTCCAGAGACTTAGTCCAGTGTGTTATCACCCATCTTGGACTCAGACACCTGCAGCCTCTGCACGCAGACCCCCTCTCCCACAGCCTGGTGGAGAGAGAAACTCCAACACATCTAGCACACACTGCACCCATTGCACCTGACCACAACCGAGGTGGGTCAATGGTGCCAACAACTTCACCCCAGCTCCCCTGAGCTTAAGTCCAAACCTGCTGGACTGACAACTGCAGCCTCACAGGATCACCTGACCTCTAGTGCTCTTGGGCATGAAAACCTGAGACACCTGCATCTGTCACCCCAGGTGACGAGGACCAAAGGTGCACTTATGTCCCCATGCACCCCAAGTCTATAACCTACCTGTTTGTCGTCCCTGACTGGGTTTCCAGCCAGTTTGTCACTAGATCCATCTCATATAGTTAACCATTGGTTTCCATTGCCTTACTGCATCTCTGCACCGGGTAGGACCTTTTGGTGTGGTTCTGATCAGTGCCCAGTACTTACCTTTGCTCCCTGAGCTCGGCCCTGCAAGTCTGTTACCCTTGTGTTTGCTGAACATTGAGAAGAACTATGAAAATTGCATTAAGTGTTGATTTGAGACTGCAAGGTATTTATGCTTAAAAGTCTACTAACCTGATTACAAAGTTTTTGTGTTTGAAACATATCAAAAGATTTATTTTTCTAACTTGGTCTCAGATTTATTCTTTGAGTGCCTCTCCTTTATTCCCTCTGAGTACAAATACCTAGCACTACCCTCCAATAAGCCTAACTGCTCAGCCACACGACCACAAAATAGGGCTTGAGTCCCATCTACTGGTGCCTCTGCAAAACCAATTGGGGATCCACTGGACTTTGCATTGTACTTTGGTTTCGTGCACTGTATAGACAGCCAGCCACCTACCAACAAATAGCAGACCATGTGCACCCTTCTTTACCAAGCACAACTGCCAGTTCCCAAAGCTGTGGAAAACACAATTTGGTGATAGCACAAGTCTTGTACTTGTTGCCCAGAGAAGTGTCTGACCTCTGCAATTCAGTTTTCCAACTTGTACACCACCACCCCCACCCTCCAACCACATCGGAGTCCACACTCCATTTAAGTGGGACAGTGACAGCACATGTGTATGCAACCTTTGCATGAGAGAGGGGTAGGTGTTAGTGGCGAACCAGGAATCCATTTTGAATTCCTGCAACAAGTGATACCCAATATGAGGTGCTGGGGACTCGGATCAGCGTGAATTGCACAGCTTCTCACAAGCATTCTCAAGATACTTTATATTGGAGCAGACACTATTGGATGATTGGTGACAGATGGTCCCCTTGGTAGGTGTAGGGAACACACTTGCCTTTGCCTACCTCAATATTCACCAGCGGTCTTAAGCAAATGTTGAGGGAAATAGGAAAACATCTTGGTGTTTTGGATCTTCCCTGTCAAAGAAATACCATTTCCAACCCATGTTCCTGCTGACATGGAAAGTCAGAGCCTGGCGTGATCCAGCCTGGGGGAAAACAAACCTGCTAAAATGCAGTCTCCAAGCTTGACTTGTGAAATACACACTTCCTGTCTGCACCTGACAAAGCATGGGGTTAAATCCCTCAGTCACATGCCAAAAATCAAACAAGACTCTTTTGGTCCCACAGATGAGGCAAACGCTTGTGGTCACCAGCTACAAACTTCTGTTGCCAGGTTAGGGGGGGGGAACAACCACCTGAAACTACACCTTGCAAACACTGCAGGAGAAGGGCACTGGAGACAGCCATGCATAATCTCCCTAGGAAGGAGGGCCTCCAAGAGATGTGCGATAGGAGAATGGCCAGCCACTAAGCTAGGGAAGGATCTGCATTGCCCGGTCATTGGGGACCTTGTTTCCTGGGTCCAGCTACAGTGAACTGCCAGACTTCCCAGATCTGTGCTTACAGGCTGGGCCCTGCCCATCTCACCCTATCCAAGTGAGGACAATAAGTGACCCCTCAAGACAGTCCAACTCAAATAAATTGTGACTCTGCACTACACGAGAAGACTCACCAGTACATTCAAGTACTGTCAACCAAAGCACCACTGCCTGGGAGAGCTAGGCACTTAAGACGTCCACAGTGCCACCTGGGTGGGTTCTTCATTTGATGGTTTGAGCATACCCTCCTTGCAAGGACAGGGGTCAAAGATATGTAAGGCCATGTACTTGTGTCAGAAGGGTCGGGGCAGACCAAGCACAGTTGTGCCCAAGAACTCTGCAATTCACACTAGTAGAGGGGCTTTCATACTGGGTAGAGCTAGTAAAAACATTTCAGTGAACTACAAGTAAAAAACAAGGTGACTAGAGACTTTCGAGGAGTTGCCTTTGGGACCCACAGTTAAGTAAAGCCCCGGAACACCCATGGCAAAATTGGTTACAGTATGAGCCAAATTGCTACTGGACACATCCTTACAGTATTTGGAGTTTTACACTAAATCTACATTGTAGAAGCTAGAAGATGCTACTCCAAATGTTTCCATAATATAGCATGATCCAGTTAATTTGCCCAGGAAGCTGCAATACAAAGCAGTTTAAAAAAAAACACACACACCTTACATTTGAAAGCAACCCCAGAAAACATCTTAACGACGGGTATTGTACGCGTTTAATATGGTGAGCCCCCTTAAAGTGAATGGAGAATGAGGTGTTTAGAGGGTGACCGCTTTGAAAGGAGGGTAACCCCACAGAGGACTGGAGTCATTTTGTTGAGGTGAAAGTATGAAGAGTGCAACCACCATCAAATGAGGGTGAGGTGACATACATGCTATGTGAGATTAGTTTAAGAAGGCGCGTTAAATTTGAGTACACTAATCTGAAACTGTTTAGTCCCTGCATGTTCCTACATGATTTGAACAAGATTGCGTACATGTAGCCAACACGTATTGTCAAAAAAAAAAAAAATGTTACTCAGGCTAAAAATGGAGTAAGAGACACCGGTGTTTCTCCAGCGCAGTGGGAATCCGCACACATTCTAAAAAGGTTAACCTGGTGTAGACACCCCACTCCTTTGTCATTTCAATTGAAAGGGATGTAACCCTAGATTTAGGCATGCACCGGCTATTGGACATAGCCGAAACTTGCCACAAGATGCTGTCGGGGTACTCACCCATTTAAACGGGACTGACAGTTTCCTTTCTGGAAAAGGAAGAAAGCTGCTTATCTTTTGAGAGATAACGTTAAGGTGCTGGGAGGCTGTTTTGCTTGAGCATCAGACGTGTATTTGCCTTCTAACTTTCTGTACCAGGAAATGCTTTACTGTGTTTGAAACAGACTTTCCCTGGCGCTATGTGCGAGGGCCAGAGTAGTGCGTGTATCTGGCCTTCTATAACAGTGTAGCATAGGGGGAGTGCGTTTAAACTATATACGAATATATACAGCGCTCACTACCCCTGAGAAGGCACTGAAGCGCTATACGGCGAGTAGAGCGCTACTCGGAGTAATTGGCTATTGTTAATGATGAGTAGAAGCTTTCGCTTCTATCGTTACAAACGCACAGATCTACTTAGGATTAGCGCGCAGGAAGGAGAACTCTTCGTGCAGATGGCTACCACCCTTGGGTGAGATCAGTTTTTTGGAAGGGGGGCACGGTGTTAAAAATTAGACTTTATGCCAAGGTAAGCGCATACATGCTTTCGTAGCCAGGAGGTACGAGCAGTTGATCACATGGGCAGGTGTTACCTTATCGTCTTAAAACACTGCATGCGGTTAGCGTAAGAGTGTGGTCACTTGGCAGGCCATTCTTTTTAGGTAGTCGCCGGGCGGAGTGGGCACACATGCATGGCAGATATTTATATTTAGAATAAGGAATTGACTGCGGTGCAGAGAGAGGAATTGAGAAAATGAACAAGGGTGCAAACGTTTAGGAATCTAGAAGGTGTGTAGAGACTCAGCATTTCTTAACGCTAATGCGATCCAGCAATGTACTGAGTCCCAGATGGTTAGCGCGGAAGGACAGATAGCGGGCGGGTCCGTAGAGGACAATGCAAACCAGACGGCTGTGGCCGCCAAAAGCGGCTCAGCTGCTGGTTGTCAATTGAGTTACAGGAGCAGTGCGCGCGGCCTGCCTGCAAGTACCCCCAGATCAGACGGATCACACCACCAGTCTGCTCCCCCTTTACGCCAGATAACTCACGTCGGGAACTTGCTTCCTAGGTACACCACCGGGAGCTATGTACAGACACACACGGAGACTTAGACGCTCTAAAGAGACAATCAATGGTTGGCACAGAGGAAAAACCTGGCCTGCTCATCAACCTTTAGACTGCAGTAAGTGAGTCCTTCTGCAGCGCCCCATGGCAGAGTGAACTGAAGAGCGGCCGTGCATCCCGGACACGATCTCTTAAGTAAGGAAGTACTACTACTGACCTGCTGAGGCTGCTGCCGGCTGCTCCTCTGCGGTTGCACCCTGGCCACGCGGTTATTCTGCAACACGCCCAGCACGACTCGACCGCCGGCGGCGCCCAGGGCTGCCCCGTTCTTGCCCGGCTGCACGTTCTCTTGATTCTCGTCTCGCACCTCCGAGGCCATTTGCGTGAACATGGTGCGGCCGGCGTAGGTCTTGGGCAGCGAATGCGGAGAGAAAAGAGTTAAAGGAGCAACAGGAAAGTAACAACATGCGGACCCCGCAACCGCGGGATCGTAGAAAAAGGAAGCGTAGGTCCTTGGGTGGGATGGATCAGGTGCTGTGCATGGCGGTAATGCAGAGCACCTACGCCCCGGAGCGGCGCGAGCCTGGGATCCGTGCGGTGCTCCCCTGCAGCGGGCTCGCGTCTCTCGGTGCGCTCCGGGGTCTAAGCGCGCGATCTCCCTCGGCTTCAATCTCTACTTTTAGCGGCTCCTGCACTTTCTCCTTCTTCCTATGCAGGGCAGCTGCATTCTGAATTCAAGTAGCCCGCGACTATTGAAACGGGCCAATCGCAGCGCCGTGGCGATGACGTATGCTTTGGTACGGCAGCCCGTGTGGTTCTAAACGAGCGAGAGCGATGACAAGGGAGAGAAGCGCGGATTTTGAATGAGTTGGTGGCAGCTGCCGAATGTAGTACGTGCGACGTCACGCACGCCAGGGAGGGCGCCGGCGCAGTGTTGCATTAATCAGAGAAAGAATTCGACAAGGATTTTGAAAGTGGTGAGGCTAGGAACTTTGAAGATAGCTCATATTTTCGTCTATATTCACATGCCATGGTTTTGAATTGATAAAAGTGAGATGTAGAAAAAGAATCCGGCGAATTTATTTTCCTCTTTAATTTGCAAAGAATTTGGGGGGGAATTCTAAGGTTGAAAGTTAGACTAAATTACACCTTCTGTTACAAAGTTGCAAACCTCAAGTTTAAATCTGGAACGTGCCCCACATCGGATTTCTCACTTTTTGAATAGTTCCTATCCGTCTGGCTGGATAGGGAATCATTTGAGTAGTACCTCCATGCGTAGTCTGGTGGGGCTTTGCTGTTCTGTACTGATGCATTGAGCTACAGAAGTTACATGTGGAGCCTATATAAACCTTGGGGACTTTTCAATTGACCCTATACAAATCGCTGTTTGCGAAGTGTAGGCTTCGATAAATGTACACAATCATATAGTTTGGACGTGAAATGGGGAGCAAGGAAGGCACGTGGTCACATTTTGAAAGTATTTTTTTTTGTTATTTACATTCACAAGGTATTTAGACCAAATGTGAAAAAAACATATTGATTAACCTTGTATCTTCATGCAGCAAGCAAATAAAAGGAGGAGGGAGAAAAGAAAGAACATACCCTTTGTGCCCCTCACTGATCATGTTCCTTGCCTCATGCAAATTGAAACCACACTGAAGATATCAAAACAATACTGAGAAATTTCCTAGCTAGCGTGAAGGAAAGTTTCAATTCTATTAAGGACACGGAGGCGAGGATTATGCATGTCTCTCTTCAGTTTTATTTAACAGCCAGTTCAAAGTTCAACAAATTCAAGAAAAAAACTACAATACCCATGAAGCCAGAGTCTCCATGGTAACTAGTGTCTAATCGTTACTCTCTCCAACGATGTGTATATATATCCTTTGCTGTCGCCGTCCGCCCTCAACTTCACTGCGACAGGAAGTTAAGGCATCCTTAAGTTGTTGCTGTCTCCGATCCTACGAGAACAACGTAACATATTGAGCAAGATGACCGAGTCTCCCTCAAAAAAATTCTGAATAGTTGAAATAACTATACATTGTAGAGAATGCATTCCCCCTTCAGACCACAGTAAATATATGAAATCCACCACCAAGTTGGCAACAGTTCAAACCAAGGTTCATCATATAATCATTGTAAACATAGATACCACCTCCAATGGCGTAGTGTCCAAACAGCTCCCGGGCGAGAGACACATCACTTGTGTTGGGCGGGATAATCCTCGCCTCCGTGTCCTTAATAGAATTGAAACTTTCCTTCACGCTAGCTAGGAAATTTCTCATTCTATGTCAGGACCGGAGGAAAGGGTTATGCATGTTTAAAGCTTACTTACCACCAAAGAGGCTGCTTTGTGAATAGGTTTAAAATAAACTTTTTGAAGGTAGACTCTGACGACCAATCAACGGCGTTCATGATGTCTTCCAACCTACCACTTACCTGGACGGCATTGGAAGCCATGGCACCCTGAGTGGAATGTGCCCCAAATACATGTACATTGATGCCCGCTTCCATCAAAACCCATCGGATCCACCTAGCTATCGAAGGCGAGGAAACTGCCTTAAAGGGTTTCTTTATCGAAATCAACAATTGCCTTTCTCCAGGTGGTCAATGTTTGGCCGTCACCTCTTCGTATGTTTTCAGACATCTTACAACGCACAATTTCGATGCGTGTGGGAAATTGGATAGGTTACCAACCTGGTATTACACTTGGTCCGCCTGGATACAGTGAAAGTCACTCCCTCTGGGGAAAAAACCTCTGCAGATAGATCCAGGGCTCTGACGTCCGACACCCTTTTGCACAAGATGAGACATAGCAGCATAGCTAGTTTTGCTGACAATTCCTTCCGAGAGAGATACTGGCTATCCGGCCACGAGGATAAAAGACGCAGAACTTGATTGATGTCCCATAATTCAGAATACCTGGGTTCTGGAGGTCTGGAGGTCTGGATATTCATTAAAGCAATTTGCACACCCATGGGTGCTCCTGCACCGGGCAATTGCTCAACGGGGGATGTCCCGCTGAGATCGGCGATCAAAAATAATTTATCGAGAAATAAGATAAACCAGCCTCCGCTAGCTCTGCGAGAAAATTTAGGACATCCTGTAACTTTGGCCCCCATGGGATCGACGTGTTTTTCCATACACCAACAAATCCAGCAATTCCAGGCGTACCTGTACCGCTTGCATGTTCCCAGAGCCCAGCCCTGTCTAATGAATTTTTTAGCGTCCTTTGAAAGTCGGCTGTCTTCCCAGTGAGCCCAGAAATCTTCCAACCCATCAAAGAAAGATGGCCCTGAAGGACCAGAGTATGAAAGTGCCCCCGTAGTCCAGGAGAATTGACAGAGAGTCCAGGAGAAGAATTGGGAAGTTGCAAGAAAGCTCCAGCAGGGATGGAAACCACACCTGTGACCTCCAAAGTGGGGTTATCAGGACCACCGTAGCCCCCTGACAACGTACCTGGGCTGACACACTCAGAATCAGTAAGAAAGGGGGTAACGCGTAACCCTGGTCTCACCCCCAATCCTGCATGAACGCATCCACTGCTGCCGCCCCCGGGTCCAGGCGCCAGCTGAAGTACCTTGGTAACTGGGCGTTCCATCTGGACGCAAAGAGATTCAATGAACACGGACCCCAGCGCTTCACAAGTGCCAGAAAAAGCCCTCTGTCCAGCTGCCAATCGCTGGAGTCCTCCAGAAATCTGGAGTTCCAGTCAGCCAGAGTGTTCTGGGAACCTGGAAGGTACTCCGCTGTCACCGAAATTTGGTGCTGGAGACAAAAATGCCAAAAGTCCTTTGCCAACTCCTCTAGGGCTCTTGAGCGAGTGTCCGCTAGGTGATTCATGTACTGCACTGCGCACACATTGTCCATCCTTAGAAGGACAACGTAAGAGACCTTGTCCCGAGTCAGAGGTACTCCACCACTGGTTTGAGCAGTTTCGTGAAGCACCACGGTGCTGAAGATAGGCCGAAGGGGAGGGACGTGAATTCGAACACCTGCTCCCTCCAAAGAAATTGCAGAAACCTGCGATGGGGGCGAAAAATCGGGACCATCAGGTAAGCATTCTTGAGGTCCAGACGAATCATCCAATCCCCTTGTAATAGAAGATCCCTGAGCATATGAATGCCCTCCATTTTGAAGTGTCTGTAGACTACCCACTCGTTGAATGCTCAGAGATTGATAACCGGGTACAAGCCTTTGTCCTTTTTCTCTACCAGGAAGATATTGTTCACGAAGGCCCTGGGATGAAGGACAGACTTCGTATGGCCTCCTTTCGTAGGAGGTCCTGAACTTCCAAGTCTATCAGTGCGGAATCCACTGCCGTAAAGACCAAAGGTCTCGGAAGACATTCCTGGACCGGTGTTCCCCAGAACTCTATGTGAAAACCCATCACTGTCTGTAAAACCCAGGCATCTGAGGTTAAAAGTGCCCATTTGTGTGTGAAAAAGCGCAATCTCCCTCTGAGAATTTGAGGGCAAGAAAGGGTAATCCTTACCATTAGGGGCTCCTGGAGTGTTAGCTCCGCCACAGGCGTTTCTGCCTGCTCTGCTTTTCCCTCTACCTCAGTTGGGGAAGAAGGCACCTTGACGACCCTCCCGCCATCCATTATTCCTGTAGGTGTAGGTGTTGGGGCCTTGTTGATATAGGCGGCCGGAGGAGCGACCCCTGCCTCGTCTGACCCCCCCAAAAACCTTCCCAGGAAAATTTTTCTTTATGGAGGACTGTGCCTTGTCAAGTGCCAAAAAAGTGTCCACAAACTTGCCCAGTTCTTTGACGAAAGGATCGCCAAATAAGTTTCCTTGGGCGACCGCCCCTGCCTCTGAGTTAGAGAGTCCCCCCAGTTTGGGGTCTATCTTGATAAGTAAGGAAAGGTGCCTCTCTGCCAAGATAGCGCAGTTGGCGTTGCCCAGGAGGCAAACCGCCCTCTGGGCCCACCCAGCCACGACATCTGTCGGCAGGAGGGTGTCCGTGTGCCTTGTGTGCTTGGCCAATTGAATAATCTGTCTTAGGGGTCCTAACACGTCTAACAACTTGTCCTGGCATGCCCTCCAGGACTGGTCGATGCCCTTCTTGGGATCCTTAGTGTAGTTCGCGAAGAAAGTCCACATTTTAGGATCTATGTCCGCTGTTGCCGCTACCTTGCCTGGCAAAGTAGGGCGTGGACATTCGGCCTTTAGGCGGGCCCGAACCTCTTTGGCAAGAGGCTGCCAAATCTTGGTGGCAATATACACGGCCACCTTCTGCTCCGGTCGCCACTCCGAGGATCTAGGGTGATAGATGCCCTCAGGCTCAAACATTTCTGAACTGGAGTCCTCTGCCTCCTGCGGGTTTGGCGTGGTGGAAACCGGGCGCCATGGACGACCAGAGTCCTGTTCCTCGTCAGAGGAGGAATCTCCCTCTGTGTCCCCTTCAACCTGCTTGAGTGAACCCACGTCAGGGCCTAATATGGGGTGAACCTCCTCACTGGTCTTTCTGGGCCAAGAACCCTCCCGATAGGGTTGGCGCTTTAGCATGCACACTCTTGCAAAAGGCTTCCGTGAGGTGCTCGAAGCTCTCGAGATGCCCTGTGTCGCGCTTGCACAATTTCTTGGGAGCCGTCAAGCTCGCAGTTTTAGGATGAGCTCCCATCCCCCCAAACATGCCTGTCCCCTTTGATACCTGATCTGACAGTTTTGCCACACTCTCCTGAATAGGGGCCAGGACCTGGGCTATGGCTTGAGAGAACAAAAATCTACCTCAAGGGGTAGAGTGCACTGCGAAGGGCCCTCCCCTGGGGACAGGTTGGGGAAGAAATCATGGTCCTGACTGGACTGCATTGCCGGGACACAGAGGTAGATGCTGGACAGGAGAAACACCCTGTAGAGATGCTTAGGACAGCCCCTCCACACTCCTGTCAAAAAAGGAAGAGACCAAACGGCCTCTGCGTGCGCTCTTGAAGTCGTGCTGTTCTCCCCAGATGGGAGTCTAACTTATCGCAAAAGCGGTGTTCTGTGGGGGTTGGAGACGTTAAAAGTGAGCTTCACACCCAAAACCCCTGTCGCACTGTCCCACTAGCGATCGAGCGCTCACCTCAACTCAAATCGCTAGGAAAACGTGCTTCTTAACACCAGCAAGCACGAAAGAACGCCCTTTGGTGGAGCCGATGCGTTACTGAGTTTGGAACCAACGCTCGGGCAAAAAAGGCGACTGCGCGTGGTGAGCGTCTCCTGTCACACACAAGAATACTGTGATTAAACAATGCTGGCACAAGGCTATACCACAAAAACACTCATACGCAATGTAACAAGCACACTCAAGAGGCAGTAAGGGCAAAGAGACTTAGCTGATGCTCCAGAAGTGAAGTAAGAGGTCGGACGACGACAGCAAAGGATATGTATACACATCGTCGGAGAGAGTAACAATTGGACATTGTTTACCATGGAGACGTTGGATTCATAGGTGTTCTAGTTTTTTCTTGAATTTGTTGAACTTTGAAATGGCTGTTAAGTAAAAGTGAAGAAAGACATGCATAATCCTCGCCTCCGGTCCTGACGTAGAATTGTAAACTGTGCTCTGAAACCGTAGTTCTAATAACACTGCTGCTCCTCTGTGTGATCTTGGGCAGCTCAGCTCCACATCAGTCAAAACTGGGAGCATTTACACTGAAGAAGCTCTTGGTGTTACAGGCTATTTAATACATAGGATTCTGTGATCCCTGTACAAATGGCAGTCAATAATTTCTATATAATCGCCTACTTCTGATGCATCGTCACCAATTATATATAAAATATGTCATAACTCGACTTTTATAAGGTTATTACAGTCGAGTTCTGACTCACAATGCCTTCGGCCAGAGCCAGCCGACAAGGTGAAAGGCAGGTCAGGTCACAGAGCAGAAGTAAAGCAGCTGTCTAAAGCAACGTTGCTTTTTTTTCTTTTGCTCTATTTTAATAGCCTACAGTGACAGAAGATACGCACTAAGGCAGTGGTTCCCAGCCTTTTGACTTCTGAGGAGCCTCACTGAATCACTACTGGAAGCCGGGGACCTCCAAGCAATTTGTACGATTTAAATTTCAAACATTAAAATAGTAATTAGCAAAAAATACACAAACAAGTTCACACCAAACAAATACTCGAATTACTAAAGGTATAATTATTTTATATTGAAAAAATATGCAAAAATAAAAAAATGTAAATGGGAAGGTTGGCACTGCATTTCAGGTGCTAACTTTTTAATGTTTAGTCTTATTCAGTGAAGCCGAATCCTCAGGTCAGATTCTACATTTCCCAAGCGAGTTCTGTCTTTAGTTTTTTAGGTACATAAGATCTGAGAAGACTTTTTCACATAAATATGTGGTGGGGAAAATAAGTAAAACCATAAGGGCCTCTCATCTCTCCCAAGCCTCTCTGTCACATGTAATTAATTTGTTTTATAGCACCTCTCATACCAGTGTAGGGTGTAGGATCACTTTTGCAGGGGACTACAAGGTGGAGGATTCCCATGTCATCCACAAAGGTAGGCATTTTTTAATAGTGCTTGGTCTGGAGAAGCACAAACCCAGTATTTGGAACATAACACAGTGGTTAGCATTGACTTTAATAATAAGACTATATTTCTACAGAAGCAAACCTTTTTTTTAGCAGCAGGAAAATGAAAGACTGGGAAAAAACAAAACTTTTTAATTTGTGCCATGCAGTTTGCATGAAGCTCTTTGACGGCAGTTCATAGCTTACTGTGCTCGATTAAGATTGTAATTTACAAACTGCAACAAAAGAATCTCTGTGACAGAAGTGGTAACCACTGTGCTATGTACATAAAATACTGTTCTTTGTTGATTCATGTTCTTTGCAGCAGGTATATTAACAATCTGCACTACCTTAGATGAGTCAAAACTGCCACTAGGTAACACTCCCATCTCTCTTAAGCAGGTAAATTAATCCAAGTATCAGGTACTGATGTAGACAGTTATCTTGATGCTTTTATATTTGCCCGAAAGCTGCTGGGTGTACAAGGGACTTTGCAATGCTTTTAAAACTGCTGAACAAAAGAAGTAATGAATAAAAAAATGCACGTGTTTTTAGAAGCCCCAGCTGGAGAAGTGCCTTCCTGCTGGCCCAGGCCTGCGAATCCCCTGGGAATGTGTCACGGACCACTGGGGCCTCAGACCACAGGCTGGTAACCGCTGCACTAAGGTTTTAAGTGGTTTGTGGGAAAATTGATGGTGTTACCATGTATAATATGGGCAACTGTACCCCCTGGCGTAGATGATAAGGATACTGCAAGTCACCTTGAATTTCCATACTTTATAAACATGCATTGGCAAAGCCAAATAGGACTCACCTGTGCTGAGCTATTGGCTTTGTCAAAGGGGTTTTAGCCATGTTGAAAACTAGCATGGCTACTGTTCAGCATGGCTATAGGTTAATGGAGAATGACGTGTCGTAGAGTGCCATTGATTGGTGAGGCATGGAGTGTCGATGAGTGAGTAAAGTGTTGTAGAGTGGAGTAGTGTCATAGAGTGGCGTAGAGTGTCATAGAGTGGAGAGGCATGAAGAAGAGTGGAGTGGTGTAGAGTGGAGTAAAGTAACGTGGAGGGGTGTAGAGAGTAGAACAGGGTGTTGTTGAGCATCATGCATAGTCGCATAGTGGAGTGGCATTGAGTGTCGTGGAGTTACGTTGAGTGGAGTAGTGTATCGTAGATTGAAGTGGCATAGAATGTCATGGAGTGGCATAGAGTGGAGTAGTGTGCATAGAATAGAGTGGAGTAAAGTGGCATGGAGTGGCATAGAGGCAGTTGTGTAGAGAGTTACAGAGTTCAATAAAGTGTCATAGAGAGACACAGAGTGGAGTAGAGTTTAATGGAGTAGAGTGTCAGAGTGGACTATCATGAGTGTAATGTCGTAGAATGAAGTGTCGTAGAGTGGTCGAATGAAGTGGTGCAGAGTACAGTGGTCTAGAGTAGATTGACATAGAGTGCATTGGATTTTAGTAAAGTGGTGTAGAGTGCATTGGTTTAGAGTAGAGTGCACTACTCTAGTGGTGAAGAGTAGAGGGACACAGAGTGGAGTGGCACAGCATAGATTGCAGTGGCGCAGAGTGCAGTGGTGCAGGGAGCTGGGTCATAGGGTGATGTGGTGCTTTGTGGAGTGGTGCAAGATAGAATGGTCTATAGTGCAGTGATGCAGAGTAGAGTGGCATAGAGTGAAGTAGCATAGAGTGCATTGATTTGTTTTGATCATTTTCAAATATTTGTTTATCCTACACTTATATTCTTAAATACCTGCACATTTGATTTACAGACATGTAAAGTTTGTTGTGTGTTGGAAAAAAATAGCATCCTAAAGCACACCCCCAGTAGCCAGCATGATTGTCATAAAAGTCTTCTCACTTTGAAGCCAGAGAAAGAAAGATAAACACCAAGCTCCATGGGAAGACAGAGCCTATCATTTGACCTTTGTCTTTAAATGCACAGCAAGTGAAAGAAGATAAGAACAAGATTTAAAGGCATGTTTACAGGAATCCAACACTGGTAGAAGTATAGAGTAAACAAGGGATGCTCTACGGGAGGGACTAACTCAAGCTGGACAGCCTAATACAAATAGAAACCAAGCAAATGTGAACTACAAACCACAAAGCCAAAGGTAGAAGCAATGGGTGGACTACATTCCCAGGGGAGCTTTCCAAACGTCCCCTAAATATCATTAGCAAACCATATAGATGTGCTGTCTGGTAGGCTTCAACTTAATGAAATCAGCTTTCAAACATGTTCCTCTATATGTTTATGGAAATTCCCAGTTACTTGCAAAATCCTTATACTGTATGGCAGTGGGTACATTATCCCTTATATCACGGGTACTCGCAAACATTTTCCCAGGGGCCACAAAGTTTGGTTTGTGATGTGACTAAGAGCCGCATTGATGGTTGCAGAGTGCTGAGGGAGAGGGCTGGAGGGTGGTGAGGGATTGTGTCAACATCTGGGCAGTGCGCGCTCTACGGGTGACTGGAATGCAAAAACGCCAGCACGTATGAGATGACGTAATTCATGCATTATGTAGATATGCTGTTGTTTAACCTTTTGCATTGCAGAGTTTAATTCTGAAGGCTTATATTTAAGGTGCTTGTAAATACTGTTCATTTGCAATGTATTTCTGCAGGCTTTCAGAGTGTGTCAGGGTGTGGTCCCTTTCCAGAGCCTTCTAGAAGTTTTCCCTGCAGCATGCCTGGGTGTGGTTTGTGGGCTGGGCTAAGACTCTATAAAAGGGAGCTAGCCCAGCTCCACGTGCTCACTATTCAGAGGTCCCGGTGCAGAGCAGCAGCAACTTCCTGAGCTCCTGTTCCGGTGGCCTACTTTGATCTTCCAGGCCTCGCCCTTTCTCTTGGCTGGGTGATTCTTTACTCGTGTACAAATCACCGTATTCATTGTGCGCAATCATTTTCTGACATTTTCAAGGTTGCATTCGAATCGGCAAGATGCGTGATTCTTTACTCGCATACAAATCTAGATATTCATTGCGCGCAACCATTTTCTGGCATTTACAAGAGTGCATTCAAATCAGCAAGACGCGTGATTTGTTTCCTGTTTTTAATTCATGTTACTCATTGTGCGTGCTATAATTTCTTGGCATTTACATGGTGGCCTTCGAATCGTCAAGACGCGCGATTCCTTTTCCTGTGTTTAATTCATGTTGTTCGTGGTGCGCAACTATTTCATGACATTTCCAAAACTTTTGTGGAAATCCGCAATGTGCGCAATTTGTGTTCTTGCATTCTAAAGATCTATAGTGCTAGAATTCTGGATATTATATTTTATATGCATGTAAGGTCTTTAGTACAATTCCTATTATTTTCCAAGGAATTTTGGGATAGCCTTCATCCTCATGTAATGAGGCCGTGTTTGTTCTGGGACATTTTTCTGGAAGGTTCTTGTATTCCTAGAACAGTATGTTTTCAATTCATGAAAATTCCATGTGAAACATTGTACTAACCATTTTTTA
The DNA here is from genome assembly GCF_031143425.1 of Pleurodeles waltl. Classification (NCBI taxonomy): domain Eukaryota; kingdom Metazoa; phylum Chordata; class Amphibia; order Caudata; family Salamandridae; genus Pleurodeles; species Pleurodeles waltl. Next base: position 631,699,916 of record NC_090437.1, on the reverse strand, counting down.
TTCTTTTCCAGGTACCTAGATTTAGTGAGGTCTAATTAGAGTTTAGTTTTTAGTTTAAGGTGTTATTTCATTTTTCAAGTATCACTGAACTCTAGACTCAACAGTATGTTATTTCATGTTCCGAGTATCACTGAACTCTAGACTCAACAGAGTGTTATTTCATGTTCCGAGTATCACTGAACTCTAGACTCAACAGAGTGTTAATTCATGTTCCGAGTATCACTGAACTCTAGACTCAACAGAGTGTTATTTCATGTTTCAAGTATCACTGAACTCTAGGTTCAATAGAGTGTTATTTCATGTTCCGAGTATCACTGAACTCTAGACTCAACAGAGTGTTATTTCATGTTTTAAGTATCACTGAACTCTAGGTTCAACATAGTGTTATTTCATATTCCGAGTGTCATAGAACTCTGTACTCAATAGAGTATTATTTCATGTTCCAATCATCATTGAACCCTAGATTCAACAGAGAGTTTTTAAACCTTTTGCTTCCCACAGGTCTCCTTCCCAGCTGTTCCCTTCCTAATTTCCCTTTTCCCCACTTGGACTTTCTTAGGTTCTGTGACAATTCTAATCAGAGTATTGGAGCTGTCTTGTGGTGGAAGTGTTGGAGCATGCACAGACCCCGAGGATCTGGTGACTCTCACCAAGTGGCTGAATTGTAATTTGGAACCAGAAACGTGGGATTAGTCCTGGCTTCCCCACTTTACCAAATTGTGTGATCCTAGGCAATTGTTTTACTTCCCTTTCCCTCCTTTTTCTTCATTATTGCATGTAATAGAAACTCAAAATATAATACTTCAGGATTTGTGCTGTACTAAACATTTTCATGTCTTTCATTTAGTAAACTATATTGTTGTTCATGTATAAAAGGAACCCAGGCCACCCGAAGAGAGCATATAACAAATGACTTTCCTCTTAGTTCACTATTGGCATTTTTTTCAGAGGGGGAGATTAATATTTCTGAATTCATGTTCAAAAACTGTCACTTAAAAAGAAAATACTTCTCAATGCACTGATATAACCTGATGCACTAAGATGAAACATCTCTGCATGTAAATGAAATACACTTTTTGATTTTTTGAATTGCCCTTATCATATTTTTACACTTAAGGTGCAATATTTCTTTAAAACTAAAGGTGTTCCCAAAGTTAAAGGTGCATGACAACCTAGTTACTTCATTTCTTTACCTTCAGTTAACATTTAAATAAAGTGTTGCCTGTTTATTTAACATCATTTTGACCATAATGCAGAGTAGAGTAAACAGCAGCCCAGAGCTGATTTTGACCAGGGGGCTGAATTTAAAGGTCAGGAGAGATGCCCTTTGAGCATCACTGCCTTATATTAAGAACTGTGTACTGAAAGTTATAACCTCATGCAAAGCATGGTGAGCCTACACACTCCACCTCCATATCCCCTCCTCCCAGGCCTGTGTACTATCCTCAATCCCCTACATCACTTGGAGGGGCGCTGTGTGAAATGGAACATTCATGATGAGCCAATTATGATACATGTCAGAAGACTGACTAAGAGATCTTACCCTCTGTAACACAGATTAAAATATATGCAGAGTTACCACTTCCTTCTTTGAGACACAAAAAGATATCTGAGGTCTGCTATGTACCTTTTTATTCCACGTTGAACGAGGATGTTGAACCATTGACCTCCTCTGGCCTAACCCACACATCAGAGTAAGAATTCTATGCCATTGAAATGCGGCCACTACTCGGAGATCTGACAGACTAGAATACAACATGCCATCTAAACACTATGGCAGTCAAACTGTATCTTGCTATTTAGGGCCTGTAGCGGTACGAACGGTATAAAGGCAACTGAGAGGCGCTGGTATTACTCAGGTAAGTGTTTTATTTTATTTGTAAGGGTTAACTGTTCGTTTTATCCAGGGAGCTTGGGTTTTTCTTTAGGATTAGGTAGGTATCTCCGTCTTGGACTGAGGGTCTCTTCCGTTTTTTCTTTCCCTCTTCTCTTCCAGGTTATAGTTCCCGTGGTCTTCCGGGTGCTTTTCAGGCTCGAATACCGGAAACAGAAAAGGCAGAAAACACGACGGTAAGTGGGCTGGATAACCACCTCTAGTTCTCTATAAACTATGACGGACTGGAGTAAAATAGGGAAAACAAAAAGGTGGGGTGGTGCCAGTGAGGAGTGGATGGGGACCAAGTGCTCACGGTAGGGGTTCTTTCTGTGCCCGTTAAGTGTTTCACACGTGAAGTCCCGGAGTCATAAGCATTCCTCCCACTCAGCCCTCGTTACCACCCCTCCCCAGTCCTTTTCCCAGTAGTGTCCCGCTTGTGAGCCCACAGGGACCGTACCTTGTTAAGCCATGACCCTCCAGGGTCGTGGCTGGCGTCCTCGTGATTCCTTAGCTGATCTCCTTCGCTGGGGTGACTCGGCTCTGACACCTTCGTGGACGCGGGATCTCTTGTCTTGGATGTCTCTGGCCAGTCGTCTCGGGAAAACTCTTCCTCGTCCTTGGGTTTCCTTCTTTCTTGAGTCGCTGCTCTCGTCTCTCCAACCTCCTCCAACTTCTCTTCCTCTCTCGCCGAACTCCCGGGGCTCTTCAATCTCTCGGGGCGGAAGCCGTCCGAGGTTGCCGTGGCAACCCCGGGACGCCTGCCTCTCTCTGGACGCGTTCCAGTGGAAACGCCGGGATGCGGAAATGACGTATCGGAGGATTCCGATACGTCATTTTCATGCCGTTCTGCCTTCGTGACCGGGAACGCCCGGTCACACACCTCTTCCCATGAACGGTCCTGTTCGAGGACCGGGGTCGAGCCCGGAAAACGAGACAGATAATCAGCAGGGGCCTGCTGTGATCCCGGTATGTGGCGTACCTGAAAGGAAAATGACTGCAGTTCAAGGAACCATCTCAGAATCCGGGAATTTGTATCTTTATGTGCAGCCAACCACGTGAGGGGGGCATGATCCGTAAACAGAACAAATGGTCGACCCAACAGATAATACTGTAAAGCGTCCACGGCCCACTTGATGGCCAAACACTCCCTTTCAATGATGGGAAAATGGCGTTCTCGTGGAAACAGTTTCCTACTGATATATATATTACCGGGTGATCACGACCCTCCCCGTCGGGTTGAGCTAGAACCCCCCCCAGTCCTACGTCGGAAGCATCCGTATATAGATGAAAGGGTTTCGAGAAGTCGGGACACCGCAATACGGGCTCTTTGGTCAGATAGGATTTCAGTTGTTCAAAACTAGCCTTCTGGGAATCTGAAAAAGGTACTAACTGGTTGGGGTGTGCTTTAGACAGTAGATCTGTGAGGGGAGCTGCAAGGGTGGAATACTCAGGTATGAACCTTCGATAGTAGCCGACCAATCCCAAAAACGAGCGTAAGTCTTTTTTAGTTGTTGGGCTAGGGGCGTGGAGAATGGCTTCTACTTTCTTGTGTTGGGGTTGCAGAGTTCCCTGGCAGATTTTGTATCCTAGATATGAAATGTCTGGTTTTCCGATAACGCATTTTTTTGGGTTAGCAGTTAGCCCTGCCTTTGCAAGAGTGTGGAATATGTGATGTAAATGGGTTAGATGATCTTCCCAGGTTTCACTAAATATAACTACATCGTCTAGGTAAGCTGCTGTAAAGGTATGAAATGGTTTTAATAGCCTATCCATTAACCTTTGAAACGTGGCAGGTGCTCCGTGTAGTCCAAAAGGTAGTACCGTGAAATGATACAGACCGGACTGTGTCGCAAAAGCCGTTTTTTCTTTGTCTTCTGGGTCTGAAGGGATCTGCCAATACCCTTTTGTTAAGTCTAGTGTGGACATATATTTGGCTTTTCCCAGTTTTTCGAGGACGTCGTCTACTCTAGGGATTGGATAGGTGTCAAACAAGGAATTTTCGTTAAGCTTCCGGAAGTCGATACAGAATCTGATCGTGCCGTCCGGTTTTGGTACCAGAACGACTGGGGAACACCAGGGACTATTCGAGGGTTCCACTACTCCTAGTTCTAACATTTTCTGTATCTCATCCTCCATAATCTGTTTCCGTGCCTCGGGGATACGATACGGACGTAACCTAACAATTTTACCTGGTGTGGTTCTTATCTTATGGTGTATCAAGGTGGTTTTGCCTGGCGTTTCTGAAAAGAAGTGTTGAAACTGTTTCAGTAAGCTATATACTTGTCCCTTCTCTAGATTCGTTAAAGTTTCATTTATCAAGGGTAAACCCTTTTCCTCATGGGATCTGGTGGGACAAAACTCAATATTTAACTCTTTACTGGGACATAGGAACCTATTTACTCCTGTGGGACTGGCCGGGTTATTGGGTTCTTCCCATTTTTTAAAGAGATTTATGTGATAAATCTGGGTTTTCTTGGGATTGGACGAGATTTCAACTAAGTAAGTAACAGGAGAAACTGATCGGATTACCCTATGAGGGCCTTGCCATCTTGCTAGGAGTTTGTGTTCTGAAGTGGGACGCATTATTAATACCTGATCTTCTGGTTGTAAAACTCTCAGCTTACTACCTCTGTCGTAATACTGTTTTTGGGTTCTTTGGGCCTGTTCCATATTCACTCGGACCTCTTCCCATATGGTTTGTAGATGGGACCGTAGGTTGTGGGCATATTCTAATAGGGGCCTTCCCTCTCCTTCTGCCTCCTCTTCCCATGTTTCCACTGCCATATCTATAAGGGAACGGGGCTGTCGGCCGAACACTAACTCAATGGGGCTATGGCCGGTTGAGGCCTGCTCATGGGTTCGGATAGCGTACAAGACCAGTGGTAATTTCTGATCCCAGTCTCTTCCTGAGTCCTGTACTACTTTTCTCAGTAAGTTTTTTATGGTTCGGTTGTATCGTTCTACCAATCCATCCATCTGTGGATGGTAAACCGAGGTTCGGATTTGTGCAACACCTAACGTTTTACACACCTGTCCCATTAGATTAGACATAAAAGGGGTCCCCTGGTCGGTAAGTATTTCATGGGGAAACCCAATACGAGAGAAGACAGTTATCATTGCTTGGGCTACTGATTTGGTAGTTATACTTGTCAGTGGAATAGCCTCGGGGTATCGGGTGGCGTAATCAACCATAACTAGAATATATGTATGGCCTTTGGATGAGGGTACTATGGGTCCAATCAGATCCATTCCTATTCTGCTAAAGGGTATGTCTATGATGGGAAGGGGCATCAGCGGTGCTTTTTTCGGTTTCCCTGGTTCCGTAAGCTGACACCTGGGACAATGAGAACAATATTTTCTTATGTGTGCGAACACCCCCGGCCAGTAAAATCGCCTGAGGAGGTATTCTTCGGTTTTCTCTCTTCCATAATGACCCCCACCTGGTTGATTATGGGCCAGGGTCAGGACATAATCCCTAAACTGTGCTGGTACCAATAGTTGTTGTTTACGTTCCCCCGTACGATTAGTGGTTATCCTGTATAAGAGGTTTTTCTTAATTAGGAAGTAAGGACCCACCTCATCGGTTTCTTCTGACTTTGCGGAACCCCAAGCCTGAGTGAGGGATGGATCTTCCCTTTGGGTTTGTTGGAAACTGATAGGCGCTTCGTGTATTTCTGCTACAAGTCTTTGGGCTTGTTCTGGGCCCTTCTGACCCCTGAAATGTTCTTTTCCTTCCCTTTTCTCTCGACGCGAAAGTTTCCTACGTGTGACAGGGCGCTCAATATCGTCGTTCGAAAAAGGTGCTTCCCTCCACCAGCCCTGTGTCCCCTCGGGGTTTCTAACCTGATCCAGGAGTTCTTGGAAATGTTCATAGTCAGTCCCGATGATACATTCCTCAATCAATTGTGTCATGATTCCCATAGGCAGGAAATCCCTGTGGTTGCCCCACTCTATTGTCAGTATTTGTAGCGGATACTGCTCTTTGTCCCCGTGAATACAGCAAATATTCACCCACTGTCTTGGTTCCCTGTCAACGGGTCTTATAAGATCTTTCCTCACCACAGACTGGCTGCAGCCCGAGTCAACTAGAGCACATACCGATCGTCCGTTAATACTCATTACTTGCTTAAACTTCATGTTACCTCTTCCGGTACATGTTTCTTCGGACACATGTGGGCTATGTGTCCCCATTCCCCACAGTTATAACATTGAGGTCCCTGTACCGGCGGGCTTTCTATTAGTCTACGGGGAACGGTTTCGTCAGGAAGGGCTCTCGGAGTACTTTTTGGACCGGACACACCCATTTTTATACTGGGCCTGGGTGGCACACCCCTTACATCCACAGAACGATGATGTGCGCAGGCTAGATCGATCGCCATCTCAGTATTTACTTTTGGATGTTGGCGAATCCAATGCTTGGTGGAAGTAGGTAAGGCATCTAGGTACTGTTCAAGAACAATGGTACTGTCCCCATCTATCTTCAGGCCACTGAGCTGAGGAGGCCACTCTCTCGAAGTTAGTAAAAAATGCCTCTGGGTCTTCCCCTTCCTGGTATTTCTGTAACACAGAGCTGGGTACATTGGGGTGGACCTTACTGGTAGCAATAGTCTCGGTTAATTTCTTCATAGCGGTCTCGTGTACCAGCTGATTATTTGCAAGGATGGTCGCCTGGCTTTTCAAAGCCGACTGTAAGGCTTCCCTGTCCTCTTTTGCTTCTCGTTGGTGTGCCTCCCATACCAACTGCAAATGTCGCTGGCCTTCTGCCAGTTGTTTGATCATATTCTCCAAAGATGGGCTCTCGCTCATGGTTTATACGGTTCGTACTCGGAGTGGGTAATATCTGATCCCACTTCTGACACCACTGTAGCGGTACGAATGGTATAAAGGCAACTGAGAGGCGCTGGTATTACTCAGGTAAGTGTTTTATTTTATTTGTAAGGGTTAACTGTTCATTTTATCCAGGAAGCTTGGGTTTTTCTTTAGGATTAGGTAGGTATCTCCGTCTTGGACTGAGGGTCTCTTCCGTTTTTTCTTTCCCTCTTCTCTTCCAGGTTATAGTTCCGGGTGCTTTTCAGGCTCGAATACCGGAAACAGAAAAGGCAGAAAACACCACGGTAAGTGGGCTGGATAACCACCTCTAGTTCTCTATAAACTATGACGGACTGGGGTAAAATAGGGAAAACAAAAAGGTGGGGTGGTGCCAGTGAGGAGTGGATGGGGACCAAGTGCTCACGGTAGGGGTTCTTTCTGTGCCCGTTAAGTGTTTCACACGTGAAGTCCCGGAGTCATAAGCATTCCTCCCACTCAGCCCTCGTTACCACCCCTCCCCAGTCCTTTTCCCAGTAGTGTCCCGCTTGTGAGCCCACAGGGACCGTACCTTGTTAAGCCACGACCCTCCAGGGTCGTGGCTGGCGTCCTCGTGATTCCTTAGCTGATCTCCTTCGCTGGGGTGACTCGGCTCTGACACCTTCGTGGACGCGGGATCTCTTGTCTTGGATGTCTCCGGCCAGTCGTCTCGGGAAAACTCTTCCTCGTCCTTGGGTTTCCTTCTTTCTTGAGTCGCTGCTCTCGTCTCTCCAACCTCCTCCAACTTCTCTTCCTCTCTCGCCGAACTCCAGGGGCTCTTCAATCTCTCGGGGCGGAAGCCGTCCGAGGTTGCCGTGGCAACCCCGGGACGCCTGCCTCTCTCTGGACGCGTTCCCGTGGAAACGCCGGGACGCGGAAATGACGTATCGGAGGATTCCGATACGTCATTTTCATGCCGTTCTGCCTTCGTGACCGGGACCGCCCGGTCACAGGGCCTTATACACACTCTCTTATAGGCCTGGGCTGCACTCACTGTATTTTTCTGTAAGATTATGAAATGTGTGCAGATGTATGCAAATGCTTTTATACAAACACTGTATTGCTGATGCCTTGGTTGGCTGTCACCAGGGCCACTGGAATTATGCGATTGTGCGCTGCAGTATTTTTTGCATAGTTATGGATTTGCCACAAAATCAGTCATCTGCTGCATAAGCTGCAGATTTAAATGAAAAAAAATAGTTTCTAGCTCAAACGGATAAAAATGACTAAAAGCGCAAAAACACATGTTTGTGCACAGTGGAAGGCCCCTTTACAAAAGCTGACTGCTAACCTTTCTTTTGCTAGTTGCTATATTGAGATGTTAACCTGATATTAATGAGGTGCAAACTAAGCCCAGAGAGTGTTAACAAGTGTAAAAATAACAAAATAACAAAATACTATCACAAAATGTGTCACATTATGCCACATAATTTTCAGCTTCTTGCTGCATAACATAGGCAACCCTGCCACATAATTTGGCCCTCTCCTGTCGCCTAATTCTAGTGGCCCTGACTATCACAAATGTATCCTCATGTAACTGTTAAAAACAGAAAAGATAATACAAATGTATCCTCATGTAACTGTTAAAAACAGAAAAGATAATATACTTCAAAATAAATACTTCAATATGCTTAAGTATGCAACTATAAGAACAACATAACTAATAACTCTAGGCAAAGCTGCCCAGAATAAAACATGGCTTCTCCCTGTTAGTCGCGCCGTAATCCAACTAGTCATTACTTCGCTAAAAAACATTATGTGTAAATGTTAGAAAGAGATACCGTTCTAGTAGCTAAATTGTTTAGTGTGAAAAAGTAAAATCTCGCCTTCCCTGTTTCACCAAATGGTGAGATCCTAGGCAACTACAAATACTCAGGGCACAAGTCCTAAAAAAAGAAGTAGGGGGACTAACCAAGTTAGGCAATATGCAAGTGACATCACAGAGCATGATATCATAACTCGTGACAATGCACTTAGCATCATAACCCATGACCTCACAGGAAGTGGCATCCAATCTGAACACCTCAGACATATTTTTATCAGGTCTATCATGAGCACATTTGAATGCATTACTATGTTTAATAAATTTGATTTTGCTTTGGGATTGTGCCAAAAAAGTTATGCATTCCTGACACAAAATCTGGGCCTCAATCTCTACATCTATTTTTTAGGGTCTCTGCCATAAAGTAATTGGCATAAAGGAGAAATGTGGCAGTAAATCAGTTCTGCTTTGTTGGTTGTAAAGTGTGCATTTTCAAATACCTTGTGGGTGTTAAGACACCTGGTGAAGAGATCTTTGTGTGCCCAGTATATCTCAGGGAAATGTGTATGGTGTAAAGTGCTTAGACACCCTGCATTGGGATGAGTGGCACTATAAAAGAAATAAAGCAAAATAGTGGTGTTTAAATTGTTATTTGTGTAAATACTGGGGCAGACCAACATAAAGGATATTCTTAGAGTGCATACATATCTCTTATATACAGGGATTGAACAAAGTGAAAACCATGTCTCTCTTAGATACCTGTGAAGTAATAGCAAGCTGTGTGCCATTTTTTCCTCCATAGCAGCTAGGTGTGAGGCTCCAGGCAGCTTCCAACTAGACTAAACAAACAAAATTTGGCCTTTGTCCTGCGCCAGCAGGAATTTAAAACCTGAAAGCCCTCTCCCATGCTGCCCAGAAGGAATGAAAGCGCTTTTGAAAGTGTGCAGGTGCTACTGAAAATGTCCTGCTATATCAGGACAAATTCGCCATATTTTACTGGGGCCAAACGTCTTGGCAGGGTAGACAGCGTGTACGCCCGACTTGGGCCCTGCAAATACTGTATTTCACAGAGTCTCCTTTCTAGCCTACAGGAGTCAGGCTGAGTGGGACTCTGTTCCCTCTTTTGATCTTCCTCATGTGCTCTGCAGGGTATGTCTTCAAGGCGGTAGGTGGGGGTAGTGCTGAGGATGGCGGGATGCAGACAATCAGCAAGCAGGGCCATTCTAAGTAGCACTTTTGCACGCTAATGGCCCTGCGAATCATAGAAGTGAAAGGGGAGATTATTTTGTCCCCTTGTCAACCTCACCCTCGTCCCCTGTGTCCCCCACACTTCCTATGCCCATGACCCCTGCGCGTTGACGTCAGTTCTTTTGCGCTACCAGACGCGGATCTGAAGCTCACTCCGTGTCTCTCAAGGCTTTTGCCTCAAAATCTTTCTTCGATGTGCAAGGGACAGTATCCCCAAAAACAACAGGTTTTAAGTCCTGTAGGGACTGTCTCAAATAAACGTCCTTGACAGATCCCCACCATGTATGCCTGTGATGTCTGGGGTCCCTCCACACAGCAAGGCCTGCAGCAACTGTGCATCAATGAACCCATAGGCCACCAGGAACCTCGTGATGAAGCTTTATATCGTCAAACATAAAACTACTCCTCTCCAGCACCGCTCCAAGTTGCGGTCCGCATCAAAGGTTCAACTTCAGTTCCATTCCCAGAGTCAACAAAGCCGTTCTAGAGGCTGGTCTTCGCTGTGGCCCAAATCTTTATTTAGGTCAGTTAAAAAAGAAGAGCAAGAAATCGAAGCAGGATTTTTCCTTCTCATGCCACTCACATTCACCTGAACAGAAGAGGGCGGGCCACAACTCTGAATCTCGATCCTGAAGTCATCCAACTTTGGAGTCAATCCCACAGTTGGTTCTGGCACAACCCTAGTTTCCAGGGTGAACACCCATGTGATATAAGATCAAAGAGATCCACAAAGGTATGCCCTTTGGATTCCTGCTGTCTCCCTCTAGCATGCTGAGAGGCCCTCCACCTGGAGTATCGCCAGCAGGTTCGCCCACGGTGCGAGTTAGACCCTCCAAGCCAGTCTTGTCTCCATCCCCAGGCACTTCGAAATGAATGTCCACTTCATCAGTGCTAGAGTAGAAGGTTCAGATAATTTTCTCAGATGCAAATCAATGCTGGTCTGACGTCAACCGAAGTCACATCCAATACCACAGAGGCACTGGAAACACCCGGAACAACGAGTCCTAAACCACGAAGCGAAATAACACTTTCGTTTTCCACGACTTCCTTGTTTTAGGGCCTTAACCACTCATGTGTGAACCACATACATGCGTGGTTAAGGCACAGAAGAAGGGAGTGGACGCAGTCAAGGAGGAGGTAAGTTGGGCTGGGGCTGTTTTTTTGGGGTGGGGTAGTGGGCTCGGGGTGATTAGGGTTTAGGGGCGGTGGAGGGGGGGTCAGGGTTTAGGTTTTGGGGGGGTTGGAGGGTTGGGGTGCTTTAGGTTTGAGGGGTGGGGACTCAGGGTATTTCTCGTTTTTGGGGGTGGGGTGGGGGGCTCGGGGTGATTAGGGTTTAGGGGCGGGGAGGGGAGTCAGGGTTTAGGTTTTAGGGGAAGGTTGGGGTGCTTTAATTTTTAGGGGAGGGGGTGGGGACTCAGGGTATTTTTAGTTTTTGGGTGTGGGGGGCTCGGGGTGATTAGGGTTTAGGTGCGGGGAGAGGGGGGTCAGGGTTTAGGTTTTAGGAGTGGGTTGAGGGTTGGGGTGCTTTAGGTTTTAGGGGAGGGGCGTTGGGGTTGGGGTAATTTTGGGGGTGGGGTTTGGGGTGGATGTGGGGGGGTCGCGGTAATTTTCAGGGTGGGGGGCTAGGGGGGATGCATGCTGGAACCGTACATGCTGATCACTAATGCCTTTACCAGGAATGCTTTTACAACAAAAAAGGCATTTGTGATAAAGGCATTAGAGATAACAACAAGGTCGTTGTTCCGACCTTGTTGTTGAGGCATGGGTGGTTGAAGCACTCGTTGTTTCATCATATAACCCAGAGGCACTAGTTCCCCCACTTAAATTACCACCTTGACAAGGGAGAACACAAACCCTTCATTCTTTTTTCGATATGGACTCAGACAACAAATTTGGCCTGGGTGATGAGCTCACTCAGCCCTACCAGGATGATATGTGGTACTATGACTAAAAGGAGGCTAGTAGTCTTGATACCCTCTTGAAAACGGGTCTACTCTCACACCCTGGACTAGCAACAGAGAAATCCGCTTTCTATGCAATAGTAATGCGTGTGGTGGCTGAAGTACTTGACCTCCAGCTCACCACGTTGGAGGTTAAGACTAATGTAGTAGCAAGTCCTACATCTAGGCCAGAAATCTCCTGAGCCCCTTTTCCATTTAATGAAGCTCTGATGGATACTCTATTGGGGGGATTGGCAACACTTTGTTCTGGCCCACCAGTCAATTGAGAAATTGCCTGGCTCAATTGACCTGCTCCAGGTTCGCAGTATCCATCCCCCGAAAGTCTAGTGGTGCAATCCTCCATGAGCAGGTCTAACTCCAACACAATAACTACTGATCCTCCTGATGAGGAACCTAAGCAGGTAGAAATGTTTGGGAAACAAGTGTGTTCCTCTACCAGTCTTCCACTCTGATCAGTTAACAGTAGCTGCTTGGTGAGAGACTATTCCCATACTCTTTGGAACTCAGTGGCACAAGTCATCCCTAGTGTGCCCAAAGATCTCTGACCTTTTCTCTCTCAGGCAATTCAAGACAGTTGTGATTCAGCCAGGTTCACAATTTGTTGTGGCTTGGTCTGACTGATTCCATCAGGCCGTCCACAAGCACCAGCATTGCCGTTCACCACCATGCGTGGCTGCGATCTACTTGGTTGTCAGGCTATGTCCAGTGATCCCTGATGGACATGCCCTTCGATGGGGCTTGCCCGTTTGGGGATAAGGCTGATTCTGCTATAGAGCATTTGAAGGAGAGGAGGGCTACCACCCGCTCTCTGGGGCTGCCCACATCTTGGCAATTGCAACACTTTTACTGCTCTTTTTGCAGATTTGGTTGAAGTGCTCCATGCTGCCAGCTGTTCAGCATCAACAAGGAAACCAGCAGTTTCTTGGTCGAGGCCATTGTGCCCACCGTCCCCGCAGTCAAGGTCATTAGACTGTTAAGCCTACCCCGCCCCCTGCATCCCCACTACCCAAACCTCTTCAGTGTGCCCTTACAGAAACACGGTTACCTGGTGGGAGGCAGATCCCACCTCTTCTTCCCGGGTTGGTAGGCAAAAACATTCGACGGGTGGGTCCTACAGATCATTTGCAGGGGATACGCCTTACCCTTCCTGTCTTCCCTGTCTAACCTTTCACTACCAACCCATGCAACTAACGGAGAACCATCTCTTTTTGCATCAAAAAGTAGAAGCTCTATTGGTCAAAGATGCTGTCGAGAGGGCGCCAGTGCTAGAAGAGAAGCATGGTTCTTATTCGTGCTACTATCTGGTGCCAAAGAAAGATGTAGGCCTGCAGCTATTTTAAACGTATGCCCTCTCAACACGTTCCTTCGGAAGTAGAAATTCGAAATGCTTTATCTACCCCGAGTCCTATCTGCCTTAGACCCTGGAGACTGGATGGTGGTGTTGGAGCTGCTGGATGCTTATTTCCATATACCCATCCTACCAACCCGCTAGTGCTACCTGCGATTTGGAGTGGGAGCATTTTCAGTCTGCGGTGTTCCCCTTTGGTCTCACCAGTGCTTCTCGAGTGGTCACGAAAGTGATGGCGATGGTCCCAGCACACCTTTGGAGGTCGGGGGTGCCAGCCTTCCTCTACCCCGATGACTGGCTTTTGAGGGCAGGCTTGCCTCAGGCAGTTATTACCCACCTACAGATTACGGGAAACCTCCTGTCATCCTTGGGGTTCTTTATCAACATGCCAAAGTCACACCTGATTCCTTCTTAGACGCTCCTTTTAATCGGAGCCATTCTGGGCACAGTTCAGTTTCTGGCCTTTCCCTGGTAAAGAGAGTCCAGGATGTTCAGCTGTGATCCTGGTCTTTCAGCTTCGATTCTGGATTTCACTGAGGTCAACGCTGAAGCTACTGGGGCTGATGGCCTCCTGCATCCTGCCAGTTGAGCATTCCAGGTGGTATATGCAGGCTCTGCAGAAGGATCTGAAGTCCCAGTAGGCCCAACGTCAGTGGGACCTTGCTGACCATGTAAAGATTTTGGAGGAGACTGCAGAAGAGCTGCAGTGATGGTTGCTGGACCACAGTTGGGCAGCGGCAGGTGCCTCTCCCTATTCCACCCAGAATTGACAGTGGTGACAACTGCATCGCTTCTGATTTGAGGTAACCACCTGAGAGAGGTGGTGATTAGAGGCCTCTTGTCTCCTGTGAAGTCCTGCCTCTACATAAACCTTCTGGTGCTGAGGGCCATTCGCTCAGTGCTGAAACCCTTCCTTTTGTCTATCATGGGGAGGCTGGTTCTGGTGCTCACGCACAACACCACCACCATGTGGTATTGAAACAAACAGGGCGGGTGGGGTCTTGGACTCTGTGGCGAGAGGCCCTACACTTCTGGAAGTGGCTGGAATGCCAGGGAATTTTCCTGGTACAGAACCACTTGGTGGGCTCTTTGAACACTAGGGAGGATGAACTCAGCCACCAATGCCAGTGGATCACAAGCAGCACTGTCACACGGAAGTGGAGCAAGACCTGTTCTGCGAATGGGGACAACCATGGCTCGATCTATATGAAACCGCCTAGAACATGTAATGTCAATGTTTCTGTTTGTTTGAGTATCCAAGCTGTCTCTTCCTGAGAAATGCGTTACGCCTTAAGTGGAACTATGAACGCCTGTATGCCTTTCTTCTGACACCACGCTGCCACACGTTCTCAAGATAGTCAGGGCTAACTGTGCCCAAGTCATCCTAGTGGCTCCGGACTGGGCATGGAGAGTGTGGTGTCCAGAACTCCTGAGCAGATAAGTTGGCCAGGAAGGGGTTAATCTGGTGTGTACCATACCAAACCACAGGCATATACATTTTCGTCAAGGGACACGTGTGTGCTCAGATGCATGAACCAGCTCGGGAGGAAGGTTGAAAGTGTTCAGCTGTCGCCGCTCAATCTTGAAGCATGCTGGTTGCTTCACTCAGGTTTCCCCTCTGAGAGGACCTGCATTTGCAGCAACAGGGCAAGGTTTGGCACCCAGGCCTTCACAAGCGCCACCTTTTTGCTTCTAGATTGAGTGGTGAAGCTGAATACCTTCAAACTTCCTCCTGAGGTGATTGATGTCATTTTGGCAGCCAGCCTCCATCTACAAAAACTGTATATGCCTGCAGTTGGGACACATTTGTGGTTTGGTGTAGCACACCCCAGATTGAACCCCCTCCAGGCCAAGTTATCTGATGCTCTGTTATTTGTTTTATCTCTTGCCTGGCAAGTTTTTGCTTGGGGCATGGTTAGGAGTTATCTTACACCACTTTCTGCCTTCTTATTGTTGCCTGATCAGCCCCCTTTGTTTAAGTTAATAGTTGTGATCTGATTTTTGAAAGGGCTACAGCATATGTTTCTTCCTACTTTTGTAATGCTCCCATGGGATCCTAATCTGATCCTCACTTACTCGATATGCACTCCAGTCAAGCCGATTCACAGCTGTCCTTACAGCACCTTACTATCAGGACAATGTTCCTCGTCACCGTTACCTTGGCATGGCGTTTGAGTAAGCTTCAGGCTTTTTCTGTTACTCCACAATACACTACTTTTTTCCCAGACAAACTGGTACTGCGGAAATAAGCATAATTTCTACTGAAAGTTGTGGTGCCTTTCCACTTTGGTCAAACCATAACCCTGCCAGCGTTGTATGCTCCACCTTACCCATCTAAGGAGAAGAGGCTCCATTGCTTGGATCCAAAATAAACACTCAGCTTTTACATTGATCGGAGGCACTATCAGCTCTGTTAGGGGTTCTCTGGAGCAAAAAAAAGGCAAGGCAGTGCAGAAGAGAACCATCTCCCAGTGGGTCACACTCTGCATTAAGATCTGCTACACACTAGCCAAAGAATAGCCTGCAGAAGGACTGCGTGCTGATTCTACCAGGGCCAAAGCTACTACTATAGCATTAGCATGCAGAGTCAGCCTCTGTCCTCAACATATGCCAGGCAGCTATGTGGGTGTCCCTCCATATGTTCACAAAGCACTATTTTGTGGACAGTCAGGTGTTCCAAGAGGGGATCTTTACCTGCTTGGTCTTACAGGACTTTTTGTTTTGAGTCCAGTCATAGACCCACCTCCAAGTAGGTACTGCTTTGGTATCTATTCAAAAGGTGAAGATTCTGCAGCTAGAAGTCTCAATCCAAAAAAGTGAGTTACATATCTTTAGTAACGCTTTCTGGTAAAGACTCTTTCTAGCTACAGATTCCTCACCAATGCACTTGCCCCAGCCTCTCCTTTCTGTGATTGGATTCTACCCATTAATAAGATCCCAAGTCTAGGAATCTGCACACTAGTCACAACCAATTTGCTCTTGAGGCTGTGTGTCGGGGGGAGGGTGCAACAGCCTCAAAAGCAGCTGACGTCAATATGCAGGGGTGGTGCCTATACAGGCTCAGGACATCATTCAAAATGTGAGGAATCAGCAGCTAGAGAGACTCTCTACCAGAAAGATCATTACTGGAGTTAATTAACTTGTTTGTGAAGGCAGCGTGATAGGAAATAATAAAATGTTCCATTATTAAAGAGATTATGATGATCAATATCTTATGTAAACTTGTCCCATTCTAATGCTCCACACTACTGCAGAATCAAATTCAGTGAATCCCTCATGCTAAGCTATGGTGAACAAATGCATACAGTTATATACATAACAAATTCAGATTCTTCAATCTTGGCAGGCAGGCAATTAGAGCCATTTCCTCTGAAAGGTGTAATATTTCTGGGCTCGAAACAGCTTCAAAGTTGACCTTCCGATCTGACATGTCTATGGAGTTTCTCCAGGGCCATAAGTCTCTACAATTTACAAATATCCATGTGTTATCGTCAGAGGATAGGGGTTCCTCTGTTGAGAAGCCACTGTCATTTTGGTTGTGACAAGGCAGTTCTTTAACATAATTCTACCAGCCCTAGTTGGATAGTGGAGGGTAGGTGGTCTTACTCTAAGCAAAATATATATGTATCAGTGGGATAGGAATGCCCAGAATATTTCTTAGTTCCTCTGTAATTGCAATCCAGAATTGAGTGATTTGACAGCAGTCCCACCATGTGTGCTTCATATTACGTATTGTGTCAAAGCCTTTCCAACACTTAGGGCTCACTTGAGGGTAGAATGTGTAACATAGTAGGATAGCAGTCTCGTAACAGTTTATAGAGGGCCTCCCTTCCTAAGATAAAAAATACAGCCTGGTAAGTGCATCCGTTCTTTTTTATATTGTTTATGGGAGAGCCTTGTCCCTGTGCGGGACTCCTATCTGCTCCGCTGATGGTCTATATCCTCTGGATGTATATATGTAGCCTTATAAAAAGGAAGATCATACAGTTGCATCAAGTTATCGCCTAATAGCTCTTCTGGATGTGGAGGTGTAAATATATGCCATCATATTGCTAGGCCAACTGGAAGCCTGGATCCAGGGGTGTCAAATCCTACCGTATTTTCAATCTAGCTTCAGACCTGGGGCTTCGACAGTGGACAACATTGTGGCGCCCTCATACTTTCAGCAGCAAGTGTTTGAAATCAATCACCTGCCGTCATTCTGCTGCTTTGTGGATTACAGTGGGGCTGTCGATAGGGTGGATCATGAAACCCTATTTAGGAAGCTGTCAGCATGGGGTATTCCCACACAACTCTTAAGAGCTATCAGTTCACTGTATACACACACATTTGTCCAAGTTACAACTGGTCCAGGAACAATGTCTCAGAAAATAGAAACCAACAGAGGCCTAAAGCAGGGTTGCGTTCTGGCCCCACTTCTGTTCAGTTTGTACACAGCAGACTTAGGGACACATCTACAGGCTAGCAGTCTGGTTCCACCAAAGATCGGCCCCACAAAACTTCATGCCATTCAGTACGCTGATGACATCGTGATAATGGACTGCACAAAAAACGGTCTACATCGGGCCTTAAACGTGCTGAATACATTCAACATAGCCAAACAGCTCTAAGTAAACCAGGACAAAACAAAAGTCCTTATATTTTGAAAGTACAAAAACAAAAAGATCACAACCCGTTGCTCGGAAGTCAGACCATTTGCACAGCTAGGAAATACAACTACCTTGGAGTGTGGTTCACTGAAAATAATTTGGCTGGGAGACAGAAAAGTGCTATCTGAAACAAAGCCCATGTAATCCAATACAGGATCTCCCAGCTGAGTAATCAACTAAGAAGCGTGTCAGCAGCCCCAATACTGAGGGTAACAAAGGTGACTCTACTGCCCGTCCTGCAGTATGGTAACCTGGCATTTCCTGGATCTTTAGAAGCCACCGTAGAACAAGTTCTCTCCAGGGCGTATTTAAGAATTTTTCAACAACCATAGTACATCCAACACTCTAGGCTTAGATTGGAACTGGGCCTCGTGTCGCACAAGTTAGACTGCCAAGCAGCCATTCTGAAATACTACATCAGGCTCAGAAAGGCAAACATGCCCTCACTAAAACACTACTTGAGAATCATCTTTGAAACTCGTGGTAATCCCTGGAACACGCAGCTAAGTAAAGCACTGAAGACCTTCGAAATTGGCCACTCCATTCAGTTGGCAGATACTGTGACATTCAGCACTTGAAAAAAAACAATTAACAGAAGATCAAAGGAACTCTCAAGGGAGCAAGACTTACTGTCAGTCAAATCACCATCAGAAGTGCCAGTGTTAAACGACTCTTACTTGATTGGGGCTCCTCAGCCATACTCCTATCAACACGCACCTTCTGTGCTGCTGACCCTCTCTAGCCTTTCACAGGAGACAAATAATCAGCCTGTAGCTTTGGCCTTGGGGACGTGCACTTATTGGAGACATCTAACATCTGCTTCTCATACTCTACGGCCTGGGCCTTGGCTAGATGTGCAAAATATGTTACAACACTCAGACGGCTTCTATCCCAGCATGGAGCATGAAGGATCAATGGAAGTCTAAGCTCTTTTTGATGAAATCTGAGACATAGACAAACTGCAGCTCAATAGTATTTGCACAAGCTCTTTTACTGATAAAATGGTATTTTAATGTGATTACATTTTAATTTGAAATATTATTTATTGATTCTTTTTGTAATGGTTTTAATTATCTTAACAACAAAGTGACAATGACAATGACTCCTAGGAGCCTGTTGCTTGTTTTATATGTTGCTTCAAAGGGGTGAAATCTATATTTGCATCTTCTCTCTACTCAGGTTGCAGCACCCAGTGGCGAAGCTGGGTGCAGTGATATCTCTCCACCTCTCATACCCTGAAGGTCAAAAGATTAGATTTTTCCCAGGACAAATATGTCAGCTATCATTAGACAATCCCCATCCTGCTATGTTGAGAATGGGCCCAGGGACAAAGTAGGCATGAAGGATGGGTTGTAGTGTATATGGGTTTGAGGGAAGGGGAAGGTAGTCACAGGAAGGTATCTAGTAACTGCATCCAAAATGTTATCCACAAACAGTAATGCCTTATGTGTTTCCTGACCAAATGTTAGTTGCTCCAAATCTTCCCTAAGTATACTTGCAAGGGTTCAATACTGAGGGCAGACACACATAGTACCTCGTTGGACAGGCAAGGTGTGCAACTGCATTCTGTTAAGGTATATTCTTGCAGTTGGGTGACAGTAGTTAGCTTGTACAATTTGAATAAAACTGAGGCCAAATCCATTAGCATGCAGGACCTGTGTCATAAATTGCCAGTCCAACGGTTCAAAGGCTTTTTCAGTGTCTAAGTTGACCAGAATCACTATCACAGCTTTTTGGTGGAATTTTGGAACCAGATGGACTCGTCTGTGTAAGATATCCTTTGTCTGTCGATATTGGATGAACCCCAGGTGGCCATGGTGAAATAAATTTGGTAGGATGTAAGGGAATACAGTTTAACAGCAAGGACTAGCAGTGCTGTTTGTCTATAGGAGGAGCACATTTTGGGATACTCACCATATTTGTGGACTAAGGGTATTGTGGTCTCTGCCATTGTAGTTGCGAACATCCCCCAAACCCTCTCCCCCCCGTATGAAGGCATTGAACAGTTTTGTAAGATGTGATGTTAGCAAAGGGACAAATGCTTTATAGAAGGTTGACATGGAGCCCTAGGGACTGGGGGATTTGGGGGGTTTTAGGAGTTTAATGTCATTTTCACTTCCTTCTCAGATATCAGGGCTTCTAGTAATTCTATCTGGGTTAAAGTTATTTGATGCATTTGGGCATTTTCGAGGTATGCTGTTTGTGTGTCTGTTGGTTCTCAGGCATATAGTGCAGAATACATTTTATGAAAATCTCTGACTTTTTCTCCCTCTTGGAGAAGGACAGCACCATCTCTTGACTTGATTTCTTTGATATAGCCCTGTTCCTGTTTCTACGGTATTGGTGTGGGAGTAATATGTACTTTGTAAACAGAGGAGAGAAAGTTCCACTTTGTTTGTATCTAGAGTCCGTAATTGTCCCTGAATGCCTGTGACAAGGTGAAGAAGGTGCAGGGAGAGCGTCTGTAATTCTGATCTGCTACCAGAAGTTCTTTTTCATGCTGCTGTCTCTGCAGTCTTTTAATTTTCATCACGACGTACATGAGCAATATGCATGTGTCATCAAAACTGTTTTAATGTATCCTACACAGTTGTCATTGAGATCTCTATGTTGTCATTGTGCTCAAAATGTGGGTATGAATTTGAACTTTTAATACTAGGTCTCTCAGGAGAAGGGGATGAAGAATCCATCGTCCTTGCTGTTTGGGTTTGTGATGCTAGTGGAATGAAACTGAGGCATGGTCTGAGAGACCAATTTGCCCTATCTCAGTGTTAGAGCTAATGGGTAAAAATGCATTATTCACCTGTATCTAATTGATTCACCAGTGAAACCTGTGCACATGTGAAAAGAAAGTATATTTATGATTGTCTTTATGGTACGTTCTCCAGATATCCTGCAGCCACAGTCCTTTTAATCTGCTTTTAAGCTTTTTCGAGAGTGACCCCATATGTGATGTATCTGCGCTTGGCCTATGTAAATGGGGGTGTCTGGTTAAGTGAAAGTCCCTCATCAGCATCCATTCTTCCTCCGCAGATCCCACTATAGCGGTCAGAAACTCACATCAGGAGAGCTCAAACCGAGAATTGGAAGCATGTACTAACAAATGTAATTCTTTGCCCCTCCAGCCCCCTTAGACCAATGAGGTCAAGCCCTCCTTTTCCCTCTTTTTGTCCTTCAATTCAAATGCCAATGTCCATTGTAGAGATAGTACAACCCTGTTGTGTTTTGTGGTGGCAAAGAAGTAAAAAGACCAGGACTGTCAGTTATTACTGGGACAGGTTTCTTAAAGTTTCTGAAGATAAGTTTCTTGAGTGGCTACAATATTCACCTTCTCACCTAAGTAGAGGTGCCATAATCTAGTCCTTTTATTTGGGGAATTTAAGCCCTTGATGTTCAAAATGAGCACTTTAATCTTATCTTATGTATCAGTGTGGGTGATAGGCTGAGTGGGGGATCTCATCCTGCCCAAAAGGGCTAGTCATGTTAGACCTCTAGTAGTTATTCCTACTGTTTCATGTGGTACATATGGTGAGTGCTGGATATGAAGTTCCCCATGTAACACCCCTCCAAAAGGCAGAGAGTAAACTAGTAACTTGTGAACTTTACTAACCAATCTCACCATGATGGGTGTACCAGAGGCAAGGAATTATGGCAGTGTTTCTAGACGCTGAAGGATCATCTAGCAGGCCTTCCATCATCCTGAGTTCCATGTAAGTCAGGATTTGGCACCATGTTGGACATAATAGGGTGAATGGCTAGTCTTGTTGGATCAGTCTTTAGTTGAAGTTTTCGTCCCTCTAACCGGTTGCGGTTTTGGAATTTTTGGTCTGGTGCACAGGAAAGATTTTTGTCTTGTGGTTCAGAAAGTTGCTGTAATAAACCAGGTTATTAGTTGAGCAGGTGGAAGCCCTACTCACGTAATAAACACAATCATTGTCAGCATGTTGCCAGGGCCCAATTGTGGGTCGTGGAAAAACTTGCATAGCCTAGACAATTCAGAGTCTTGACACAGGTTGGGGCTCAATTTCACTTCCTTTTTTTTGTTTCATTTAATTAGTCATTTTGTGCAAGTCTGTTGTTGCTTCTGTCAGACTTTGCCTCTGAGTCCCTTGTCTGTTCTTCTGTTTTCCTTCACATGTGAAGTGGAGACACTTAAGGAAAGAACGGCTCCAGGTAAGTGCTCAGTCCCTGATTCCTAGGATCTTTTTCCCTAATCTCACTATTTTGTTCCCCTTAGGCCTCCCTCCCCATGTCCCTTTTCTTTATCACTTTATCACTGGGCTCATCTTTTCTAGGTAGATTATTATTGAATTTCAATATCTTATTCACGGTCTGAAAATCGATGCAAAACCATATGGTCCCTCAGGTTAAGGAACAAGTACTATTGGGGAACACCATTCAATGGAAGATGGTTCTGTTACTCCCAATAGTAGCATCTGTTCAACCTCTCCCTGCACAGCATTTCTTCTAATTCGAGGAATCCAATGAGTGCAATGTTTGATGATTTTCCCTGCTTTTGTGTGAATGGTATGAGTAGTTAATTGAGCGTTATGTATATTTCAGTACTACAGCCCTGGTAAAAAACAGATTTGAGGATGTCAGCAAATTGTTTGTAACCTATGACTGTAGTAGGTTGATTTGAAACACATTTCTGTATAATTTACCAAGCCAAGCAAGATTGGTGATGCATGGCTGTGGAATTCCTATTGTCAGGCAATATTATTTGGGGTCAAGGACATCAAGCTTTCTTGTTTGTTTTGTCCAATTGGTAAATAGTCCCATTCCTTTGAAACACATACATTTGGCTGCCAGTTTACAGGACTACAGTGTGGTTGAGAGTCAGATTTGTGTGCAGCTGACTCAAGATAGACATCTACCAATAGAAGATGTTCAAAATTTCATATTTTTCATATTTAATTCATTAATTCAAAGCATTCACTTAAAGGATGGTTGCTTTAAAGTTAACTTTCCATACTGGCTGTGTTTCCAGTGTTAAATGTGTACTCATATTTGCAAATGTAACACCTTATTGCTATTTATAAAGCTTCCAGAATGCTCTTTGATTAAATTCAAATACATGCAGAAGATTGGAAACAAGATTGGTGATTGCTTTCAAAAGAAAAAATAATCCCCAAATAATATTTGTAGTTTTAAAAAAAGATGAAGATTACAGGCAGTTTTACTGAATTGTCTACTCCTACCCTTGTCAGGAGTACATTTCCAATCTTTTCCAGGTTTCCAAAGGTTTGGAGAGGAGTCGGTGATACCCTTAGACATATATGTTTGGTGTGTGCCTAAACTCACATGATATTCCTGCCCTGGACCTACCTCTAATTGCCTACTTCCTGTGAGTGAATTTTCTCAAATGAAAATCTTCATGCAAATAAATCTTGTTATGGGTACAAAACCAACTTTTGCATCTGTAAATTAAAATGTACATGCGTAAAAAGCTTCAACAATTGGGCTCATATAATTTTGTCTCTGACAAAACAGAGTTCAACTTGTTTTAAAATTAAAACCAGTCATCAATCCAGCATATGGCATATTCACACATGTACCACCAACAAAGTAGTGCTGCACAGTTAAGTGATCTGACCAAGAATTTACACATTGAGCTCAAATGGAGAAGGTCAAATTGTGAGTAGCTTTGTTGATCTTGAGCTGGCAACTTGAGCACCAGTCTGCAAATATAACCTATGCTTATTTACAGTAACATTTTCTGAAAATGAGTGAATGCTGAAAATTAAGTTTCCCAGAGCAATTCACAAGATGCATAAAAACTAAGTAGGAAAGAGGGCAAGGGTTAAAGTAGAACAATGGTAACTGCTGTAATCTGAATTATAACCTAACGAAAGTGATGTCATATGCAGAACCTACTCTGATCAAACAACAGTCGTAAACAGATCTGGTTTATAAACAGAGCCTATGAATCGTCAAAGATTAGAATAAATAGAGCCCTGGTATAGTCGGAGTGTGGTATTATCAGGATTGTGGGATAATCTGAGCCATTCTAGAATACAGACCTTGACACAGGCATAAATCAGAAAGAGTAGTATCTGAGCTCTGATGTAATGCAAATGCTAGAATAATTTGCCACCTTACTGCATGGCATCAAATGGAGCAAGTGGAATTTAATTCTGTACAAGTAGTTTCTGAAGCATCCTAACCCTACGATAAGTACATTTTAAAAATAAATTCCAATCCCCAGGTGACAGGTCCAATTGGTAAGTAAAGAGGCGTCTGCCTAAGGTATTTTTAGTAGGGTTGAAATTACACCAGAGTTGGCAGAATTCCTGAAAAGGCTTTGTCTTAAATTACGTGGACAGAATTAAGTTGTCATGGTAAAATATATGTTTCAGATTTTTGATGGTCCTTAATTGCTGGTTCAGACACCAGAGATAATTTTGACAAGGGTCTGTGAGAGGCAATGTCTGATGGTATAGTATAGTCTCTGAGTTGTGCTCTTTTGTTAAGAAAGAGGTGATGACATTCTCTGTATTATCTGTAGAATGGACTTTGAGTTAGGAATTGATTTACACACGCTAGACTGCCTCTTATGGTCTGGTGAGAGAGTTCTGAAACTTGGTTTGAAAGTGGAAAGCTTTGGCACTGAGGATGCCACTTTTGTGTTTTTTTGTATCTGCCTTCAGTGCATTTAGGGTTCTGGGTACCTATTGAATCTCCATTCTGTTTGCAGTTTGTAGAGGTCTTGTCTCTTGGATAGTAAGACTTCAAAAAAGTCTGGGTTACCAGTCCTAGTGGTTGATTTTTGAAGTTTAAGAGAATCAGTCTTGTCAACTATTTTTTAAGATAGTTGTCAGAAAAATCATTTACATCACTACTGAATTTAGTTCATGCTTTCTTGAGATTGCCAGAAAAGGGTTGTCTTGTTTTACATGTTTAATTCAATTGAAATTATAATTTCCTCTTACATCGAATGCCATCAATTGTGTTGCATTACAGACATGGTTATATTCTGAGCGTCAAGGAGCCACGAGGGACAGCACTTTATAACTTAGGGCCCCATTATGACAGGGGTCACGGTCATGGTCAGACTGCCGCCAAAGTGGCAGTCCAACTGTGACATTACAACCGTAACGAAAGCTCCACGGTTGGATGGCGGGCACCGCCAGGCTCCCACCAGGCTGCCGCCAGTCAATAGCCTGGCGATCCCAGCGGTTGTACTCTGCCAGGGCAGCTCTGCTTGCATCGGTGCCCTAGGGATTACGAGTCCCCTTTCATCGGCTTTTGCATGGTGGTAGCACCGCCATGCAAAGGCTGGCAGAAAGAGGGTGCCGGGAGGCTCCATGGGGGACCCTGCACTGCCCATGTACTTGGCATGGGCAGTGCAGGGGCACCCATGGACAGCCCCGTTGTGCTTTCCACTGCCCGAATTACAGGCAGTGGAAAGCGCGACGGGTGCTATTGCACCCGCTGCACAGCCACATTGGCGCCGGCTCGATTATGAGCCAGCATCAATGTTAAGGTCCTGTTCATCACAGGGCTGGCAGGCAGAAATGCTGTTTCTGCCCATTATGACAGGTCTCGGTCGGACTGCCGCCAAAGTGGCGGTCCGACTGTGACATTACCACCGTAACGAAAGCTCCATGGTTGGACGGCCGGCACGCCAGGTTGCCACCAGTCGACAGCCTGGCGATCCCGATGGTTGTACTCCGCCAGGGCAGCTCTGCTTGCAGCGCTGCCCTGGGGATTACAAGTCCCCTTTCTGCCAGCTTTTGCATGGCGGTAGCACCGCCATGCAAAGGCTGGCTGAAAGAGGGTGCCGGGAGGCTCCATGGGGGACCCTGCACTGCCCATGCACTTGGCATGTGCAGTGCACGGGCACCCATGGACAGCCCCGTTGTGCTTTCCACTGCCCGAATTACGGGCAGTGGAAAGCGCGACGGGTGCTATTGCATCCGCTGCACAGCCACATTGGCACCGGCTCGATTGTGATCCGGCATCAATGTTAAGGTCCTGTTCATCACAGGGCTGGCAGGCAGAAATGCTGTTTCTGCCCATTATGACAGGTCTCGGTCAGACTGCCGCCAAAGTGGCGGTCCGACTGTGAAATTACAACCGTAACGAAAGCTCCATGGTTGGACGGCCGGCACGCCAGGTTGCCACCAGTCAACAGCCTGGCGATCCCGATGGTTGTACTCCGCCAGGGCAGCTCTGCTTGCAGCGCTGACCTGGGGATTACGAGTCCCCTTTCTGCCAGCTTTTGCATGGCGGTAGCACTGCCATGCAAAGGCTGGCAGAAAGAGGGTGCCGGGAGGCTCCATGGGGGATCCTGCACTGCCCATGCAGTAGGCATGGGCAGTGCAGGGGCCCCCATGGACAGCCCCGTCGTGCTTTCCACTGCCCGAATTACGGGCAGTGGAAAGCGCGACAGGTGCTAGTGCACCCGCTGCACAGCCACATTGGCGCCGGCTCGATTATGAGCCGGCGTCAATGTTAAGGTCCTGTTCATCACAGGGCTGGCAGGCGGAAATGCTGTTTCTGCCCACCGGCCCTGTGGTGAACTCCTAATGGGGCTGGCGGTGTTCAGGCCTTTGGCCAGTGGCCTCCAGCACTGGCCAAACTTGTAATGAGGGCCTTAATATTTGAGATGATTTGCTAGATGGTGGACAGCCTTTGGTGTGGCTTCTTTGCCGTAGAGATCATACTTGTCTTAGGGCGGTTCCGTTGTCTGATTCCATTGCTGCTACCTTGGAGAGTCTATGCACTATTTTTCTGTTGGCTGTTGAAGTTGTGCTTATTTTTATCCCCTTTTTCTGTACTTCCCCAGATACTGAGCAATATTTAAGCAGAGCAAGTGCAGGTGATTCTGAATCCTTGCAGATGGCTGTGGATGCATTGGTTCCATCTTTGTAGGCAAGTTTGTAAATAAATCCTGTAATTCCTACCAGTCCGTTATCCACCATCCTCTCCCACCCACTTCTAAAGGTGAGTGTCTGTCCTGTACGCTTAATGTTTGGAAATTGAGAGGGTGGGGCCATTGGGATTTGTGGCATATATTCAGAAGTCAATGCAACTTTGGCTACTTATGGCTGCTATTGGGCAGATTTCACCTTTGATACAGACCCTAGGGGCACCAGCTATTTCTGTTTGAGAAGTGTGCCTGGACGCCTCACGAAAGACAAATTGGTATCCCAAAGGCTGACAACTTTGGTTTTCTCTGTCCAATGGTCTCTTGCACAATCCTGTGTTTGGGTGTTTTCTCTGATCCTCCCATGTCTTGAAGTACCTTCATAGAATCACTTACATGAGACATTTCTGGTTCTAGAGTCAGTCAAATTGGTTTGGCTACTGCATCTCCAAAATATCCTTGGGAAATGAGCAACCTCATTAATATGGAAATGTATCTTTTTACAACATATTTGTTTTTATTTTTACAAACTCTTCAAACAGTGTACGCTCACTGTAAGAAACTGACATTGCATATCATAAATATATATGAACACAACTACACCTTAATGACGTGCATTTTTTCATATTATACATTATCAAAGTGCCTCCCCTGCTTCTTTCAGTTCCTCACATTATCTTATCGTAGTTTGTTTGACTACAAGTTCATCTCCTGACCCCTGCTGTGACATTCAGGTATGCTGGGTTTTCCTTAAAAAAAAAAAAGGATGCAAACCAGCAATTCCCTCCCACTAGTGTCCCCAGTTTACTTATCTGGACTCTCAGTGCCCGCACACCTCCCCTTTTCCACAAATCATTTATTAATTTGGTCCAGGTCTGCAAGTCCTTTGGGGCCTGCACATCCACTCCAGTGCACAAATTCTAATCGCCTCATCCAAGGTCCACTACAACACATCTTTTTCCCATCGGACACTTCAGGGAATCTTGGGTCTCACCATTTTATTGCTATGTGGTGATTGGCCAACACCATGACCAGGGGCACATATTTATTCTGGACTTTTGTTTACTTGAAGTTTGGTACAATCTCCAATAGACACTGTCTAGCAGAGCTCTCCAAATGCACCCTGTTACCCTCCTCACCAAATATAATCACACCCCAACAGTGCTGTAGCATGCTACATGACCATGTCACAAGGAGAATGACAGCTCCCACTACCCCCAACTATTACAAACACCAGGCTGGTTTGGGTATATTTTATCCAGTTTAAGTGGTGTATGTTAGGGGCGGTGCAGGAAATTGAACTGAGTTCATTTAAAGCATTTCATTACTAAACACCTCCTGTACTTGAACATATGCTATCTTTCACTCACAGTCTGTCAGTCGTGTATCTAAGTCCATGTCCCAATGTTGTCTGATGGCTAATGTTTTTTTTGCCTACCTTGTCTCACAGCTGTGAGATTACCAGTCAATACTGTCCCATCTACAACATTTCCATCACAGTAGCAGACGTTTCTGGGGTATTGGGGGATCCCAGCCACATCCTCCTTGCTGTACCGGCTAGTTTGCATACTGAAGGAACTGTGATGCACCAATCCCAAATGCCTCTCGGGCTTCATCAAAGATTATAAATTCTACCATGGGCTACTGATCTCCAAGGATATGACAACCCACTTTCCTCTGTCAAAGCAAAATCTTACTGGAAGAGAAATAACAGTCAATACTCAGTCATGGTGATGAAGAGAAGCAAACATTTATTTGATTAAGCCCAAGGGGGAAGAAGCACACCGTGGCGCACTGTGGGGTACTTCAAGTTTATCAAGTTGGGAGGAACCTTTTATAGATTTCAACACTCATTGGTTTGCATTACAAGCACTATTTCATCATCTACAAGCAGCTGCATGGCCTATAATTGACAGAAAAATAATTACATTTTAAAGAAAAACAAGCTTATCAGAAGGGTATTTTATGATAGTTTTGACATCTCAAGGGTGCCTGTACTCGTCTGTTATCTCTGCTTCAAGACCCCTGTTTGGGGCAAATGCATTTCATATGTAAGAACCTAGCCTCCCTAAAGTTCACATTCCGGTTACATGGTGTAAAAAGCTATAATTTTGGAACACATGTCACTTTTATCTTAACTAAAAAATACTATTCTCACAA
Organism: Pleurodeles waltl; assembly: GCF_031143425.1. NCBI lineage: Eukaryota > Metazoa > Chordata > Amphibia > Caudata > Salamandridae > Pleurodeles > Pleurodeles waltl. Next base: position 631,671,195 of record NC_090437.1, on the reverse strand, counting down.
GTGAGTGCTCTTGCAGGATGTTCATTGCAAATTAGCCAATTATTTTCTCGGGTTTCTCAGAGTTCAGGGTTACAAAGCATACACAGAGTTGAGATAAGACGGCCTTGTGTGCCTACACTCTTGCACCTGCATTTTATAATTAATTCAGCAAGACTAAAGCTTTGCATCTTAAGTGGCTTTTTTCACAAGAATGTGAGCACGTCTTTGAAAACTATTGTAAAACGGAGAATCTATTGCTAATGTTTGAACAATGGTTCAAATATATGGGTCTATATAGGTCTATATTTTTGTCTTCTTTCACACCTCCAAAGGTCCACAGGTATGCCCTGTGATATATATAGCGGAATGGTTGCTATCTAGCAAAAGTAGATCGACCCAGAACTCTTTTTTACCATGTCTTCACATACAATGGCTGTGTACACCACCACAGGTGGCATCTGTCCCAATGCTCCTCTGACCATCATTACAGAGTCGGCAAATGCCCCCTTTCTGCAAGTGTACCCCATAGTAATCATTTCTCCCAGTTGTCTATTTCTTCCCACCACGTGGTGGCATACTGCAATGGAGCTCCCGTATAGTATAGTTCCAAATCAGGCAACCCCAACCCACTCTCCTGCCTGTCTCTTTTAAGCACTTCTAATTTCATTATGCTTCTTTTTGCAGACCACTGCAGTGAAATTAGCAGGCTATCTACTCATTTGAAGGTGTATCTGATAGAGTCTTCTAGCCTTAAATTCTTTACCTTAGAATTATCCCCAGCTGTCAGACTGGATCCGGAATTTTTTTCATGAGCAGCACCCATGCTCGCCGGTAGGTGGCATTTTTCGGGTCTGCATGGCGTTGTCAGCGTCATCTATGCCAGAAGGGCCTATATAGGCAGAATCCAGGTGCGCTGATGTCATTTCTTTTCTTTCTGCATCAGTCAGTGCAGATCTGCAGAAGAGCTACCCCTTAGTCACTTTTTGATTAACATTTTTCAATGTTTTGTCAACGATTTACTTTGCACGAATTAGTCTCCTAATTATGATATGTTGATATGTAATTTCTGACAACACTAAAATGTATTCTATGAATGTTATTCTATGGTAGAAAGAAAGTAAGTCTTTGTTTATGCTTAGCCCCCAAACCGGAGTTATCTACCTACAACAGAAAAGTGCATTTCAAGAAAACAACTCCATTCTTCTTCACTAGTTATCATTCATTTGGGAGATAAATATCTAGGGAGTACTAAGTAACATAGCTGAGAAATAAAACCTGTAACATTCTTTTGTTCTTCACAGGTCTCCTTCACTGCTGTCCCCTTCCCTAATCCCTTTTTCCTCACCTGACAGCACAAATAATCAGCACTGTAAGAGCATCCAGACGTGGTGCTGCCTGAAGTTGGACCTTTTGAGCAACACACTGATCCTGAGGATCAAGGACTGCAACACCTCTACTCATTGTTAATAGGATGCTGTGCACTCTGAAGGTGGGCCTCATATTCACCAGTTTAAACATACTGACAGTCTATAACCAGATAGTTTTAACCTAGGATTCCAAACATCTAACTCTGTTTGTTACTTTGTTACACCTGTGGGAGTATTTCAGTACAAAATGAATGCCTTCGGGCTTCCATCAGCCCTATCTACGTTCCAAAAACTCATAGGGACAATGTTCCTGGGTCTGAGTGGGGTTTTGTATTTTCAGAATTGCATCTTGGTGTTTTGCAGAAATGCAGTTGTGCAGGATGAAAGATTGGACAAAATGTTGACTGTGATGAAAAAGAAGGGTCTTATGTTGCACTCTGTTTAATGACAATTTGACGCAAGTAGCGTGGATTATCTAGGACACCAGCAACATATTAAGGGTGTGGAACTCAAGATGAAGATTCCGAGGAAACTCCACCTCCAGAAGATAAGGAACGGTTGAATTTTAGTTTTTTTAGGTCTAATTGAATATTATTCAGATGTTTTCCAAATTTTGCCCATAAAACAGCACCTCTAACAAATGTACTTAAAAGGCAGTGCATACATTTGGAGTGAGAAGTGCCAATGTGCTGTTGAGAAAATTAAATCTGATATTTTGTGTGCGCTACCTTTCAAGCCGCTTAACCCTCAAAAATAAAATGAAGTCACTGATGCCATCAAATTAAGGCCCTGGGGCTGTGTTATTGCAAAAAAGGAAAGGCGGGAGGAAATAAATAATTGGATTCTTCCATTGAGAAAATAGCAATGGAATTATGGTGGACTGTCCAACATTTTAGGACATTTGTGTGGGGTGTCCCATTTGTGTTACATACCACAAACCACTGGTCGATTTATTCTGCACTAACGGGAATGGAAGAGCTATGCCTAGGCTAGCCAAATGCCCGCGTTTCTAGTATGTGTACCACCATCAAATGGAATATGTACCTGGTAAGAGAAACACTGTGGCAGATTATTTGTCCAGGATGCCATTAGTTGATATGGTAATTGTGCCACTGATGAAGAGGTTATGATGTGTGCTGCGAGCCAGGTGCTGATGTTGCCCAGTGGTGCTATTTTGGAATAGAAATGGAGAGATGCCGCCCTTGAACAAGACATTAGTCTGCCTCAGATTAACAGTTGGGTGGCAAATCGATAGCTGCATGTTAAAAGCGTGAGTTCAGAGTTTGTTTCTTGTGTGCACATAGCATCTGAAATGATTTGTATTGAAAGTCTGGTGTGTAGGACTGAGTACTTGGTCGTACCTATAACCTTAAAGAAGAGGGTTCTTTAGTCGGCCCATGAATGGGCATTTAGGAACTCAGTAGCAAGAAGGGCTCCCCATTGACTAATATAGAAGTGGGACTAGGGAAAACAAGTCAAAACCACAAAATGTCCCTCATGACAAAAGGGAGGTTCCTAAATATTTAGGATCCCCCCTTTTGTCATGAGGGACATTTTGTGGTTTTGTCTCATTTAGGAATTCAGGCAATGAAATGTAGAGTCACAGAAGACTTTTGGTGGCCAGGAGTTGACAAGACTGTTGAGTGTTTTGTACGTGATTATGAGAGTTGTATTATGAGTGACAAGAACCAAAGTATGAAACCGCTTCCAGTAATTCCAGTAGCGACTGATCTGGCACCATGATCCAAGTGGCTTAAGATATTTCCGTCCCGTTTAAGATTCAAGGTGATATTTCCAAATATGGGTTATTAATTATGGATTATATGTCTAGGTGCCCTCAAGTGGCGTTTGTAAATAATATTGAAACTCATACTATAATAGAGTGTTTGCAAAAAGAGTTAAGAAGGTAAGTCTATCCTGATGAGCATTTGACTGACAATTGTAGGCAAATGGTCTCTGAGGAGATGAAGAGATTTGTAAGCAAATATGGCATAAATCCCACACTCACCCCGTTCTACCATCCCAGGAGTAATGGTTTGGGTGAATGCAGGGCTTAGTTTGAACCTGTGGCTTCCTATGGGCGGCACTGACAATTGTTTTTGAGGGCCGGCACTTATTTTTCTGCATCAGGCATTTACTGCGAGCAAAAGACACATATGGGAAAGACGGAGGAAAAAAAAATGAAAAAACTTCACAGAAGGAGAAAGCAGAAAGCTGCAAGAGTGATCTGAAGGGGCAGGGAGTGTCTGTAAACGGATTAAAGAGACCCGAGATGGCTATAGCATTACACTGCCTCAGTATTCAGTGCTCCCTCATTTAAAGGCAGCAGCCGTGTGTTTCATATGAGAACTTTGTGGCAGTGGCACGTTTTTATTTACAAATTAAGCACTGGGTGAACTGTTCAACTGTATGTTGAAAGACAAGTTGCAGTTGGCAGTAATGGATATCAGGCAGGGCTTTCAATCTGGCTATCAGAACAAAAATTGTTGTAGAGGGGGTGTGAATGTTAAAGAAGGATGTTGGGTGAAAATGAAGTTGGGCCTTGTAGTGAAAGAGGAGTCTAAATACGTATGATGGACATATGGTGTGCACACGTGATTGTCATGCCTGGAAAAAGGACAGAGTGGCACTAAGTCCCGATGATAATGGTGATTGGATGCGAAGTCGCTTGAGAAGTGATGATGATGGAGAATTTGTTGAGGTTTCACGGCCTGCACGTTTGTCCTTTTTCAGGCGTTTGCCTGATCCTTTGAGGGGTTATTTTATTGATTGGATTTCAATGCTGTGCCTTTTATTTAAGTATGACTTCTGCTTCGTTCGTTATATTTTTATTTTCTCTTTTGAAATGTACATTCCAGCTGTGAGTCTCAATGTCAGCGTTACACAACCTCCCACACTCAAACTCAACTTTTGGTTCCCTATCCCCGGGTAAAAGTTTTGCTTGTATTTCCGCAAATAACTCCTAGAAATTCTGTAGCAAATGCCTGCTCAAAAGCACATTCTCAAAATTATAGCCACAAACGGAAAGGTTATCAGTCTAACCTAGTCCGTCAAATAATTTGCGAGGGCCCCGATTCCCGAGGGCGTCGCACACCTAGAGATGGCAGTCGTCCCTAGTGACCTAGGGCCCTAAATGTACACATCCAGTATGCTGAGTGGATGCGGATTCTGCCAGGAGGGAGAACAAATGCACCCTAAGAGAGGGGCTGTATACTCGTCCCATCATCCCATGCCTATATAATACCGCATATTCTTTAACTGGAGTATCCATAATGTTGTCGCCCATTGGCTGCATACATTTCACGCTCCCTCCAGCCAGCGACCCACACACACCACACTATACCATCACCTGTAATGCACAGTCAAATTTCAGCCGAGGGATAGCTCAGTGTCCACAACAGCCAGTGTTGTCTTCTCGACCGGCTCAGCAGCACTGTCCGTGTCACCGCCCAGTGGGTGCCCCAACCTCCTGAGCCCAAAGCAATGTTGTTCTTCAATTGCAAAGTGCAGTCATCTGTCCACATTACTCTGAGATCTCCCCCGCCCTTTCCTCTCCCCCTAGACTTTCCATTGCATGACAGAGCCTCTTTGCCCATCCTTGTCTCAAATGGAACCTTATCTTAATGTGTTTCCTGACAAGGTGGGACTCTGCCCCGTCCATATTTGTTCCAATGGCCGATTCCCCTTTTCATATAAATTGGGACATATATTAACTATCATTTTGCCTAATCATGATTCTGCACAGACTCCACAGCTGTACATTTTTATACATGACATTTATTGTGCTACCTGCAGCAAATGGCAGGTGTTCCATTTAGTTACTCTAGTTCCAAAGCATTAGCAGGCTACTAAGGGGCACGAACCATTATAAGCAAACCTTGTCCCTGGATCTGTCTAGCATCATCGACATACTACTGCTGGGCAAGACTTCTGCTGCCTTCAGGTATTCGGGAATGATTGGAAAATGGAAAAGCCGCTTCATTGGCAGGGCAGAGGGTTACGTCTGTCACTTACATATGCAATGCACCCACTTCAGCCTACGTAATGTTGTATAACATTTCTTATTAGAAGGGTCCTCTCATTCCAGTGACATTGGTTCTGCAGTGTTAGGAGCAAGCAACACACAATACATTTTGGGTTCTGCATCAAAGTTTATGGCAGGGTTGCTTATGCATTTCAAAATCTCCAGCTGAAAGAACGCTGTGACATGTAATACCAGGAATGGGTTTAATGGAGATTACTGCTAAGTAATTCTGCCCTTATCTGTGGCTGAGCTTTTCATCCTGTTTGTTCTCATTAGGTTTATTCTGGCATTTTTTTGACAGAAAATACTTTATAATACATGGGTGTTAAAATATGGGCTGCTAGTTGGCTGGGGTGAGAGCCCTAGTTAAGCAGCAACTACAATCCTTGTTAGGGTGTGACATAAATGTGATAAATTATCCGGTGCTCAACCCTCTGGTAGCAGTGCACAGAACAGTCAGGCTTAGCTTAGAGGCAATGTATAAAGTATTTGTGCAACACTTCAAACAGTAACAGAGTGAAAAACACCACAAAAGGAACCCAAACCAAAAGAACAAAAATTCAATGATGTGAACTGGAAATATGCAATTTTAAAGATTTCAGGGAAAATAGCGCCAAAAAACACAAAGTGCCAACTGTGGATATTGGGTCAAGTTGGACTAGGATAAAGTCACAGGCGCAAGCAGACAGTGATGGAGCGTGGGCCGGCTACAGGAATCCAGTTATGCTGCTGAACAAGTACCTCAAATCCTAATTTGCAGAGCGTTGCAAGGATCCGTGTTGAAAATGCCCCATCCAGTTGGAGCGGTGCTGCGAGACTGCGATGCAGGGTCCTGCATCATCATCGAGAACCTTTCAGAAAAGGACTGCATATTTGCAAACATGGAGAATAAATATAGAACCTCTAGTGCAAAATTAAACACATCAAAAACCTGTTAGAAATGTGTTGCAAAAATATATTAGAAACAGTTTTTTTAAAAAAAGGCTGCAGTAACTCAGAATGTGTAGAAGAATGCAGAACGATTTTAACTTTTCTATAATTATCTAAGGAATGCAAGAAATAATCAGAAAAGCAAAGTTACATTTTTGTTGCTTTAAACAGCTGCTCCGTGACCTAACCTGCCTTTCACCTCAGCTGCTGGTAGCAGGCATGGTGATGTCAAAACTCAAGAGTAATAATTTATTACAGTCGAGTTCAGATGCCTGCGACTGAGTGCGTCACTAGGCGCCAATTATAAAGAAATTACAGATGTGCATTTATACAGGTATTGCAGAATCCCAGGTAATATAGCGATCTTACAGGTAGTGTCTCCGACAAGTTGCCATGGTGACGTTGTAGTTCATCTCAGCAGGACAATCAGAGCTTTCTTTATAGTTAGGAATACTCTTGTTGCTTACATATTGGCACTGGGACTAAAAGTTTATATCTGCACTGTAGAGCAAATCAAAAGCTCAAACCAGATGTTAGCAAGATAATCACATATGATTTCCTTTTCGTGGTTGCTTTTTATGCTAGCTCACCCTTGGGCAGTATCTCTTATTTTTACAGTAGGTATCAGTGTGATGTGCATTTATTTATTCCCATGGTGACTGTCATATGGCATGCATATTTGTGGTTTATTTGTTTTTCCATGTCGATAGGACGGTCAGAAAACTCTCCTTTGTCATGAAAAAATGTCTGCAGCCTATTGCTAACCATTAGATTGCATGACTGGAGTGTGGAGCTAACCTGTCTTTCAGTGATTTGCTTAATATCTGAAGCTCCTTGGAGTTCAACGTCCTGTATTGTTTGGCCATATCATTCACATATATTTTCCTTTGTCACAGGAGTCCCTGATTGAATTGCAGTCTGGAATTTATGATAGCAGTCACACATAGCTCACACTAGCAACAACACTTCCACATCGCTCACAGGCTAGAAGTCTAATACACTACCATAGGACACCCCTCACAGACTAGTAGCTACACTGTACCAACAGCAGTCTAAAACCCTGTTCACAGCATTGCAGTCATGTGCCTGTGAGACCCCTCCTCATCTACTTTTTTAACTACAGGGACCGCAACGTGGTCCTTCTGGTGGAGAGGGAAAAAGGGGGTCCCCATATTCAAGACAGGAGCAGCGATGCCCTTTCCTGTTCAACGTCAGTGTCAATCCTTTATGGAAGTTAAACACAAACTCTGGGCTATGCTACTTACCTACATGTTGTATCCAGTACACTTATAGGTCATAAAGGTAAAACACATTTTTGACAGCCCCAAAGGGATGTGGGAATGGCTCGAAATCCACTGCAACATTAAGCTCTCTAGTAACCCACGAGGTGAAAATTCTCAGCAAAAATCCTTACGATCTGCAGATCCACTGAGACGACTAAGTTTGCGATATAGACGGTGAGTAACTAGACAAGGCAGGAGCGGAGAGGGACCAGAGGACGCCCCCTCTTCCTCACCTTAGGTGATGATGACGTTGACTCGGAGCCCACACATGGTGCACTGGAGGACTTCTACCCGATGGACAAAAAGTCACTGGCCCAGATTCTCAAAGCTGTCAGGCAACGCAGCGCAGCACCCTCAGAAGCTGCGCTGCGTGACAGGGAGAGAGCAGGAGAGCACCATATTCACAGAGAAATGGCACTGTTGGAGCAAGAATTTTAGTAATGCTTTTAGTGACTCAGACGTCAGCATTAGGTGGCATTTATATTCACAGTTTACATTTCTAACGTAGAAAGTTGCACTAACATGCATTTTAAAAGTTCACACGTTTTTGTTTTTGTGTTGGTCACAATTTTGCCTACTGGATTTAGCAATGTACTAACCAGATTTAAAGTATGCCAAAGTATTATTTAGACATTAGAATAACTGACTGTAGTCTAGCGAATTTGGATTTATAATGCTTTAAATGTGGATTATGAATTTAAATAGACATGCGCATAGAAATAAATGCACTTCTCTGTCATAGTTAACGTGGTGCCTCAAGAAAGTTTGCAATATTAAATGAAATGTTTATGCCTTTTAGCTGACATATTAATTAGCATGAATTTTTAAGTTTGAATATTGTGCATGTTTAATTAACTGCAATATTAGTGCGTTCATGTTTCTTGTGTTAGCATAATTAGGCCTGTAGACTTCGTATTTGCAGTCATGTGAAAATGGTGAATCATTCTTTCTCTAACATTAATTTTTGCATTAGTTTGTTTTTTTATGACCAGTGAAGGGTCCCATTGTTCAGTGAACAAGAATTGTTTACCAATGACCTTGATTCTGGAACATTTAGGCCTGTGGACTAAACGTTAAAGCAATTGGTACAGTTTTATTTAACCATTTTTATTGAGTTTTAGTACATGTTGAGTACATGAAGAGAAGTATAATCAGTGCAACAAGGCGCCGGCAAACATTTCAGCTCTTCATGTAATACAGTGCATTTAGAATTTGAGGTTCTTATTCAATACACCAGCATAAACTTCAAGAAGAAGATGAAACATGAACAAAACCAGGGTTTAAGATGATAATGGTCCATTAATAGTACAGTCAAGGGCAGCATGAGAACTACAGTATGGTACCAAAGCTACATAAAAGTACAAGTGTACATGACTTCTTCTATCCATGTCACGGATCTTGCTGGAGACTAAGGCAACCCAGGCTATGATTGTTGAGTGATAGAGGATTACCTACAGGGGGAGGGTCAATACCGGGGGTGGCAAAAGATGTGTTGGGAGGAATCCCAAGTTCTGCAGGAGATGTTCCCAATCAGTTGCTATGGGCACCCTACGCAGGCCTCGCACTTTCTCACTTCTCAGAGCTGCAGCCTCTGCCTTACCCCACTTAAGGGTCGCTGCGGACCAATGGTGTACATCTGGCAAGGCTGGAGCCTTCCATTCATGGCTATTAGCCGCCTGACCATAAGCAGTACAGGGTCAAGGAAGCGGTTGGAAACACCATCAGTTTTGGATCTGCTGAAAAGCCCGAGCAAAGCACCCTCTGTCGTACAAACGGTGTCGCGGCCCATCACTCTTTTTAAAATGATCTCAATGGCACCCCATGGTTTGCCTGCAGCCGGACAGGTCCAAAACATGTGCAACAAATCAGCCCCTTGGTGGAGGCAGTGGTGGTAGTAGGCAGATGACCCAAACATACGGTGGAGCGCGGCCGGTGTCAGGTACGCCCTATGTAGGATAAGCTGTATGTAGTGGAACTTCGCATTCCGCAACAGTTTCCTGGGGTATAATAGTGCCCCGTCTCACTCCTTAACTAGTTCCCTACCTATGTCAATCTCCCAGCTCCTGCATGTGGCGGACAGTGGGTCCTGTCTGGTGTAATCTAGGGCCCGCACACTCCATGTGACAATTCGACAACTCCCACCCATCATATGAAGTGTATGTATAGTAGCAGCTGCTGGTCCGGCTCTATGTCCGTGATACCCCAAAGCCTAGTTAGTTCAGCTAGTAAAATGCCATAGGCCAGAAAGTGTCCATCCGGGACCCAATGCTCCTCTTGTAATCTAGTGAATGGCATAAGAGAAACAGTGAACCCAGTGTGTCTACACCAGCACGCTCCCATGCCTCCACACCTACCCCCCATCATGTCAATGAAGCAACCGGTCAATCGTAGGCTGCCAAAGCTCGCATGAGCCACCCACTCAAAATTGTTGACAGATCCTACGAGCCTGGTCCCAAGTAAAAACGTCTGGCGGATCATCTCCAGAGCCAGGGTTAGGTACCCCCACCTCTTCAGTATGCAGACCCGCTAACTACCTCACTGGCCATTGGAATTGAGCCACAAAGTAATAGTGTCAAAGTTTGGGGCTCCCAGCCCATCTTTTTCCGCTGGGAGCTGCAATTTACAGAGTGTCACTCTGCATCTCCCGTTGTACCAAATGAAACTGCCTAGTGCAGAATGCAACATGCGAAAAGTGGATTGAGGGATCTTCACTGGGAGATTTTGAAAGTCATAAATAAGGCGAGGCAGCATCACCATTTTTGGCAATGAGACCCTGCCCTATACTGTTACGGGCAAGGTGCTCTAAAAAGCCATTTGGGGCCGTAATGATGTTATAGCTCTAGTGAGGTTGCCATGTATGAGATCTTTCGTGTTGTAGTATATGCATATGCCAATGCCAGAGCAGTGTCTGCCCACCCACAAGTAGCTGTTGGTGAGGACAGAGCGGATGCAGGGCGTATAGACAGGATGTGACCCAGTTCATTCCCAGCCCAGAAGCGGCCTTGGATTCCTGAAGTACTCCCAGGATGACGTTAGTCCCTCCCAGATATCTTTAACGCACATTATCACATCGTCCGCATATAATGAAACAGCATGTGCATCCCTATGTAGAGGAATGTCCCACTTGTCTCCCATCTGATGGAGACGCTGTGCGAGCGGCTCAGTCACCAGTGTGAAGAGCAAGGGGGACCGCAGACAACCTTGCCGCATCCCCCTGCTCACCTGGAAGGGCAGGTAAGGGCAGGAGATGCATTGGCCGGTTTTCACCCTGGCGAATTAGGCATTGTAACCTACCAGACATGCCATACTTGCTGAAGACTGAGAAAAAGTACTCCTAATCCACAGTGTTGAATGCTTTTTCCAGGTCCAGTACCACACAAGCAGCATATGGCTACTGGACCGGAGCAGACTCCATAACCCTATGGAGACTTCCGATATTGAGGGAGGTTGATCTTCCAGGTGCAAAGCTGGACTGATCCTGGTAAATCAGGTTCAGTTTGAAGGCATGCAGCCGACCTGCAATTACCTTGCTCAGAATCTTGTAATCTGATCTGAGCATTGACAATGGACGGTAGGATGACTGTGCTAGCGGGCCTCTACCCTGCTTGGGGGAAAAAATCAATAAGGACTACAATGTGGGAAGGTAAAGATAAATTGATTCCTTTGTAACACGAACAGTGATTACACAGTAATAATTGATGTAGTATTGTGGAAAGAAATTATATGAGTTTATGACTCAAGAGTCAATGTTTTGCAAAATATCTGGCCTGTGTCAGCGACAGGATGCAGGAGGCCATGAGGCCCAGCAACCTCAGAGTTATTCTCACCAAAATCCAGAATAGAGGCTTAAACATCGGTATCATAGCCTGAATATACTGTAACCGCTGCTCTGGAGGATAAGCCCAAACCTGCACTGTGTCCAGAACATTGTCTATGAAAGGGAGCATTTCTGAGGGAGACAGGTGTGACTTTGGCACTTTTATAGTGAACCCCAGTGAATGCAAGAGGTCCACAACAGTCTAGCAGTAGGAGGCGACAGGCTGGGGTGAGCCAACCTTCAGTAGCCAGTTGTCTAGATAGGGGAAGTCTGAAACCCCTGATCTGCGCAGATGAGCTGCAACTACCACCATCACCTTGGTGAACACCCGAGGGGTCCTGGTAATGCCAAAAGGGAGCACGGTGAACTGAAAGTGCTCGTGTCCTACTGTGAACTGTAAGTTACGTCTGTGGGGAGGCAGGATGGGAATATGTAAATAAGCGTCCTTCAAGTCTAATGCTACCATCCAGTTTCCTGGGTCCAGGGCAGAAAGAACCTGAGCCAGAACATTGTGAACTTCTCCTTGAGGAAGAGATGGAGAGAAGAAGGTCTAGGATCAGGCAGAGGCTCTTGTCATTTTTGGGTAATAGAAAGTAGTGGGAATAGCAACTATGACCTACTTCGGGCACAGGAACACTCTCTATGGATTCCTTGGCCAAGAGAGCCATAACTTCCTCTCGGAGAAGTGCCAAGTGATGCTCCATCATCTGATTGTAGGATGGTGGCATGGATGGAGGGTTAGTCTCGAAGGGGAGGGAGTAGCCTCTCGGGACTATCTGCAGAACCCACCTGTCTGACGTGATGGATTGCCAGCAGAGCAGGTTATGGGGGATCCTGCCTCTGACTGGTCCCTGGTGGGGAAGAGTCAGACTAGGAAGGTTTGGAGGCAGCACGTGGGGAAGGGTGGTGAACTGGTCTGACTGCTTGCTCCCTGATCCACGAGATGAGTGGATCCCATGTCCCTGGCCATGCAGAGGCTGGGCAGCATGTGCAGCACAGGGGCTTGACAGCAACAAACACCACTGGGCACCCCTTCCTTAGTCACAAAAGGGGCAAAAAGCAGACTGAGGGTGATGAGGGGCTGCCGCCAGGCCCAAGGGCCTGGCCATAGCATGAGAGTCCTTGAAGCGCTCGAGCACTGAGTCTCCTTTGTCTCCGAAGAGAGGGGTGCCATCAAAGGGCATGTCCATAAGATTGTCTTGGACATTCCCCAAAAAAGCCAGACGCCCTCAACCAGGTGTGGTGCCTCGGGGCCAGTGTCGGTTAAACCGGTCTGCCCAGTGAGTCGTTCATGTCCAGTCCACATTGGATCACAAACTCTGCTGCCTCTCCCCCATCAAGAACTGCTTGGGAAAGTACAGCCCAGGTCTCTTCCAGGACCTGTGGCAGCACTTGCGCAAATGTATCCCACAGCGTGTGGGAGTAACAGTCCAAATGGTATGCGTTGTTCACGACCTGCAATGCCAGGCTGGTGGAAGAAAACATCTTCTTCCCAAGTGTGTCCAGCCTCTTGGATTCTCTACCCGCAGGTGTGGAAGAGAACGCGCCATGTGAGGTGGAGGCTTGGATAACCAAGCTCTCAGGGGTGGGATGTTGCATAAGAAAACTTGGGTCGCCCGGAGCAGGGCAATGGTGGCGGGCAATTGTCCTGTTCACAGGAGCTCCTGTGCTGGGCTTGGACCAGGTACCCAGTAGGACACATGCAAAGCTTCATTGATGGGGAGCAGGGATTTGGAGGATAAAGCTCCAGTTTGAAGTAACTTTGTTAGAAGGTTAGTCCTGACTGCCACCGGAACAAGTCAAGGTCCAGGACCTCAGCTGCTCTTCGCACCACCATAGAATATGACGCTCCCTCCTCTGTAGCCACAGTAGGGGGACAAAGCATGCCAGTATCTGGGGAGGTATTCAGTCCACTGGCAGAACCCAAGTGTGTACATCAGTCCATAGGGTCTCAGATCTGGTATTCTAAAGGGTCTAGCGACCCCTCCCATTCCTCACCATAACCTAGCCCATAAGAAAGGGGCTCAGGATCTGACATAGGAGGCAAGGGTCCTGCCAGCATCGGAGTTGGCTGCAATGAGCTTTAGGGACCACGCCCTCAAAGACTTCGGATGCATGGCCCAACACTCAGAGGACGACTTTGGGTCATGGTCGCGCTCCAGGCACATGAGGTGCGGATCTGTCACGGACATTGCCCGATGACATGACCCTCAGGGCATGACCCAGTCTTCCTCGATGACATGAGGCCAGTCAAAAGTCGACTGAGGGGTAGCTCTCTTTAGATCAGCGCTAGCTGGCATGAAAAGAAAAGAAATGATGTCAGAATGCTGGGGTGGCACCTATATAGGACCTGCGATCTTATATCTGGCAAGGACGCCACCAACACCGGATGTGGAGCTGATCAACACCACTTAACGGCGTGCAGGGGTACTGCTCAAGACAAATCTCAAGATCGAGACTGACACCTGGGGGAAATTCTAAGGTAAGGAATCTGCAACTGGATGTCTCTATCAGATCTGTGCTATACCGTTCCCTATGTCTATAAGGTAAGTAAGTGCATCACTGGAATAGAGGGAGACGAGGTGTATTTCATCCCCATTTGGGATGCCCCACCTCTGCCCCTGTTGCATGAGCCGCTGTGCCAGCGGCTCCATTGTCAAGGCAAAAAAGAGGGGTGACAGTGGGCCTCCCTCTATTTATCTGTATGGGATCCGAGATACACCATCTAGTCTTCACACGGGCTTTTGGGTCCATGTAGAAGAGTTTGATAGGCATGGAGTCTGCCATCAATACCCATGGATGACAACATTGTGAACCTGAAGTCCAGTCTACAGTATCAAATGCCTTCCGTAGGTCCAATACAAGACAAGCTGCATGCAGCCATTGAGCCGCTACAAGTTCCATCACCCTATGGAGCCTGTGTATTTTGAGGGTGGTGGACCTCCCGGGGATAAACCCATTCTGGTCTTTATGGCACAGAGAAGGAAGGCACTCAAGTAGTAGCACTGCTATTATCTTACTAAGGATTTTATAATTGGTCCCCAGCATGGATAGGGGACAATAAGACATCACCTCTGGGGGGTCTTTGTGGGGCTTTAAAGAGAGAAGATGAGGGATTCTCAGAGGGGCGGCAGAAGACAGCCTTCCAGTAACACAGTTCGATACCATTCAAGCATTTTAGGGACCAATAGGTCCTCGTAGGCTTTGAAAAACTCAACTGGGTCCTAGGGTTTTACATATGGGGAGCTGGGAATGGCCTCTCTGATCTTGTGCTCTGTAATGGCCACATTTACCTAGCGGCACACTGCTCCACCGGAGCATTATTTTGTAAATGAGGAGACTCGGCTGGTAGTGTGATTTTGGTGCCCTGATTGAACTTAACACTACCATCCTGCCTGGCGCAAGTTGGGAGGGCATGGGTATCAGTCTCTCCTGCCCTGTGCAGACTGGATGGGTGGAGGATGATCAGCTGCCCTGATCCTGGCTAGGCCTGGGGAAAAGAGCTTTTTCTTTTTTGATATCTCCCTGGCCTCTAAAACTCATCCACTTCTTCGTAATGTTGCTTCGCCTCTCCCTTGTGCTGCTTTTTTAATTTGTCTCCTTTGTTTTCCTATCAATGTTTGTGAACAGTAGGAGGAAAACACTATTGAGTGTTTAGTGCATATATACACCTGTTTTGCATATGCACAGTGGTCCAGCATGTTTGCACACGTATACTCTAGGTTCACATTCTTTTTGAAAAATAGACATACTCTCAAACTCTCCCTGGACGCACAATTTGCCATAGATCTCCAAAACGGTTTAACAGATGTTCACCAAACCAAGAAAAGGCAGCAAAAGACTGCAGTGCCATAAACTCTTGGTAAACATTTGTTCAGCAGTTGTAACGTTACCAAAGCACAAAAATGTCCTTTAGGAAATCCTATTTTAAAGGTGATCGTGCCCACTGTCCTCCTTTTATAACTTTCGAAATGTTTGACTGATCTGCGATGTAAGCTAACCAGAGCAGAGGTACAGGTAATATCTGAGGCACTTCTCTGTGGCCCACATTTTGCAGGTTACAGAGGAGCAAGTAAGATGGCACACATGCCTCCATGACCTGCTCAGTGATGCAGGTGACAAAGTGGGCCAGTGGTCACTAGCTCCTAGGCCTTGTTGGTAGTAGTGAAGAGGACGCGGGGGGGTGACATTTCACACACTTCTCAAGGGGTGACTCCTTTGTACTAGTAGAGGAGCGTCGCCCCCTCCTGCTCAGTCAGGCAGTGACAAATATTGTCACTGTCAGACTGAGCCTGCAAGTGTGGGGCAGGGTTGGGCCATAGGAAGGAGGAGTGGTGGACACTGTAAAGGGCGCATGCTGGTTTGGCCGGCCCTCTTAGGCTGGCCAAACTGACATGCGGACTGACATTTCTCACAACCCAGCGGGATTGCACTGCCGGGTTGGAGAAACTGGCTACCTATAGCTTGATGGCAATGTTCAAGACATTCTGCATTGTCCACAGAACCCCTCAAGGAAAAGGACTGCTATACCTGCAATTTAAATTCAAGCGATTTAAACCAATCACAACACTAACTCTAGGCTTGCTCCACTTATCATCTTGCCACCTTACCATAAGAACTCCGTAGGAGGCACTGCTTTCTCAGTACAAAAAGCTAACTTCTGGAATCCACTGCCAGCACCCAGGAGCATATACACTTTTGAAGACAGTTGAAAACATTACTATTTCATAGATAACTCCACCACCCACACCCTGGCAAAAGAACACAGAAAAAAGTTGCACCCTCAAACTCAATCCTCAGCTTACATCCCATGAATTAGAAACAACTTCGCCAGCAAACTGCTTTCGATATGCATGTAAACTAAGAAGGGCTGACCTATGGGTCGCTGTGGCATTATATTGTTATATATTTGCATATTTAACAGTTAATAGCCCACAATAATACTAAGACCATAATACTCAGCGGTCAGCAGCAAATTGTAACTTATACCTCTTAAATTCACATATTACATATTTGATATCAGAGATGTCCATCACCAGCACTTTGCGTCCAAAAAAACAAACCTCTCCAAACGAACAGGCATGGAATGACTGAAGGGATCTGTCAGTCATTGCTGGGCGATTCAGAGGAGTTTCATAAGTTCTACCACTGCAGATTCTGAATATGTATACAATCTGCCAACTTCTTTACACCTCACAAAGACACTTGGATAATGGATGATAATAAAAGTGCCCAAACCTACATATCTCTTCACTTCTTTCTACTTGTAATCATGCCAGCCCAGGACTACAACTATATACAAAACCTTAGATTGCACAACCCAGTGCAGTAACCAGCTAAACAGTGTATATCATAAGAAATTCAATAAAGAAGCAGAGCAATTCAAAGGTACCAGGATACTGAAAACCATAAAACTGTGCATCTGTCTCTCACACTTGTTCATCAACCACAGTACTACACGCTCCGTCTCATAACATGACAACCGCCTCTTGGTGATAATCACTCACAACATGGAAACACTTTCCACATAGGATCAAAACAAAGACAAAATACTTCCAACCACACATCCTACATGATGTAGCATGTTATTCATGTAAGCAAGCCCTTCAGTTCTCCATATAGAGGTAGTAAGTGCTATATAATATATGCAATATATACAAGAGCTGTAAAGGGCATCAAAAAAGCAACACATCCAAAGCATACACACAGTCAACATGATAATATAAAATGTTAAGTACATCTTATACCAACAGCCCACCACCATTACTCCTTCCCACATTTAGCCAACCGTGTTTCTACCCAGTTACTAGCTTTTGATTGTTTTCAGGTTAGCCTTCAGGTGGCTTTTTCCCCTAGTAAATACAGTTCCCAGCGCCACAAACGCCCTGTCCATTTCTCTTTTCTTTTTGGGAATCAGTCCTATTAGACATGGCTTCTAAACGTCTTCACTCTGTGGCACCACCGAGTAATATGCAGAATGTCGGTCTTCTCTTCCCAACATCGTGGTAAGTTGGATGCTCGTCCTGGGTATATTTTGTAGTTTAAGCGGTGTCAGGTGGTCACGTGGCGATAATTACATTGCACTAGCGTAAATCGAACATTGCTCAATATACCTTTGATCCTGTGACAGACTTTTCCCAAATCCTCTTTAGTAAAGGGTTTGTCTATGCTTGTCTGTCATTTCTTGGACTCGGCTACATTGGCTTCGCTGATCTAAGTGCTCTATATTTGTTAGCTCTTATTTTTTGCTTTGCACCAACGCTAATAGTGTTGTTATTCTTTGCTGAGTCGCAGGTGCCTCTGAAACGAAGGGGGCTCTGAAATATACGACGTACTAGGTGTGGGTCCAGCGGAAGCGGTGGAGGAGAGACTTCCAGTAGCAATGCTGTTGGATTTCTTAGATCATATGATTTTCTATGCATAGGCCTCTCTTTGCCTGACTGATTCCTTATATCTGACTCCAGTTAATGTTTTCTTCATCAACATTTACCTCGGAGGAGTCCTTTGTTGCCTACTTCTGCCGCCTTCATTTGCATGAGGACTGCAACGCTGTGGGGCCAGCTGCAGCTCTTGCCTCCCTCAAAGTCTCCTGCCCTTGCAGGCAGTCCCTTTCTTGGACCTTTCAGCCTGCTCTCCTTCATCTGCAGGGGGAGCCGCGGACCTTCAAGTGAGCTTTTTACTCCACGCATAACTGGGCTCCGCCGTCACTGGGGGAGTGGGTTATCTGAGACACATTTGTTAATTCAAGATAAGGAGGAGGTCGAGACAGCACAGGGGGCTTCATGTTGTGATTTAGTAAATTTAACTGCTCTACATTACTGCTGTTTGGCAAAGGCAGGTGGCAAAGGACAGTTCTGCCGAATAGTTTGCTCTAGGCCCCAACTATAGGATATGTAGACATGGTCTTAGTTATGGGGCATCTTGATTCGATTGAGGTGCGTTTGCCTTATTATGGCCTACTCAGCATGTTGACACAGCACATCCTGGGCCCAGTGTCCAGTGGCATGCAAGGCCAGAGTGAAAACCCACCTTGACTCATACGTATTATGAAAAGCGGTTGTTTTGACTGGGTACTACCTGTAGTAACCTTTCCCCTGGGATATGCTTTAGACAGTGTGCTTCTTTGTTTTTTGGTGGGGGGACGTAGGAACGTAGGCTGGGGTGATGTGGGTGAGAATGGGTCCAGCAATGGGGACCTTGAAGCAAGTCTGGTTTGAGTTTTAAATGTTTATCTAAGGTGGGGGCTGGTAAGGATGGCTTTTCTAGCAGCCAGGGTGGGGGGCGGGGGTGGGTTGGGGTGGCAGAACCAGTGCAGCAGCAGCTCAGAGACCAGGAGTGACCATGGGCTCCTCATCGTCGGACTATAACAACTACTCCACTACAAAGCCTGGCCATGCCTCAAGCAATTGCAACTACTCTGGCTCACAGCCCAGTTACCCTTGCTACCACAGCTGATCGGCCATTGCAGGGAGCAGTGATAAAATAGGCAAAGAATGGCTGCTTAAGTACCTGCTGCATATTCTGATCCCATCCATGAGGGATCTGCTGGACCTGCACTTGATGGAGGAGGTGAATTATACAATTAGGAGGGTAGCATATGTTGATGGTTTTTAACTTATATTTGAAAAAACCGTTTGCAGAGGAATCAGAAATAGCGAAAGGCTTCTCAAACTGGCAAAAGAAGCTGGAGGTGGACGAGAATTTGAATAATTGGATTAGGGATTTCACTGTTTATCAGTATATCATGCTGGAGAGATAACCTACCTGAGGCCTCCAAATGTCACTCTGCGCACATGATAAATTTGGGGGATCTTGCTAGAAGGATCATGACAAGGCCTTCAGGTCAAAACAGGTGTCTAAATAAATATGTTCTGGGACCAAAAGGATGATAACATGGTTGTAGTGCATGGTACTGAAGAAAGGGTACCTTCTTATGGGGGGGGACACAAGAAGGGGTCATGTTGGGCCTTTATTAAAAAAAAAAAAAAGCCTTCACATGACTAGCTGGCATCTGTAAATTTCAGTGCAATGGCTTCTTCTGTGCATCTACGAGTCACCCTGAGTTTATGTGTTTCAATAAGACCAAAGACAAAGGGGGTCAGAAATGAATTAAAAGGGAATATGGCTTGCAAAGTGCTCCTCTCCACCCCCAGTGGCACACAAGCATTTATCCATTGGCTGAGCTCTTACCCCAAAAATCTGGTGTGGTGCAGCAACACTACTCTTCTGCCACAGCTTTAGATCTCCAGCAGTGAGGGCTACTGGCTCCCAGGTTTGCAAGGATAAACAATCCGTACTGCTTAACAACTAATTGGCTAGGAAGAAGACAGCGAAGGAGAAACGGACCTGGGAATGTGGCAGGCTGATTAAGAGATCCTCCTTTTGATAACTTTATTTCCTCACCCAGGGGGGGCCTCATAAAGGGACATGCGAGTTCAGACTTTTAAAAAAGTGAATGATCCCAATAATCACACCCTGTACTCAGTGAGTTATGCTTCATTAGGTGAAGCTGAGGTCCTTGGGGTGGAGGGCCCTCATAGCAAAGGCTAACATTGAGTTTACTTTTCATTTGTTTCTTGTCCACCTGGACGATATCAGCTTCTGGGTCTCCGATTTGAGGGTGGCTTCTTTATTGACAAGTGTATGCCCGTAGGGTGTTATGTGTCCTGCTCCTATTTTGAACGGTTCAGCTCTTACCTCAAGTACGCATTCAGGGAGACGGTAGGAATGGACATGGTCATTCCCTACTGGATATCTTCCTATTCTTGGTAATGTGGGGGCTCCAACAGGTGTGCAGATTCTATGGCATGTTATTCCAAACTTATGGAAGGTTTGGGTGTCTCTTGTGGGGGGAAACACTTCAGGGCCTTCTACCGCTGATCTTTCTGGGGATAGAGACATATTCACTGAAGACAGGGTGCATGTTGCCACAAGAGAAGGTTCAAATGTTTAAGAAGTCTACAATATCCTGTCTGGGGGTCACAAAGTCATGCTTCATAAACTCCAGGTTTTGGTGTCACAGCTCAAAGTAGCCCTGCATAGCATTCCACTGGGGTGCTCCTCCTCAAGGTGCATCTCCTAGGCTGTAAGGCTAAGGGGTGAAAGCACTATCGGATTTGCCCATCAGCTGAGCTTGGTCACAGTGAGCAGGTTGAAACTGGTCTTGAGTTGCTTGTGTTACAGTTTAGAGAGGACCTTGCTTGGCGGTTTGTGGTGGATGTTTTCTTTCAGAGCAGGACCAAGGCTGATTTGCATATGACTGATTGTAATCTGAGGTGGCATGATGAGCAAAAAAATATTTTGACTAGGATTCGTCCCTGGGTAATTACCAGTGGCCATCACTTGTTTGTGTTCATCAGTGCAATGGGTATGTGCAGACATGGATTCCATACTCAATGTGCCACTGGAACCTAGCAGCACCCGACCAAAGAGGCTAAACTATGCCAGCACCAGTCTGGGTTTGCTTGTATTCTGGTTCAGAGAGGACCTGGCTTGGAGGTTCGGGCTGGATTGTTTCGATTAGAGCAGGACCAAGCCTGATGTGCATGTGGCTGGGTCTAATTTGAGGTGGCATGGTGGGCAAAGAAAACAATGGACTGGGATGTGGCCAAAGTAATTATCATTAATTGAGATAATTGCAAGCATTGCATCCACCATTTTTTGTATTTCTCATCAGCTGAGCTAAAGCAAGACCATAGCATCGGGTTATCAATCAAGGAAAAATTAAACACCTAAATGGTATAGCCTGCCCCATTATGCAAAATCACATTTTAGGCCTTTTTAGTGATGAGGAAGGCAATGTGGCTTTGGTGCCATTTCAGGTTGGGAGTGGTATGCACAACCGAGGCCTTAACAGTGATTTAAATGTTACTGGTCAGGAATGTTACCTATTTAGAATTGTTTCCCATTCTGGTGGCCCTCCATGTCTGGACTGGCTGCTTCTGTAGTTAGTCTGTTATGCAGCGTGTCAGTGGTCAAGTCCATTAAACTACACTATGCCAAGGATAAGATGGTGTTGAGACTGAAATAGATATTTTGCTGGTTCATTTACATAACAACATGTCATACTGAGATAAACATGTGCCTGGTGTCTTAAATAACACTGTTCATGCCTTATCGTGTTTAAAGTCGAAGGAGTTCTGGCGTTTTCATTTCGGGCAGTGGAACACCCCTTCTCCCCCCCTCCCTTTGTGAGAACAACTTTGCAGTCTTCTTGCTCAGACCTCCTGGCCTTCTATCAGCCAGTTTAGCGCCTAAGACAAATAAGGCCTTTGAGGGGGCTTTCCACTTATTTGCCATATGTTGATAACTCCACACATGGGGACATATAGATTTTCCCCTTAGGAAGCTGAGGAAGGAAATGTTTCCTCACTGGTGAAGCCCCTAAATGCTGGGAAAGACTTGGAGGGGAAAGGGTGAATGAGAGGCGACCCATTGACAAAAACTGTTTGGTGAATCTGCTCCGTTTTCTTTGTCTATAATTCGGACTATTCGGCAGCTTTATTTTCCACCATTATTTGCCTAACGTTTTCCCTAACTTTCCAAGTATCAGGACTGGTGGCAAGATCGAATACAGATATCTATATATCTGTAAAATGCTTCCTGATTGAGAGAGGGCCTGATGGTCATCCTCCCCTTTCGAAGCCTGGCCAGCGAGGGAGAGGTGTCTAAATGATCTTGAAGCAGAGGAAGGGTCTTGTGGATTGACCAGTCTCAGCTCTGAAGGTGTTACTGAGCCTCCATCTTAACTGTCGGGCTATCTCCTTACTCGCACATGGTAGAGGAGCCCCCCTGACCAGGTTCCAGTTTAGCAGGGCTCTGGCAATGGCATTACAAGCAGCACGGTAAGATGACTCCAGCTTTAGTTCTCACTTCTTCAGGCTTAGGGCATCCACGTATGCTATAGGGTTGGGCCTTGATGCAGTCACAGGTAACCCTTTAAATGCACTTAACGAACCATTGACCTCAAGTGCACTACTTCCATAGTTCGCATCGAGTGAACGGTTCATTAAGGATAAAGAAAATCCTTCTGCTTCACGTACTAGAAACCTGTGAGACTGGTCTATTGTGGTTTTTAAATGCATTTTTTGTTTAACGTTTTTTAAGTAACAGTATACCTTGTGCTAGAGCATCGAGGTCATAACAGTTACAAGTGAATTTACAGAATCGGATCAGTCCATTCAGACAGACCACGTACTATAGTATTAGGTACATATTGGTGAAGGTTGTGCCTCGCTTAAGAAATAATTAATCTTCGAGTTCTTCGGCACGGAGGAACTGGCTAACAAAGGAAACAACCTGCATAAAAAAGAAAATTACTAAAAACCCACCCCCACTAGAAGCTCATCACATAGCCTACAGTGATTTGTCATTCCAGTGAGAAGACTACCTTACTGTCAGATTGCAAGAGTATATTGGTATATCGGAAATGTTGAGGGCATTTGGGAGGCACGTGTGACTGAATGATGAAACACTGTGGATTGGGCTTAGTTGGTATAGGGATTCACCCTAAGGATTCCCAAATCAGCCAGAAGGACATACCACAAGTATTAAGTAATCTTTTCAGTAGTTTAGTGCAGCCGGGCATCCTCTTTAGCATGTTCTATAAAGTCCTTAATGATCACATCCCAATGTATTGCCAGGAATAATTTTCGCAGGCCCCGTTTTTCATCCCTGTGTAGTGCTGTGGTCTCCGCCTGTGGTAATTTAGTAACCTCAGCCCTCCATTACATGATCAAGAGTAGGGGGGGGGAAGGGGGCATGGAGAATTTCCAATACATCTGAAACAGGTGTTTCCGGAAAATTTCATTGTTAATCCAGGGCCTTCAGCCAATCCGAGCCATTAAATATATGCCTCAATGAGTCCTCCCATTTATTTCTGAGGTGTACCAAAGCCAGTGGGGATTCCCATGGAAATGCCCAGAATAGCCAGGTAATCAAGCATCCACCATGCCCAATGCTGTCTATTGTGAGTAGTAGGGAGTTGGTGGCGGGATCTGACCCTCTAAAATTTCAGTGTATGGTCGATGCTTGCTTGATGGTGCCATAGGTCAAGAATG
Organism: Pleurodeles waltl; assembly: GCF_031143425.1. Classification (NCBI taxonomy): domain Eukaryota; kingdom Metazoa; phylum Chordata; class Amphibia; order Caudata; family Salamandridae; genus Pleurodeles; species Pleurodeles waltl. The sequence continues at coordinate 631,647,736 of NC_090437.1, read as the reverse complement.
TTATGCCATGCAGAATATACTCTTCTTGGAGCTTTGATACTCAAGTGTAGTAATCCCAGCTTCCTCCCAGGCCACTGCTGCACTCCTCATGAGAATGCTTTCACTGAGTGGTAGCCCTATCAATGCTAATAAAGCTACGGTTTCATGGTGCATGGGAATCCCAGTAAGGAAATCTAGCGTTGTGCACATCAGGAGTGAATAGGGACCATGGCTGGCTGTGCCAGGAAATAGAAGACCATGTAGGTATCCCTCTCGCAACTATGCATGCACAAGTCTTGTTTCTGAGAAAACATTATGCTGCTCACTGAAGTTGTGCAACTAGAAAGCTACGAGCACTGATCTAAGCACTAGAGGTACCCCTGGAAAGGGGACATGGTCCTTCTTAGTAGATCCTGCTTGGGGATTGCCTGAGGACTGAGAAGAGGTGGGGGGCAGCATGTCCAGGCACTGGTCCTGCCCCTGCGTTTTGCCAAGAAAAACGGTACCCCACTTGTGTGGATGAGCTAATTACCTTAGATAAGAATGAACCAAACCAGGGATCGTGCGAAGATCACATTAACTACATATGGTGACAGTTTTCATATGTTTTTGTCGCAGGCAACAGGCCCTCCTACAGAAGTGGGGTACTGTTTTAATACGGAGAAGTGTGGAAATGCTGGGTGGTAGGAAATGTGTGGATCCTTACAGATTGTGAACATTTTTGTCTCAGAAATGTTGGACGTATACAGGGCATTCTGTTTGCGTAAACATAGTGGGATCCACACAAATCACATCACTTTCATAGGTGTATCTCTAAAATCTCTGGATTTAGTAGGTTTCTCTGGGTAGATGCAGAGCACATACCCAAATACCCACAATTAAACAAATGGGTGATTTTTCATGGTAAAAAATTGATGTATCTACATTGTGCTTTGGAGCCTTTTCTGTTGGGTGATATGCCCACCCACACAAGAGGGGTAGCATTTGTATTCAGAGAAGAGTGGGAGCACAGAATAGTAGACCATTTGTTATTATCAATTTAATTTCTCTCTTTTTTTTGGATTTCAAATTTAAGCCAAGAACGCATTGTTCCACCTGCTCTGTGATCTCCATGATAGTATGGGTAACCCACATTCAGAGTTGTATAAATATCCACTATTGCTAAGCTCAATATCTGGGTATATTTAAAAAAAACAATTCACAGGTTCTCTTCATACCCATGTTTCTATCATTAGATTTTACCATATGAAGTGAGGCATAGTTAGTACATAATGAAGATACTATAAAAAGCTGCAGCTCAGTTGTTGGCTCTGGGAATTGCTTGTTTTGGAACAACCAGCTGGTACTATATATCCCACTGACCAGTATAATGTTATATTACGTTTGTAAATCAGCAGTAGGGGAAAAAAGTCAGCTTTCTTTTTATTTTGTCCAATTGTTACTAGTTCACTTAGGAAAAATATATAGCTTCCTGTGTTCACCAATGATTTTCACACCTGTATCCACCACAAACTGCATGTAGATAAAAAAAAAAAAAAAAAAAACAGAAAAAATGGAATACCACATAGAAAAATGCTAACACTAGGGTAAACAATTTTTTTTAACAACCTTGCCTGTCTACACTGGTTCAGGGTCCCCCAGTCCCTGCTTTGGCGCGGAAATGGACAAAGAAAAGGTGAGTGACCATTCCCCTGTCCTTCACCTATGGTCTTAGCACAACAACCTTTTTTATTGCCCTTTTTAGAAAAAAAACACACAAACCAAGGGGACCTTTAGAATCCCCAGCATGGAGGAGAAACATGATGCAAAGAATTAGATAAAAACACAGAGGTTGCAATGGGGTGGGGGGGAGGAATGGGGTGCCTATGTGTACGAAAATAGCCTCTTTCTAGCATGGTTACCCCCACTTTTGGCCTGTTTGTCAGTGTGTTTGACTGTGTCTACTAGGATCCTGCTAATCAGCACCCCAGTAGTTATGCGCTCCCCTAAATTTGGTTGTTGCATACTAGTAACCCAGCATTTCACCCACAATTGGCATACTGGTGCCCTCTTAGAAGACCCTTGTATATGGTACTAAGGTACCCAGGGCATTGGGGTTCCATGGGATCCCTATAGGCTGCAGCATATCTTTTGCCACCCACAGGGAGCCCATGCCAAGGCTTCTGCAGGAGTGCCATTGCAGCCTGCGTGAAAAGGAGTATGCACCCTTTCACTGCACCAGGTCACTTATAAGTCACCTCTGTTGCGGGCCCTCCAGCCCTGAGGGCAGGATACAAAGTACCTGTGTGTGAGGGTACCCCTGCACTAGCAAAGGTGTTTCCATGACCATTTTCCCAGACTTTGAGAGTGCGGGGACGCCATTTTACGCGTGTACTGTACATAGGTCACTACCTATGTCCAGCTACATAACGGTATCTCCAAACATAGGCATGTTTGGTATCAAACATGTAGGAATCATACCCCATGCTTTTAAAAGCATTGGTTGTATGATTCCATGCACTCGGGGGCTCCTTAGAGGACCCCCAGTACTGCCATTGCAACCTTCTGAGGTTTTCCAGGCAGCCCCCATCTGCTGCCTCCTCTCAGACAGGTTTCTGCTCTCCTGTTGCAAAAATAGCTCAAGCCTAGGAAGGCAGAACAAGGTTTTTCCTGTGGGAGAGGGGTATTACACCCTCTCCCTTTGGAAATAGGTGTTACAGGCCTGGGAGGGGTGGCCTCCCCAAGCCATTGGAAATGCTTTAAAGGGCACAGATGGTGCTCTCCTTGCATAATCCAGTCTACACTGGTTCAGGGTCCCCCAGTCCCTGCTTTGGCGCGGAAATGGACAAAGAAAAGGTGAGTGACCACTCCCCTGTCCACCACCACCCCAGGAGTGATGCTCAGAGCTCCTCCAGAGGGTCCCTGGGTTTTGCCATCTTGGATTCCAAGTTGGCAGGGAACTCTGGGAGTATCGGAGTGGCCAGTGCCAGCAGGTGATGTCAGAGCCCTCCCCTGATAGGTGCTTACCTGTTAGCTGACCAATCCCCCTTTCAAGGCTATTTAGGGTCTCTCTCTTGGGTGAGTTGTGTAGCCATTTTAGCTATAGTTTTATACATGTTATTTTAGCAAACTAGGCCTGCCACTGTGCACTTTAACCTAGATAGGTATTATTTTAGCTTTGTTATATTATTTTTACCAATAGCCACATTTGCGTTCTTGTTTTATTTTCTCTAGCTAGCTGTTCTTCACCTATGTCAGCACTGCGTTCTTAAACAAGACATTTCTTCCACTCTGTGCTTTTCTCAAGGCTGCAGTAAGATAGGTTGCCGGCAAAAGTGGTACGCTTTGTCTCCAATGTTCACAGAAACACACACTCTTACGTGGGGATCCTTTCTTAGAACATCAGCTGTTTTATTATAAAAACACTACTTTGACCCATGTACGTTAGCGGGAGATTCCAGCCAGAAGACCACGACTGTATGCTGATTGCTTCGCTAGAGCTGCTTATGTAGGCTACAGGACTCTTGCTCAGGTATGAGGGATGAAGTCTTCCCAAGGGAAACCTAAAGGGCAGAATAAGAGCTTGACATGCTGTGCTCTAACATAGCTTTGTTAGGTACTATCTTAACAATCTTAGTGACAATATGGTAGCATTATTTTTGTGTTTTTTTCTCCTTGTCACAATTTTAATCTTGTAGTGCTTCATCGCCATAGTTATTGCAATACATGCCTTATTATCTAAGATGCAGTTACTTCAATAAAACCTTATTGAACTATACTCTACCTCTGATTGTCCTTGCATACGTGAGACTAATGTAACTGAGAGAAACGGATGAGATCTGAGTGACCACGATTTCCCTGAGGAGTCATTTATGTCATGCGACTGGTTGCCCAATCATCCCTGTTCCTGGGTGGAGATGAGGCGCTGCTAGTTAGCCGGAACAAAACTCGGATTAGGCAGACAGGTGTCACATAGTGCGGGATAAGACTCAGCCCCCGCAGGGCAAGTGAATCTGCCGCCCAAATCCAGTAGACTCATTAGGATGATGAGAACCTACGTGACAGGTGGTTCTTCAGATTAAGATTGCTAGACTATAGCAGGAATCCTCTGCATTCTTTACTTCATCTTCTCACCGAAGAAACTGCATCCGGACCCTGCAGGAACTCTACAAACTGCAACAAGGAAGCAAAGACGACTTCTGCAACATTGTATCTTAGCTCCTGCAAGCAACTGCAACTGTTTCCAGGTCGTGCATCCTCTGAGGACAGCCTGTCTTCAGCCTGCACCAGAAGAACAAAGGAATCTCCCTTGGAGTGAAGGAGTCACTCCCCTGCTTCAGCAGGCATCTCTCTCCATCGACAAACAGTGGGGTGGGTCCCCTCTCCTGATGATCTGCGTGGATCCAGCATTATGGGTGGTGGACTGCAGTGGTTCCAACAGTCCTGACGTCCTACTGTCCAACTTTGGTGGAGGTAAGAGCTTGCCTCCCCACGCAAGACAGTACCTCCGTGCACCTCGTGTTTTGCAGTTGCCAAAGCTTGTTGGCATCCTTCCACAAAGTTCTTCATGCACCATGCAGCGCCAGCCCCCAGCACTCTATCCTGTAATGCACAGCTTCCTGAGCGGTGTTCTGGCGGTGTGGGACCCTTTGTTGTAGTGCTGCGTGGGCCTCCTTTTGCACCTCCTTTGTCCCCGTGCTGTGGGACTCCTGTGCGTACTGCCTGGTCTTCTAAGGGTTCTTTGAGTTGCTGAGCAGCCCCTCTGACACCGCCTCCTGGGTAGAGTCCACCAGGTCCCTCCTGGTCCCGGGCAGCTCCATTTTCTGCTAACCGAGAGCTTTATGTGTGCCAAGGCTTGTTGGCGGAATCCAGCGACGCAAACCAGACTGCAATCATCCATCCAGCGTGGGACATCATCTGCACCAACCAGGAACCTGCATCTATCTTCTTGGCTGCAGCACTGACTTGTTCTTCACCGGTAGTTCCTCTTTTGGACCTTCATCCAGGTTAGCAGGGGCTCCTGTTCTCCCTGGACTCTTCTGTGCTTCTTGGACTTGGTCTCCTTCTTCCACAGGACTTCAGGTCCAGGAATCCAGTGTTGGTGTCTTGCAGTCTCTTCTGGTTCTTGCATTCTCTTCATTCTCATGTTCTTGTGTGTTCTAGGAAAGTTACTGTGATTTACTCCTGCTTCCCTGGGCTTTGGTGTTTTCTAATACTCCCAGTGCCCCTCTACACACTACACTTGTCTAGGTGGGAAACCGACATTTACATTCCACTTTCTTAGTATATGGTTTGTGTTCCCCCAGGTCCATTTCTAACTATTGTGATTTTCACTAATTGCGCTGTTTTCTAACTGTTTTTATGCACATTCCTGCATACTAGTGTGTATAATTTGTGTATTACTTACCTCTTATGGGAGTATAGTCTCTATGGTATTTTTGGTATGTGTGTCACCAAAATAAAGTACCTTTATTTTTGTAACAATGAGTATTTTCTTTCATGAGTGCGAGTACTGTGTGACTACAGTGGTATTTCATGAGCTTTGCGTGTCTCCTGGATAAGCCTTGGCTGCTCAGCTACAGCTATCCCTAGAGAGCCTGGCTTCTAGACACTGACTACATTTCACTAATAAGGGAGAACCGGACCTGGTATAAGGTGTAAGTACCTTAGGTACCCCCTACAAACCAGGCCAGCCTCCTACACTATGCAGCTATGGGGTTAAACCAATTCAGACATGTGAATCAGATTGCTTTAAAAGTTATGCTACATTCATTTGACCTGCCCAGGTAATGAGATGTGGACTCGCTGCCAACATTCTTTGTGCAGTATTTTTCTCCGGTTTGGAAGGTGGGCCTTGTTAGCAAACGACACAGTGTCAGTTAACCATCTAAGCCTATGGTGGGATATACTCATTGTTTCCACAAGTCAGGTAGACCCCTTGGCATCAGACACTTAAAAAGTCTGGCAATTTCTATATTCAGCTTACATTTTAACTCAAATGTGGGTAATGGTAAAGTGAGTGTCCCTAGTCCTTCATGGGGACTTCAGAGTACTGCCCTGGGGAGGTTCGGAGATGGTGCTTACACCAGGGGACCAAGTTATGCCCCTTTTGTCAAGGCCACCCGTCAGGGTGGAATGGTGGATCCCTCATTAGGCATAGGCATGGTGTTATTTTGGGGCTTGGTTTACCAGTTGGCCGTGGTTTCCCTGCTGTTAGTTAGCAGGTAAATTCATCCTGAATTAAATGCAGCAGGGTCCCTAGGAGGTTGTAGGAGTCCCAATTCACATGGCTGACGCTGAAAGGGCCAGCTGTGGTCAGCCATGACTCTAGTAAAAGCACTGACAGTTAGGTGGTCTAAATGTCTAGTTTTCAGTACAGGTCACCAATGTATGCTATAAATAATGCATTTTTTTATACGATTATTGTTTTAATGTTCTTTTAAATATGGCCTGAGAATGGTTTCTCACAACAAGTAAGGTGGGTCTCAAGGTAATTCTTGGCAGGTGGGAATAACTTTGTGTAAGGGTTGCTCTTGGGTCTCCCCACACTTCCTCAGCGGCTTTTCACCTATGAAACAAAGAGGGGGGGGGGCAGCAGGGGACCCATTGATGCCTAGGTGCAGGCTCAACAGGGGTGTGACTTACAAGAGCAATGCATCTGAACTGTTTGTCAGAAATTTGACCGGAGGAAATTGAGCAAAACTCAGCTCCGACCGTGATTGGGGTCTGCAGGGGTAGCTCAAAGGCACCACGGTAGCCAGCATTTTTATGTTGGCAAGCCTGGCACATTGGCCTCTTTTTCCCCTGCCTGGATGCCCTTCGGCTGACTCCTGGACACATAGCCCCAAAGTATTCTTTTCCTCACCCGGCCTACCATCCCTGATGTCCACTGCTTTGCAGTCTTGGTTTTCTTAATGGTCTCTTTGTCTTGCATATCTTCCAGGGTAGACTCATGGTTTGCTGCAAGGAAGGTGGATGCCTTGACATGGGGCATGCAGAAATTCTGGTGAATTCTGGATTCTGCTCAAATTTTACCCCAAGTGTGAGTAGGGGTACTGTGGTGATCAAAGCGGACGGGGTTGAGTGCTCCAGCAACTGTTGTAGTCCTTCATGGGTTCTCTGTAGCACTGCCCTGTGAAGGTGGAAAGATGATGTTTGCACAAGGGGACCAATTTATGGACCAATTACCCAGGCCCATCTCCCAAGGATGCCGGGAGCATCACTAATTTATGATTGGCTCTGGCATGATGTTTTTTTAAAACTCAGCTTATTAGTTGAACATAGGCTCTCTTGGTATATGAAAGCAGGCGGGTTTGTCCTGAGGTAAATGTAGCAGGGACCCAGGAAATAGTTGAAAGTGCGCCAATCCAACTAGCTGATGATGAAAGGGCCTGCTAGGTGATCAACCATGACTCGGGAAAAAACAATTATAGTGTAATGGTCTTAATGTTGAGTATTCAGTACAGGTCATCAATAGCAGATATAACTAACGTTGTGTTTTCTTATTCAGTAATTGTTTTAATTTTGTTGTAAATAATTATGACCAGAGAAATCTTTTTCACAACTAATAACGTGCCTCAGACTCATTTTTGTAAAGTGGTCACAATTTTGTGTAAGCTGTCTAGTTCTTTGGTCTCCCCACCATGTTTTGGTGGATCCCTCACCTATGTCAGTGTGGACCAGATCTCTCTTGCTTTCAAATTGAACTTGCACTTCCTTTGGGGTGAGGAATCTGTTCTTCAAATATAAGTCACTAAGCCTCATATTCATACTCCTTCGAGTTTCTCATTCCAGTATCCCTCGTTGTGCACAAAGGGGATTATGCTACACAAATTGCATGTCAGCTGTAAATGGTGCACATTTCATAACCATCTTAACCAATCACGTCTGCTATCATAAGGTATGAGGTGCAGGACATTCCAAACACAGGTCTTATAAATAGGGCCTGTATTTGGGTGTCACTATGTGTACCTGAGTAGATCTTTCTCTCAGTCCTCCCTTCAACATTATGTGTTGCACCTAAGCTGCCATATAGTACAGATTCATATATGGAAGTGCCAGGCCTCCAGTGCCCCATTCCTGTTTTAAGTTTAAAGCGTGGCCATGCCTCTTTTACTTGTCCATATCAAGGATATCACCAACTGGTTTAGTTCTTTGGAAACACTCTGTGGGACTCTTGCTTGAGACTGGTATATTTCCTGAGGTTATTCATATGATGTATAAAGAAAGCCTTATTTATATCTCCTTGGTTCAAGGTGTCTTTCCCCTACTATCCTTCAACAGTGCAGTTGAGATATGCAGTTCTTCTATTTTTAGAGGCAAGGCCAAGAACCTACTTTCTTATCGCAGTAAAGGTGCAATTGAGAAGTATTCCTATGTATCAGCTATTTCTAGTTTGAGGTTTGTCCTCGGTGTTCTGAGAGAAATGACATGCCTTTCCCTATTGCTGTTGTCACCCTCCTGCTGTTTTAATGTTCTTTCTAGGTGTAATTTGGTGTCATACATTTGTGCCATGAATTATCTTCTCATTGCCACTTTCAATGTTTCCCATTCTATGGCTCTGCTACTAACACTGTCCCAGTATATTTCGAGGTACTGTGTGATTGTTTCTCTTAGCCAGTATGTAAATAATGTGTCAGACAATGTTTTAACTTTAAGCGCTATAGGGGGATTCTGGTTCTGTTCCTACTACCAAAGAAGGTTAATAATATGGAGTGATCCAATAAAAAAATATTGGTGTACTACTCCAGTGCAGACTTTGTAGCACTTTTTGTTTTGTGAGAGCATGTAATCTAGTTTGCTATACATCCCTTTCTGTTGGACGTTTTGCCCACCATACATCGACCAATCCAAACTCTTCTATCATTGTATTATGGATTTGGCTATGCCAGGTTTGCTGGCTTCTTTGGGGGTTGCTTGTCTAATTGGCCATTAATTCCACAATTATTATCTACCCAGATCTTAATTTCCAGACATTTGTCTGTTCTTTAATCCATAACTGGGCATAAATGTTAACAAGATGGACATCCTCACCGTCGATCGTACCAAAGGCCGCAAGAGACTTGCCCTCAGGATCTGTCTTAGTTTCTTTTGTTTGACTGGGACTCCTGCTGCCAGCCAGGTCATTACATCTCTGGGATTGCAAGAATATGCCTATGCTTATAACGGACGTCTGCAAGTTTTAAGCATTTTAGCTGCATCTTTGTGCAAAGTGTGGGCCATGTCATATCCTTTAAAGTAGGAGAATATTCTTTGACACTTAGTGTAATTACTTATGTCCCTGATACTCCAGATGACTATATTACAGTTTCTGCACACTGCTGAGCGTTTTTCCATTATTTTTCTAGAGACCCCTGTGTGGTGACTGCTTTGTATTATGTCCTCGCGGAGGCATAGAACAGTGTGGAATCATTCATATGATGTCACGCTGTTCTGTGTTCCTCGGTTAGGCAGTTGCTTCTCTCTGTGCCCCTTTTCGCATACGGATCTTCTCTGCCTCTCCGAAGCTAATAAATTAGGAAGAAAGAGTACTTGTCTTCGTGAATTCATTTCCCCTCACTTCAATGGCGACGAGGGGGAAATCCAAGACATGCTAAATCGACTTCCAACGCTCTTCGTTCTCCTTCAGGCCGGCTGTTCTACACGGACGCTCCTTGTGATTTGGTGAAATCTTACTACTTTTCTGCGTGAGTATGGTGGAGTGTTTATTCACTTGGGGGCACAGAGATCACCAGCACTGTGTGCTCCGCACACAATATCTGAACATTTTTTTTTCTCTCTGGATGCGAGCGTTTCTTTTGCTGTGAAAGCGTTTCACTTACGCTCGCTATCACAGCTTGTCTAAAGATAATTTTAGTGGATTTCAGCACAGTTTGTTATTCGTGTGACTCTTGTGCAGCATTTTTTTCAAAACGTTAATACTGTTGCTAACACACATTTCCTCGCGCACAAAACAAATCAGTCTCCACGGCTGTTGCCATGGTGCTGACACAGCGCGTGTGAAGATATTAACACTGCTGTGTTTCCTCGCGCTTGAGCAAACTTTTTAAATGAGATATTTCCCCATTTTATTCTTTACCTTACCGTGTTCTGAAGTGACTTCCCAGCGTTTCAGCAGTATCAGAAACTTTAAAACTAAAAACTAACTACGGACTTTAACTTATATATATAAAAAAAAAAAAAAAGTAAAAACACACAATGGACAACTACTTAATGTCTTGTCAGTTCGGCCATCTTTATGTGGGACAGCTGATTTAAAATTATTATTAAAACAATAATACTCTACAAGTACAGCACTTTGCACAACTGTGTACACATTTTTGTACATTAATTTACTGCCCTATTGCACATATATTTCCTCTGTGCTTCATAGGCAAACATGCAGAATGTCATACCCCCGGCGCCTTTTCTGCAAGATCCAGGAGATCCACCTCTCGAATGGAAACTTTGGCTACGGTCGTTTAAAGCATATCTGGGTGCCATTGATGGTCATAAGTTCAGACCAGAGAGAAAAAAAGTTTATTATATTATCATTTAGGAATCGAGGGACAGAACATTTTTGATCATCTTCCAGTCTATGAACTCGCAGAAGATGAGGAGCTAGATGAGTTTGAAATGGCTGTTTCTCAATTGGACAAGTATTTAATTAAAACTAAGAACATTGTTGTCCATCGTTATAAATTCGTCAGTGAAAGCATTGACACCTTTATTACTGCATTGAAAGTTCTTGCAGCCAAATGTGAGTTTGAGAACTTTACATCGCAACTCATCCGTGATCAGCTGGTTGCCAGGTGTTCTTCAAAAAGAATTCAGGAAAAGTTGCTGACTTGCAAACATCCTTTGTTGGATAAGGCTATTGACATTGCTAAAAGCATTGAATGTTCCATGGAGGATGCTAAGCTATTAGAGGCTTCCATGGCTAGTGTAACCATCTCTAGTGCAGTTGTTAGCACGCAAAGTGAAAGCAACATTAAGCGTTTGGAAAGAAAACAGGACAACTCGTTTTTAAGAAATAGAATCAATCAGAAACACACAAATATTACAGATGGGGTTCTTCCACGCAAGTATCTTCATTCATGAATTGCCCAGCTGTACCACAACAGTGCAGAATCTGCAACAAATTGGGACATTTTGTAAGAGTGTGAAGAAGTGCTAAAAAGAACAATATTCGTTGTGTGGTTAGTGGTGATACAGAGAATGTAGTGGAAGAACAAATTAATGAATATGTGTTGGTGGTTAAAGATTCTGCTAATGTTAACAGAGTTGTTGTTGATCCTAACATTGATGTAATAATTGATGGGAAGAATATTAAGTTATTGGTAGACACCGGGGCTCGCATAACCATAGTGGCTTAGGAAAAGTACATGGAAAACTGGACCTCTAAAACTCTTTACCCTCCAGATGTTTCCACTGTTGCATTTGAGGGTAGCAAAATTGTTTTGATAGGTTACTGCTGGGCCTCGATAACCATTTTCGACAGAACACTGCGTGGTAAGATCTATGTAGCAAAAAAAGGATCAATGTTCTGGGGTTGCTTCATCAGGCTGAATTCAATCTAGCAATCAAACCAGGCCGAGACAAACCTGTGGTTCTTAATGATGAGAGTTTAAGTCCAGTCAATTTTGTTTCTAATTCAGTAGAGTTATGGCAACGTAAATTCACCAAATTATTTCAGGAACGACTTGGCAAGATTACTAACTATTCTCACACAATAAAACTCAAACATAATGCTGTTCCAGTCAAGCATAAGCTGAGGAATGTATCTTTAAGTGTGAGATCTGATTTATCCAAGTTGCTAAAGGAAATGTGTGAACAGGGTGTGATAGAAAAGGTTGAGGCGACTTTGTGGTTATCCCCCATAGTCCTGGCTAAGAAGAAATCAGGTGACTTGAGTATGTGTGTGGACCTGAGAAGTTTGAATGAGGCAATTTGGGTGGATAGTTTTCCCCTCCCGAGAATTGATGATCTGATTGCGAAAATTGGCTCCTCTCAGTGGTTCACCAAATTAGATCTAAGGTCAGCTTATCATCAAGTAGATTTAGATATAGAGTCTAGACATCTCACTGCATTTATTACACCTGATGGTACTTATCAGTTTTGTAGGCTACTTTTCGGCTTAGCCTCAGCGGCTGCGGCTTTTCAACGTCTTATGTCTGATATGTTTGCAGACAATCCTAATGTAGCAGTCTTTCAAGATGACATTCTTGTGTTTGCTAATAATGAAGCTGAACATGATAAAGTTTTAGAACAAGTGTTTCACACATCAGAAGACAGAGATGTAACCCTGAGAAAAGATAAGTGTGTTTTCAAGGTCGATAAAATTGAATATCTTGGCCATGTCTTCTCAAGATGTGGCATCAAGCCCAAACCAAGTCTAGTTAAAAGTATACTAGAAGCACCTCCTCCCAAAACCAAGGACCAGCTACTGTAATTTCTGGGGCTTTGCGAATTTTATGCCAAATTTCTGAAGAACTTTGCCCAAAACACTGAATGTTTTAGAACTGTATTAAAGAAACATGTGTTCTCTTGGTCCAATTAATGTAATGACATGTTTGAGCAATTCAAACAAGAAATTGTTAGTGTTCCTGCACTTCAACCGTTTTCAGAAAATAAGAACACTATAATTACAGTAGACGCTTGCGAGTATGGGCTTGGTGCTGTCATATCTCAAGTTTCTAATGATGGGAAGGAAAGCACTGTGGGTTTTGCTTCTAGGACTTTAAGGCAGGTGGAACGTAAGTACTCAGGGATCAAAAAAGAATGATTAGCCTGTGTCTGGAGTATTGAAAAATTCAAACAGTATTTATGGGGTAGACAATGTGTATTGAAGACAGATCACAGATCCCTAGTAGAAATTCTTTCCGGTAAAAGGGTGAAACATTCAACAGCGAGGATTGCAAGGTTATCTGCCAAGCTGTTAGAATTCACTTTTACAGTAGAATACATACCTGGTGGGAAAAACAGGAGGGCTTATTGTTTATCTAGGCTTCCCAATTGATGATAATGATGAACAAGAATGGGAAACGGAAATTGAAGAATGTTTCATTGCCTGTGTGTCTGAAAGCACTGTTCCGTTAGATGAAAGTGAGTGGGTGAAAGCAGTACAGGATGACAGGACTCTTTGTGAAGTGATGCGTTTGGTCAAATCAGGTTGGCCCAAGGAGAGGTGTCTACCACCCGAACTACAATCATATTGGAAAGTATATGATGAGCTGTTCATTGAAGGGGATAAATTGGTCAGAGGCAAAAGGTTGGTTCCACCAGAATGTGTAAGCAGAAGGCTGATTGCAGCGTCCCATATGGGTCATTTGGGGTCTACAATCACCAAAAGAAAATTAAGATCTGAATTTTGGTGGCCCAAAATGGATACTGAAATTGAAGACTATGTAAAGAGTTGCACAAGATGTTGTACCAGTGACAAGATGTTGATCATGGAAGGATCTTCTGAGACTTTCATTCCTTCTCCTACAAGGGCCTGGCAAAAACTTGGTCTTGACTTTTTGGGTCCTTATTATATTTTGCCTCCAGACATGAGATACTTTGTTGTTATAATCAATCATCTATCCAGGTGGGTGGAAGTTGAGCCTGTTAGATTTCCCACTACTCGTTTAGTAATAGAATGTCTTAAAAAGATATTTAGTCGTGAGGGCTTTCCTGAACAAATTCTAACTGACAATGGTGTTCAATTTGTCTCGGCGGAGATGCTTCAGTTTCTGAATAAGCGTGGTGTGAAACATATCAGAACACCACTTTACCATCCACAAAGTAACGGCATGGTCGAACGATTCAATCGCTTGCTGGTAGACTGTTTTCAAGCTTCATATAGAAATCACCTGTCCATTGATCAAGCTATTAAGGATTTGGTTTAGTCTTATCGCACCACACCTCACTCTGCCACGGGGAAAACTCCTTTTGAACTCATGAGAGGGAGGGTGGCATCTACAGAGTTGTGCCCTTTTTGGATGGTAAAGTTATTCCATGCAGGTTGTGATCTTAAGGAACTTTGGCAGGTTGCTGAGTGTAATTCCAATGCCAGTGGTTTAAAAAGGGGAACTGGTGAAGGCAACAAGAGAAGTAAACTAAAGGTTGGCGATTGGGTGAGAGTAAAAAATCCTGTGCTAGTTAGGAAGGGATTTTCTAAGTTTAAGGATGCTCAGCAAATACGTGAAGTGCGAAAGAATGCCGTCAGGCTGGCTGATGGAAGCTGGTGGAACAATTCTCGCATAGCTTTGGATCCTGTTGCACGAGATTATTCTGATGTCTCTGTCACGGGCAGTGTAGTTACACCAGGCATCAATGGAGAACACAAATGTAGGAAAAGCACTAGAACTTGTCAAACGGCCCAAAAAATTCGAGACTTTATGTCATAATTTATTTTTTGTTATGTAATTTATCTTTTGCGTGGTTTCATAATTTATGTCATTTGAGTTAATTTAAAAAAAAAAAAAAAAAAGGGGAGGATAGATGTGGTGACTGCTTTGTATTATGTCCTCGCGGAGGCATAGAACAGTGTGGCATCATTGATATGATGTCACGCTGTTCTGTGTTCCTCGGTTAGGCAGTTGCTTCTCTCTGTGCCCCTTTTCGCATACGGATCTTCTCTGCCTCTCCAAAGCTAATAAATTAAGAAGAAAGAGTACGTGTCTTTGTGAATTCATTCCCCCTCACTTCACCCTGGTATGGAATGATGTTTATAAGCGCATTCTTGCTTTTATGCGTTTGTGAAGTGAGCCTGTCCAGTAGATGCACGTTCGCCGTAGCTTTGACACTTGAAACAATAACATTAGCAGAACACATTTACTGTCTGAACCCCTGCTCTTGGCATCCCCCCAGTAAAATTAACAATCTGCCCTTCAGCAACTTTGAAGATTAGCTCCCAGGCTGCCACTTACCCAAAATAAGTTGGTAACTATAATAACGTGGGATTGCTTCCATAGCAGAGGACTGCAAACAACCTTGCATTGGTCAGAGGAAAATATCGATGTGGACACACACTGGCTCGAGACAGTAAATAACTCGGCCACTCCTAGCGCTCATCAGTTTCAGATTGTGTAATCGTAAAGGATGTATTCTCATTCCATATGGCACGCATACTCTTTTATGCTTGACACCCATAATATCATTGCTTAACATCATCGTCACCTAGTGGCTCATTCTCCACAGTGCTCATATCACGTTTGTTTGTTAAGGCCATCATTTATATTTAGCCTTGTATTGCATGGTTGGTCCCCCGTGTACACTTGGTACTTCTCATATACACTCTCTTGGTATCACTGTTCTTAAATAAATTCTGACTAAATGGAGCTCCAACATGCATTTGACTTCTGATGGGTGAAAGGGGGGGATATAGAATTTGCCATGTACCAATACCTTCTGGTGCTGCGTCTGTGTGCACTTCAGAGCAATGACTATCATAGTTGTCTCTTTGTTTCTTGTGGGAAGCTGTTGTCTACTCAAGTTTCCCGTTGTCACCTTGTACCGTAATCCTTCCAGTATTTCGTACTGGAATCCAGCTATCTGTAATAAAGCAGTTCCAGGGGACATCCCTGTTCGTTAGAGCTGTCCTGAACCACTATTCGTCACAGGCGATCTTCCATGAGGGCACTGGATGGTCACCACCTCAGTCCATTCCCATGCTTCCTCTGAGGCCTTTCCTTCAAGTTGTATGCGTAATTTTGTAGGAAGCATCAGGCTGTACTTTAGGTTCATGGCTCAATTTTTTTTTTAGACGCCGAAATCTTTATGCTCAGTGAAAATTGAGTCCAAATTATGATATGTTAATTTTAATGAAGGAACAGTCTCAGAGTTACAAAGTCTTTAGAGCCAGGCAAGACGGAAGCCATGATGTGCTGTCTTTTAGTTCATGGTGAAGGTAATTTTTTAATTTGGGTTCCACAAAAACGATATGCTCATCCCAAAGTAGATGGGATTAAATTTAGGAACAATTTGTAGTTTACTTTGGATGAATTAAAAAAAAAAAAACTTATTTGCCAACACCACCTAGCTTTTTCAACAAAGTGGTGCATCTTGGTTAAAGAAATTCAGCTAACAAAACATACACTTCACAATTTATTCAGCTTTCAACACTTTGCAATAACTTGGACATCCCACAGCTTTGCACTTGACTCATAGTTTCTGATGCACTAACTGCTAAGTACCCACACATTTCGCTATTCTGCCAATTGAGGCTCTGGTCGACTTTTCGAATGGGTTCTGTGTTTTTTACATGAAGCAATTTAGACCAGTGAGAAGGTTATTGAAATTGCTAAGGAAAAACACAGCATTCCACATGCAGTTCATAATCTGCAGTAAAGTATTTATTTCTGTACATCGCAATGATTTTAAATAGGTGCATATAACGAAATTAGAAAATCTTTGATACACAATTTTAATATTGCTTATTTATGAAAAATAAAAAAGTCTAATGTAGAAACGGACTACTTCCATTTTTAAACTGTTATTCTGTGCAATAATATGTCTTTTTGTGTTCTGCTCAGCAATAGTAAAAACGCTGATGAACAATTCTTGCGTTTTAAGGTACAGATTACTTAAGCCTGATTCTAAGACGACTTTGTCCAGGAAATTACTCTTTAAGTCACCTGCGCTTGAGTGTGCCGAAGAATAAAGCCAAGCTTCCATTCTCCAATAGGCGGGTGAAATTATGTTATCCTAACATAGGAAATATATGCATATAACCAATCTATAAAACTGCCAAGACAGCTGTAAACAATAAATACATAAAACATTCAAAATATTTATATAAACTGTGAAATTGTTCACTATAGCAAATATCGTACATATGATTGTCATGGTATATAGCAATATCATCATCATAAAATCACTTTCTTTTGTAGGTAGGATGTCTCAGTTTACTCCTTATGTGGCATCAAAGAAAGCAATTAGGGAACTTTGGTCATAGCTGTCCAAAATCTCGAGCAAAAGAGGAACTTTGGTCTTCACGTTGACGCCTTTGAATTTAAATTTGTCTATAAAAAGATCTGTGATCATACCTGCCAAAAAATAGTGAATTTAGTTAGTGTATCCTTTAGCCAGGCGTATTTAATATCTTAGCTTACATTTTACTTACATTGCCTGTACACAGTGTAACGTTTGCATGGTACCACAGTAAGGAACACTTTTAAAAAACACACATAATTATATTAGACTAATGGCAAGTTCACTTACCTATACTGTAAAGATTTATACTCGTAAACTTAAAACCCCTCTACATGTCTTGCTTTGCTTGAATATAACTATTTCTGGTCTTGAACCACTATACATTACATGAAGTATAAAACAATAAGAATGCAGATTTAAAAAAGGATAAGAAACAGCAAGTAGTGTAATTTGAAAGAAGGGAAATGGTACGAGAATACGAGAGAGCCTGGGCTAGTATCGAGGAAGACTGTGTTGATGCGGAGATAGTGTAGAGTAGGAAACAATTTACTTTCCTGTACACTGTGGTTCTCCAGTATTGATATCTTTTATAGATTCACATGCTTGAATTTTCCCCATTGTCATGGTGGAATCCCATGGTAACAGAAATAAAAGCAGTGCTAAGGCATTAGTATTAAAGTCCATTGAAAAAACAATAGAAATTGGTAGCCAACTAACAGTAAGTAAGTAAATCACGCTGTCACCTTGGCATTTCTGGGTCTAGGGTACATGCCCAGCGAGCAGGACTCATGAATTTCTAGGATTGGTTTTCAGTCGTTTGGGAAATTATTTGTAGGACCTCTGCCGAGTAGAGTTTGAGGTTTGCATAGTTCCACGTCATGACAAGTATATAAGCTGTGTCAGAGTGGCTTCAGAAGCAAGCTGTCAAAGCTGTGAGTGTGCAGTGTTTGTATCACAGCGTTCGTTACTGGACCAGCATCTTCAATGTCGTATAGTGCTATATAACAATGTAGGAGGCTGGCTCACTTTATGGTGTACCCCTATGGTGCGGCACCCTATACTGAGTCCAGGCAACCTTTAGTGATAGTGTTTAGGTGCCTAGATAATCAAAGCTCTCTAGGGGTAGCTGTGGAGAGCAGCCCAGACTTATTAGGGAGGATGGTAAAGCACTTGCAATACCACAATAGTCAGTCAGTGAAGTACATAGAGGAAAGAACCACATAGGTTTTAGAAAAATATGTAATATTTACACACACTCTAGATCTAACTTTGGTATATCTCCTAACTGGGGATATGATCATATCAAATAGACACAGTAACATGTAAGTAAAGGCATAAAATAACATGGGCCCCAAATGGGAGGGGGGGTCAAACCATATACTAAAATAAATGGAAGGTGAAACCCACACCCAACCCACGCTACCACCCAAGGACTTTTAGGCCTGGGGAAGTACTAACACCCCAAAGTAAGTAGGTAGGATTCCCCAAGCGTCTGTGTGCAGAATAGAAATCTCGGGTTAGTGTCCCTAGGCTAATGTGGGAAAATCGCGTTGGAGTTTTTGCATTTTAGGACCCCTGCCAGAGGACCCCGAAGAAACCCGTTGGGACAAGGGAGGTTGGATAGAGCCCCTACCTGTGGATACCAAGAATAGTGGAGTACCTACAACAGGGATCCCAGGTGCATAAGGTTGAAGTTGTGTCGGAACCTCCCGCTGAAGTCAATGGGGACCTCAGTTGTCCAGCTGCTGTAGTGACCCTTGGACCAGGTCGGTGGAACCCATGTGTGGTTTCCGGAGGAAGAGGACCTAAGTAAAGAGGGGACAGAGTCCAAGCTACCCAGTGGTGTCCAGGTGGTGTAGGAGGGCAATGCCCACCCTTCTCAGTGACGTTTCCTGAAGGAAGATGGGCGAAGAAGTGCAACTGTGGAGTCCATGTGATGCAGGAGGATTCCAGGAGTCATCCACGAGCTGTCCTATGCTGGTTGTCAGGTTGCAGAGGGGGTCGGAGGACAGCTAGACCACCAACAAGCCTTGGCAAAGGAAAGAAGCATTGTGCAGAGTTTGCAGGAGGTCTGGGGACCAGCAAGGTCCAGGTGACCCTACCTTGGCAGTTAAGTCAGGGCTAGCCCTCAGCAGTCAGGAGAGCCAGGAGGAATCATTGGAACCCTCCAGCAGGACCCTCTGGCAGCAGGCATAGGGAGTCTCAGGAAGGCCTCAGCAGCACAGCAAAAGGGATGCCCACATCGCAGGAGTTGCAGAAAGGACATTGTTCTTGGAGCTGGAGGCCGGCGCTTCTTATAGCTAGGAGGTCTTTGGACTGAAGAGCCAACAAGCCTTGGTACCAACAAGCATATGCAGTGCACAGGGGTTCCAACCAACAAGCTCCAGCGAGGGACCACAAACTTCCCAGTCGCAAGAAAGATAGGTCAGACCTATGGAGAGCCACAGAACCACCATCTGTGTTGCAGAGCCTTGGCGAGTCCGTGGGACAGCAGGATCCAGAAGCCATTTGTCGTCGTTGAGGTGCCTGTGGATGCAGGGAAGTGACTCCTTTACTCCAAGGGAGATTCCTTCTTGCCTTCCTGAGTGGAGGTAGAGTCCCAGTGACTCTGGAGGATGCACGACCATGAGGTTCCAGAAGCCTTTGCAGAAAAAAGAAACAAAGTTGCAGCAGAAGCCCTCCTATCAGTTACAAATTTGCTCTTGGTTCCTGAAGTACAGCAGCAGTTCCAGTGCCCAGGCTGCAGGAGTGTCTTGCAGAGGAGACTTGCTGGTGGTTCCTGAAGTCTTGCAGACAAATCTAGGGACCCACCCTCATAGGCAGCCCTAAGTAACCCTAAAAGTGGGTTGGACACTATCTGCAGTGACCCACCTATCAGAGAGGGTCAGGGACGTCACCCACCTTGTCGAACCAGTCAGATGCTCCTAGGGGCCTCTGCACATCTTAGTTTTTAAGATAGCAGAATCAAGTGGCCACCTGGTAGAGCTATGTGCAGCTCTCTAGGGAAGGAGCTGGACAGGGGGTGGTCACTCCCCTGTGGGTTCGTGCCAGAGCGAAAACCGGGGTTTTGTGCACTGGCACAAACCAGTTTATGCAAGGAGGTCACCAAATGTGCCCTTCAAAGCAGTCTAGTGGCACTGAGAGACACCCCCACCCCAACCTAGAGACACCTATTTCTAAAGAAGAGGTGGTCACACCTCTGTCCTACAGGAAATCCTTTGTTCTGCCGTCCCCTGCCTGAGTTAGGCTCAGCAGGAGGAGGGCAGAACAGTGTCTGGGGCCGGCAGCAGCATGGGCTGGCATGCAGATCCCACATGGCTGTACAGGCAGACATGGCGGATCCCTTAGGGAACCCCCAGAGTACATGGTATCATGCAACTAACCCTGGAATCAGTGTAGTTGCATGATTCCAACATGTTTGATACCAAACATAGGCCTATGACAATGATGAGGGGTAGTAAGGGAGAGAAATGCTGCACATCTAGGGAGTAAGTACAATTTATGTGATGAAAGTAAATAAGGTCCAACGTAGGTGCCAGGTGGTCAGGTGCCTTACTACCCAGTAGACACAAAAATGTGTACCGATGTACACAATAACAATGAACACAATGTGACCACAGCACACCACTATACAGTCTAATCAAAGAACAGAGGATTCGTATCCCTGGTAGGACATTGAAATTGAAAAAGGAATGCGTAAATGTCCCAAGTCCATTGGAGAAGGTGTCTTTATTTGGAGGCACAGTTCGCCTCAAAACAGATAACGCGTTCTTCAAAATACAGCCAACACGTGTTTCGTCACTCAGGTGACTTCATCAAGGCTAGACCATCCGGCCAGCTAGGAAAAGTTGGGGAGCCTACGATTAGGCAAATAGGTATAGTTCTCAAGAAATCCGTTAGTGGTGGTGTCTCCTGAACTTAAGGTGTAAGAAGTCTCCTATAGTGACCATGGAGACTGAAGGCGGCCCTGATAAACCTCAAGCCACAAAATCGTGTCAGAAAGTGGAACCGGGAAAGTCGTCCGGCCGATCCCAGAACGAGTATGCATACTTGCATTTTCAATGTCCTACCAGGGATACAAATCCTCTGTACTTTGATTAGACTGTATAGTGGTGTGCTGTGGTCACATTGTGTTCATTGATACCAAACATGCCTAGGTTCAGTGAAGCCATTATGTAGTTGGACTACTCATGTTGACCAGTGTCCACTACATACCTTAAAATGGCTTCTCCACACTTACAAAGCCCCAAGAATGGAGTCTGGGGTTTGTGGGGGCACCACTGCTCACTTAGGTGTGGCCTTACACTTAGAACCATGCACCCTGCCCTTGGACTAAAGGGCCTAACTTAGGATGACCTACAGGGTCAGAGTGCAGTGACCACGATATAAGGCAACCCTTATATCTGAAGTGAAAGGTACATGCAATGGCAGGCCTGCAGTCACAGTTTGCATGCCCCCCCATGGTTGGCACAATATATGGTGCAGCCCATGAGCCCATGGGGGGGGGGGCGGACACCTGGTGTACCTATGCCCATGGTAACTAAGTACCATTGTAGTGTGGTTGGTTTTACGTATCCTTTGCGCGTTAGCTTCAGGCTTTAGGCCTTTGTGCACTTTGCCCTGGATGTATTTTATTTATTTACTGGCAGCTTAGAGCCTCTGTGCACTTTTCCCTAAATGCTTTTTATTAGGCTTCGTACTGTTATTTTTCAAATAGCCAGTTCTACGGTTTTGTTTTTTATTCATATCACGCTGTTTTGCCTACTTCAGCACTGGAGTTCTCCATAACAGATTCACTCTGTGCTTCAGTCAAGGATACAGTCTGGTACATTGCCGATAGACGTGGTAGGAGTTTAGACTTGGCATTCCTGCGTAGGGACATTTTGTGATCACACTGACATGTTAGTTATAAAATCACTTCCTTGTCCTAATACACGCAAGAGGGAGATTCCGACCAGGGAACCACAACTAGACGCTGACTGCCTCGTTGCAGATGCTGAACCAGATCACAGGCCTTTGCTCAGGTATGAGGGCTGATGTCTCCCCAGTGATTTGGAAGGGCAAGCTAGAAGCTTAACATGCTGTGCTCTAAACAGAACAAGCAGAGGGAGAGTAGAAACTGTTAGGCACTATGATAGCTTTGTTCTTATGTTTTACTCTCCTGGTGACTATTTCAATCCTACTGTATTGTATTATTCTGGTTATTGCGGTTCACACCTTATTATCTAAAATACAGTCGTTTTATTAAAACATTATATAAAACTTATACTGTCTTTGTCATTTGTATATGAGATCATATTGTAAATGAGAGAGTTGGTTTGGATCTGAGTGACCACGACTTCCCTGAGAAGTTCAAAAGATGTCATGCGCTCAGCTGCCCAATCTTTTCTTCCCCGTGGGAGAAATGAGGCACTGCTAGTTAGCCGGAGCAAAAACCGGATTTAGGGTGACAGAGTTCCTTACACGTTGGTCAGACTCAGTCCCCCACACCGTTATCGATCCTGCTGCCTAGAAATCCAGTAGTCTCATTTAGGATAATGAGAGCCCACCCAACGTGGGGCCTGCCTCTAATATTTAGGTCCGGCTGACTCTCTCGGTCTCACATATGTTTTGACTCCTCGGTTCCGTAAGCGGAGACGTCCGTGGGGCTGAGGGTTTCCGCCATCACGGTAAAGGTACATCCTGTTACTTAGTGGTTGGTTGTTCAAGCTTGAACTTTAAAAGGAAAACCCCGATATTGGTGTGCCTTCTCTGATCTAGTGCTATTTATTTCAAATGGCGAATCCTAATGTAGTGAATATAGCAATCAATATGCGTCACCCGCTCACAGGACATCTGATAGCACATGGACTGACGGTCCAGGGGGTCCGGTCACTTTTGTGGTGGATGCCCATGCAGCCTATAGAACAGAACTTTTTTATTCTTGGGTCGTATTTCCGGCAGTTGATGGGGGTACAAATACTTTTCACGAATACACTGTTGCGAATGTCCCTGGACAGTACAGGGCTTACGCATACTTAGAGATACCTTTATCTTATCAAGAACACCATAATTGACTTGATGGCGCCCTCCCACACACAGTAGCACAAGTGAGGTTAGGTCCACTGAGTAATGATGGTCCGACCTGGCCTTTATTGGCTACTTACACACCATATCCTGCGGTTGCAAATTTGGCAGTGGCTGACGTGCGTCGTTTATATATAGACTTAGCAACTACATACAGAAGACTGGTTAAGTTTGTAATGCAAGCATTAAATACTAATGCAGCGCGTGCTGCTCCGGCGCACCCACAAGCAGTGGTTCCGGGTATCAATCCGGCTACTGTACACTCAGTTATGGGTAAGTACCGGCTAAACGTGAGGAGACTCCACTTTGGCTGGCGCAAAAAATTAATACGCTGGAAGCAGTATTTCCCCATACGGGACCTCAGGATAAACATAGAATATTGACGATGTGTTTGCCTTATGGCATGGTTCCTCCAGTGGACCTTTGTAATACCTAGGGCACAGTGTTTGCCGCGCTCTACACTACGGCTCACCGACATTAGCTAATTTACCGGAAGTGCTTAAACAAATTCAAGATGAATATGGGGCTGCCCCTGCCTTAGATTTGGGCATGCAGTTAATGGGCAATTTTGCCGCGGTTTCTTCTATTATTTTGAGTAATCTTAAGGGAGAGGCAGTAGCACTAGCAGTGCGAATGCGTCTTCGGGACGTTCCACAGATTAATCAGGAGCGGGAACTTCCGAGAATAATAGCAGAAACATATTCCAGTATTGGTCGCGATAGCCTAGGGGCTAGACCACAAAAACCCCAATTACAGGGTAAAAATAATAAAGATAATGCTAAACAGCAGCAACCTGAGGGTACTAAGAAGCGCTGGGAAAAGAAACAGCAAACACCTAAGAAAGATGGGGGACAATCTCCGCAACCGGATACCCCACAGAATAGGTATAATCTCAGGAATAGGGATAATTTGAAGACGCCTGATAGATATCAGTATACTGATACACGCCAATCTCGTTCCTTTCAGGACTCCTCAGAGAAGAGAAGTGAGAAAGGTGGGCGGTCAGAGCGGAGGACGGAGTACGTGAAACCGAGACAGGATTCACAACGCTCAACGGAGGTTTCTATTAAACAAGAAGAGAAACCGCTGCAACAAAAACAGCAATTTAAAAAGAAGAAAGTGGCAGCAGTTTCAGTTAGACATGCCGCTCAAGAAGAGAGTTCTCTTGACGAACAAGACATGGGCGTTAGCACTGTTAGACAGCGCGGCAGAGGTCACAATAGTTCGCCGGAGTCTTCTAGAGCATCTGGAGGTGAAAGCAACTGATGACTTCATACAAGTCGAAACGGCGGATATGCGGGTCTCTGATCCTGATAGGGTTTATCAAGTGACTCTACGATTAGAAGGGGACATTGACCGCATTGTACACGCCATTTTTTGGGACCATGTGGTAAAATCATATGATGTTCTGCTGGCCGAACAGGATTGGCCACTTGACTTTGTTCGCGACTGTCCGGTTGGGGAGGAGGTTATTACACCTTCCTTCTCACCACTTGTTCCGAGAGAACTAGCGGAGTCCTATAGTAGAACATGGGCTCTAGCACAAGCTCCCGCCCTATATAGAAATAACGTGGGGTGGGACAGACAATCACCTTATCATGTAATTCCAATAAAGGGCGAACCTCAGCCACAGCCGCAGTATCCTATCAAATTTGAGGCACGGGCATCGGTTAGGAAAATTCTTACACAATTGGAGTACCAGGGTGTGATTGAGCCCTGTGTCTCGCCGATGAATAATCCCTTATTTCCGGTTGCTAAACCGGACCATTCATATAGGATAGTGGTGGATTACAGGCATTTGAATAGTCATACAGGCACATATGCAATACAGAATTCACATAGCGCAGCGCTTATGAATAATATAGTGCGTAAGAAATACAAAACAACGTTAGATATCTCAAATGGATTTTTCTGCCAAAATATAGCGCCCGAAAGTCGGGACTATACCAGTTTCAGTGCGTTTGGCTCTCAGAAAAAGTTTTGTTGTTTGCCTCAGGGGTATAAGAATAGCCCAGGGCTGTTTTCGGCTTGTGTGACTGAAATGCTGCACGAGTTGGACCCTGAAGCGTTATCATATGTTGATGACCTATATCTGACAGACGATGAGATTCTGCAACATCTAAGGCGTGTATCGCGCATTGTTGTGGGATTTGCTGATAATGGCTATAAGTTTAATTTTAAGAAATCAAAGATCGCCTTCCTCAGCGTCATTTTCCTGGGATATGAGCTGTCGAGTGAGGGCAAGAGCTTAGCGCCACATTTTTTTGAGAAATGTGCTTTATTGCAGCCTCCTAATACGGTTCGGAAGCTCCAGTCATTGTTGGGGTTTCTGAATTTTGGCAGAACTTACATTCCTGATTATGCTACGCGAGTAAAACCCTTATACGAATTGATTCGCCCAAATTGTTCAAGTAGATTTTGGACGATTGAGCATACACACATACTACGAGAGTTACAGACTGATCTCTTAGCAGTTAAACACTTACACACACGGGGCAATAAGACACATTTAGTCATCAGGGTGATACCTGGGGCTGTTGGGTTTACGTATGTCACCTTTAATGAGGGTGAGACAGTCCCGATTGCATACAAGTCCCACTTGTATTCTGCTGCAGAACAACGATTTGCACAGACTGAGAAAATACTCACTGCAGTACAGATGGCTGTGATTAAAGAAAGACCACTTGCCCAGGGCCAACGCATCATTGTGGTTTCCCCGATTCCGGCCGTAGAGGCAGTTACATAAGCGAGTGTTCCTAATTCGAAAGCTTTACACCCGCGATGGATACAATGGGCTACGTCTTTGACAGCCACTGATGTAGATTACATATTTGACCCTAAACTGCAGACTCAAGAATTTCTTCAATATGAAATGGAGTACCCAGTTCCTGCTGGTACGTTGCCTATTGACCAGTATCAAATGGTCATGTATACCGATGGCTCTGCACAACCAGCGGTTGGGACAAAACAACAGTATTCTGCTGCATGTGCGGTGGTGAGCGGCACTATGGAGGGGGAAGTGTTCTGCCCCCGACATACTTATACTAAAACCTTGGGAGATTGCACGGCACAGCTGGCTGAGCTCAAAGCTTTATTGATAGCGTTGGAACACGCGGATCCGGCGATTTTGACCTTGCTGGTCTGTGACTCCTACTACTGTGTTCAGTCTTTCAATGAATATCTGCACTATTGGAAGTTGAATGGGTTCAGAGATTCTAAAGGCAACACCATTAAACATAAATTGTTGTGGGGTAAGGTTGCGGATCTGAAAGAAACGCTTCCTAAGGTCCATGTTGTGCATACACTTGGACACCAGCGCGTTGGAATACATGTTGCTGGGAATACTTTGGCTGATGAAGCCGCAAAGTCGGCAGTGGCTGTAGCCACTGTGGCTGCAGTAACTCGTTCGAGTTCCAAACCAGACACAGAGATTTCGGCTGCCATAAAAGCTACGGCTGATGGCACGCCATTTCCTAAAGAATTTCCTTCTAAATATAGTTACTGCTTGAGTAGTGCGCTGAATGCTGTTGTTAATATTCCAGGCATTGGTGTACGTGAACTACCCAATAGAATTGAGAGACCTCGATTAATTTCTGCAGCACATGAGGGGGTGGCGTCTGCACATGCTGGTGTGGCTGCCACGATTTCACTTTTACAGGCTCGTTACTGGTGGCCTGGTCTCTATAAAGAGACAAAGCAATATGTCCTTTGTTGTGACATTTGTCAACAGATTAAAGCTTCGTCGGCTAGACGCCCGCAGCAGACGCCCCTTCTGATTTCAAATAAACCTTTACAGCGTGTGTACTTGGATCATTGTGGTCCGCTGACACCAGATAGTGCATACAAATATATATATTGGTTGCTGTAGATTCGTGCTCCAGATTTGTGTGGGTATGGCCACAACGCTCGGCTGACACTCGTACTGTTATTAAAGATTTGCGCATCTTTGTCGATACATTTGCAGTTGCGGCTTTTCATTCGGACCAGGGCCCTGCTTTTGCCTCTAAGGCATTCAGGGACGCCATGGCTTCGTTGGGGGTCCAACTCCAATTCTCGTCTCCATTTCATCCCGAGGGAAATTCTGTAGTGGAGAGTTTAAATCGTGATTTAAAGCAATCCTTAACGGCCAGAGTTATAGGTACGGGTCGTGGTTGGCTAGCCCACCTGTATGGAGTACAGAGAGCACTTAATAACTTGCCTAGAAGGTCACTGGGGGGTCGTACTTCATATGAGTGCCTGTTTGGAACACAAATGTATGTTCCTGATTTAGATGGTCCTGGTGTGGAGGCGGCAGTTACGCCCTTTGACATAAATGATCGTGTCACTGTTTTGCAGGAGTTACAACAATTCAGTGAAGATAACTCTTCTGCAAGTGCTGCCTCCTCAGGAATTAAGGATGAGCCAGTAACGTCTACTGGTTGGATACCCAGGATTGGGGATCTAGTGCGTGAAAAGGTCACAGTAAAGAAAGAATTTGGTCCTTCTTATCGAGCACCTGTCCCTGTGTTAGGGGTAAGCGGCACGAGAACTGTGATTTTACCGCAGCTGCAAGGGGCCAAAGGAAATCGCTTTGTTTCCATTGATAATGTCAAGTTACAACATGTGGCCGATTCTGCACAGCAGACCAAGAGGGACACCCAGTAGTTCCGGAATACCTCTCACTACTGGGGAAGAAGTCCCGCTGCAGGTGATTTACACCGACACTGTTTCCTCTCCGAGCTTGGGGAGGGTGGATGATGATCTTGCGATTGTTCCACAGACGACGATTAATATGGAATCTTTTGATCAAGTTGCTGTACGTTCTACTGATGTTTCTGAACATGTGGTTTATAGCGTGCCTAGGCGAGAGCCTCCATCTGCTTCTATGTTCACAGTTGCACCGTTTGCAAGAACTGCCTCTGGCTGCTTCAACGACGCTGATGATGCAGTGTCCGGCTCCTCGTCCTCGATGTCTTCTGTCCGAGGTCCATGTAAGCTGCTAGGTTGGCTTAAACGCACATATTTTGTTTTTTCTTGGAACTATTTGTGGCTTTTTATGGCTGTAATGATTTTTTTTTTATGGTTGGGATTTGTGGTTACTTTTTTTCTAGTAATACATGGTCATTTTCTTCCTGATCGATCTGACATTGAGCACGTGGAGACTGTGTTAAAACCACATTTTTCGTCTCATATGGTTCGAAGAGACTTGTCCAATGTAAACATTTCTGCAATACCGATTCCGGATGGGATTGTGTGGGATAAAGTAATGTTTGATATATATGGTCCCACTGAATTGATTCAAATACCGTATGTCCTCAAGTTATCAATGAATGATATTGTTATACCAGGCATTGTTTCTGATTGGGATGTGAAGACAGTAGATGCTATGCTGACAGATTTGCAATATTATACTGTCTATGACGATGAAGATGCTTACCAATTTAGAGATAATCATGGTGACATGTTTTGCTACAACTATTATGGACACCACTTTATTCATAAAGCTAGTAGCCCTAAGTCCATATTTAATTATGTGCAATGGGAACATTGCTCGACTCCCCCCACAAGGGAGTTAAAAAACGTACTATGATAAATTTGCATATTTTTCTGGGCATAATCAACGAAATGCTAGGTCTTTCTATTTTAAAGTTACTCCGTATTCTAATAAGCAAATGTTATTGACCGATACTAAATTACTGTATTCAAATTTGTTTGTATCTAAACTTTCGGTCGAGGGGTATTAATACTGGTTTAAGACTGTTGACTTGAAAAGTGTTTGTGGTACGAAAAATTGGCAGATGCAAGGCAGGGACACATTATTTAGAGCATGTATTATCCCTGTGCAGATGATTTTCCTCAATGACACAGTACAACAGACTAGCTGTTTGGGCTTGGCGACAATTAGAGAGTTAAATTTGCCTAGTATACCTGTCCCTTCCAAATTAAACAACTGGCAGCACTATGTGAATGCTACTTTTAGTGAATTTACACATTGGGTCCAGAATGGTACGCTTAACACTTCATCGATACATCCGGGCGGGTGGGTGGTTATTATGGCCTATAGACACTAATAAGTGTCCTCAACGTTTTGTCACCTCTTCAGGGGGGTTCAGGACTAGTAGGGCAGACCCTCGTTACATTTCACCAGAACATGCTGATATTATAACTACATACAGCGTGGGGAAGCTTTGTCAGCAATGGTTGAAGTCATCCACGCTGGATGCAGTTAAGTCACATCTCACGTTACTTTCTAATGATACTGATTTACAAGATTTTTTGTCAGGTCCCAAGGTACCACGGAAGAAAAGGTTCTTATCCGAAGTTTATAATGAGATTTGGAAGCTTTCACAACAGGAGGCTGCAGCCCGGTTGAGGCAGATTGATCAGGAAAACCTGATGCAGACTTTGTCTGTTGTTGATAATGGCATGCATACCCTTTCTGACCGTGTTTACACGATTGACAGCATTGTTTCCTCTGCTATTGACATTATTAAATCGGACATGTCTTCTTTATATCATGGGCAGAGTCAGACGCGGTCCATCATGCAGCTGGGTTGGACTCTTCAGACCTTGAAGGCAGGTCGCGTTCCATGGCAGCACATTCGTGCCAGAGAGATCTTTGTCTCCTTTAATTTGACTCGTCAACAACAGCTGATAGCTAAAAAGGAAGCGACATATGTTATGTTGAATATTGAGAAATTGGAGAAACTGCCTTTCACGGTGGCTGAGATTCCGTCAGCTGAGTGGTTGATTCATGGGGTTATTAATTTGCCTATCTCCACTCTGCAATTTACTTCTTGTTTGAAGCACATTCCGGTGGGTAGATATGAACTATTGGGAGACAGTTACATACATGAGGTGTGGGAGCTTCCCTTTCAATACAGATGTGTTAATGGTTTGAGGGAGGTTTTTCTTAGCGGTAGCGAATGCGAAGCTTCTGTCAGCCATTCCATGGTTTGTAAACAGCTGTCCTTGCACGGAGCGTGTAACGCTTCGATTGCTAACTTAGCTTGTTATCTGAAGGGAGTTCCAGTCCCGGTTATTAAAAACACTTTCCAGGTGCTTTCTAACGGCAGTTACATTGTTCTTAACAGCGAACGCTGCTGTGGCATGCGTGCCGGAATAGTTTACGTTGTCGTTGTCAACAAGGCCTTTACGTGCTGCAGGAATGTGTTGTTTCCCCCCACTCAAATTAGGGAGGTAGCGGACATCTGGCCTCATATTGCTACTTCCAAGGTTAATTTCGACAAGTTGAGTCGGCTAAAAGCTTTATTGTTTCAAAAGCATGTGGCCCTTACATCTGCTAGCGAGACCTACGCACTTCAGGTGGCAAGGTCATCGGCGGAGATACAGCCCCTTTTGAATACTAACTTTCCAAGTCACTTCGGTGAACTTGTGGGACGTATATTTAATGCATCCAGCACTGCTGGTGTTGCTCATTTTTTCAAAGCCGTTGGTGTTGGTTTTGCTCACACCTTCTCTTCAATATTCGGTTTGATACCTTCGGCTATACACTCTATTTTCGCAAGCATTTTTGGGGGTTTCCCGATTACTTTGGCTTTATTGGCTGGAGTTTTGCTGTAGTTGCTATTTTTTCGCAATGGCTGTCCCGCCACGACGAAATCCTATATTGCTGCTCCCGTCAGCGCAGCTGTGTCGTGAACGCATGTTGCAGCATTTTGGAGCAACACTCCAGGGCCATTTGGAGTGTGACTGGTCTCTGTCATTCAGACCGGTTTTGGATTGTGTGCAACCCGTGTTTCGGTGCCTTTGGTGCTCGTTTGAACATGCACTGGCTCTCTGTCTCTCACTGGGGCGCCCTCCAGTGGTCGATCCTGATCTGTTGATATTCACGATTAGGGCTCATTCCCAGACTTGTGCGCTACGGTTGCGTTTGCTTCGTGAGGCAGTTTATGAGATTCCCTTCCTGGAGGAAGACGGTTTTGTCTCATTCATAGGCCCTGCACGGGGTGCCGCCCTGAATGGTTTTGGGGCTTTGGAACACACCTGCTCCATGGTACTTTGTGGCGTGGATCTTCCGATATTGACATATATCGAAGTGGAGGAGCTCCTACTCTCTATTGCTTCTGTTTAACAATTGGATTTTTTTTCGTCTCCTGCAAAAATGACATTATATTGAATTTGGCTTTATTGCCACATGTTTTCTAAATTTATGACTTTGCTGTCTTCTGACCTTGTCGAAATATGTATATAATTTTAGGTATTGTTTATATCTGGGGCATATTTTTATATTATTGGAACCACTTGCTACCGACAAGGGGAGGGTGTAGTGTGGTTGGTTTTACGTATCCTTTGCGCGTTAGCTTCAGGCTTTAGGCCTTTGTGCACTTTGCCCTGGATGTATTTTATTCATTTGCTGGCAGCTTAGAGCCTCTGTGCACTTTGCCCTAAATGCTTTTTATTAGGCTTCAAACTGTTATTTTTCAAATAGCCAGTTCTACGGTTTTGTTTTTTATTCATATCACGCTGTTTTGCCTACTTCAGCACTGGAGTTCTCCATAACACATTAACTCTGTGCTTCAGTCAAGGATTCAGTATGGTACATTGCCGATAGACGTGGTAGGAGTTTAGACTTGGCATTCCTGCGTAGGGACATTTTGTGATCACACTGACATGTTAGTTATAAAATCACTTCCTTGTCCCAATACACACAAGAGGGAGATTCCGACCAGGGAACCACAACTAGACGCTGACTGCCTCGTTGCAGATGCTGAACCAGATCACAGGCCTTTGCTCAGGTATGAGGGCTGATGTCTCCCCAGTGATTCGGAAGGGCAAGCTAGAAGCTTAACATGCTGTGCTCTAAACAGAACAAGCAGAGGGAGAGTAGAAACTGTTAGGCACTATGATAGCTTTGTTCTTATGTTTTACTCTCCTGGTGACTATTTCAATCCTACTGTGTTGTATTATTCTGGTTATTGCGGTTCACGCCTTATTATCTAAAATACAGTTGTTTTATTAAAACATTATATAAAACTTATACTGTCTTTGTCATTTGTATGAGATCATATTGTAAATGAGAGAGTTGGTTTGGATCTGAGTGACCACGACTTCCCTGAGAAGTTCCAAAGATGTCATGCGCTCGGCTGCCCAGTCATTTCTTCCCCGTGGGAGAAACGAGGCACTGCTAGTTAGCCGGAGCAAAAAACGGATTTAGGGTGACAGAGTTCCTTACACGTGGGTCAGACTCAGTCCCCCACACCGTTATCGATCCTGCTGCCTAGAAATCCAGTAGTCTCATTTAGGATAATGAGAGCCCACGCGACACCATATGCTAGGAACTTACATGGGTGCACCAGTATGCCAATTGTGGGGTGTAAAACTTACCTTACAACTATGTTTAGGGGAGAAAGCACCAACACTGGGGTCCTGGTTACAGGATCCCAGGGTACTTCAGTCTAAACACACTGATACCAGGCAAAAAGTGGGGGTAATTATGTCAGAAAGATACTACTTTCCTACAAATAAGAATTCTCTTACTCGTAAGCCCTGAGTGTCTGGAAAGACAGGACCGTGCCACCTCCAAAGAGGTTTCGCACAGTAATTAGTCCTACTTCCCAACAACTGGTCAATTCCCTTGGAGTGAGGGCTCCCTGTTCATTCGGTAGTCCCTGTATTGGTATATGTTCACACTAAACACATAACACATAAATACATGCTGAAAAAGGGATTGCTGCGCTATGCAAAATACAAAGTTAAAGCAAAGTATATGCTATCCCACTGAAAATGTTATACACCAACAAATGATTTTTCCTCTATGTATTGGAAACCAAGGAACACTTTTGTATTAGCACTGACAGTAGTGTTTGGCATGTTAGAAGAATTAGCATGAATAATGAAGCACAGTATTTTCATGACAAAGGAGGTATAATTATGTGCACCCTGCCTAAATTACATTAAAATATCTCATGAGCTTTTCAGGCTGAAGACAAAGCCCACGTCGTGTCCATTAATTTGAGACAAGAATATAGTCTGGCAAAAGCTTAATCGCATTAGTACTACTTTATGGCTAAATACACCAAACCAAAAACTGAAAGGTGACCAGTTAACCTTTGCCAAGTCTCCGCCACTGCTGAACCACAGATGGCAAATGTATGGTAAATGTTATTTTGTGTGTGCTAAAAACATAAAATTGCTCAAACCTGCTAACTAAACTGTAGATGGTAAAACATGTAGAAAGTTAATCACAAGAAAAATACTCCAGCCACATAATTCCAGTGGCCCTGTCTACACCAGTACTATTTACCAGAAGGCATTTACTTTCAGGTTTCAACTGGACTATATGGCACCAATGCTGGCTCCCATTACGTTGAGAGCATTATCTTGTTGCTCTTGTGCACTGCTGAAGAGTGATGAACCATGGTATGTGTAGGAAGCTGGCTCTGTATATACTATACCAAAGTAAGGTATAGTGTGCACAGAATCCAGTGGATCCGCAGAGACTTTACAGAGGCCAAAGTAGATAATACTAATGCTCTCTTTTGTGGTAGTGTGGTTGAGCAGTTAGGCTTATCAGTGGATAGTGCTAAGCATTTGTTGTACACACACAGTCAAAAAATAAGGCACACACTCAATAACTAACTCCAGGCCAATGTTCTATGT
Source organism: Pleurodeles waltl (assembly GCF_031143425.1). Taxonomy (NCBI): domain Eukaryota; kingdom Metazoa; phylum Chordata; class Amphibia; order Caudata; family Salamandridae; genus Pleurodeles; species Pleurodeles waltl. Next base: position 631,614,214 of record NC_090437.1, on the reverse strand, counting down.
ATCAAAAATATACTTTGTTACTTTATTTCTAGAACCAAACGGATCTTTGTTGCATGTAAGTACAGTTTCAAGAATATATCTCGTTCAAGTATCAAATGCATGTTGTTTAGAATTCACAGGTACAACAGTTTACAGGTAAGTAATACTTTACAATTTCAAAAGTGCAAATTCTCCTAGGAAGCAATACAGTCCTAGGGGAGGAAATTATTTGCAGGTAAGTACTCGATTTACAGTCCCAGTCCCTGGGGGTTAGAGTGTCCCCAGGGCAAAGTTTAGGAAGACATCAAGGATTCACCACCAGAAACACAGGGCCAGCCGGGTGCAGAGGTCAAAGTTGGTGTTGGGCACCCAATGGAATCCTATGGAGACAGGGGGCACCTAGAAAGAAACAGCTTGCAGGTAAGTACGTGCGACTTCAGGGAACAGACCTGGGGGGTTTAGATCAACACTGGGAGTGGGGGGGAGGCCCACAGGTCAGCAGCAAACACAGCCTCAGCAGCACGGAGCGGCCAAGTGCAGGGTGCAAACAGAGTTGAGCATCCAATGCTTTTCAATGTGGGAATCAAAGGGATCACAAAGATGCTGCAAGCTTGGTCCAGGGAGTGAGCTGAAGAAGACCAATGGCTGGACAGGTAAGTAGAGAGCCCACTGGATGTTGCTGGACCATCGGTTGGGTTCCCCAAGGCTAGAGAATGGCAGGCATCTCCTCTAGCTGGAGTTCCCTGGGGCAGTATCACAAAATGCAGGAGCCTTTGAGGCTCATCGCCAAGTGTTGCAGTTCCTGCAGGGGAGAGGTGTGAAGCACGTCCACCCAGAGCAGGCTTTGTCCCTGACCCCAGAGGTCACAAAGGGCCTCACCCCATGGGGTCAGAAACTTGTCTTAATGGCAGGCTGGCACAGACCAATCACCTTTTCTCTAGAGGATTGTATGAAATACAGGGGGAATCTCTAAGATGCCCTCTGTGTGCATTTTTAAATAAATCCCAAACTGGCATCAGTGTGGGTTTATTGGGCTGAGAAGTTTGGTACCAAACTTCCCAGTCTTCAGTGAAGCATCATGGAGCAGCGGAGTTCGTAATGACAAACTCCCAGCCATCGCACTCAATATAGCCACACTGAACTTACAGTGTCCAAAAATGGACATACACACTGTAAGGGCATATTGCTCATGCAGCTATGCCCTCACCCGTGGTATAATACATCCTGCTAGAGGGGTGACTTACCTATGCCACAGACAGTGGTTTGTGGGCATGGCACCCACAGAGGGATGCCATGTCGCCTTTACCTTTTTCTCCCCACCAACACACACAATCTGCAATGACAGTATGCATGTGTTTGGTGAGGGGACCCTTAGGGTGGCACAATACATGCTGCAGCGCTTAGAGACACTCCATGGCCACAGGGCCATTGGTACCACTGGTAACTTTTACAAGGGACTTAGCTGTGTGCCAGGAGTTTGCCAATTGTGAAAGCAATGATACAGTTTGGGGATAGAACACCTGTGCTGGGGTGTGGTAAGCAGGATCCCAGCACTCAGTCAGTCAAGTATGCATCAAATATCAGACAAAAAGTGTGTGTGGGGGCTGGTAACCATGCCTAAAGGGGGACTTTCCTACAGTATGGCTTTGGAATCACAAAAGTTATTAAAGACTTCTTCACCTGAGAATGTGATGGTCATAAAATAAAGTATTTGGAGTACTTATGTTTCTGTGAATAAATTATCTGGTAGAGACATATTCTAGTTGCAGATTCCTTACCTTAGAATTTTCCCCAGGCGTCAGTCTGGATCCAGAGATTTTTCTTCGAGTTGTACCCTTGTGCGCCCTTAAGTGGTGTTGGTCGACTTTGCGTCCGTCGTCGGATATGACATTGCAGCTCGTATATAGGTGCCACCCTGGTGAGCTGACATCACTTTCTTTTCATGACTTTCCATGCCAGAAATGTGGAGCTATGAAGAACACTGACATTGGTGGGCCAGAACTATGGCCCTAAAAGGGAAGTCCTTGTCCCTAGAGATCAGTTCGCAGAGGGGGGAGGATGGGTGGGTCAGTAAGGAATCTGCAGCTAGAATATGTCTCTACCAGATAATTTGTTACCGAAGGTAAGTAACTGAATAGAGACTTCCAGTTGCAGATTCCTTGCCTTAGAATAGATACCCAAGCACCACCCCCGTAGGTGGGTCTGCGAACCAAGATCATACTATGAAATCCTGCAGGACCAAACGGGCAAAATACCTGTCCCTTTGGACCGGACTGTCCAGACAGTAGTGTTTGGTAAATATGTGCAAGGACACCCATGTTGGTGCCTGGCAGAAATTCAGGACTGGAACTCTGCGTGCTAACGCAGTGGTTACAGCTGTTGCTCTGGTAGAATGAGTGTGCAAGCCCTCCGGAGGTTGCTTTTTAGTTAATGCGTAGCACATTTTAATGCAGAGGACTACCCATCTAGTGATGGTTCTCTTCTGCACCGCCTGACCTTTCTCCGCACACACATAACCCACAAAGAGTTGATCGCCCACCCAAAACTCTTTTGTACGATCAAGATAGAACACCAACGCTCTTTTTGGGTTCAGACGGTGGAGTTTCTCCTCTTCCTTAGAAGGATGTGGGGGGGCATAAAAAGTAGGCAAGGTGACAGATTGGCCTACATATAAGGGCGTTACCACTTTAGGCAGAAAAGAAGCCTTAGTACGAAGCACCACCTTGTCAAGGTTGATAGTGATGAAAGGTGGCTTTGAAGAAAGAGCCTGCAGCGCACTCACTCTGCGGGCAGAGGTGATGGCTACAAGAAAGATTGTTTTCAAAGTGAGCAGACGAAGTGGGCAGTGGTGAAGCGGCTCAAAGGTAGCCCACATTAGGTAGGTAAGATCTAAGTTCAAATTGGGGCATTATGAACAGAGAAGGAGAAAAGAGATGGATAAGGCCCTTAAATTGTCCAATGGGACAATGGGAGATTTAAACTGGAAGGGTTGGTCAGGTAATTGGAGTAAAGTCGAGATGGCAGACAAATAACCTTTTAGGGTGTCCAGAGCAAAGCCCTGCTGGGCAAAAGAATAAACAAATAACCTCAAAAAGAGGGGCATAAAGAGGGTCAACAGACGTGTCTGTACACCATGCCACAAATTTTTCCCAACAAGAGGCGCAAACTGTTTGGTGTAGGGATGTCTGGCTGTCAAGATAATGTTATAGACTTCGGGCGGAAGGGCAAAAGCTATCAATTGCTGCTACTCAATCTCCACACAAGAAGACAGAGACTAGACAGGTTTGGGTGAAGAACCATCCCTCTGGTGCAGTAACAGAAGATCCTCCCAAGGGGGCAGTCTGATCGGAGGATCGATGGCCATGTTGAATAGCTCTGTATACCATACTCTTCATGCCCAGTCCGGAGTCACAAGAATTACGTGGGCCCGGCTGTTCTTGATCTTCAGAACTCTGGGCAGAAGTGTTATTGGCCGAAAGGCGTAAAGGAGGTCGGAGTCCCACTCGAAACGAAAAGTGTTGCCGAGCTAGTGCCACATCTAACACGCAAAACAAAACAAAAATGCTGACATTGCGTGTTCTCTGTGGAGGTGAACAGATCTAACCAAGGCTCTCCCCACTGCTGAAAGAGATCTTGCGCCATTCGTGATCAACCAGGCATTGATGGCTGAGTTTGTCCTCCTTGACGTTCAGCGAGCCCGCCAGATGTTGAACCACCAGGGATATGCCCTGATGTTCTAGCCATGTCTAGGGGCGGAGAGCCTCCTGACATGGGGTCCACAACCCCACCCGCCCTGTTTGTTGCAGTACCACATGGTGGTTATGTTGTCCTTGAACACCTGCACCGCTTTCCCTTTGAGAGAGGGAAGAAATGCGTTCAATGCTAGTCTGATCGCTCTGAGCTCCAAAATGTTGATATGGAGCTCGGACTCCGCCAGAGACCAGACGCCTCTGATCTACACCTCTCCCATGTGGCTGCCCCATCTTAGGAGTGATGCATCTGTCACTACGGTTGCATCTTGTTGGGGAAGGGAGAGGGATGTGTCTCGGACCCAATTGCGGTTCAAATGCCACCACTGTAGATCTGGCGCAGCTCCCTCCAAGATCTGGACCCTGTCAGAGAGATTCCCGTGATGCAGCGGCCAATGGAACTTCAGGTCTCACTTCAGAGCCCGTGTATGACATCTGGCATGTGTCACTAGCAGGATGCAGGAGGCTATTATGTCCAGCAGCCTCAAAGTCATTCTCACCGAAACCCAGGATAGAGACTGAAACATCAGTATCACAGTCTGAATATCCTGGATTCACTATTTCGGAGGATAAGCCCAAAACTGCACTGTGTCACAAACTGCTCCAATGAAAGAGGGAGTCAGGTTTGACTTTGACACGTTTATAGTGAACCTCAGCTAATGCAGGAGGTCAGGGTAGTCTGGAGTTGGGAGACAACAGCCTGGGGAGAGCCTGCCTTCAACAGCCAATCGAGTTAGGGAAAGACTGAAACCTCTTATCTGCGCAGATGAGCTGCGACCGCCGCCTTCACCTTGGTGAACACCCAAGGAGTCATAGTAAGGCCAAAGGGGAGTACGGCGAACAGAAAGTGCTTGTGGCCTACAGTAAATCACAGGTAACATCTGTGGGTAGGCAGGATAGGAATATGCAAATACGTGTCCTGCAAGTCCAGTGCTACCATCCAGCATCCTTGGTCTAGGACAGACAAGACCTGAGCCAAAGTGAGCATCCTGAATTTTTCCTTTTTGAGGAAGAGATTCAGGGTTTGGAGACCTAGGATAGGCTGAAGACCCTTGTTCTTTCTGGGTATCAGAAAGTAGCTGGAAAAGCAACCACTGCATACTTCTGATATTGGAACCTTCTCTATGGCTTTCTTGGCCAAGAGAGCTGTAACTTGATCCTCCGCCAATCAATTGTGTGTTGGGAGAATAGGGGGAGGGGAGGATTCAAAGGGGAGGGAGTAGTCCCTCTGAATGATCTGCAAGACTTACCTGTCCGATGTTATGGACTGCCAGTGGTGGAGATGATGGTGGATTCTTCCACCAACTGGACACCCATGAGCTTTCAGGGTAGGTTTAGGAGGGCTTGGAGGCTGCAGCTGCTGGGGGGGATTGGTGGTTGTAGCAGACATCTGACTACCTGACCCACGGTGCCAGTATACACTGCAACTACACATAGCTTGAGGAGTTTGCGCAGGACGGTGGCTGGTTTAGGGTTGGCATGTGGAATCCCCCTTTCGTATCCATGAGAGGGGCGAAAGGCAGACTGGTGACTTGGGGACACAGAGGCCCAAACACTTGGCCGTAGCCTGCAAGTCCATAAAGCACTCCTGCATCAAGTGTGCTTTCTCTCCCGAGAAACGTGTGCCCTCAAAGGGCATATCCGTAAGGTTTGCCTGGACATCCCCCGAAAAGCCAGATGTCCTCAGCCAGACGTGATGTTGAAGCACCACCGTCAATAAAACTGCTCTGCCCAGTGAGCCGGTCGTATCCAAACCACACCTAATGGTGAACTTAGCTGCGTCTATCCAGTCCTTGACTGCTTGTAAGAGAATGGCCCGGGCCTCCTCCGGGACCTGTGGCAGCACTTGCGCAACCGTATCGCACAGCGTGTGGGAATAGTGGCTTAATAAGCATGCAGTGTTCACTGACCGCAATGCCAGACTGGTGGAAGAAATTATTTTCTTACCTAAGTTATCCATTCTCCTGAAATCCCTGTCCAGGGGAGCAGCATGGAACGCGCTATGAAAGGTCAAGGCTTGGACAACCAAGCTCTCAGGGGTGGGATGTTGGGTGAGGAAAGTTGGGTCTCCAGGTGAGTGGCGATGGGCAATTGTCCTGTTCACAGGCACCCGTGTGCTGGGCTTGGACCAGGTTCCAGGGGGGTGGAATTTCATAAAATATTTACTTGTCCATGGGACAGGTTGCTTCTTAAATCTACTTGCCCTGTAAAAAAAAATATATATATATCTACTTGTCCCTTTGTTGGCATGTACTACAGTGACAAATTATAGCAGCACTCTTATTATATAAGAGCTCTGAGAGTAGCCTCTCTCCTTATGCCAGGGTAATACTAGGGTAGGGCCTGAAAACTAGTAATGTCAAGCTCTACCATAGCAATTTCCTTATTTTGCCACCTTCCCACAGATCTACATACAGGGACAGGAGTACGTAGTAAGCAACAGTTCCACGGCTGGAATGCCTTTGAGTCTGTGCAAACCTACTAACTTGCATGTTTAAGGACTTTCACCAGCTCTTCTCTAACCTTTCCCATACTGAGAAAGGCTCGAAATGTACTCCTGACTAGGTCAGAAGTAGGAGATCTTCTAGGGTTAGGAAAAAAGTGGTTGGAGGGAACGTGTAATTGTAAACGTGCAATAGATTTTTGAATGAGCAAATCTACATGTGCATAACTGCTTGTGCTAAAATACGGTTCTCCTGGTCTACTTCAGTGCCAGGAACTAGTGTGGCAATGTGTGTTTTTTCAGACCAGTTTGTTTTTGCTTTTTGCCAATGTTTGTTACAATGGTGAGGGTCTGGCAGCTCCCACAACATTAAAGTGTTACAAAACAAGACAAGACGAGCATTGACAAAACCAAAAGACTGACCACCAATGTCGGATCAGTTGGTTTTGCCAGTACTTGTTTATTTTCATGTTTCCCATAATCTTGTTAAAAATAGTTACACTGATTTTCCATTATGAATAATTTTTTTGAAAGTACTAGCATGTATCAACACATTTTACTAAGTGATGCTTCAAAGAAATAGCACCTACAGTTTCATAGTAATTTAGAAAAATGTTTTTCCTACTTGCATTTTTTTCTAAACATTTCATTTTGAAAGCAAAAAATCATTATTCTTGCTTACAAGCTTCTGCAAACATTTTCATCTGATCAGAGAGCATTCTGGGAGCATTATACATAGCCTCATATTGTTCAATTTTTCAAACATTTGTACACCTTTTTTTGACTGGAACCACTGTCAGTAGTGCAAGGTGACCTTACAACGTTTATGTAGAGCACTCACCCTAATAATGAAGGCTTTGCATTAAGGAACCATAAATACAAATTTGAGCAGCATTAAAATGTGGACACATATTACCACAACTGCAGACAACCCCTACAACTGCAGGCAACCCCTACTTGTCCCAGGGACAAAATAAACATGAAAACCTGTTGTCCTTGACCCCAAACAATATGTCACGGGTGTCGGGCTATAGGAATTCCACACCCCTGAGTTTCCCAGCAGGACATCATGAGGCGCTTCATTAAGAGGGAGCAAGGGTTTGGATAGGGAAGCTTCTGGCTGAAGCACTTTTGCGAAGTTGTTAGTCTTGACTGACAATGAGGGTTTTTTCGAGGTCCAGGACCTTAGGGGCAGAAAGCAGATCAGTGTCTGGAGAAGTATCCAGTGTCCCAATTGTAGGAGGCTGGCTCAGTATATGGTGTACACCTCTAGGTGAGGCACCCTGTACTGAGTCCAGGCAACCCTTAGTGATAGTGTAGCTGGCTCTAGATAACCAGAGCTGTCATAGGGTAGCTGTGGAGAGCAGCTAAGGCATATCCATGAGGGTGTAAAGTGGCTGCAAATACCACACAGGTCAATCAGTGAAGTACACACAGAAAATAACCACATCAGTGTTAGAAAAATAAGTAATCTGTATTATAACACACACCCTAGAACTAACTTTGGTATATCTCCTAACCGGAGATATGGTCATACAATAATATACTTTGCAATAGGTATGTAAAGGCATAAAATAACATGGGCGCTTTTTTGGGGGGGGGGGGAGGGCAAACCATATATTTTAAAAAATTGGATGCGAAAACCACACCCACACTAACTACCACCCAAGGACCCTTAGGACTGGGGAAGCACTAACACCACAAAGGTAAATTGGTAGGAATCTCCAGGTGCCTGTGTCCAGAGTAGAAACCTTGGGTCGCGGTTGGAGTTGTTACGTTTTAGGACCCTTCCCAGAGGACCCTGAAGAAACCTGTTAGGACAAGGGAGGTTGGATAGTGCCCCCACCTGTGGATACTCAGAACAGTGCAGTACCTACACCAGGGAGCCCAGGTGCATGGGGTGAAATCATGTCGGAACCTCCAGCTAAAGTCAATGGGGATCTTGGTTTTCTAGCTGTTGTCGCGTCCCGTGGACAAGGTCGGTGGAACAGAGTTGTGGATTCTGGAAGAAGAGGACAGAAGGAGAGAGAGAGGACAGAGTCTAGTCCACCCAGAGGTGCCCAAGCGATGCAGGAGTGAAATGCCCACCCTTCTCGGGGATGTTTCCTCAAGGATGGTGGGCAAACAAGTGCAGCTGTGGAGTCCAGGCGATGCAGGAGAATCCCAGGAGTCATTCACGACCTGTCCAGGGTCAGTGGTCACAGGACCACCAACAACCCTTGGCAAATGCAAAGAAGTGTTGTGTGGAGTTTGCAGGAGTTTTGGTCACCAGCATGGTCCAGGTGACCTAACCTTGGCAGGTAGGTCACAGCCAGCCCTCAGCAAGCCGGAGAGCCAGCAGGAATTGTTGGAGCACCCCAGCAGGACCCTCTGGCAGCAGGCACAGGGAGGCCTCAGCAGCATGGCAAACAGGGATGCCCACAGGAGTTGCAGAGAGGACGTCGTTCTTAGAGCTAGAGAGTGCTGGTGCCAGGGCTTTTTGGAGCTAGGAGGTATTCACACTGAAGAGCGAATAAGCTTTGGCAACGACAAGCAGACACAGTCCACAGGGGTTCCAGCCAAGCCGCTCCGGCGAGGAACCACAAACTTCCCAGTTGCAAGGAAGATAGATCAGACCTCTGGAGAACCACAGAACCACACCTGCATAGCGGAGCCTTGGAGAGTCCATGGGGCAGCAAGATCTACAAGCTGGTCATCATTGTTGAGGTGCCTGCAGATGCAGGGGAGTGACTGCTTCCCTCCAAGGGAGATTCCTTCTCGCTTTCCTAAGTGCAGACAGAGTCCCAGTGACTCTGGAGGATACACAGTCACAGGGTCGCAGAAGTCTTTGCAGGAAATAGAAGGAATGGTTTCTTACCTGTAACTCCAGTTCTCTCGTAGGGGTATTTCCATGATAGTCATAAGCACCGAATAGTTCCGCGCGCCTGCGGGGACCCCGGAGCACTGATGTGAAGTATATTCTTAAGTGTAAATACCAGCCCTTTGAAAAAAGGTCTGTCAAAAAACACTTAAGAATAACAATGTGCAGCCTATGTGAACAGCTACACAGACAAATTGTTAAAAAGAAAAAAAAGTTGTAGTGTAAATTCACGTTTAAACATCTATTTATTCTAGAAATGTAATAACAAATACATTCTCAAATTCTATTTACACCTCTCATGAGAATAAAACAATGCAGGGCAGTGTAGCCCATAGGCTGCCATTATACAGAATGTAAATAGAGCTGTGCCTTTAAGAAAGTAAAGTCTTCCTGTTTCCCATCATGCACAGCAAAAGGCAGTTGCCTCAGTTCTTTTTGAAGGCTTGTAACCTGACATGAAGGAACAAAAACATTTGTTGGAGTACCAACATCGATAATATTCATGGCAACCTGTTCTATGTCAACTCCACCGGGGAGGAGGGAGGGTTGCTTATGACTATCATGGAAATACCCCTACGAGAGAACTGGAGTTACAGGTAAGAAACCATTCCTTCTCTCGTAGGGGATTTCCATGTATAGTCATAAGCACTGAATAGAGTAGCAAGCCCATCCCCATAACCGCGGTGGAGTAGACAGAAGAATACTGACAAAAACATGAATCATGCAAATAAATTCTTAAGCAAGGCCTGTCCAACCTGCGCATCTGCCCTAGCGTCTGAATCAAGGCAGTAATGCTGAGTAAAGGTATGGACCGACTTCCAAGTGGCAGCCTTGCATATTTCTGCCAAAGGGACATTTCTCATCAAGGCTGCAGTGGCTGCCTTCCCTCTAGTAGAGTGGGCTTTTGGCCTACCACCAAGGGATTTGTTCGCTAACTGATAACATAACATTATACATGAAACAATCCACCTGGATAAAGATTGCTTAGACGTGCCCAGCCCTGTTCTAACTGGGCCATAGTTAACAAAGAGCTGTTGTGATTTACGTAAGCATTTTGTCCTGTCCAAGTAAAATTTAAAAACCCTCTTTACATCCAGAGAGTGCAGAGTTCTCTCAGCAGGAGTAGTTGGATTTTGAAAGAAAGTTGGTAATGAAATGGTTTGGTTCACATGAAAGTCGGAGACGACTTTTGGTAAAAAATTTGGATGAGTCCTCATTACCACTTTCGCAGAATGAAAAACCGTGTAGGGTTCTTGAGCGCAAAGGGCCTGTATTTCGCTAACCCTACGCGCTGAAGTGATTGCCACCAGAAAAGCAGTTTTCCATGTGAGATGCTGAAGTGATGCCTTATGTATTGGCTCGAATGGAGGCAGCATCAGACGCGATAGGACAACATTCAGTTCCCATGGAGGAGAAGGCTTTCTAACGGGAGGAAAAACCTTTTTTAAACCTTCCAGGAAGTCCTTAATAATTGGAATCCGAAAAAAGGAAGTTTGTGAAGGGCTCTTTCTGTATGCCGTTACAGCCGCCAAGTGTACCTTTATTGATGACAGTTGTAAGCCCGATTTTGCCAAACTTAGCAAGTATGGCAGGATAGATGCCTCTCCACAAGATACTGGGTCTGTGTTGTTGTCTAAACACCACACACAGAATCTCTTCCACTTGCTTGCATAAGCCGATCGTGTGGAAGGGCGCTTTGCTTCTTTCAGGATTTCCATACAGTCCTGAGGTAGGTTCAAGTGTCCATATTGCACTAGCTCAGGAGCCATGCTGCCAAACTCAACGATGAGGTTGGGATGTGATATCTGCCCTCTGAACTTTGTGAGCAGGTCCGGACGATAAGGCAGTCTGATGTGTGGTTTGAGCGATCGGTGCAGAAGGTCTGGAAACCACCATTGGCGTGGCCATTCCGGAGCAATTAGTATCATTTTGGACTGAGCATTGGATAACTTCTGGAGGACCGCCGGAATCAGGGGAAGCGGTGGAAAGGCGTAAAGAAATGCTCCTGACCAGCTTATCCACAGGGCATTCCTCAGTGTCCCTGGATGGTAATATCTGGAGGCGAAGTTTTGGCATTTTTTTTTTCTGGGGTTGCGAATAGGTCTATAGAGGGGGTACCCCATAGTGCGAAAATGGAACGAACGACGTTGTCGTGTAGAACCCATTTGTGGTTCTCGTCCATTACGCGACTGAGGGCATCCGCTTGAACATTCTGGATGCCAGGCAGGTGAGTTGCCACTAGCGACAGGTTCCTGGCTAGAAGCCAATGCCAGATTGTCTGAGCCTCTCTGGATAAAATCCTGGACCTGGTGCCTCCTTGTTTGTTCACGTAGTACATAGTGGCCACGTTGTCCGTCTGGAGAAGGAGAGTTTCCGCTCTCAGAGAGGGAAGGAAGGCTTTGAGCGCAAGGTGGACTGCGCGAAGTTCCAGCAGGTTGATATGATAGAGACTCTCTCTCCGTGACCACTTGCCTTGGACTTGAAGATGTTCCATGTGCGCTCCCCATCCGAGCAGTGACGCATCTTTTACGATGGTTTGAGCTGGAGGCTGTTGTTGGAACGGAATCCCCACCAAGAGATTGCTGGGTAAACACCACCACTTGAGGGACTGTAGGGCGTGGGGAGAAAGGAGGACTTTGTTCTCCCAATCGTCCATCAGTTGACACCACTGATCCTCCAGGTTTTCCTGTAATGGTCTCATATGGAGGCGAGCATTGGGAACGAGATGGATACAAGACGCCATCGAGCCCAGTAGAGAAGCTATTACTTTTGCAGTGGTCTGTGGAGTTTCCTGCAGTTGTTTGCACTTTTGGAGAATCGATAATCGTTGTTCCTCCGAAGGAAACACCTTTCCTAGATTGGTATCTATAATGGCCCCTAAGTAATGCAACCTCTGAACAGGTGTTGCTGTGGATTTCAGGAGATTGACTTGAAGACCGAGCTTCTGCAACACCTGTAGAGTCCATTTGAAATGTTGTTGCGCCTCTAGATAACTGGAGGCCTTTATGAGCCAATCGTCTAGATAGGGGTAGACAAATATTCGATGTTTCCTCAAGTGGGCGGCTACCACCGCCATGCATTTGGAAAAAGTTCTCGGCGCTGATTTGAGGCCGAAGGGCAGAACCGCAAATTGGTAATGACGTTTTCCGACGGTGAACCTTAGGAATTTTCGATGTTTCTTGGTCACCGGAATATGAAAGTAAGCGTCGCAAAGGTCTATTGCACAGAGCCAGTCGCCCTGACGAAGATGTGGGTAAATTTGGTGCAAGGATAGCATCCTGAATTTCTCTTTGCGAATCCACTTGTTTGCTGTCCTTAGATCTAAAATGGGACGAAACTCTTGCTTGTCTTTTTTGGGCCCAAGGAAATACCTCGAATAAATCCCCTTCCCTTGCTGGCTGATAGGAACGGGTTCTTTGGCTCTTTTTTGTAATAGAATTGTGACTTCTAACTGAAGAGCTTCGAGGTGGTGGCTGGCTGTTTTGGGTGGAACAGATGGTGGAGGACTGGTGAATCTGAGAGCGTAACCATGTCTCACAATATTCAATACCCAGGCGTCTGATGTGATGTGTAGCCACTCGTCCAGATGATTTGAGATACTTCCCCCTACCGGAGTGGATAACGGAGGAGGGGGAAGCGAAGATTCAGGGCTTAGACGTGGGAGCCTGTCGAGTTGTCTGAGTTTGAGGTGTTGAACGACCCCTTGTCGACCTTCGTTGTGTGGAGAAGCCCCTTTGATGCTGCTGCTGTTGCTGTTGCTGTTGCTGGGGGCGTGAAGACATCCAGTGTGGAGTCTGATACCTGTGGGTGAACAGTCTTCGTTGATATGGACGGAATACCTTTCGTTGTTCTTTCGGTCGTTCCATGCCTACCGCTTTCAGGGTATCCAGCTCAGACTTCATTCTGGCCATCTCGTCATCGGCATGAGAACCGAACAAAGTGGAGCCTGAGAAAGGTAAATTTTGTATTCTCTGCTGTGCTTCTGGTTTAAGAGATGTAAGTCACAACCATGCATGTCTTCTGAGTGCTATTCCGTGAGCATAGTTATGTGCGAATAGTACCGAAGAATCCGCCGCAGCACTTATTACTTGGTTAGAAACCATGGCTCCCTCGCCCACGACCTCCAGGAAATCTTCCCTTTTGTCCTTAGGAAGATGTTCCGCAAACTGCAGTATAGAGTCCCAGAGGGCCCGATCGTATCTCCCTAATAAAGCAGTGGCGCTGGCTGCTTTCATCGTGATGGCTGCAGTAGAGCATACTTTTCGTCCTGCAGCATCAATCTTTCTGCTCTCTTTATCTGGAGGTGAAGAGGAAGACGGTGATGTAGAATGCAATTTCTTTGCCGCTACTATAACCACCGAGTCCGGTACTGGGTCCGACCTCAAGAATAGAGGATCTTGTTCTGGTGGACGATATTTCTTAATAAGTCTAGAAGGAGCAGACTTCGTTGCGGCCGGTGTAAGAAAAATATCCATTGCCGGTTCAATAAGACCCGGAACCAGTGGAAGCAAAGGTCTCGAAGATGTCCTGTGATGTAAGGTCTCGAAGATTACTGACGTTGATGGGGCCGGTACCGCCAGCGGGACATTCAGTTTGGTTGCCCCTCGCACTAAGACCTCCTGGAATGTATTCACATCATCTATGGGGACACTCTCGGGGACGGTGAGTCCGATAGGGTTGGAGAGTAGTCCCGTGTAGACGAAGAAGAATGTCTATGATGTGAATGCTGAAATCTCTGTCGTGATTCATGACGATGGTGCCGAGAGGAAGATGAACGTCTAGAGGAATGTCCAGAACGCCTTACAGATCGCGTTGGAGTCCTCAGAACAGACTCTGAAGGAGGAGCCGGAAGAGGAGCCGTAGGTGTTACAGGTGTCTGCGGCAACGGTGACTGTCGAGGAGAGAGTTGTGGAGACGCTGGAAGCAGGATGAGTGAGGCCGAGGATTCCGACGTTGTATAAACCCTTCTAGGTCTCTTTGATTGTCGCCTCGACGTCGACACACTCCTCGACGTCGAAGTGCGGTGACGGCGAGTGCCTCTTGACGATTCCTCTCGCCGTTGAGAACCTCTCGACGACGACCCTCGACGTCGCTGTGGTGACGGCGAACGTCTCCGACGGCGAGCACTCTCCCTCGATGTCGATCGTCCTCGCCGTGTCGACGGCGAGCCGGACTCAGATCTCCTCGACGTGGAACGTCCTCGGCGTGTCGACGGCGACCCAGATCCTTTCGACGGCGAGTGTCCACGCCGTCTCGACGGCGAAATAGTTGTCGACGGCCAACTATGTCTCTTCCTCGTTTTTGAGCAGGTCTGGTAGGAGTTATGGAGGAAACAGGTTGAGCCCTGGTAGAAGACTGACCTTCTCCTCACTCTGTGGTAGAATGACCACTTTTTCTCCTGTCCTCTCTCGCCTGAAGTTGGATTTTCTCCCGATCACGAAGAGTTCTTCTGGAGAAAGTTTTACAGATGTCACACGCGTCCGGTTTGTGGCTGGATGGAAGACAAATAATACAGACCCGATGTGGATCTGTTTTAGCCTTTTTTCTGCCACAAGAAGGACATTTGTCAAAAAGTGAAGGCATTTCTAAACTAGAAAAACCTCAAAATTCTGTCAGAATTTAACAGAAAAAAGTAGGAAATGATCACTCAATGTTAAAAACGTCGAGTGAAATTAAAATTCAAAATATTTTTAATGAATTTCTGTCACAAAAAGGCTTTGTGAGGTAGAGCTCAATGCTTCAGGGTCCTGTCAGAAAGGAGCCGGAAAAAAGAACTGAGGCAACTGCCTTTTGCTGTGCATGATGGGAAACAGGAAGACTTTACTTTCTTAAAGGCACAGCTCTATTTACATTCTGTATAATGGCAGCCTATGGGCTACACTGCCCTGCATTGTTTTATTCTCATGAGAGGTGTAAATAGAATATGAGAATGTATTTGTTATTACATTTCTAGAATAAATAGATGTTTAAACGTGAATTTACACTACAACTGTTTTTTCTTTTTATCAATTTGGCCTGTGTAGCTGTTCACATAGGCTGCACATTGTTATTCTTAAGTGTTTTTTGACAGACCTTTTTTCAAAGGGCTGGTATTTGCACTTAAGAATATACTTCACATCAGTGCTCCGGGGTCCCCGCAGGCGCGCGGAACTATTCAGTGCTTATGACTATACATGGAAATCCCCTACGAGAGAAACAAAGTTGCAGTAGGAGCCCTCCTACTGGTTGCAGTACTGCTTCCGGTTCCAACGAAGAACAGTAGCGGTTCCGGTGTCCAGGTTGCAAAAGTGTCTTGCAGAGGACACTTGCAGACGGTTCCTGAAGTCTTGCAGACGAATCTGGGGTCTCACCCTTAAGTAACGCAGGAAGGGGGTTGGACACTAACTGCAATGACCCACCTATCAGAGGGGTCAGGGAGGTCACCCAGCAGGACTAACCAGTCAGATGCTCACAGGGGCCTCTGATCATCTTATTTCCAAGATGGCAGGATTATGTGGCCACCTGGCAGAGCTCTGTACACCTCCCTAGGGGAGGTGCTGGACATGGGGGTGGTCACTCCTCTGTCCTTTGTGTAGTTTCGCACCAGAGCAGGAACCAGGGGTTCTTGTACTGGTACAAACCAGTTTATGCAGGAAGGGCACCAAATGTGCCCTTCAAAGAAGTCTGGTGGCGCTCAGAAGCACCCCCCACCCATACCAGAGACATCAATTTGTAAGGAAGATTTGGAGGGGGAGGGTGGTCACACCTCTATGATATTGGAAATCCTTTGTTCTGCCTTCCCCTGCCCACTCTGCAGCAGGGGGGCAAAACAGTGTCTGAGGTCTTCAGCAGTACAGGCTGGCATGCAAGCCCCGAGCAAGGCTGTACAGGCAGACATGGGGGATCCCCTAGGGAACCCCCAACGTACATGGTATTGTACAACTAACATTGGAAAATCGGTGTAGTTGCATGATTCCAACTGGTTTGTTACCAAACATGCCTAGGTTCGGAGAAGCCATTATGTAGTTTGCCCACTCGTGTTGACCAGTGACCACTACATACCTTAAGATGGCTTCCCCGCACATACGAAGCCCAGGGAATGGATTCTGGAGTTTGTAGGTTCAACTTTGCTTCTGCAGGGGTGCCATCACACTTAGAACCATGCACCCTGCCCTTGGGCTAAAGGGCCTACCTTAGGGGTGACTTAAAGAGTCAGAATGCAGTAATCATGATATAAGGCAACCCTTATATCTAGGGTGAAAGGTGCATGCACCATTTCACGCAGGCTGAAGTGGCAGGCCTGCAGTTAAAGTTTGCATAGGCCCTCATGGGTGGCACAATACATGCTGCAGGCCATGGGGGACCCCTGGTGTACCAATGCCTTGAGTGCCTAAGTACCATATGCTAGGGTCTTACATGGGTGCACCAGTATGCCAATTGTAGGGTGTAAAAGTTACCTTACAACAAAATTCAGGGTAGATAGAACTGGCCCTGTGGTCTTGGTTAGCAGAATCCCAGTTTACAACAGTCTAAACACACTGACACCTGGCAAAAAGTGGGGGTAACTATGTCAGAAAGGTGCTACTTTCCTACACTGATGACTTGGAGTTGGACAAAGAGGACTTAGGGCTCCAGGAGTGGTCCTACGACCTTTCCCTTGATTGGGACAGAGACCTCCTAGGAGTCACCTGCCGGGTCACTAACGGCTAAAGGGACCGCTCCCTTAAAGCGTCCGTTGCCATGGTCCTGCAGTCTGAGCATGACTTGGAGTCGTGGTCATACTCGAGACACCGCAAACAGGCCAAATGTAGGTCTGTAACCGACGTGGCATGGTGACAGGCGCCACGCGGTTTAAAACCTGTCTTCCTCCAGGACATCCTCGACACACCAGGAGGTAATACCCCAAAAAAGAATTCGAGGAAATGTAAAAAATAAATCTGTAGAAATACCCAGAGGGGTAGCTTTTCTCCAGATCTGCACTAACTGGTGCAGAAAGAAAAGAACTAAAATCAGCGTGTCGAGGTGGCGCCTATATAGGGGACCATGATGTCACTTCTGGCACGGATGGTGCCATTGCATGGGGCCAATCAATGCACCTACCAGCATATAGGGGCACTACTCACAAAAATCTACCAGATCCAGTCTGACGCCTGGGAGTCAAGGCATCTGAGACTAGATGCCAGTATCAGATAGGTGAGTGCAGCTGTGTGGAAGAATGTTCAATAAAAATGCATATCCAGGACGTTAATTTATTATCATGGTGGATTCCACACTCTATAATTTGTAAACCTATGTCTTTATGTGACTAACAAAAAATAGGTGTGCACAGATTTGCCATGTATTACTTTCCTGGTCCCCTGGAGGCGAAGTTGCAACTTGATGTTTCTTGAAATCCTGCACATTTCCTCTAATGTACACTTGGGCCTAAACTGCAAATGAACCACTCATCAGTGGTGTTCCTATTAGCAGTATTTCAAAACATGTCTATTAAACATATTTGCCTGACGGAATCTCCAATCTTAACCTGATTTTGTTTTAGAGTGCCCATGTTCATATTAACCAGATTTGTTTGGCTAGACAAATGAGACACATTATGTTCTAATCCCTAAAGTAAGATGTCATTCAGATCAGAAAAATTGTTTTATTTTCAGGAAAATATATTTACCTTCCAACCAGGAGGTTGGCTCAGGGAGATTAATGTTCTCCACTGACAGGTGCGGTGATCTGAAGAGCAGGAATCTGATTTCTTGCAAGGCTGGCCCAGTCTTAAGTAATTCCCAGTGGGTATATTTAATACCATGGAATTGGGTTCTAGTAGCACCTGTGATTTAAAGGGCTTAGAAACACCAGAATTGCCGTAGTGAGCCTGGGCGGCAAGATGGCTGCCTGCACAGGCTCTCACGACCTTTGCCGTTAACCCCGGAGATCCACCAAAGGCCACTGGAACCAAATCCTAGGGAAAACTGTGGTGCATCAGAAGGTTGTAAAACAATTGCTGCAGTTTGACCTGAGTGACGCGACAGTAGTGCTAAAATGCACTGTCTCCTTTGACTCTGCTCAGCCCTGGTGTGTGCGTGTTTGGATGCTAGATGGGTTGGACGTAATATTAGCAGAGGGAAGAGACGAGCAGAACAGTCTGCAGGAACACAGAGTTTCTCTGTGGCACAGATTCTGAGAGCAAGAGGGGCTCGACCACAGCATGTTGGGCCTGATGGAAGGGCCTTTGATGATCCGGGATGAGGAGTCCTGTCCGTCCTGGAGTACCCTGGACCACACGAGTTATAATGGCAGTCAGGCCAGGTAAGCTTGAAGGATTTTAGCTATATCCTATGATAGTTCGGTAGTTACTCACTGCTGCAGCATCCAAACCAGATTTATTTAAATTGGAACAATGATACCTGATTTGAGGTCATGAGACACAGAACGAAAAGTGAGGTAAGTATTGAGGATAGGAAGGAAAAGGGTAGAACAAATGTTACTAAGTTGGCAGAAGTAACATCTTTGGGATGACGTCCAGAGGCGATCCGGATTTGCATTGACAGACTAATCTATTAGGACTGTAAATAAAACTGGCTGAAAGTCCGACCAATTTAGGAATCCATCTTGCAGGGGGAAAAGTGGTGTATCCTTGGCACTGATAAAGTGGGAGGGGAATATGATGGGAGTGTAGTTATATCACGAATGTTGGACATTTTATCAACAAAGTAACTAGTTGATTTCAGCGGTGCTGGGAAGGCAGGGTCTTGGAGGAGAACAGATTCTTAAATTTCCACCCTGCAAAACCAGTGTTAAAAGAAAGTGATAGCTGGCACAATTATGCCCCTAGTATGAGAGATACTCCCACAACTAACTTATGAATCTCCAGAGTGTAGTGACCTTTAACAGTTTTCTTTGTGGAAGTGCTCATCCCTCCTTCCTCTGTGCCTCCAACTCTTAAGATATGTTACCCCATTTTGTTTCATTTACTCAATACACCTCCTATTGCATGCTTGTTAGCAGGCTTTCTTTAGAGTCTGTATTCTCTGTACGCTTCTGTGTATGTCGCATCTCAGAGTGTCCCCCAGGTGATTAGTACTTGTGATGATTCATTGTGACATCTCATATAGCACTTTGTCTGATTTCCAACTCTCCTAGTGTCTACAATGCTTACACAAAACTCTTGCCTTCATTATTTTCCTATACACTGCAATTCAGATTCTTACTTCAACCTATCATTGTGTGGCCATTTTTGTGACTCACACAATGATGTCCTTCTCAGGCTTCTCACCCTTTCTGCATTTCTTTGTATTTTTTTTAACCACATTTACCTCTTAAGTTTAAGATCCTTCCCATAATGTTCCCACATGAGTGCAAGATTCTCCCTTGACTCCCTGCAGTGTGCCTGTTTCTCACCTGCCCTTAACGTCGCCATTCATTATCTAATTTTATCTGATGTTGTTCCTTGAACTAACATTTTTTTTGCTGCTAAGTATGTTTATCATGTACCAGACAGATTCTCTGTCTGTACTATCAATCCTATTGCTATAAATGGGCATATAACCAACCTTGGGCCGGATGCAGAAAGGTGTCTCAGACACCTTCTGCGACTCGTTATGGGGTCGCAAAGACCCATCTCATCAATATTCATGAGGTGGGTCGCAGTTTGCGACCCCATAGTGAGTCCCTACACTCACAGGGATGGTGGCCTGCTGGAGACAGCAGACCTCCATGTCTGTGACTGCTTTGTAAATAAAGCAGTTTTTTTTCCTTCATTTTGCAGCCCGTTTTCCTTAAAGGAAAACGAGCTGCAAAATGAAAACTAAACCGAAACCATTTGGTTTCGTTTTTTTCAGAGTAGGCAGTGGTCCATAGTACCACTGCCTGCTCTGATATATTTTTTTTTTTTTCGGCATTCACAAAGGGGAAGGGGTCCCATGGGGACCCCTTCCCTTTTGCGAATGAGTTACCACCAGTGTGACACTGGTGGTAACTGGGAGTTGGTTTGCGACCGCATTCGCGGTCACAAAGCAACTCTGAATTGTGATGCGGTCGCAAATAGGAAGGGAACACCCCTTCCTATTTGCGAGTCGCATTTTGGGAATGAGCATCGCGTTCGGCCGTTTGCATGCCGCAAACTGCGATTTTTGCAGTTTGCGACATGCAAACGGCTTTGTACATCTGGCCCCTTGTTCCTTGAATCTCAACTCACCAAGAGACTCAGTCAAATAGTGCCACTATCTGGGAGGGCAGATTCTTTGTGTTTGCGAGAATCCCAATGTGCAGGATGCCACAGGAGGAACATTTTAAAACAAGGTACTTTTTGGGAATTATTTTTAAAGGATTAAGCATGTTAGAAGAATCTATAAATAACAATACAATAAATTCAATGCACACCGTCTGTAAAACAGTATACGGTATTATTGACTAGAGGTCTCAAAATCGAGAAGCTAGACTACTCAACAAGTAGCAGGCATAATTTATGACGAACAAAGGTCTGAGCAATTCTGTACAGTTATTTATTTGCCTTTATACTGTTTAAAGTGCCAACGCGCATGAAAAAGGAAAATATATAAATGATAAATAAATCTAAGATTATGAAAAGAATTGCGCAGGGCTAACCATAGAGTCTCTCCAGATGTGCAGGCTGCTTCTTGTACTCTTCTAGCAACTGGTCAGCCTCTTCTAGAATAGCTCGGTACTCTGGAATGAGGAAGTCTGAGTTACCTTCATGGACTTGCAGCTCCTTTTGGACGAAAAAATAAAAATAAAAAATACAGTTTAAGGACACCCATGTAACCCAGCAAGCAAGTTGAAATGTTTCTCAAGAGTTTCTAGCGCTAAATGAAAAAATGATATAATTGGAGAATTGGAATAAAATCATCCTCCAAGCAAATGCTCAACACGAACCTCTAGCTACAATATAAGGTAATACCATATTTATTTCAAAGCACAATTCCAAAGTGATAAACCACAAAGCAGTAGCAGAAAATAGTGTGAAAATCGGCCAGTATACTATAAATATTTTCTTTGCAAACTCTAACAGTGAATATATAATATAATATAATTTAATTTGCGGGGCCGAAATACAAGGATTTATGATCTGATTTACTGTATCACAAAGGCATTTGGTAAACAAAACGTACATGAGGGTTTCATGATGCTTGATGATGTGGCATACAGGCTAGAAACATGTAAACGAAATAAAAATAATCTCTCAAAAGAGCAGGTCAGCAGGAGCTCAAGCCGACTGAAGTGCATTATGATCAAACTAGTAACTATAAAACAATGCACTCAGCAGCCCTTATTGCAGATGGCCAGTGACAACTAGGGCATACACACCACAAGTGCAGCTAAAACCGGAAGAAACGAGACTGTATTTAATGTGTGGAGGAAGAAAGGACACACAGCAAAGGGAGTTCCGACAATTGGGATGGGGGATGCACCTCCGTATGAGGTTAAGCGCCTGTGTGCTCCCCTTTTAAATCACTCTGACAGAATACCAAGTAATTATATTTCATGGACAAAAAAAGTAAAAAGAGGCTTACTTCAGACTGCGGGTAAAGCCTGGGTGGATGTGCTACTTTGCCAGCACACTCCTTTAAGCCAGTTCGGGCGCGCCGAGAGTCCTCTCCTATGCGCAATCAATGAGGACGGCTACAATGATGCTAGGATCCAGTTTCCTCACGAAGCACTAAGAGTTACAGGCTCCTGTGGGTGATCCCGTTTATAAGGGCTTAAGAGCCTAAATCTGACAGGTCAATTGTTACATCCAGCAGTACTACACTATATAAAGCAAACCCTTAGAGTCCCGCATACAGTGTACTGCTTCTATAAAAGGCTGAGAAAAAGTATAGGAGTAAAACGATGCTGCTGTTAGACATCCAGGTATTTAGACAGAATATCGGAAACACAAATATCGTGGGGCAGAATATCGTGTCAAAAATATCGAGGACAAAAATATTGGGAAGGTAAGTTTCTATAGGCAAGTACAGTTTTACTATATATAGCTCCACCTGTATGTACCTTGATGATATATATATATATATATCTTCAAGGTACGTAGATGTGGAGATAGGAATAAGTCAATACTTACTTATTTGTACTTACCTTCTCGATATTTTGGTCCTCAATATTCTGTCCACACTATATTTGCGTTTCCGATATTCTGTTAGTGATCCAGACATCCAAAGGTCAATACAATAGGTTATTCAGTCTCCAAGCAGATGCCCTTTCTGACAAGCTTGGGAATAAGTTGTCTGTAGGATATTATTTTAGGGCTCTGGTCTGAAGGGTGGTTAATGGCAAATAACCCTGTCCCTCGATGCAGCAAAGCAAATGGTGTCTTAATTAGCGAAGGCCTTTACTAGCTCACGACTTTGCCCTTCTGCTGGAACAAGATCCAGCCACATTCCTGAAGCTTGTATAGCATATGCAAGCTGATGTTGAGGACTTCTCTACTGCCTTTTTAGATGATTTACCTGTCTTCGGCAACATATGGAAAAAGCACCTGAGGCACTCCAAAAATGTTTAGTCACAAAAGGCTAAAATGACCAAAACGGCAACAAAGTGCCAGACTGGTCAGCATTCTGTGGTCATTCTTGCTTATAGGTCAGGCAGTGGCAGAATCAGACTCCTGAGACCCAAAGTCCACGTTATGCTGGACTGTTAGGTACCACAACTGAAAGAAAACAAAGTAAGACCTAGAAAATGTCCCATTACAGCAACTTTGTGGCTTATTATGGGGGCCATAGTGTCCAGATTTAAAGCCCCCCCGAACTCAAAGAACTGGTTCAAGAAGATTATGTGGACAGAAGGCATTTAAAGATCTAAAGTTGCAGCTCTCGCTGATTGGACGCATTGCTAATGTGAAGATGATGGTTCTCCCGAAAATTTTGTACCTGTTTGTAAACGTCCCACTTCCACTCACGAAGAGTTTTTTGCGGCGCCTCCGCTCTGTTATACTCCGACTGGTCTGGGCGGGCAGTCAGCCCCGTATTTCATGGGAGAGGCTGACGCTACCTTTTGAGCTGGGAGGGCTTGCTGCCCCTGACTTGGAGCTTTATTACAACTGTGCGCAGGCGCACTTCGCATATTACTGGTTGCGCCCAATTCGGTACTTGCTGCATTTGGTGCCTGAAAGTGACACGGTCTGGCCGGATGGCTTGGTGCGCGTGCTTGGGCACCCGACTCGACCTCACTCTCGGGGTGTGGATACAGTGACATGTACCGCCGGGGGGTTGACGCAGAGTTCGAGAGTGGGTACTCCATTTGCTCCCTCGTTGCCTGTTCTGGCTGTTGCGGACGCTCAGATGTTCCGCGATGGGGGCATACGGGAATTCCTTAGGGGGGGGCTAGCTTAACTGAGCTGGGCGATTGGTTCGCGGATGGCCATTTATTGTCTCCCAGTGAGGCGTTGGGCGGAGAACGGGTCACGTCGTTGCAACGGATGTACGCGTTGCGGGTTTGTGCTATGCTTCGAGCCCGGTTTCCTGGTCTCCCGGAGGTTCCGCCGGAGTGCTGTGTGCTGGAGGTGTTGTGTTGTGCGCAGTCCCCACTCAAACTGGTTACCAAATTGTATAACTGTATGCAGGAGCAGTGGGGTGCACTTGGAGTGTCTTCCAGGGCTTGTTGGGAGGGGGATGTGGGAGAGCCCATCACAGAAGAGACGTGGCGGAGTTGCTGTGCGCACATGAGAGTGCTGTCCCCGAATTATAGGCTGCGGTTGCTGCACTTTAAGTTCTTGCACCGCTTATATTACACGCCTAGTGGGCTCTGCTCTATGGGTCTGCAAGCGGATACACGCTGCGAGAGATGTCGTGCCCCGGACTCTGGTTTTTTGCATCTTGCATGGGAGTGCGCGGAGATACATGCTTTCTGGGTGGAAGTCGTGCGCATAATAACTGAGGTGACGGGTTCGGAGATACCGGTTTCCCCCAAAGTTGCGCTGCCTGGTTGTGTGAATGAGATTGACGGAGCTCACAAAAGGCTGGTAGGCCTGCTTCTTCTGCTGGCTAAGCGCAGATTTGCTATGTGCTGGGGCAGGGGACGCGTTCCTCGTGGCTCTGAATGGTTACGGGACGCTGCCTTTTGTCAAGACCAGCTGATGATCTTTTGGGAGCTTTCACCTGAGGGCTCTCGGCCGAAGGACATTTGGGCTCCTTTGCATGCTTACCTGGCGTCTTTGAATGGGAAAGGCGAGTGATGTGTGTTGGCTCGCATTTTGGATGTTACTTTCTCATCTCCCCCGCTTGGAAAGTGTTGAGCGCTTATTTGCTAACGGTTGGGCACTGTTGTGCGCGTACTCTGCCTGCCTTACTTTTCTTGTTCTTTTTCTGTTATTAGTTTTGGCCTCATGATATTCGCTGAATGGCCTCTCTCCTGGACTTATTGTCTGGACTGTATAGCCGAGTAGGCTGATGGACTGCTGATGCGAACTGTCTAAATTCAGGTTGCTTACGAGGCTGAACTTGGGACTTACTAAATAGAGTTTACATTATGTCAGGGGAGGGATGCACTTCTGTATAATCTGGATTTGCACGGGTGGGCCTTCTTTGTGGTTCTTGTTGTGTATTTGCAATCGTTAATAAATAATTTAAAAAAAAAAGATCTAAAGTTGGCTTTAAAGCCCCATTACTGAAAGCTTCTAATTATTTTTTTTTTCCAAACCAATGCTTGAAAATGCACCAGCTCAACTCAAAGAGGAGGATAAGATGCACCCAGTGGCCTTCATCAGTCACAAACCTTTCTCCAGGTAACAGTAAGGGGCTAGAATTCAGAAGGAGTACTCTACCACTGGTGCCACTTTTATGGCTCACGGCATTTAATGTTTAATTGTTTGAAGTAAAATTCACAGTCCAAAGGGACTACAATCACCACAAACCGCTCAAGGATATGAATGGCAAATCTCAGTAGAGGATACCTTTACAGACTGTGCTGCCCAGCGAGCCATGATATCCGTGCATTCTCTTTAGCCTGCATAATGATCATCACCAGAGACTGGATATTGCTAGGCTGTGGAGCTGCAACAATGATTTCTGGGCAGCCTGCACCCTCCCAACCTGCCTATCCCAAAACCAGAGGTTTGGACTTCTGTTGTTGGCAAATGGACATGAGGATTCTGGAAATGCTAAATCATCTTTCTAGGTGCTACGGTACTGTAGTTTTATTGTTTTGAACCTATAGGTCGGGCCCCAACAAAAAAGTCAATTTCCCATTAAGGATTGATGTAGCCAGGTGATTCGCTGTGTGCCTCTTTTCAGATAGGTGCTCAGTATGGGCACTTTGCAGGACTCATTTTATTGTAGATTTAAAAGAGAATATTTATTAAGTGGCATTGCACTTTCACACTATACCCTTTGTTCTCTTTTAATTCTTTTATTTACTATTTACAAATCGTATTTTTACAAAATCTGCATTTAGTTAGTTAATACTTGAGAACTAATTATTCATAATAGTATGTGCTGTATATGATACTGTTAATGATAATAACATATTAATAAATATACTTATAATACTAACAAAAGTTTTTAAATAAGATGCATCTTATATTTATTCAGGTTACGTATCTGCTTATAAATACATGGAGTTGTACATATTGGTCTAAGGTACCCTGACCTATAAAAAATATCACTTAGTGTTAATAGATCATCTCTTACTCTATATTTATTGTAGGATACAACTGAATAGAACTAGTGTTAATAGCACGTCAATTAGGGATATTGGCCAACACTTAGTTGGGATTGAACTGTCCACTTGATTGACTGCAGTTATTAAAGCAGTCTTCCAAGTATCAGTTATATTGCTGGGCTCAATATCCATATTAATTTCTTTTAGAACAAATGGGCGCCAGCAGTAAGAGTCATCTAGGATCAGGTCTGGACCTTTGCTTTTCTTTGAAGCTACAACATCAACTGTACATTGAATTTCCTGAGTCTTAGATACTTTGTCATGTGGTAGCTGAGTTTCTCTCTTCTTCCACCTCCTACAGGTAATCTTGCCAGCTACCCCTGGAAAGCAAAGAGCTCTAAGGATGTAATCTGGTTATTCAATTAGAATGCAATGGACACCAGTGGTCTACCACTTAGACTGTCCAGTAACCACTGACTGTTGCAGCCCCACGAAGAAAAGGCTTGACATTGACCAGAATCAATTCCCCCAAACAGGCTTTCCTTCCCCAATATATGCATGAAAATGGGAGGACAGATCACTAGTCACCCTCACTCACCTGCTGAAAACCTCTGTTTCTGCAAATTGGGATTTCGAGCCATATGCTAGCTTATTCCATTTATTGATCAACCCCAAACAGCCTACGTGTGTAGTATAACAGGTTATGTTGGACTTCCTATTTGGCTCCATTCACGCAGCCCATCTTTTTGAAGGCTGACTCTGCTGCCTTCACGTACATGTCATGGAAAGTTCAATATGTCTAAGAAACTAGCTTCACTCTGCGTGTCCTGTCATCCAGATGCAAAGACTCTGGCACTGAGAATCTTCCATACCTGATCGAAACGTTGGATGCCTCTGCACTCTGGTACATTGTGGACAGGGTTCATGCAGGAAAGTGCAATGCTTACTAGACCCGCGGTCTGTCTTCCTGAACTTCTCAGGCTGGTTATTGAGTCTGTTTTGAGCCACAGCTGTCCTCCTCGACTTTGCTTGAATTTAACTCAGGGTGCCTAGCCCAAGTCACAATTTTGATGGCCTCAAATCAACTTGCAACGTTACGTCTATGCACACAGGCAGAACAGTAAGTGCCCACAAAAGATTACTGCCAGGCTTTACAGTGCATCTCCGTGGCCCGCATGGAGATCCTTCTTTTATCAAAAGGAGCAAATGTAGCCCAGAATAAAGAGGAGATCGAAATAAACTGCAATGGACTGAATCTTTCCAGTAGACCTGCTGATCATGCCTCTGGGATAACAGTAGCATTGAATAATAGCGTATGTTCTATAGTTCTGAAGTTTTCTTCCTAGGTTTGCTTCAGAATCAAGGATAACGTTCTGATTAGTCAACATTCAGACCACTGAAGAAAGAAATATGTACTTACCTTTAGACCATCAATTAACTGCACCTTTTTGGCTAACAAAAGCTGGTGCTCCAGCTTTGGATGGATCATCTTTAAAGTGTAACTTACAGAATCCTCGTTTATATCTGGACAAAACAGAGAGAAAAGGAACACCTTTTATTCCAACAACTGTAATACACACTCTGCAGAAAGATGAAATTGAAAGGCAACAACAAAGCCATCCTTACCATAGGTTATGTTAAGATTCACTTTTCTTTTTGTAGCTTCTTTAGAGAGTACATCTTTAAGAATTGATATTGTTGAGATGTTTTCTGATTTGAAAAAGCCCTCTCCCTTTCTATAAAAAGAAGTTTAAAAAACATAAGTCCCTTTTTTTAAATCACAGTAAACTTAGCATTCATACCAATCAGTATCCTTCATAAGTTTCATTCCACAGTACCCTCTGCTGAAGATGGGATTATATATGTTCAAAAGTTAAATTACATTTGTGGATATATTATGCTCCAAATCAGTAGAGTATCCAAGCACCTGGAGGTGAGAGGTCGGATGGCTGAAGCAGAAATCAGGACAATTATGTATTAGATTTTACGTAAATACATATGTCATAAATTAACTAGGAAACAGTGGAAGGTTAAACTTTGAAATTATGCCATGTTGGAGAGGGTTCCAGATTTTGCAAGCTGAACTTTGAACAAACATGCTTAAGGCATAGATTTATTGAACAAAGGAGCCAATGGGAAGTGCTTTGTTTTGCTGAATTAATGCTAAACTGAGCCGATTGACCACAAAATGGTGCATGCACTTTTTCACTTCAGATATAAGGCTTGCCTCATATCGCGGTCACTGCACTTGGATACTGTAAGTCACCCCTCTGGTAAGCCCTTCAACCCAAGGGCAGGGTGGATGTCCCTAAGTGTGAGGGTATTTCTGCATGAGCAGGGAGCCCTTGCAAACCCCAGACTCCTTTCCCTGAGCTTTGTAAGTGCAGGGAAGCCATTTTAAGGTACGTAGTGGACACTGGTCAACAGAAGTGGTCCATCTACATAATGGCTTCTCCAAAGCTAGGCATGTTTGGTATCAAACATGTTGGAATCATGCAACCACACTGGTTCCAGTACTAGTTGCATGATTCCATGTTCTCTAGGGGTTCCTTAGAGGATCCCCCAATTCTGCCTGTACAGCCTTAAGGGGTCTGGCTGGCAGCCCACACTGCTGCTGACCCAGACACTGTTCTGCTCTCCTGCTGATGAGCCTAACTCAAGAAGGGGAAGGCAGAACAAAGGATTTCCTGCAAGAGAGAGGTGTGACCACCTCTCCCTTTGAAATGGGTGTCTCTAGGTCGGGGGGGTGGACCCGGAGCGTCACCAGACAGCTTTGAAGGACACTTGTGCTGCCCTCCTTGCATAAAACAGTTTTCACTAGGACAGGAACCCACAGTTTCCGCTCTGGGATGAAACTACACAAAGGACAGGGGGAGTGATGATCACTCTGTCCATCTCCTCCCCTAGGGAGGTGCACAGGGCTCTGCCAGGTGGCCACATGATTCTCCCATGTTGAAAATAGGATGTCAAGAGGTCCCTGGGAGCATCTGACTAGTTAGGCCAGGTACATGACGTCCCTGACCATCTCTGATAGTGGGTCACTGCAGATAGTGACCTACCCCCTTTTTAAGGTTACTTAAGGGCTCCACGGAGGAAGGATCTTCAGAATCATCGAGCAAGACTCTACAAGGAACTCTCTGCAAGACATATTCTGCTCCTGGCCTACAGATTCGTTTCTTTTCTGCTTTTAAAACGGAAACAAGACTGTATCCAGTTGAGAGGGCTCCTACTGCAACATTGTTTCTCCGGCTCCTGCAAGAATTCTTCAACATCTGTGGCTGTGCATCCTTCAGGGTCACAAGGACTCTGTTTGCACCAGGATGCAAGAAGGGATCTACCTTTGAGTGAAGGAGTCACTCCCCTGGATCTTCAGGCACCCCAAGACGACAATGACCAGTTGGTGGATCCTGCTGTCCCACGGACAAAGAAAAGACTATGCACGCAGGTGGTGATCTTGTGGTCCTCTCCAGGTCCAACTAGTCTTCTGACCAACTTGGGAGATGGTGGGCCCTTGTTGCAGTCACTGGAACGGAACCCCTGTGCACCACAACTGTTGCTCTTGCCAACGCTTGTTGACCCATCCTCCAGGAGATCTTCAGGCTCCAAGAAGCCCCATCCTCCAGTACTCTGCAACTCCAAGATCAGCTCCCACTTTGCGGCTCCTGCGACGTGGGACTCCTGTTTTTTCATGCTGCTGAGGCCTCCCTGCGACTCCCTGTGCCTGCTGCCAGTGGGTCACTCATGGGGGCTCCACCGACTCTGGCTGGCTTTCCATCCTGCAGAAGGACTATCCTGACCCCCTCTTCTCCCGTCCCCAAAGGTCGAGTCACTAGGATCTTGCTGGTCCCTAAAAATCTACAATCTTCCTTTCAACCACTATTTTTTATTTGCCAAGGCTTGTTGATGGTCCTGCTGGCTAGTGACCCTCCTGGAATCCGGCGACTGACGTGGGACAGCTCATTGGTGACTCCAAGGACCTCCTGCATCCCCTGGACGCCACTTCTATACTTCTTCCCTCACCGTCCTGCAGGAACTCCATCTCCAAGAGGGTGGCATTGCCTACCTGCACCAACTGGACATCTCAGAGCAGTCTGGGCACTGTCCCCTTCTTTTTCAGGTTCTTCACATCCGAAATCCACACTTGGGTTCCACCGATCTGGTCCACGGGTCGCATCAGCAGCTGGACAACTGAGGTTTTCGCTGACTCCATCGAGGGTTTTACTATGTCACTTCACCCCTATGCACCTAGGCTCCAATCTTTAGGGTATCCACGGGTTGGGGTACTGTGCAACCTATATAACCATAAGAGGGACAGGGAGATTATGTGGTCCAGTGTAGAGCCTCTCTAATAATAATACAAATCATATAGGTACACTGTTCCGAGAAAGAAGACAGAGGTCCACTAGGCACTTCTAAAAATAGAAGCAAGAGCCCTCATACATCCATTAGATGTCATGCTTCATCATAGGGATTGCTCCTCGTCAGACTGGCACTGCAATGTCTGACAGGCCCCACAAGGGGGCTCTTTGCCAGAGATCTTAATAAATGGAGTGTGCCATGGTTAGAACAAGTAGGGATAAATTTAAACCTACAAGCAAAAATAAGCTGGAGAGGGGAAAGTTAAAATTGGCTCGAGAACCCTGAACATCTATATTTGATATATCGTAAATGGTCTCGGTCAAGATTAAAAACAATCGGGAGTGGAATGGAGATAATGTTCCACCACTCTACCAAAAAACTAAGGGGTGGAGGAAGGGACTTCCTTCAACCACAAATGAAGGTCAACATGTTTCACGCCTATGGATCAAATGGTGCTTCGTCAGGACCAATGCAATAAACTTCTCCCTGCGAGCTCCTCGCATTTGAAAAGGCAGTCCTAACAGATGTGAGTAAACTACGGCCCAAACATTCTTTTGTCAGTAATTCCTCAAGGGAGAGAGATGCTCTTAAAACATTAGCGCTTGACCCTAGTATTGTAAATAAACCAGCAGACAAGGGCAGAGCAATCACTGTCCTTGACTCTCAGGAATTTAGACAGGAATTCTTACGTCTATTGAGTGACTCCACATACAATGCCCTGATTACACAAGGCCCCACTGAGAGATTACAACTTCAAATACGCACTATGAATAATGAAGCAGAAACCAATTCTTGGATATCTCATAAGGAGGCCGAGTTTTTGGAGACATCCCACCCATGTACTCCATATTTTTATTGCCTCCCTAAGATCCATAAGGGCAGACTGCCTCCACCGGAAAGCCCCATTGTCTCAGGTATCGGGTATGTCCTAGAACTCCACTGTACCTTTTGTGATCGATTCCTCCAACCTATTGTGACGGACACCTCTATGTTTTTGAAAGACACCAACGATGTCCTCAATTTTATAGATTCTATCAATGCCACTGAGCAAGTGAATGCCTTGATGTTGAGGCTTTATATACCAACATACCCCAAGAAGCAACATTACAGGTGGTTGAAGAGGCTCTGGCTAGCAGTACATGGACTTTCCCTACACCTATCCACTTCATTATGCAATATGCGTCTTTAGCTTTGACTGAAAATTTCTTCCAGTTTGAAAACCAGCTTAAATCACCAGATACGCGGAACATCTATGGGTAGCACCTCTGCTCCCAGCTTGGCCTGCCTGTATATATTTCATTTTGAATAACGATTTATAATTAACAACACCGATCCGTTTGTTGACAACATCAGACTATGGCGTCGATACATCGACGAGTTCTTGATAATTTGGCAGGGTCATACACAGAAGGTCAATTCATTCACTGCCTGGATTAATGGACTTGATCCCTTCTTAAGGTTCACCTCAACAGTTTAAGTGACCAGGATTTCTTTTTCTGGATCTCATGATTACCACCAACCAGGGCCAATTGGAGACCTGCACTTACAGAAGACAACAGATCGCAATAGTCTACTACTATATGAAAGTCATCATCCTAAGGCATTATGGGATAATTTACCGTATGGTCAATTTCTGTGGCTACTCCGTAATTGCAATGACATCTCGGCTTTTGAAGCACAAGCCGATGACCTGTCGGCAAAGTTGCATGATAGACACTATCCACACCAAGTAATTAATACAGCTGGCAAACGGGCACGCAATACCCACCGAGAGGCATTATTGACAACTGAACCTAAGAACTCTGAGACTCGATTGACTTGTGTTTCTACATACACCCCTCTGTCAACCACCATGAAAAAGCTTATTAACAATCGATGGTCTATACTGAAAGTGGTGGGGTGTCAATACCTAAGCCTTTGTTTGCCTTTAAGAGGACAACAAATATAAAGGACTTGGTTGTACACACACGCCCTATGACTGTCTGCTCAGAACCTAGTCAGGCGACACTTTGGCAACTCCCACCAGTATAAGGTCATCATCCTTGTGGTAGCTGCAATGTTTGCTCATTGACCAAACCCGCTGATACCTTAGATTTGGTACCTATAGGCAGATGGCACCTTTTGAAATGCACTAATTGCAACACACGTAATTGCATTTACAAGATTACATGTATCTGTCATTTACGTTATATTGGAATGACCACTAGACTAGTGAAGGTCAGGATCAATGAACACCGCAAGAACATTAGGTGTGGAGGTTCCACTACAAAACTAAGTGTCCACTATCTCGACAAAAAAATCACACTCCCAGCGATATGTTGAGGGTAGTTCTTGACACACTAAATCACATACTCAAAATGGGGACCCACATCCATTAACTCAATGATGATATCCCATGGATGAGGTTCCTTCCTAAAAGTTGATTAGTCCTTTGTTCTTCTGGCACTAAGTCCCTGGCACCACATAGGGATATAACATATGATTACCACTGTGTAACTCCTCTATTTGATGTCAGCTTACTATGATGTCTTTTAAGACACACTAGCATACTTTGCGCTATTTTTACCCTAATCTACCATTTTGGTGATACCTACAATTTAATATACTGTGTCTTGACTGTGCTTAAGTTACCTTAGCCTTTTGTGTTGGCTATACCAATCCTTCTCAATGGTGAAACCTACAAGTCATTTGATGCTCTGACCATTTTTTCAGGCGTATAAATGACTTGACCATGATGACCCCAGTCACGTTCATACTACCACTGATTTAGCATGTGGACGTTCCCTTCCGATTCTGACTCCTTGTCAGGATGGACCTCAATATGCCTATTGGACAGTAGCATTTTTATCTGACCATATGACCGTTTTTTGTTTTTGTCATTTGAAACTATTTGTGAACTGCACATTTTTCTCGTCCTCATTACGAGACGATTGATTGTTTCTCCCCCCATTTTTACTTTGAACCGAAAATGGGGTGATGGCATTAAGACAGGGCTATATACGCAATGCATATTCCGTGATTTGTTGTGTGGTTTTCTCTTGCCCGTGCCTGGTCCTTTTTTAGTTTCCTTGACCCGAGTGCGGGTGTCCGCTATTAGGAGGACGATCCATTTTAGGCGAGGTCCACCGCTGACTGGGGGTTTGTACGGTAAACCTTGTATTTGACCCACCGGCCGCATTCACTTTCCCATTCTTTTGGGAAT
Organism: Pleurodeles waltl; assembly: GCF_031143425.1. Lineage (NCBI taxonomy): Eukaryota > Metazoa > Chordata > Amphibia > Caudata > Salamandridae > Pleurodeles > Pleurodeles waltl. Next base: position 631,581,038 of record NC_090437.1, on the reverse strand, counting down.
GCGGCTGAGGGCTAGGTCTCCGTTCATGGACTGTTGCATGCAAAAATGAGTACCATTGCTCCTCCAGGGCACTTGGCTGTTTTATTCAGAAACACTGGGCATGATCCACAATGGAGATCGCCCTTAACTCCTGTTTTCAAGCAGTAAAGCAAGTAGTAGAGAGCTTTGCGTGTTGTTTCAATACTGTTTACTTAAAATCATTAGACTCAAGCTGCAATCGTAGCATGTTCTTACCTTCTGTTTTCACTCATTCGAGTGAGAAATAGATGGCTCTGTTCGATGCACACAATTAACAATCTTCTGACATATAATGTCATATTTATAAATATTTTTGAGCGAGCAACATGGCTTTACTCACTCCACATTTTTGATAACTATGTTAAATAAAGGGGAAACAACAGTTTTCTGCACTATATTATTTTTCAGCTCTTGCCCTCTATATTGCTAAATATTTTGGTTTATTTTCCATTTTCATTTAATATTGACTTAGAGGTTTGGCTTTTTCATAGTTTACCAGCTATCTGCACTTATATTACCTGACGCGTATACATGGTCTTTTCCACATTCAATCATGCTCGTTAGTTGTGATAGTAAATTATTATCACTGATCTACCCCAGATGGCACATCCAGACTATGTATTTCACCAGTAGTGCCACTAACATACTTTTTGTATTCATGTAGAAGCGACGATAGTCCTTTGGTACGCATGTACCCATGGAGCCCCATCCCTAATAGAGGAGAGTAAGCAGTCATTACCTTGAGTTTTACTTTCCACCTAGCATGGCAGCATGTCATCATCGAGTGTCATGACACTTTGCATGCGTCTAATGTTGTATGTGTATTTGATTCCACATTTGTTGGTCTATACATTTTATTTTGTTTCCAATCAATCAATCAATCAGGAATTTGTAAAGCGCACTACTCACCCGTGAGGGTCTCAAGGCGCTGGTTCCACAGGTCCTCATCTACCTAGACTGTTAGATGCGTAGCTTTTTGAGTAAGTCAACTCATGATTCTTTACACAAATACCTTTACACAATGTGGCATTTAGTGTAGCTTAGGAGAAGTTTATTGCATTGGTCCTGACGAAGCACCATTTGATCCGTAGGGACTCCTTAGGCATGAAACATGTTGATCTTCATTTGTGGTTGAAGGAAGTCCCTTTCCTCCACCCGTTTGTTGTTTGGTAAAGTGGTGGAACATTATCTCCATTCCATTCTCAATTGTTTTTAACCTTGACCAAGACCATTTATGATCAATGAAAGGGTTCCTGAGCCAATTTTAACTTTCCTCTCTCCAGCTTCTTTTTCATTGTAGGTTTAAATTTATCCCTACTTGTTCTAACCACGGCACGCTCTATTAAGATCTCCGGCAAAGAGCCCCCTTGTGGGGCCCGCCAGACACTGCAGCACCAGTCTGACAAGGAGCAATCGCTATGATGAAGCATGACATCCAATGGATGTGTGAAGGCTCTTGCTTCTATTTTTAGCTATTTTTAAAAGTGCCTAGTGGATCTCTGTCTTCTTTCATGGACGAGTGTACCTATATGATTGGTACTATGCAACCTTCTTTGTGCCAACTAGTTTCTTCGGGGTCCACTGGAAAGGGTCCTGAATCCATAAAAATCCAGCAGTGACGGTCCTGTGTTAGCCTATGGGACACCCGACTCGATAAGAACTCTGCACCGGGCACCTATAGGATTTCTGGTACTTACCTCTGTTAATTTCTCACTCCCCCAGCCTCTAGGATTCTAACACACTTACCTTGGTTCATCACCTCCGTTCTTATACCACTTTTTAGTATATGGTTTGCACCCCCTAGGGCCCCATGTGCTTTTATGCTTTTCCTGCTTGTTACTAAGTGTATATTTATGTTATGTTATATTGGGTTTGTATAGCGCATGGCTGCCCTGAGGCTTCCCAGCGCTGGCGATAGTGATCATCGGTTTAGGCATAAAGTGAAGGTGTTAAAACAGCCAGGTCTTTAACAGACGATGAAATGATAATTCATGTCTGGTCTGCCGAAGGGAAATAGGCAGGGAATTCCAGAGCTTAGCACCGAGGAAGGCCAAAGATCTTCCTCCCCATTTTACTTTTTTTTTTTTATAGATGGTATAACAGCTAGTCCTGCTGAGGAAGACCTAAGGTATCTAGTTGGCTCATAAAAAGAAGCTAAGGAGTGTAGAAGCAGAGGGCCCTTATCATACAGGGATCTGTGGATATAGCAGAGCATCTTAAACTTTATTCGTTGCTCAATGGGAAGCCAGTGAAGAGCTGCAAGGGCTGATTTGGCCGAATGATGGCTGGGCAAGTTGTAAAGAAGGCATGCTGCCGTGTTCTGAAACACCTGTAGTTTTTTTAAACATATTTTGGAGAGCCCAGAAACAGGGCATTTCCATAGTCTATTCTGGAGCTAGTAAGAGCTTGTACTATGAGCCTTTTGGCAGTGAATGGGAGAACTTTAAAGACTTTCCTAAGGAGTCTGAAAATTCCAACACAAGTAGCAGATATTTTGTTTGCCTGATTATCCATAGAAAGCCAAGGGTCAAACCATACACCCAAGCTCTTGATGTGATTCTTAGGAGATGGAAGATCTTCTAAGAGGTCCGAGATCGGGGTTACTTGAGAGGAGAGTGAATGATGACCCATGATCAGTACCTCAGTTTTTTCTCCATTCAGCTTGAGTTTGCACTCCATCATCCAGTTGGATACTGCCCGTAAGCAAGGGGCAAGCTGAGATTTAAAGGAGTCATGAACGAAGGAGAGAGAAACTACAAGCTGAGTGTCGTCGGCATAGGACACTATCAATAGACCAAAGGGTTCAACTATTCTAGCCAATGGGCTCATATAGACATTAAAAAGTGTGGGGCTCAGTGAAGACCCCTGCAGTACTCCCCAGAGGCTCTTGAAATTCTCAGAAAAAAAGGAGTGATCAAGAACCTGAAAAGTTCTACCTTCTAGGAATTGAGTGAACCATTTAAGGGCTTTTCCACGGATTCCAATTTCCCTCAGGCTATGTTGTAGAATGCCATAGTCCACGGTGTCAAAGGCTGCGCTTAGGTCCAGCATCACAACTGCGGAAGCCATACCTTGCCCATTTGTTTCCTGACTTCTTTAGTCATCCCTACCAAGTCTGATTCGGTGCTATGGGAAAGCCTAAAACCCATCTGAGAGGAATGAAGAATGTGATTTTCCTCCAGAAACTTAGAAAGATGAGTATTTACATGTTTCTCAAGAATTTTAGCGACAGTAGGTAGCATTGAGCTAGGTCTGTAATTTTTCAACACCAATGGATCCAGGTTAGGTTTCTTAAGTGAAGGATTTACTATTGCATGCTTCCACTGAGGTGGCAAAGAGGCACAACTCAAAGATAGATTTCATAAGTCTGTCAAGTGGGAGCTATGGTCGACGCACCCTTGACTAAGATGGAAGGAGGAGCCTGGTCAAGAGGGGAACCTGACTTAAGAATGCTTAAGAGATTCAATGTTATTTCTGTGGAGAGAGCCGGGATCTTAGTAAGGCTAGCTGTGTGCATAATATCTTGTTTGCTTCCTTCCTGAGGGCTGTAGGACTGCTTAGGGAAAGCCGAGTAGATATCTGAAATTTTGTGTGTAGATATCTCCAAAGGGAGATATGCCAATGTTAGTACAGAATTAGTGTTGTAATAAAGAATACCTTATTTTTGCAACACTTGGTGTGATCCTTTCTTGTGTGACAATCACAGACTAACTAGTGCGGTATTGCAAGTGCTTTACACTCCTCTTGGATAAGCTTTAGCCTACCCCTAAAGAGCTTTTGCTATTTGGACACCTAAACACTATCACTAAAGGTTGCCTGTACTCAGTATAGGGTGCCACTCCATAGGTGTACACCATAAACTGAACCACCCTCCTACAGATGTCTGAAATGAGTGATGTTGCTCAGTAGCCACATGGTCCCCTGCAGTACAGCTGGTGAGCAGAGGCAATTGAATCAAATGGGTCATGGAGCTGCATCGTCAACGACTGCTGCACGACTTGAGAGCCTGCACTATACTGCACCCTTTACAGGCCACTAAACCACTGTGTGAGTCTCAAAATGACCAAGAGGAAGCCCACCTTCAAATTTCTGTAGCAAGGTCTGGTTGTGTTGACTGAGTAGGTCAATCCATTTCCAGAATAACTGGAACCATATTAATTGCCAGTACAAGTCTGGTGATTTAAAGTTGTTCTCAACCCCATACTCTAAACTACACTAATCAGTTGGAACTCATGAAATACATGAGTGCAGTGGAAGCCCCAAATACAGGAAAATGTGGACAATGGTAGAGAAACTACCATCTGTAGCTTTAGGGACCCTTCGGGCCCAGTGAGTGTTACTCCTCTGTTACATCTAACCCAAGGGGAAAAACTGCAACCAGTGGGATCCCATGCTGATTGTAGAATACCAGCAATGTTTGGATTGCGTCACTAAATGAAAATTAGTGACTCGATCACTGGTCGCCACTTTATCCCTGGATCTTTGGGAGCACAGGAGACTTAATTTGGGGTGGGCTCTCTGTTGTTCAGGTGAGGCATTTTATGGGTGATAGGATGAGTGAGAGCATTCATTTTGTGTAGGCAAGTGGAACATCATCTTAGGTGTCACCCAAATAAGTTATCCTGTGTGGTACCCTGGATACCATCTATCACCTAGTGCAAAGGAGTTACAATAACATTTCAGGATTCTATCTCCACCCCAAAAGGCACAAGCAGTTTGTGGCTTTACTTGTTTATCCTAATTGTAACTATTCTATATAGCTACCCGTTAAATAAAATCATTTTTCTTCTTGAGATAAAGTAGTGACTGAACTCTGATGTTATTCGTTGGTTTACTGCATCACAATGTATCTGAAATTCTGACTCCCTTTGCCTCCGAGATTTAGCATTGAATAGGTGCCCTTTTTACCCTGAGGAAGTCAAGCTCCCAGCAGGAGAAATTTAGATATCCAGATGCAGTGCAATAGTATTTGTGCAATGACACCCAAATGGGACATAATAACACCCATTATGGTATTGTTCAGTAATCACTGACTATCTCAGGAGCCCAAGAAAACGGTCCACTGGCACTTACAATATGGTTGCCGTAGCTAAACATACCTACTGCAGATCTGCTATAGCAAGTCAATACCCAATCTCAGGGGAGGGTGGGTTTGGCATTAAGTTAACCAATGTAAACCTCTGCTTGGGCAGATGGAGAATGAGGATACAGTTTGCACAACCCTCCAGTCCTTTTTTTCGACAGCAAAGAAAATGAAAAAGAAGCCCTAAGTTACATCCTCTGGGAGGACCACTTCTTTCGCCCGAGGCCAGGAATTTCTCAATCACCCTGAGAAATGTCAGAAAAAACTAAATGTAGGTAGGGAAGATAAACTGTATTCCTCGTGCTATGGTGATAAATCTCCATTTTTTTAAGTGCAAGGAGACATTACCCTCTCTTACAGCATGGGAAGTCAAAATGAAAAAGAATAATTCAGAAATTCTTGTCCACTTGCAGAAATTCAACTTGGCAGTGTCAGAACGGTCAAACATGGGAGTCGGAACCTGCAAAGCAACCAGATGATCGTAGGCTACCATGTTCCCTTGTTTTCACTATGAATGATAAGCAAATAATACAGCAAATCTAACATGTGTGCACATTCTACCCTAATGAATCACAGAATTCTAATTCTTCATCCAAGGGGCATTTTGGGAACACTTTGACCCTTGCCTGGGACTAGAGCTGCCAAAGGACACAAATCCTCAATGAAAAGCCAGATGCACACAAAAAAGGAAAGTCACACACAAAGGCTTGTCTAAAAGACCCTCTTTTTTATCACATCTTTTATCCCATATCCAGAATACTTTTGGAAGATACTGTACTGAAACAGCTAGAGGTCTCTTAAGCTAATGTGAAAGGCACAGCATCACTGTTGCAAAGTATTGCTTTAGCACATCCTATGCATGCCCCAAATGATGAACAGGCAAAGAGTTAAGCTAATATGGCACCTCACCAAACTGACCATATCTGGGGATGCTGTTGGCCACTCAGACACAAAAATACCACTGGGATCAATACTAGAGCTGGCATCCTCATGGAATCTAGTGTTATCCTTAGCTCCAGTTTTTTCTGTACTTCCACACAGAAACATATGCTGTTTTCAGCAGCTGAAATCTCTGGGTGAAAGTAAAGAGATTTGCAATGTTTCTGCAGATCTCATAAAATTCCGATGGGAATGGCCACTGCTGTACCAAAGGAACTTCTTGGGAATTTAAATGGCCTTTGCAAGTAAGGCCCACGTATGTTGTAGCAGCAAACCCTTGAAGAGTATATCATTTTTGGGATAATCTTAACAATAGCCCTTGGAGGTACCTGTAGGAGCACTCAAGCTGTGTGTCCAGGAAGGTGTTCTTGAAGTAGAATGTGATAGATTCCCCTACTGGAGTTTTTTCTGGTACTTCCGGCAGGCAAAACACAACCCACGAGTGTATCTCAGCAAAGCTGAACTGTCCAGTGAGAGTCAGTGTGTTCATTGGCCTAGAATATGTTCAAAAGAGACGAAAGTTACCAATGGTGACCACTGATGGCAATTTTTAATACACAGTTAATGTTTCAATCCACATTGACCTTACAGAGCGCTGCTAAAATATTTTCACGACATATGGAATATACAGTTATTCCAAGAAAATTACAGTAATCAGTAAACAGATATATATCTGTTGAAACATGATTAAATAGCAACACTTTTTAATATGCACACGCATGAGGATCTAAAAACAAGTACACCTTCAAACCTGTAGAATGCCACGGCAAGTACTGTACATAAAACAAAAACACAAAGAACAGCTGGAAAGTAAATTAAGAGGCATGTCTCTAATGCTGTAAAATAGTAGAACATTACACGGATGCAGCTGTCTTAGTATTCAATACTGTGATTCAAGGAATTATTTTTAGTAAGTAGAAGAAATTAACTGGCAATACGTTTTAAATTATACGCTGCATCAAATCTAAATGAAGCAGAACTCCAGTAACTATATATTGACTACCAGTCTTCAATGACATTTTTTTAAATATTGAAAACACAATTCAATAAAATTGATGCAATATTATTTGGAACTACCAATCAGATCAATTGAAGAATACAGCATCCAATGTTACATCTCGGAATATGTATAGTTAGGATTGTATTTATTATTACAGAATATATTGGTGCTAAATCTTCATATTTAAATGAATGGACCAATTAATTAATAAAGTGGTACGTTTTTGAACACGGGTACCTCCATAAGTTTTAAACCTTAGAATGGAAATCCAAAAAGCCCCTATGTTTGTTCACAGGAGGAGGCTTGGTAGCTCACTCACCCCGGGATACAGATATCAGAGTAAAGTGTATATAAATATTTGCCTAAATATTAAGACCAAAATGAGACATTATTTCAGGGGCTGGATGCAGAAAAGACTATGCAAAGTCTAAATGAATCAGTCATGTGCATTATTAATTGCAATGCAAACATTGCAATAGTTTGCAAACTTCAATGTAAAGGGGACAATCAAGGAGAGTTTCTCCTTCTTGAGATTCTCAAGAGAATAGACAAATGCTTTTTGACCATGCATGGTACCACTTTCAGAGAGGGCCTGCCTGAGGACAGATCATGTACCCACTTGCCCATTTGTCACAGTGGTTGGATGCATGGTCTGTCCCGTCTCTTAAGGCTTACATCCATTCCCCCATGCATCATACCAGGTACTACACCCTTCTACACAGGCCTGATGACCATATATATACATATATATATATATATATATATATATATATATACATATATTTTCACTGAAAAAAACAAAGGTTACAGGGACGTTATAGTTAGGCTCTGAATTTACTCGTACAAAACACCATAAAAATTCAGCAGTTATAGTATGAGTTCTTTTAAGTAACTATAACTCTCACCCTAAGGTAACTATAATTTGCACCCTTGCCATGCACAGTTTTCTTATCAGTAAGTTTATTGCAAATGTTGTAGTGATAATATCAAAGATGCCATACAAGATCTCATCAATTATATAATATGTGGAGTGGGTTGTGCATGGTGAAGGCGCGAGTTATAGTTACTTTAGGGCGCGAGTTATAGTTACTTAAAAGAACGCTAACTATAACTTCTGAATTTCAATGGTTTTGTGTGAGTAAATTCAAAACCTAACTACGTCCCTGTAACCTTTGTTTTTTTCAGTGAATTTCAATTTTTTAACATAAAGCAATTTTAATTACAATAAGTTATTCCAACCCCGCCGCGCATAGCCTTTGGTCGTGCGCAGCAGAGGTTGGTCACAAGGCCTTGCCTACAGCCAAGCCCTTATAACCGCTTAACCCCATGCCACACACGTCCTTTGGCCGTGGGCAGCGCAGGTTGCCCTGTCAGTGGATCGAGTGGGTATGTGAGTGTCTGAGTAGTCTGAAAGTGGGTGTGTGAGTCTGAGGGGGTGTAAGTGGGTGCATGATTGTCTGAGTGGGTGTGCGAGTGGGTGCATGAGTCTCTGAGTGCATGTATGAGTGAATTAGTGTATGTAAGAGTGGTTTTTCATTCACATTTTTCCCTATTCGCAAATAATTCACAAAAATTTGCGAATATCTTGTGTGGTGACGCAAAATATTTAGCCCCAAAAACACATCTATATCACACCCCTGGGGTCATCCTGACCCCTTATGCCAAATTTCTATTTGGATTTTCACCTCCCGGGGACCGTGTCCTGTGAAATAAAATGGCAGCCACAACTTTCTAGTCAGGTTGCAGTCAGCCACTTGCACTGCTTCTTTTTCGCACGCATATTCACAAACAATTTGCAAATTTCTTGAGTTATACGTGAAATATTTGCGGCCATAATCCTTGAACAAATATCTTCCTTCATGCCAAATTTCATGTAATTCAGCTTAGCCATTTTTTCTGTATTGGAGAATGAAGAATTCCATGAGAATTAAAATGGTAAATAACACTTTTGAGATGTCCCCTCTTCGTTTTCCCCCTTATTACCTTGGGTACTACGGTACTCTCTAGTAATATGAACAATATTATTGTTTAAGTCTAATTAATAAATGAGTCATCAATGATTTTATTTAACATGTCATGAGTGATGCAAGTTGTGAGCTGCATTGTATTCCAACAAAATGGAGATCAGTTGTGCCTCACTTTTTTTTTTTTTTAAACAAAATGTTAGCACTCTAGTTATTCTTTAGAACTCTGTGGTGAAGCTGCAGATAATCACTACTGAGTTAACTAAAAGACTGCTGTTGGAGTTGGAAGTATGTTTCACTCTGCATGCCAGAATGTTTTACTGACATGAATAAGGAAGATATTTGAGAACTCATAAAACCGTGCCCTCAGTTTAAATTTCTAGAGCATGAACAACAATTTTCATGACATAAAGAAACCAGTCATTTGTTCATTTACTGCAGTATGGGCAGTAAGAAATGCTGTCAGTTTTACAGATTTGATTCCATTGAGATGTGTCAAACGTGACATAAATGCAGTATTTTAGCGATCCAGCTGTTCATTAGAACACTGTGGTGAAGCTGCAGTGGAAAACTGGAAAATAACCAGACCGGCTGCTGGTGTTGTTGGAAGTAGATATTTCACTCTGCATCCCAGCCTTTTTTTCCTGACACTAATGAGGAAGGTATTTGAGAATGTATAGAAAAAGTGTCCTCATCTTGGCTTTCTAATGCACTGATTCTTAACCTGCGTTCTGCAACGCCTAGATAAGGGTTCCATGACTGTCTAGAAAATTAAATATTACTACATTGATAAAATATATAAACACATAACAAAACAAAACAAAACTGAAAGTGTTAAAATGCAGAGTAAATGTGAAGAAATGTGAAACTAGAGCCTAAAAATTAAGTTGGTATCCCTAGCTTGATTTGTGGGAACAGTGTAAGTACAGCAAACGTCAGTATAGACGATTAGTGGCCTCAACTGAGCACTAGTACACTCTAAAAAAAATTCAAAAAGTGGAAGCATTAGGAGCCAAAGAAGGCAAAGTGATATAAGTCCAGTATATTGGTTTGTCTTTTAAAAATAAACTCAAATTCTGAAAAGCTGTAACCTTCCGGTTAAAATTAAAATTGTGATTTTTGTTGGTTAATTAAAGAAAATATTTCATAAACTTTGTATTTGTTTAATGTATACTTGCTTATGAAGTTTTGTGAATTTCTTTGAGGTGCTCATCGTATAAATTCCCCAACATCCAAAAGTGAGTCAATGGGAGCCATGGAAATACAAATGTTAAGAACCCCTATTTTAGAGCACTAACCATAGTTTCTATTACAAAATTAACCCTCTCATTTCTTAATTTCTAAAGGAAATGCTTTCAGTTTTACAGCATTGATTCCATTAAAGTGCCATTCTTGTGTGCCATACTTTTGCCATAATAACAGAATGTTTGCGCTATAGTTGTTCATTTAAATACTGTGGTAAAGCTACAATGAAACACTGGGGAACTAGCTGAATGGCGGCTGCAGGTGTTGTAAGTATGTTTTTTCACTTAGCAAATCAGAATTTTTTTCTGACATTGATGAAGAAGGTATTTAAATTGTATTTGAAATCTGTCCTCACTTTAGCTTTCTAGAGCACTACTAACTATAATTTCTATAACGAAAAGAAACCCCTTATTTTGTTCACTGACTGCAGTATCTTCTGTAGGAAATGGTTTCAGTTTTACAGCTTTTCAACACAATGTTGTTCAGGTCTGCCACAATTTTGTGATAAATACAGAATGTTATCACTATTGTTGTTCATTAGAATGCTGTGGTGAAAGTGCAGTTGAACTCTATGGAATCTACCAACAAGCTGCTGTGGTAAGTATATTTTACTCGGAATATTAGACTTTATTCTTACGTGGCTGAGGAAGATAGTGTGAAATTATAGAAATGTGGTGTCATTTTAGCTTCTGGAGCACCTTTCATAACCTCAATGAGAAAATCATGAGAGAACACAGTTTTCTTTGAATGTGGTTCTTCAGACCCCAGCAAAATATCAGCATTTTTCACCAAAAACTCACCTTAGAACACATCATAATTCCTAATATTAGTATGGTACCACTAAAAAACTATTTATATTGTAACTAAAATCTGTTATGACCCCTCATATGTGTTCCTTTTTTTGATCCAAACCGGTATCCACTACAGTCCGTTTCAGTTGGGACACCACATCCCTAAGTCCTGTAATGACTGCCACAACATGCTGTCCATGTTGTGGCCAGCCAATTAAGGAGCAGTCCCTTTGATGCCAATCTACATGGCCCAGGGGAATAAGGGTGTTCTCCCCTTGGGTACTTACATATTGTCTAATTCATTTTAAGAATTCAGGGATCATGGTCCTGGGTCCTGTAATGGCTGCCACAACATACTGCGCATGTTGTGGCTAGCCATTCAGAAATAACCAATCCCAATTTAAATTGGTCAAGCCAAGATCTGGACACCAACAGTTCAGATATCACTAACTTTTTCTAGAGGTTAACCTCCCACTACAAGCATAATTTTCAATGTTGATGTCTAAAAAAAAAAAAAAAAAAAAAAAAAAAAACTACAGACCGGATTTACACCACTTCAAAAAACAGCACGCTTTCTGAGTAAAGTTCTAACTAAAATGGGAAATAATATGGGGCACCCCACTCCTTTTTGCTAGCCCCCACTTTATGGATCAGCACAAAACTTTCCATGAAGCAGCTATGAATTTTTTTTTTTTTTTTAGAAAGGGTCATGTACATTCTTTGAACACCACCAAGCTTATGGAAAGTCTGACTTTTTTTCCTTAAATCAGTTTTTTAGCATTTTGTCAAAGCAATCACAGAAAGTAACCTCACAGGAGTCATAGTAATGAAATAAAGTGCAAAGTTGTAGTTGCTCATAATGGTGGAATAGACTCCAGGACCAAGGGGAAGGGCTGGTCCATGGACAGTAGAAAAAAAGAATTATCAATAATTCACCAAAATTCCCTCCCCGCCCATTCACGAACACCCCAGTGATAGCAACTCAGGGACATAGGTAGTATCATAACCTGTCAAAAAACAGCCCCATACTTCTACTCTTATCAAGATAGAGCATCCAACCAATAAGAGGATGCCTCATACAAGAAACAACAAGGAAGCAATCCAGGGCAACTCTGTGCAGATGCAGTATAGGCACGCCTCCTTTGGTGAACAGAGCTACACCTGCGGAAGAAAAGAAGAGGTGCCCAGCCCAGGTATGTGTAGGGGGGTCGATTTCTATAAAGTTATCCACTCCAGTAAGGAGAAATGCTGATCATGCCAGATGTTCATCGATCTTCCCCAGGTCTCAAATGGATTGTAGAAGTGTGTCCAGTAATCTCCTATGTGATACTTGCAAAGCCCCCGTCCCTCCTCCCTTGCAGTGCACCTCCCTTGACTGCAGCCCAATCCTCCAGATCCAAACATCAGACACCCACTGTACATGGGAGATGGGAATGGAAAGTCTGACTTAACTCTAACTACTCTGGTGGCACTACCACCAGAGTAATGCTTTAGTGCTTTTACTCCACAAAATGCAGCAGTATAAAAACCCATATTTCACAGGGAATGTTGCCTTATTGGAGGTGTTTCATGACTACCTGTGAGATACAGATTTTGTGATCCTAGTGACAGCCCCATACCACTCTGCAGAGCTTTAACACTGTCTGGGTTACTAGGATTATTTGGGAAGGATGGCCAAATTATGTGGTTATCTAAATTATGCCTAAAATTAAGGCATAATCCTTGGCTCCCACCTCCTGAAGCCCACAAAAGAGGTGTGTTTCAGTAGGAAGAACAAATGCTGTTTCAGCCGTGGGGAAGGAAGGCATTTTGGTGAGCAAAGATAGATTAACTCTATCCCGATTTGTGTCGACAAGTGTCATTGTTTGCCCCTTTTTGACAAACTGTTGACTGGTCAGCACTTTTCATGCGGTGCCGAATGCTTTCCTCGTTCAGCAGTCTAATAGCTTGTCTTCCCTCCTTAATAACTGATTTTCCTTAATTCTTCGGCAACCTGTTCACTTTAAGATTCCTAAGCACTGTGAAAATGCTTACCTTTATGAGTATCGTATTTTTAAGTACTGGCTGTGACTATCCTGATGAAACCATTATTTTATGTTTGAACAATGGTTCTCATCAACTTAATAATAAACTTGTGTTTTCTGCAAAATAAAATGTGGCATAATCTTTGTCAGTTTTATATGCATTTATAACAGAAATATGTTTGGTGAAATTTGCATATTTTGGGGCAAATTCAGAAAATTCATAATTATGAGGTAAACGCTGCATCCACAGAATTGTCTAAATCCACTGGCCCTCACCACTGCCTACTGTTTTATTAACAATTTCTTCACAAAAGGTGAACCAAGCTGTTAGAAATTGGGTTTCTGGTTGGCAGCTAAAGGTACAGCAAGCATAAATCTAGTTAGGGTAAGTCACAAACACACCCTAGGTTAGCCTGTGCTCACCGTCTAGTAGCTTGGCACACAGCAATTGGGCTTAAATTAAGAGGCAATGTGTAAAGTATATGCAAAACACTTCACAACGTAAAACACTGAAAGCACCACACAACAAATTGCTTAATTTAATGAACAAAATAAGATGCAAACAACAAAAATCCAATAAGTAGAACTGGAGTTATGCATCTTTAAAGATAGAGTGCTTAACAGCACAAAGGGCCAACAAGGGATTTCTGGTCACGCTAGACCAGGTTAAGTCCAAAAATTCAGGCCGACCGTGATGTAACGCGGGTCGGATACAATCCCAGATAAGTCCCACTGAAGCTTTACCTCCTCAAGGATTGGGCCAAGAGTCCCATTCGCGGGGAAGAAGTTCACTGGGAGCAAGAAAAGCATCGCTGGAAGTGGTCTGCAGGTGTCAAGAGTCAGCTGGGCATAGCGGACAGGTGGACTGGAGCCTTGCGGTTGTGACCAGCCAAACTTGCTGTGCAAAGAGAAACTTGCTGATGCTCATGCGGATTCTTCTGGTGAGCAATGAAGGTCTGGTGCCAGTGGGCCTGTTTGTGGTCACAAAGAGCCTAAAAGATTGATTCCAGGAGCCAAACACTACTTCCAAGGGCCCAGGATCTGAGAGGCGCCTCTTGGGGTTCAGGAGCTTGTTGAAGTCGGGTCCAGGATAAGTGGGGAGCCTGTAATGTTCCTGAGGCTCAGATCAGGAGGCCAACCGACTAGCTCTTGGAATCACTCCTTGTTCAAGATGGAGTGTGCAGGTCCAGTTCTCCTTCCCAAGGCAAGAGGGTAGCAGGTCAGCTTGGCAAAGAAGAAGTTCAGCAGAGTAGCAGCTCTGCAGAGTGGCAGTCCTCGTAGAAGCACAGTAGTCCTTCTTCCTGGCCGAGTAACCATAGTTCCAGGAGTGTACTGAGTTGGTAGTGTCAGAGGTCCAGTACTTATATCCAGTTGTGTCTTTGAAGTGGGGAAGATTTCAAAGAAATGTTCTTGAAGAGCACAGAGGTCCTCCCTTCCTGCCCTGACTCTAGACTAACTACAGGGGGGGCATGCTCACCTTTGTGTGGAGCAGGCCACTGCCCATTCAGGTGTGTCAGCCCCGCCCTCCCATCCTGCCCAGGATGGCCCATTTGTCACATCTAAGGTTCCCTTTGTGTGTAGCTCTCTGGAGGGAATGCTCAAGCCCAGCTGTCACCCCACACGTATATTGCAGACAGGGAGTAGGCATCAAATGGCTAAAGCAAGAAAATGCCAACTTTCTGAAAGTGGCAATTTTAGAACTGCAATTTAGAATCTGACTTCAGCACAAGTTGCGATTTTAAATTATGAGTCCAGAGACACCAAATGTGGAAAGTCTATCTCTTTGCAATTGGGAATTACACTTAAAGGATGTAGTAACATAATCCCAATGTTATCATTTGGAAGAGATAGGCCTTGCAGTAATGAAAAACAAATTTGGGAGTTTTTCCACTACCAGGTTATGTAAGACATAAATGTGCATGTCCTGCGCCTTTTAAAGTCATTGCACACTGCCCTGTGGGTCATATAACACCTATCTTAGGGATGTCTTATGTGTATAAAATGGGACGGTTTTAGGCCTGGAAAGAGGTTTATCTTACCAGGTTGAAGTGGCAGGGTAAAATTAACAGAATGGCTCTGCAGTGGCAGGCTTGAGCCATGGTTAAAGGGCTACTTAAGTGAATGGCACAATAAGTGGTGCATGCCCACTAGTAGCATTTAATTTACAGGCCCGAGGCACATGTAGTGCACTTTACTAGGGACGTATAAGTACATTAAGTATGCCAATTGGGGTTAAGCTAATGTTACCATGATTTAGGGAAGAGAGCACAAGCACTTTAGCACTGGTTAGCAGTGGTAAAGTGCAGAGGGTCCTAAAGCCAGCAAAAAGGAGGTCAGAAAATGGAGGGAGACAGGAAAAACGTTCGGGGAAGATCACTCTAAGGCTGTCAAGGCTAACACAAGCCTACACATTCTAATTCCAATGAGTGGTCATTGTTAGCTGCACTGTGAAGAAAACATGTCAGGCTAATGGTCACAAAATAAACAGATAATATGAACAAATACATTATGGGTACCATGTACAGTATGTTCCTATATTGTTATATGTTCTAATGACCTGCACAAGCCACTTGGCCCTCAGCCTCGTGGTTTATTATGTCAAAAGAACCCATTAACGACAGTATTGGACAATTTTACACAGTTATTTATTATGTATTCTTGTATTCTCAATATGTTACATGATTTGTTACTGGATGCTTCCCAGTAGTTTCCAAAACAGTATTTCACAGTGAAAAGTCATCCCTGCAAATTATTTCCACAATTAACAGGGGTGACACAGCTACATCAAATGTAGATTTCCAAAAGGATTGACAACATGAAATTCATTGTAAACAGGACACTTTTCACTCTATCAAGAACTGCTCCCTAGGGCATTAAATATGCATCTTGCAGGCTCATCTGACGCAGCTTGACAACATAAACTCTTGTGTGAGACAGTGTTTATACAGAACACTGTCAGCAACAAGAGATGTAAGGTTTGACTCTTTTTTTGTGCCCCTTCCCCTTAAACACATTCTCATTGTGTCTAAACCTCTAACACACGTTTTTATTATAACATAAAACAACATTTCTATTCATATGTTGGTCTGTTCCCCTTTGTGAATTGGAGTAAAGGTTTCAGGGGAGTAGAACTCTCACTGAAACTTTAAAACATATGTTTTTGTTTAAAAAAAAAAAAAAAAAAAAAACAGCCATTAAGAATTTCAGGCTGCATTACAAAAAAAGCAAAAAGTGATTTGAAAGCAATCACAAGTATGTGGTCTACTAATGCTTACAGGCCACCAGCATGGTGATTGTGAACAATCATAGTGAATTGCGCTCGGTGTGTGTGTGTGTTGGGGGGGGGGGGGGGGGGGTGGAGAGAGGGTAGTTGTGTGTGTGTGTTGATACACAACAAGTAACAGTGCAATATGGTCCAATATGTCCATAGATGGTTTCTGCCAATATCATAAATGACCCCAAATGCCTAGTGGTTTGTAAATGTCAAGTGAACACAGATGGCTGTACAAAACTGTATTACATGCTAGCCGTAAAGTATTTTCATGATACATGTTTATTGTGGAGTGCTTAGTTTGAAAAAGCTTTTTACTTTAAAGTGCAGATAACAATATTCACTGATTGGGATTAGAATATTTCATTTTTAACTTTCATGAATGTATTCTTGATAAAATAGTGGTTCAAATAATAACTAGCAGATTTATGTAATTGTGTTGCTACATTTGCCACATAATTTGCAGAATTCACAGAAGTGTTGATTCTAGCTCAAACGGATAAAGGTACTACTGCTCGAGAATGTGCTGCATAAATTGGCCTTTTTTGCAGCATAATTTAGATAACCTTGCTGCATAATTGATTGCCATGAGACTGCTAAAGCTTTGCAGGGCCATTAGGGGTTTGTCATGATAATGAAACCCATTTCCCATATTTCACAGTTCCCTATGAAATGCAAATTCTAAATGAAAGATGTAAGCAGATAATGAAGTGTTAGGAAAGCTACAGCCGATACAGGCTGGAAAACTGGAACTGCTTCTTTATGGAAGCTCACTCCAACAGTATCCCACCAATATCCCATCATGCTTTGTCAGTGGCTGTATGTAATGAATTAACATTTGACTACAGAAGACAAGGTTTGCAGCAGTGAATGGAGATCCTGCTACCACCTAGATGTGAGGATTGGAGCAGAGTGTGTCTCCGATGCGCGGCTGCTCTCCCACAGCCAACCCTGCTAAGTAAGTTGGCAGGATATGTGACAGCTCTTGTCTGAACAGGGGCTATGAGAGGCCTCAGGGAGATGGTGGTCAGAGATACAGCAAGATTGAGTGGGAAAGGAGTGTGGAACCAGTATCTGACAGACAATTACCTGCCTGACCCTCAAACCCAGTTCAGCAACATCCCAACCTCACATCTGCCACAGTAGTAGAACTAGCTTATGCCTTTCATCGATCCCCTGACTTCAAAACAAGCACACTCAATAGACGGAAAAAACCTGGGTGGAGAACAGGCTGCTCCTACCACCTAAACCTCCTGCTAGGCCACCGCCAGGGAATAGCTGACAGGGACTGCAGTACTAAGTCTGTGCGGAATGGGGACAAATTGCTCAACAGTGTCCCCACCGAGCACCTCCTGTGGAGCCAATGGAAGTAGGGTACACTAGGAGTCATATCTTTACCATAGGGAGACAGATGAATTGATACACAAAGAAAATACACCTATAGATACAGAAGACTCTTTTGGATACAGGTGTCATTTCACCGTAGTAGACCAGAAAGTGGTACAGAGACCCCAAATAAGGGATGGGGAGCGAGTTTGAGTCATATGTGTTCATGGTAACAAAAAGACATACCCAGTGGGTGAGGTACTACTAGACGTGGAAGGGGATCCACGTTTAAGAAGGGTGGGGGCTATTCCTTCCCTACCAGAATCAATGATTATAGGTACAGAACATCCCTGGTTTGAGCAGTACATACAAGGTGTCAAGGACACAAGGGTGTCCCGGTTGCAGGAAGCTCCTTTTTGGACAGGAAGGGTCAGAGAGAGTGAGAGACAGAGAGAGAGAGAGAAAATAGTTGTTCTTATAGGGTAGGCTACAGAACGAGGTGGATCTAGTTGATATCAACCCTGTATGAATCAGGAGGAGCAAGCTACCAAAGCAATCAGGGTGACTGAATGGCAAACTGTTTTTTATCCTCCAGGCAAAGTGGCAGGAGAGTGTTTCTAGATCCCAGGCAGGGAACTACTAGGCACTCTAACTGCACATGTCTTCTTTCCATCAGGAGCAGGATACCTGTCTGCCTAACCTTAAATTCCTATCAACCTAAACTCACTATACAAACAAATCTTTCAGAGATTGTGGCCTCTTCAGTATTCTATGAGAAAACTTGGATCAATATATTGGGGATTAATTGTTATTTCGTACCTTTTACAAGGACTATATTGTTTGGAACTAATAGGACTCTGAGTTGGGCTGATAAGATATGAGGGACTGGGAATATAAGGAAGAATACTTGGCAGGACGGAATGTACAGTTCTTACATGTATGTACTAAACAGAAATTGTTTCCAAGTAAAAGACTTTCAAACCTTTACAGGTTTCAGTCTTTCTACTGAATGTTCAAACAGTTGCTCCAGTTCTTTCTGAAAAGAGACTTAGGATGTCGTCCAATGTGCAATTGGTGCCTCTTTTCTTCCACCAAGGAGGATGGAGAGATGCCTATGATTTCACTGGAGATCTCAGGGAGAACTAGGATTACAGGTGAGTAATCTTATCTTCTCCTACAGGGGGATCTCCATTGATAATCATAAGGAATGATTACAATAGCAAGTCCTCCCAATAAAAAAAAGTGATGGTAGCAAATGAAACCTTTATAACCTACCCACTGTGATTAATCACGGAGGCCTGTCTCACCTGAGTGTTAGCCCAACAGTAGTGTGTGATGGTGTGGATTGATCCCCAGGCCAGTGCTATACAAATGTCTGCTAAGTGGATGTTTCTTAACAAGAACAAGGAAGTGGTTGCTTGCAGCTTCACCTTAAGCAGAGTGACTGTGTCTAATCTGCTATGGATTCATTAGCTCTATGGCAAAATAAGACTATTCATAAGACCATCCATTTTTAACAGGATTGTTTTGAAGTGGACACCAGTATGGAGGAGCCCATAATTAACAATCGTTTGGCGCCACAAATGTCTTTGGTGTGCTGAAAAGAAAGGATTCTGAAAGAATGGTGGGAGAGAAATGGACTGATTAACATTAAAGTCAGAAACTACCTAAGGAAGGAAACCTGCATAGGTCCTTGTGACCACCTTGTTCTTATGAAACAATGTGCATAGTTTATCAGAGTACAAGCTTCAATCTCACTAACTTTGCACACTTAAGTAGCTGCCACAAGGAATTTATGCTTACAAAAAATATGCTTCAAGGAAACCTTATGCATTAGTTCCAAGGGTGACCCATTAGGTTTGAAAGAATTAAACTACGTTCCTAAGGAGGAAAGGGTCTCCTAACTGCTAGGAAGACTTTCTTTATCCCCTCCTCAAAGATCTAAATATTTTTGGCCCTAAAAAAAGGTTTGTGAAGGACATTGCCTGCAACCTGCAATAGCAGCAAGACATACATTTACGGAAGAGAACAGCAATCCCAATACAACCAAATAGAGAAGATTTCAAAGTACTACTTCTTCTTGATAGTTCATGGGGTTGATGTTGTTCTTGCACAAAATTCCACTTGTTCAACTATGGTAGACTGGGAAGTAGGATCTGGAAGTTGATCTTGTGAAGGAGGTCTGGTCTGCACAGAAGGCTCATGGGTGGTTGTCCTGACAGGTGGAAAAGATTGATAAACCACCGCTGGCATGGTCACGCCAGAGTTATGAGGATCATCTTAATTCTGGAGTGTCAACTTGGGGATTACTGATGGCTTCTGAGGTATCAGAGAAAGTATGAACAGAAACCTCTCTAACTAGTCTTTTCCCTTTGTTTCTTGGAGGTATCATCTGGAGACAAAGTCTGTGCACTACCTACATTTGGAAAGAGATCCTGCTGAGCACACCTTCATGCATTGAAGATTGCGACTCACTGTTGATTAGCTTGAAATATTCTTAATACCCATTCTGGTTCAAATGTGTAAAACCAAAATTGGACAGTTATGGGTTTCACTACACTCAACATACACCACAAGTTGTGCTGGCCACCATGTTGTTACGTTTTTAGCTGTAATGCTTTTGTTTGTGCCTTTTGAAATTGGTGTTATAATCATGGCGGATGGTGCAAGTTATGACTTATGTTGAGTCAGTTGATAACAGTAACTGGTGAATTTCAATTGTTTTACAAATCTGAGCCACAGCCACAACTCACTTTTTGTTTTCAAGTTAATTTCTTTGCTTATTTATGTTGCACTTAATTCCCAACTCCCACTGTACATGGCATTTTGCTGAGCACAGCGAGTCCTGCTTGAAAGGCCTAGCCTGCAGCCAAGCCCTTTGACCAATCCCAGTTGCACATGGCCTTTAACCATGTACAGTGGGGGTTAGGCATAGAGCTCGTCCATTTCCTGTGCCGTGCGCACTGTGGGTGCCCAAGCCCAGCTGCGCACAACCATGTGCGGGTGGATGGGGGGGTAACTGGCAGCTGTGCCTAATCTCTAGACAGGGCTTCGTCTCACCTTTCACTGTCTGGTAATCCTCACTGCAGAATGTGTTTTCTATTTAATGGAGAAATACGTTTACTACATATATATTTTAATCAGAGAATATTTTTCCACGTTTTTAACAGGAAAAACATTCTCTTATTTTTATTTATTTTTATTGTGGCAGAAAATACACAATTTCATTAATATTGCTAATTTCATCATAAAATGAAGGCTTTCAAACCACCTAAAATGGCTGCTGGTATATCGCAACATACTTTTAAATTGCGAATCTCGTGCTAGTCTGAACCCGTTTTTAAAAAACCTTTTATTCAAAGCGCATTTTTTTTTTTACTGCTTAGATGATTCCCAGTTCCCCCTGGGATTGCCCATCTTTCAGGATGCTCCACCAACCCTTTTGGGGGTAAACATTTTTATTTCAATAAACAAAACACACAAGTCAAGGCTGCCTCATGAGTTTCAAGATGGCTAAAAACTGTTTTTTAGAGCTTCTTCAGCCAAAACATTCAGTATGAATGACAGGAGTCACAAGTCTTAACCTGTGATTTAAAACATAAGGGATATAACAACTGTTAAACTTCTCAAGCCTATTGAGAAACATTTTAAAACGCTTTTTTCTCAAAAACTATTGAATGGATTTACACCAAACCAATGAAAGCACACTTTCGGAATAAAGTATTACGTTAGTGACAACCTTAGTGTAAATCAGCAGTTTGGGCTACAGACAGGAGCACGATTTCTACTGGGTGCTAATATGGGAAAAACACTTTTTTTAACCCCTATTCCCCTTTAACCAAATGCCTTTAGATGGATAAAACTTGTGTAAGAAAAAGTAGCATACACAAACATATTCTATCCCGAACAGTATCTAAGCAAGGCTTCAGCAACAAGCTTATAAAGACGTGCACTTGCAAATGTATGAAAAGACCACATGACTGCCTGTTCCCTCTTCTGAAAAATGTAACGGTGATGGGCTTAACCCCTGAAATAATATGCGATTACTGCTCCAGGTGTGTCCAATTAGCTGGCTCTGACGACTCCCTAAAGCATGATGTTATCAACTTCAAAAGTGTCTGTTTCCTAACGCCTTTGACCACATTTCCACAGCGCTACAAAAAAAGTTGTCTCTACATCATGCATTAATTAGATCTAGTCATGCTAGTTCATCCTTTTTGGCTCGAGTCTTTCTGGCTTCTCCTCCACCTTAGATGCAGGTGCTGGCAGAAAGTAGGTTGGCAACTCAATAATTTGGTTTACATGAAATGTCACAACATCAGGAAGAACAGATTAGTTTGAGTGGGCAGTGCACACCTGGATAAACAATTGTCAAAAACTTCGTATTAGGTAAGTGTACCTCCCGGGTATCACCTCCTGGTCAAGGTGTAATAAAGATTGTGTAAGATGCACCGCTCTGACTAGCGGTGTCCCCTAGGGGCACTACTGTGAGGTCTCAAACTGGGTCGTGGTATCTTCTTATCTTCGTTTTAATTAAGCATAAACCAATAGTTAAGTGCAGTTTCAATGATGACTTTAATGATTCTGTGATAAACAGAACACTTTCACTTGGAACTTCAATCCAATACATTGTGGAAAAGATTCATTTAAATCCCGATTCATTCAAATCCCAATGCATTTCGGGCCATTGCTCTTCGTCAGGGGGATAAACTATAAGCAATTGTAAACAGCATATATCTCAGGAAGTGGGTCCGATGATATATGAAACAATCTTCATAGTTCTACTAATGTGCGTGTGCTCAAAAGGTTGACAAGTGCCTGTGTCAACCACAAGAAATGACAAGAACCGGCATTCCAAGCCAATGCAGATTTCACATATAGCCATCATATATATGCTTGTGCCACAGAATAGAGTTCAAACAAGTATAGCCGGTGACCTCACACTGGTGGAAACAGTGAACATGCTAAATTATTAACGAACTAGAAACATGAAACAGACGGTGCATCACTGGTTACTAGAAAGAGCCAATAAGAATAAATCACAAGCGTGGTTTAAACGGAGAAGTGACCCACGAATGCATGCATTACTAGCGCAATAGCAAAATTTAAAGACGCGTGTTGAAGTCTATCGAAAAAAAGTTATCATACAAAAATACCGATTGTGACCCCTGAATGCTTGCAGTACTTGCCATTTAGTAAAATTTAAAGACGCGTGTTGAAAAGTATCAAAAAAGACACCTAAAAATACACGTGAAGCGGTAAAAACACTGGCGATATCCGAATAGTGGCGGTTTCTTGAAAAAAAAAAAAAAATCTGCTTCGGTCTGGAATATAGACCAATGTCTCAGAACAATGCTTTTAATCTGTGCACTTCTGGTGGAGCATTTAGAAACATGCGCCACTTTTCTCTTATTGTTCTTGGATATTTGTGATTTCAACAAATGATTTCTGTCAATGGCGTGCACTCGAGATTGAGCTTCTTTGATAACTTTGCCTGGATATCCTCATTTTAGAAAACTGTTTACCAAGTTGGTTTTGCTGATGCTCTAAACGGTGTCATCCAAAATAATACTCTTAATTCTCAGCAGTTGAGAGTAAGATAAGGGTTTTTTAAGGAAGGCTGATGAAAACTGTTAAAGTGCAACAAATTATTGCGATCAGTAGGTTTTGTGAAGATGTTTGTAGCTAACCCACGCTCCTTCCTGGTAATCTTTGCATCTAAAAAAATTATTGAGATGATGTGTGAAGACAATGCGCTCATCTATTGAGTTGAGGGAATCAATGGCTTTGATAAGTTTTTCAGAAGTACCTTTCCATATGATGAAAATATCATCAATACATCACCAGTAACAAACATGACCATTTATCCATATGTGACTCATTAAGATGTGATCCAACTCAAATTTATGCATGAACAAATTTGCGTAGCAAGGAGCTGCACAATTGCCCAGGGACGTATCAGATCGTTGTAAAAAGTATTCATTGTTCCACTTGAAGCAACTATGGTAGAGAGTGAAATGTAATACATCCATGATGTAAATTTTCACGTCTTCGTCCTTGTCACAATCAGTCAAAAAGAACTCTGCCTCCGTGCCAAGGTCATGTGGAAAAACAGCTTCATTCTTAAATTCAATTTGATCTTGAAGCAAACTGTACATGGTAAATATGCTTATAAGGCCTGAAATTCTCTAACTCACGTAGATTAAATGATTTTAGAGTACTTGCAAATCACCTGTGTAGTGGTTAGAAGGGTGGAGTCACTAACAGAGATAACACTGATGTATGTCATGGGGTAGCCGGTTGAGAGTGACAAGCCACATGGATCTCAAACAGGGAAAAATAATAAAGTGTTCTCCAAAAGACAGCTTTGGCAGATAACCCTTAACAGTTGTCTTCTCCAAACCTTCTTTGACAACGTGAAAACCACTCTCAACCACTTGCATCTATCCAGGTAACATTTCTCTTTTATTTGGTATCAAACGTTCAGCATATTATGAGAGAGTTCATATATTCATCACAGCCCCACTCTCTCAGGAGCTATACATTTGATTGCAGGCTTGGTGCAACAGACTGCCCGCTCATGCAACAGAAAAACTAACAGCCTGATCCACCTTCCTTTGCTGAGTAACTTAAGATCGGTGCACCAAATCCTCCTCCTGGGCACACACAGAGCCACAAGATACTCGTCATCTCAAGCATCTTGAATCTGATCTACTCACGATCATATAACTAATCGAATAAAAAAATAATAAGAGGCATATGCAAAATAATAATTTAGGTTCAGTGAACTGCCAAGGGATCAACCACTGGACATCCGGCTCAGCTCAAAAATTGTTCTGACCATATCATTTGTATGAAGAACACTGAAGCCTGCTGACAGCATTTAATTAAAGGTTGCTTATCTATTTTAAATAAATAGCAGGAACACAGCTGCCTCATGTTAGTCCCCAGTGTCGAAGCATTGTGACTTTACTGCACAACTTCAGGGAGTCTACTCGCTTACAATTGTTGAAATCATGCATTGGAGTTGTATTGTCAGTCAACACCAGAACATGCCTGTCCTGCACCAGGGAAAGAAGAAATGGCACAATCTGATCACCAAGGCTGTCAACAATCTGAAGTGGAGATGTCTTGGTTTCCGATGAACGGCCACCTACATTCAGTTATTATATAGGGCCTTCCAAATATAAGGAAAGAACTGGTCACCTATTGAACCTGACATTCTAGTAGAGCATAAATCCCATCTTTTAACATGTTGTCGTCCTATATCCACCACATTCAGACGGTCTGTAAGTGACCACAATGTTGTGACCATAGAGTCATCAGGCACACTGCAGCATCCTCATAATAAGGATTCAATTGGGCCTCAACCTAATAAACTGAGATTGTTCTGCAGTTGTTAGGTGTCATCTCAGAGCTTCTTTTTTTTAAATCACTGCATCAACAAACGGAAGTCTTTGTTCTAGTATGCGTTTTTCTTTTACTTTAGAAAGGCTCAGGACTGTGCACAAATGACCACTACCTACAGTGAAAACAACCATGTATAAGCTAGAGCATTCCGGAGGCAGTCATTAATGCAAGGGAACAATTGAGCTCACTGAAGTCAGAAATGGGGAGCCACTACCTTATCTTTTCAACAGATAAGATAAACAAAATCAGTCAACATATCTGCAGCACCTTGCAGCTGCATTGCTTCCTCACTTTTCTCAGCATTATTGTGTCCCAATATCACAGTTGAAATATTAAGCTGCAGACCTATAGTGACCATAAAATCGACCACCACAATGTTGTCAACATAAGTGTAGTGTAGGTTTACTAATATTAACTTCATCATGACAAGAGCATCTACTTAACATACCTAACTGGGCCACCACCTCAAAAGCAGATCTCGCTGACATTCTTATTGCCCATAAAACACTTCAAATGACATCTACTTGTCTGTCTCTGTGAAACGTCTCTCTTCAAGTGGCATCGTTAAGAAGCAAAACAGGACTCTGGATCTTTAAGAGCTCCCCAATAGCTAGTCTACTGCTACAGTAATCCCAATGCAATTAGAAGGGCAAACCAACAACAGCCTCCTACAAAACTGCTAATCCAATTGCAGGGTACACCTCACCAAACCATCTGACCACCAGTGTAGATTGAACTGCAGCAGAGACAACAACCATCAAAATTATGGACGATGTATTGCACATTACAGACAATGGCAGTCCCTGATTAATGGTCTCTTGGCAAACTTCCATTCAGTCAGCCCTTATCAACATCCTGTGAACACATGGGATTTACCAATACTGTAATTCAGTGGATCTCCTCCAGTCTCTCTGATGGGCATCAACGCACCCAGAACAGTACTGGCAGATATCACTGGCTAATACGGTAACTTGTAGAGCACCAGAAAGCTCCATCTTCTTCCCTATGACCTACACATAAAGCCTCTCAGTAGTGCCATTGCAAACTAAAGACAAAGTTAACCAGTATGCCTATGGCCCATCACAATATTTGAAGGGGACATCCAACGCTGGGTGTAAATTCCTACCTTAAGCAACAGCTGCTCTTTGTCAACAGCAACACACACAGAAGTAACCAGGAGTGGTTCTCTGACATGCTATCAGGCGTCTGTACAAACTAAACAAAAAGTGATGGATGGAATGCTTGAATTAATCTCAGCCACTGGTATTTACTTGGACTGCATCCCAATCCATCATTATTTTCACACAATGCCACCTCTGTTAGCCATACACAGACACCACAACTCTCCACAGAAAGAAAGTCACTCAGATTCTTCATCAACAAATTTCTCTCCTTCAAAACTTTAACACAAAAATAGAAAACCTAAGTCAAAAGACCTTGTACCACCTTGTGATCCCACACAAAACAAAGCACTAACTCATTGAATCAGACTTCCATAACTACAATCCCAGCCCAGTTCTCTCTTCTATCTGGACAATGACAACATCATTCTCAGGGTGTAAGCAACTCCACATTAAAGAGTGCCATGAATGCTCTTAACTCCTCAAACAATCGAACAAGTACTTCCACTCTGATGACCTGCTCTGACTATCTCTTCAAGTACCATCAGCTTCAAGGACTGCTGCACCGCCTAAAACGTGTGCACCCACTAAACTAATCACCAGAGGAGATCAACACATCGAGCCATAGCCTTTGTTCCATCCAAGGTGTGGGCACTTACCCTCTATCTCCATGACACACACATACATGGTGATAGTGTGCACAAAGAGGGAAAACATAGTTGGCAATTATTAGCACTCTCAAGAGATGTACCAGATGTGCGATTATACTTAATGGGAAATAAAGCTGCCTTAGCCTGCCTCACCATTTTCCTACTCTGTAGGCATGCAGCAAGAGAGCACTCCATAAGAAAATTGTATGATGTAACCATATTTATTACTAATAATAAGCGTGCTAAACATTTCATAAACCACATTAGTTAACACTTAATTGTGATATGTGCTCTTTTTCAATGTATATTTAACTACCAATTACTGCTCCGGGTGGGAATAGATTCATGATTGAGCTGTATCAAACATTTTCTCTTCATTTGCGAGAGAGGCTGTTGGCGGTGTTTGAGATGGCCCTGCAGTGGGGTATCTTGCCAGAGACCATGCGCCAGGGCGTCGTCTGCTGAATGCTCAAGCCTGGGGGGGGGGGGGAATCTAGGTGACCCCTCCTCTTATTGCCCACTCATCATGCTGAATAGTGATGTCAAGATTCTGTGTAAAATATTGGCTACGTGGAGTGATTTGGGGCTTGGTGCATGATTATCAATGCGGTTTTATGCCTGGTCATAGTACGACTTATAACTTACGTCGTTTGGCACATGTTTTGCATGAAACCATGGGGACAGAGGATGAATTGGTGCAGGTGTCATTGGACCTAGAGAAAGCTTTTGCTACAGTGAATTGGGGCTACTTACTGGCGATGCTGCAGGGAATGGGATTTGGACCCCATTTTTGTGCTTGGGTTTGTTTGCCGTATACTGCTCCCTCTGCGCGCATTCGGGTGGCTGGGGAGCTTTCAGAATCCTGGGTGATTGGCAGGGGAACCAGGCAGGGGTGCCCACTGTCACTGCTTCTTTTCGCCTTAGTGGTGGAACCACTGGTGGTCTGGCTTCGTGAGGTGTTGGTGCCCTGGGGCATTCAGGTGGGACAGGTTACCCATATTGTTTCTCTATACGCAGATGATGCGTTGATATACCTTTCAGAGCCACGTGTTTTGGTACCTTTGTTACGGTTGCTGCAGGAATTTGGGGCTGTAGCTTGTCTCCAGGTAAATAGGAAGAAGTCGCTTCCGTTTCCTTTATGATCATTATGCGGTGCCCCGTTGGGAGGATTTGGCGGTGGTGGGGCTCAGGTGGGAGCCCAAAAGTTTTAGATACCTAGGTATCTGGGTCACTCACACTGTGGCGGGGCATGTGATACATAATGTAGAATGGGTGGTGACTGGCCTGGAGCACTCGGTTTCGTTTTGGAATAAGCTGCCTCTTTCAGTGATGGGGAGGGCAGCTGTGGCCAAGATGGTGTTCTTGCTGCGGTGTCTTTACCTTGTACAGAATTCTTTGTTTTTTGTTAGCCGCTCGGCTCTTTACCTGTCTGGACACTTTGTTGATTTCATTGGTGTGGGCTGGGCGTCGTAGTAGGGTGGCATTGTCCACACTAAAGAGGGACATGGACGACGGAGGGTTGGCTATCCCTTATATTAGACACTATTATTATGCAGCACACTTAGAACATGCTGCAAAGTGGATGACTGAGTCAGACAACTAGGAGAAGCGACTATTTGAAGGCATGCTGGGCAGAGAGGCGTTGGTGAATGTATTGATGACGGGTGGTCGGTCAGAGACTGCTGTTCCCTATCTGGTCAAAACTACTGCACGGATTTGGGAGCAAGCGTTAAGAAAGTGATTTGACGTGCCCGTTTGATAGGGAATTGAAGATCTGGGACTTTGCCCCCTTTAGGAATATGGATACCCTAATGTCAATGGATGCTTGGAGAGTGGGAGGCTGTCTAGTGACGGAAGCTTATACCCCAATGGAGAGTTTATCTCCTTTCAGGAAGCATGGAATACGTTTGGATTGGGTACTGGTCAGTTCTCGATGTATGCCAAGATGAAGAGCGTGGTTCGAGACGTCTGATGTGGATTCCCGGTCCCCCGTCTCCCCCCACTCCTCTGGGTTCAAAGGTGTTGAATGGGGTGATAAATTGGGGTGAGGAGTCTCACTTTATTACCCTGTTTTATAAAGCACTTCGGGGGGGATCTACCAGGTGTGGTGTGGGTAGCACGCAGGGGCCTGGGATCAAGAACTGGAGGATCCCTTAGAGGACGTGGACTGGGCTATGGCTCTGTCACTTGTGTGCACAGTTTCTTGTAACAACCGGTTTAAGCTTTGCATTTTAATTTCATACACCTTACGTATCTTACACCTGCTCGTCTTAATAAGATTGACCCGACAAGAGAGGCCGGGTGTCCTAAATGTGGGGTGATATGCGCCTCCTTTCTCCACGTGGCTTGGTCCTGTAGGCAGCTGCAGCGATTTTGGTGGGAGGTGGTTTGAAGGGTAGAAGTGGTCACATGTTTGGGGATCGAGGAGACACCTCTGACATGCCTTTTAGGTGTAGTGCGGAAACCACGGGGTAGGCGCATCCAATATAGACTTGCACAACTCGCTATGGTGCTGGTTAAGTGCAGGGTGGCCATGGGCTGGAAGAGTACCCAGAGCCCATCCATTCCTTACTGGATCCGTGATTTACTGGAATGGGGTGCTGCTGAAGAGTAATACATGAGGATGACACGCAGGGAGGAGGGGGCACTGACGGACTTAATTGCCTGGGGAACACTATTGGAATGCTTCACTGGTGTGGAAGAGTCCAGTTCTGACTGGAGCACTGATGATGATGGCTGACTAATGGAATGTTATGTTGGGCATAAAAGGTGACAACCAACTGTGGTGATGTTGCTGGTAACCATTGTATATAAGCAGATAAGTGACAGAGTTACAAAAGTAATATGCCACTAGGTCCGTTAGACTCTCCTTCTTGTAGGGATAAAAAATGTGCATGTTGGTTGTCCAAAAATATGCAATACAACTGAGCTGCAGTTTTCATGATTTTTCACTGTGTACAACCATGTATCAATTTAAATGGTTAAATCTAACTAATAATAAGCATTGGCAAAGCCAATAGGTCTCACTTATGGAAGAGCTATTGGCTTTCCAATGTGTTTTCGCCATGTTGATCACCAGCATGGCTGCTGTTCAGCACGGCTAAAACTTAGTAGCATAGAGAAGAGTGGTGTGGAGTGTTGTAGAATGGAATGGCGAGTAGTGGAGGAGATTGCTGTAGAGTGGAGTGGCAGAATGTCGTATACTGGAGTGTCATAGTGTGAGCTGTGTAGAGTGGCATACCGCGGAGTGGCATGGAGTAGAATGGACTGGTGTAGAGTGCATTGGTGCAGACGTTTGCAGAGTATAGTGGCGTAGAGTATAGTGGCGTAGAGTATAGTGGCGTAGAGTGCAGTGGCATTGGTTAGGGTAGTGCATAGTAGAGTGCAGTGGTGCGGAGTAGAGCGGTGTAGAGTGGTGCAGAGTAAATTGGAGTTGAGTGATGCAGAGGACAGTGGAGAAGAGTCGAGTTGTATAGGGTGCAGTGGCATATAGTGCAGAGTAGAGTTGAGCAGCATAGAAAGCAGTGACGAAAAGCGGTGCAGAGTAGAGCACAGTAGTTTAGAATAGTGCACAGTAGAACATATTGCCACAGAGTGCAGTGGTGTAGAGTTAAGTGGACAGTTGAGTGTTGCAGAGTAGAGTGTCAGAGTGCAATGGTGCAGAGTAAAGTACAGTGGCATAGAGTACAGTGATGAAGAGTAGAGTGTGGTGGCATAAAGTGCAGTGACATAGAGCAGTTGTGTGCAGTGCATTGGCGTAGAGTGCAGTAATTAAGAATAGAGTGATGTAGAGTGGAATGGAGTAGAGTGGAATGCAGTGGCATAGAGTAGATTGTTTCAGGGTAGAGTGAAGTGGTGCAGGGTAGAGTGCCGTTGCATAAAGTGGCATAGAGTGTAATGCCATAGAGAGAAGTGGTGTTGAAGTTGCATAAAGTGCAGTGGTGCAGAATAGATAAGATTGGCATACAGAAGACTTGTATGGAGTGCAGGGACATAAAGTTGAGCGTTACAGAGTAAAGCGCACTGGTGTAGAGTGTATTGCCATAGAGTCCAGTGGCATAAAGTACAGTGCTGCAAAGTGGCGTAGAATAGAGTTGTGCAGAGTAGATTGGTGTGGCCTAGGCTGGAGTGGCAAAGTGTGCATTGGTATAGAGCAGACTGGTCCAGAGTAGAGTAGAAAGGCATAGGATACAGTGGTGTAGAGTGGAGTGGTACATAGTGCAGTGGTGTGGAGTGGTGTAAAGTGGAGTGGGGCAGAGTAGAGGGCAGTGCTGTGGAGTGGTACAGAGTAGAGTGGAGTATATATGGTGTGGGAGCACACTGCCATTACAGACAACACATTTTCAATTCAAATGACCATTAGATATGCACTTTTACTAATAAAACTGTACAGTGCACAGGCGAAAATGTGTGGAAATTGCCTCACCTAGTTTGATGATTCGTTTTGATCATATTTGTTTCCAACACACTTCAGAAATACAACAAATGTGCTTCATTTGTGCATTCATAATTCTGATAAATTTGGAAATACTTACACAGTACATTTAAAAATTGGTGTGCGCTAGAAAAAAACACTTTCTCACCCCCAGTATCAAGTTAGGTTGTCACGTAACTCCTCTCACTTTCAAGTCAGAGAAAGAAAACCAAACAGGAACCCTTGGAAGACAGTGCCTGACATTTGATCTCCGTCTTTGAATGCATAGCAAATGTGACAAGATGAAAATAAGATCTAAAAGCCAGTTAACAGAAAGTGAGTTTGTGGAAGGATTCAGAAAGCACGGTTTAAACAATGGGAGGAACAAACTGAACCTGAAGAGCCTAAAGCAAACAAAGCCAGCAAACAAAGCCAAAATAAATGAGCTACAAACTAAAAACAAAGCGGAATGCATTCCTATGACAACTTTCTGAAACTCCCCAAGATGTCTTTAGCAAGACAGAAAGCTACATTGTCTGGTAGGCTGCGACCTGAAAAATGGATATGAAAGAAAAATGGCCAAGAGCCAGGAGATAAAAAATAAAACTATAGTTAGCCAGCAGTGCAGGGAGGGGCGAGGCAAGGCAACGGGAGGTGGGAGGGAGGAGGAGGAGGAGGAGGAGGAGGAGGAGTGTGCGCACCTAAATACGCATGTGGCCGGCTGTCTCAGGCCGGCCAAACACACATGCATAATTAGGTTTCTCCAGCCTGTCTGTGTTTAACTGCTGGGCCGGAGAAACTGCATAGACCACAGGGCTGTGTCTGAGCGGCAGTAACTGCTGCTCAGGCCAGTCCGGATGCTGCTTTCATGCTATGTTTGGCATTAAAGCAGCACCAGGATTGCTGGGGAGCCTGTGCTAGTGTCTCAGCGAATGTTGGGATGCCACACGGAGGGAAGAGGAGCGCAAGGCGGCAGGAGATGGAGACGTGGTAAGGTACGTTTATTTTAGTTTTTATTTTCCCCCCTCTGTGTCCACCCCCCCCCCCTTTCCCCTTGAGATTAGCGGCAGCTGCCACTGTAATTGTCTCCTAGGAATAGTGCTTAGTTGTACAACTCATAGTAGGGGGTTGCCCATACTCTCGTGATTTAAATGACATTTTGCAAAATTTGTCCTTTCTTGCACACTGGCTTACATTTGCAAACCAAACATGTAGAGAAATTCAATTAATACTAAGAAAATGTTTTAGTTTTCTGTGTTAATACACTTCTTTGAATGCAAATGGTATCAAACGTGTGGATGGGCCTATCGCCCATGAATAAAAAGGTCCCAACTGGGAC
This sequence comes from Pleurodeles waltl, assembly GCF_031143425.1. NCBI lineage: Eukaryota > Metazoa > Chordata > Amphibia > Caudata > Salamandridae > Pleurodeles > Pleurodeles waltl. Next base: position 631,548,443 of record NC_090437.1, on the reverse strand, counting down.
ACATAAGTTTCACCTTGAAAAATGACCCATTTAGCCAAAGTGAAAAGCTGTGGTGTTTGAGCCTGGGGTCACCTCCACCCAGGGAAACCTAACAAACCCAGGCATTTCTGAACAGTAGCCACCCAGAGGACTCGAAGGTGCTGTGACATGCATGGGTTTTTACCTAGAAAGATAAAAGATACCCTTCTAAGACCTACATCACTGGACAATAGCATGGGTCAAACAATAGTTATACCAGTATATCATCTGAGGCAGTTCTCTTCTTGTTTCAATTTCCAGATGCATCCATTACGAAAAGATTAATAATGCAATCTCTCTTCTTCCATACCTATCTTGGTCAATAGAATGAGTTCTTTGATGAAGTGACAATGGTTTAATTTGATACTGACGAACTTGACAGGTCTTGGGTTGGATTCTTGGGGTTATATAAGCTTGCATTGTCCCATACTGCCCTTCAATTGATCGAATCTGTCAGTAAAAATATAAAGTGAGAAATAACAAGGACGTTGCTGGTGGAAATCATTAACATAACAAGCATTTTCCTCAATACAGACTTGGAACACAAAACAATAGCAAGCTCTGACTCTGAAAATAGGAGCAGTGTTACATAACAAAATAATTATAAAAATCAACTGTTTGCACTCAACTGACAGTGATGTTGCAGTACAAATGCAGTATTTTATGTCAACTGACAATTTCTTAGTAACGTTTGAGACACAATTGGACAATTTACAATTCCTGCTGGGTCACTGTGCTTTCACATATTATTTGAAAGAAGTCTTTCTCTAGGGAGCTACACTTCAAAAATGAAGATCATAAAAAGAGCAACCACTTTCTTCAAAACTAAAACATAGGTTTCTTTTTACTATTTTCTTACTAAGATATGGTCTTAATTTTGTGAACAGCCTATAACTTTGGAATCACTGGACTGGAATTCCAGAGATCTTTTGCCTAGGGTCATTCGAAGGTTTGTGCTGGATTTTTTGTGTACAAGGTTTTATTTCAACTCAGTTGCGTCTATCTGTTCACTGTCAGAGGTCCTGGCTAAAACTGGGCCATCTATATTTTTTGACGTATGACCAGTTAAATTCATTCTTTGTAAAAGTAGAATAAGTGGATTCATAAAGACTCCAGTACATATAGTAGAAATGGCTAGCTGAACTAAAGAAATTGAGCAGCAGGCTACCTCCTGGTGGTATGAAATTCTGGAAGAGGTGGAGGACCTTAATAATGAAGACGGGTCTATTCTGATTATCTGTGATTGGGGAAAAGGAGAAAGGACAAGCTAGAAATAAGTTCTGTATTAGTTAAGAAGGGACTTTGAGCTGCCAAATACAAGAGGCAGCAGTTGAGGTCTATACATATGGGATATCATACCCCAAAAAACCTGAATCAATCCACCCAACAAGGTGGAGATTCTATTGCATGTCCTTCAGGTGGGATGCAAGACTGCCAGCTGTTTTAGGAGTGTTCTGCTTTAGTGGAATTTGGGAAAGGTGTAAGCCTTCATTGTGAGAGGATACCCTCCACTGCAACTGGGATGATGGGTAGCTTGCCTTGTTTGGGATGAGTGTCACTACTTGTTGTTGGACACTCCGCTGTGAACTGGTATTGTTGGTATTTATGAGGTTAGACTCATGACTTCCTCGGAGTGGAAAAATACTAATCCGCCAAACTTATAGGCATGGTATCCAGAATCATGATTGACTATTGAAACAAAAGTTTGGTTAAACAAGAGGAGAGTCTCTTAGTTCACTGCAATTTGATGACAAATACACAATCTTTTGGACAATGGTGTGGTGGAGCTTCGTGAGTCTGTTATGATTTGCAGTCTTATAACTCATTTCTAGTAAATATTTATAATTATGCCACTTAACTCTCAACTGAGAGTCTTTTGGGCCTCTTTAGTGAATCTCTTCTTGGGTCTCTTGTTTTGATTCCCCTTTTCTTTCCCTTTTTTCTCTTTGCACAAATGGTATTTTTTGGGGAGGGGCAGTGGGGGCTGGGGGTCGGTGGGGTCGGTCAACTAAGTCTGCACTCCTGATTTGTGGTGGAAGGTGGCAATTTGTTGTGTTAAGATTAGATCCTAAGCAGATTCGGTAAGAGCTTCTCTGAAGAGTAGTTTCTAAGCGGAGCACCCTGCATTAGCTGCAGATCTGATCTTTCATGTTGATAGGAACATTTTTTTTTTAAATAAAAGGTAAACATGAAGTGGCACAAGAGGTAATTATGTAAAGTCCAAAAGTCCATTACTGCAGTAGAGGGAAAAACGATAAAGTTACCTTTATGTTGACTCCATTACTCAGAAGTTCTATTATGTAGGCTATTTGCAGGTTATCAGTCTATGAACATCCCTGTCGCGTAGTGGCAAGGTTGGAAACTGTTTTTACAACTATATAAAAAAAACGCTTTGCATTCCGTTTTCTGCTTACTCATGCGAACTTCACACACAGCAAACCACTGCTCCTGTGCATAATGTGCACTCCTGCCAATTCCTTCCAAATTGTAACAGGAAAGACGCCACCAGCACTAGTGCGAATCTATTTTCTGAAGTACTGCACGTATTTCTTTATTGTGGAAGATGTCTTAAAAACAACGCATCTAATTAACAGAGGTTATTAACCTGTGGACAAGGGACCCCAGGGGTGCACGACGCCTTTGAAGGGAGCCTGCAACTGCTTAGAAAATTAAATGTTATTAAAAAACCCATTAAAGAGTATGTACATAATTTTTTTTAAAAAAAAACAAGTGCATCAAACAGTATATAATATAGGCGGGAGGGGTTTCAACTGGGTTTCTAACCTTCTTGTTAAAAGTAAAACTTTTTTATATTTGTAAATTAAATACAATATTTCAGCATTTGTGTATTTACTTTAAGAACGTTGTGTATTGTAATTGTCCCCGGCTTCTAGTAATGACTCAATGAGGTTACTCAATGATTATTCAACGGGGGGAAGGTCCTCAGATTCCATTAATGATTAAGTGGTGGTTGGAGGGTGGGGTATAGAATTCAAAAATCTAAGAACCACTCAGGTATAACATAACTATACATAAATGTAAGGAGAATGTGATCGTGAAATTGAATACAAAGTTCTCTTTTCTCTTTCTGTACACTACTACAAATTTTAATTCCAATAGAAAACAGCTGATTTTGATGGGGCAACTTAAAGCCCACAAATGTGAATACCTATTGGTTAAAGCAGTCGTCTGCGGATTTGAGTACATGATTAATAAATAAGGAATGTATTTGTTTCTGTGACACATCACTGGATCTGACATGTACATACACTCTACTACAGTTCAGTTCAAAAGCTTTAATTATTACCCAATGCTTCATGCATTGCTATTTCCAGTTATGCATTGTATGCCATTACAGAACTTAGATTAGCTGCACAGATATCCTACAATTATAATTTATAAAACAGCAAAAAGAAAATCAAATGCGAAAGGAAATTGCATCTTATTAATGGCTGTACCTTAAGTTCTAGCCGGGTGGTGTTTGCTTGACATCGATAGGTTGCAAGGAGGAAGTTGCCATTTGGCTGCAAGAAATTTAAGTGCAGTTATTTAGAAAATGTTATCATGCAATAATACAATGATAACAACAAAACATTGGTTTAGAAACATTTTCGAGCATCGCAGCAGCCAAGGGCCCCTGGGATCACAGCTGTGGCAGACCTCCAGCACGCCTGCACCTCCCAGACCATCTTCTACTCTGAATCAAGACTAGAGCGTGTCATCAGCAAAAGCAGAGCTGACGGCACCCCCCCATCCCCAAAGGCCTTTCCCAGGCACTATTCAAAGCAAACCCATCTACATGAGCCAAAGTCTTTACACCGCTCTACAACCAAGCAACCATGTAAGGCCTGATCCCAGATTCATGGCGAGGGGCCATCATACACCCAATATTTAAAGGTGGAGACCCTTCAGTTACGGAAAACTACTGGCAGATCTCATTGTTGGGTAACAATGCAAAATATTACAGAGGCGTCCTCCTAGAGGACCTTGAGTCCTGGTGTAATGCTATCTGTATTTAATCACCGATTCCATCTTGAGCACTGTAAGGAAATGCCTCCTTGGCATGGTTACCCCCTGACTTTTTGCCTTTGCTGATGCTAAGTTATGATTTGAAAGTGTGCTGGGACCCTGCTAACCAGGCCCCAGCACCAGTGTTCTTTCCCTAAACTGTACCTTTGTCTCTACAATTGGCACAACCCTGGCACCCAGGTAAGTCCCTTGTAACTGGTACCCCTGGTACCAAGGGCCCTGATGCCAGGGAAGATCTCTAAGGGCTGCAACATGTCTAATGCCACCCTGGGGACCCCTCACTCAGCACATACACACTGCTTGCCAGCTTGTGTGTGCTGGTGGGGAGAAAATGACTAAGTCAACATGGCACTCCCCTCAAAGTGCCATGCCAACCTCACACTGCCTGTGGCATAGGTAAGTCACCCCTCTAGCAGGCCTTACAGCCCTAAGGCAGGGTGCACTATACCACAGGTGAGGGCATATGTGCATGAGCACTATGTCCCTACAGTGTCTAAGCAAAACCTTAGACATTTTAAGTGCAGGGTAGCCATAAGAGTATATGGTCTGGAAGTCTGTCAAACACAGCTCCATAATGGCTACACTGAAAACTGTGAAGTTTGGTATCAAACTTCTCAGCACAATAAATGCAGACTGATGCCAGTGTGCACTTTATTGCAAAATACACCCAGAGGGCATCTTAGAGATGCCCCCTGAAAACAAAACCGACTTCCAGTGTGGGGTGACTGGTTTCTGCCAGCCTGCCACACACCAGACATGTTGCTGACCACATGGGGAGAGTGCCTTTGTCACTGTGTGGCCAGGAACAAAGCCTGTACTGGGTGGAGGTGCTTCTCACCTCCCCCTGCAGGAAATGTAACACCTGGCGGTGAGCCTCAAAGGCTCACCCCCTTTGTTACAGCGCCACAGGGCATCCCAGCTAGTGGAGATGCCCACCCCTCCGGCCACTGCCCCCACTTTTGGTGGCAAGGCTGGAGGAGATAATGAGAAAAACAAGGAGGAGTCACCCCCTAGTCAGGACAGCCCCAAAGGTGTTGTGAGCTGAGGTGACTCTTACTTTTAGAAATCCTCCATCTTGTAGAAGGAGGATTCCCTCAATAGGATAAGGGATGTGCCCCCCTCCCCACAGGGAGGAGGCACAAAGAGGGTGTAGCCACCCTCCAGGACAGTAGCCATTGGCTACTGCCCTCCCAGACCTAAACACACCCCTTAATTCAGTATTTAGGGGCTCCCAGAACAGAGGAAGGGAGATTCCTGCAACCTAAAGAAGAAGGACTGCTGACCTGAAGCCCTGCAGTGAAGACGGAGACGACAACTGATTTGGCCCCAGCCCCACCGGTCTGTCTCCCTACTTTGAAAAAAATTGCAACAGCGACGCATCCAACATGGTCCAGCGAACTCTGAAGCCTCAGAAGACTACCCTGCATCTAAAAGGACCAAGAAGCTCCAGAGAACAGCGGCCCTGTTCAACAAACTACAACTTTCTGCAACAAAGAAGCAACTTTTAAAGACCACTCGTTTCCCGCTGGAAGCGTGAGACTTTCCACTCTGCACCCGACACCCCCGGCTCGACCTGCGGAAAACTAACACTAAAGGGAGGACTCCCCAGCAACTGCAAGCCTGTGAGTAGCCAGAGTTGACCCCCATGAGCCCCCACAGCGATGCCTGCAGAGGAAATCCAGAGGCTCCCCCTGACCGCGACTGCCTGTAACAAGGAACCAGACGCCTGGAACCAGCACTGCACCTGCAGCCCCCCAGGACCTGTAGGAACTGAACTCCAGTGCAGGAGCGACCCCCAGGCGACCCTCTGCCTAGTCCAGGTAGTGGCTACCCCGAGGAGCCCCCGTGCCTACCTGCATCGCTGAAGAGACCCTGGGTCTCCCCATTGATTCCTATCAGAAACCTGATGCCTGTTTGCACTCTGCACCCGGCCGCCCCTGTGCTGCTGAGGATGTTCTTTCTGTGCCTGCTTGTGTCCCCCCAGGTGCCCTACAAACCCCCCCTGATCTGCCCTCCGAGTGGGTACTTACCTGCTGGCAGACTGGAATCGGGGCACCCCTATTTCCATTGAAGCCTATGTGTTTTGGGAACCACTTTGGCCTCTGCACCTGACCGGCCCTGAGCTGCTGTTGTGGTAACTTTGGGGTTGCCTTGAACCCCCAACGGTGGGCTACCTTGGACCCAACTTTGAACCCTGTAAGTGTTGTACTTACCTGTGAACTTAACATTTACTTACCTCCCCCAGGAACTGTTGATTTTTGCACTATGTCCACTTTGAAAATAGCTTATTGCCATTTTTGTCAAAACTGTACATGCTATTGTGATTATTCAAAGTTCCTAAAGTATCTAAGTGAAGTACCTTACATTTAAAGTGTTAATTGTAAATCTTGAACCTGTGGTTGTTAAAATAAACTAAGAAAATATATTTTTCAATATAAAAAACCTATTTGCCTGGAGTAAGTCTTTGAGTGTGTGTGTTCCTCATTTATTGCCTGTGTGTGTACAACAAATGCTTAACACTACCCTCCGATAAGCCTACTGCTCGATCACACTATCACAAAATAGAGCATTATAATTATCTCTTTTTGCCACTATCTTACCTCTATGGGGAACCCTTGGACTCTGTGCACACTATTACTTTGAAATAGTATATACAGAGCCAACTTCCTACAAGCACTGACTCCATTTGGTGCTTACCTTCAAATGCCGTCACATCAGTGGCACAGGTATTTTTCCACTCACAGCTTGTTCTCTACACTGAACGTGTTTTTGCTTTTCTAGCCAGGGAAGGGAACGTAACATGGGGGATGCAACGATGTTAATAGTGTACAAGGGTAAGAATGTTTATAGCAGAGAAGGGTACGGCTCGGTCTTGGAAATGCCCATTGGGATCTGGCCTTTCCTTTTGTGTGTTTTCAACAATGACCAAGCACAGTCAGCGTTTGAATTTCACAGTTTACTCAAAAGGGAGGGGGAATGTTCCCAGAACCTTCCTCTTGAGTTTGTTTAAGGTATATAAGGTGGGGAAACTTGGCACTGAGGCAGAAGGAACTCATTTCTGAGGGTGGATGCATTGCTCAGAAAATCAGAGTCCAGTTGGCAAAAATGTCTCCCGTCTCAACTGTCCAAGGTTCCACAGCTTGACGTTGGCAAGGACAAGGATGATGTTGGGCTCGATCCCCTTGGTGATTATCTAGCTTTACTGTGTGCATGCACACACACACACACACACACACACACAAATATATATACACATTTTTTTTTTTTACTGCATACATATTCATTGTTGATATATTGCATTTTGTCTCATTATTATTCAACTGCTGTGATTATTTTAGCAGTTGCACATGTTTTGCTGCATTCAAGTTAAATACTCACGTTAATATTTTTGTATACTTTCATTTTAGCCTTGGGAAGTGCTTTAATAAATTAATTACTCAAACTAAGAGTGCTGCATTCTTTAGTCTTGTTCCCTCTTAATTTGAAGCTAAACTTAACAATTTGGCATAGTCGTTTGTAGGATACGAGGTGAAAGATTTAAAACTTAAAAATATTTGGCAATAAGTCAATGGCAGTTTCCCAGGTTCCAAATGACATACCAGGGTGGGAAAAAGCACACTATAATGTTCTTGTGAATGAATGGTCTTCTGGAGCAGGAGTATGTAAGAATTGGGACGGATGTCTTAGCAATGCTGAGGCAAAAACTCTTTTACTCTGTTTACAGAAAGTGCCAGTAGAACGGGGATGTGATTTATCCATTTTAGTCAGACGGGGCCGGATCCTGTTATCTGCTTATAGAAAAATGCATGAAAGATATGTGAAGTTGGAACAAGAAAACCAGCAATTAGAGCATAAGCTAGTTGAAGCTAAAAATAACGTAACCCTGCTGTCTTGTCAGAATAAGTTATTGTAAGATAAAGCGGATACTTCTCAATCTGTCGCTGAAAAGACAGCTGTCTCTGTTTCCCAATACAAGTATTAGAAATTTAGGCATAGAGACAATCAAAATAAATTTCATTTAGCTATTGCTAAAGCAGGGTTAAATTGTGATCCAGAAATCTCGGACACAAATATCTGAGACACAACTGATTTTTCCGATTCTAGTGATGAATCAGTTAAAAAAGATGGGGCCAGATTGAGCCAGATGAACAGAAAGTGGTTCATGTGCAGCCTATATTTAGACGGAAAATACAGGGCACCCCACAAAACCCGGGTGGGGGATAGGTGGAAATGCACTACCTAGAAGATTATACACAAGAGGAAGTCAATGATATCATAGACAGATTCAAGCAAAGATCTGGGGAAACATTACTTAATTGGATGGTGCAATTATTTGACTAAAGAGCACCTGGAGAAATGTTAGATATAGGGGATGCACCTAAGTTTTGTACTTTTAGCGCTGACCCCATAATACAGGATCAGTTTAGACGTTATCAGGGTAACCAACAGATCACCCTACTGCAGCTAACAGTCGTGGGGTGTAACCATAAGTATCCTATAGAATCAACCTGGCCACAAAATAACAAGCCCTGGTACACCTTAAGAGATGCAAAGCAGAGAATTAGGGAGGAGGGAATGAAAACTGCTATTTTCCTGGGTGATGCTTACCTTCTGTTAGACGGACTGCTCTCTGTGTCAGTGTGAAATACAATTATTCACCTTGCTCCTCCAGCTTACAAGCACGTTATAATGACTCTCCTAATAAATCAGACAGGGCAGGCATAAAAAGATATACTGGAGGCAGTTTGCGAGATAAGAGAGCTTGGAGACTGGACAAAACCTGAGAGAGCCTAGAGTTCTGAGGGTCGCACAGATAATAACAGAGTATCTAGGAGAGACATGTTTATGGCATTACTGAAGGGTGGTGTCAACAAGGAGTAGACTGATGGGAGAGATACCAAAAGCCTGTGGGAAATGTATCATAAGTGAGGGCTGAACAGATAGGAGGGCAGCAGGAAAGTGAACAAGCAAGATAATAAACAAAAGAATCGGGGTCAGACAGAGATGCAGGAGGAATAAAAAGAGAGGGAGAAAAATGTTTCTTCATGAGGGAAAGAGGAGGAAGAGTTGGACAGTGATTGGTTAACTGCTGAGAACAGGGAAAGAGAGGAATCTCCTCGCAAGTACGAGAGCATTTATACAGACCTGACTTAGGCAAAAGTTGGCAAGTTTAAATCAGATTAGGAAATAGGCCAAGCTCCAGTACAGGGATGGGCTCGTAAAGATAACAGACCCCATGTTAATTTAGAAATTCACCGGAAGCACAAAAATATTCAAAGGATTCGGGCCTTAGTCAACTCTGGAGCAGAGGCCTCTTTAATTTATGGAAATCCAAAAAGGTTTACAGGTCAGCACTACACCATCACAGGGTTGGGTGGAAAGCAAACCCCCGCACTGTTCAAATGAAAATAGGGAGAACACCAAAAAGAGAATATACTGTTTTAAATGTGCCCCTCCTAGAGTATATACTGGCAATTGACATTCTGAATGGGGTGACTTTATAGTTAGATGATGGTTGTTGTCAGTTTGGATCAAAGAGATACATTTCAGTGGCAGCAGTGAGGGTGGGTCATCTGAAGATACCCCTAGTGAAGGTGCCCCAAGCAACCAAGGTGGTTTGTTTGAAACAATACTGTATTCTGGAAGGGCATGAGGAAATAAGCGAGACTATACAGGAGTTGTTGGATGCAGGTGTGGTGGTTCCAGTCACCACTGAATGGAACAGTCCTCTGTGGCCCGTGCGCCGACAGGATAGGCGCTATAGAATGACTATTGACGCCACTACCTGAACAAATATACGCCCCCTTTGACTGCTGCAGTTCCCGACACCATCACTTTGATTGAGAGAATACAAAAAAAATAAAGGGAGCAGGTATGCAACCATTAATATTGCCAATGCTTTCTTTTCTGTACCATTGGCTCCTGAGAGTCAAGAGAAATTTGCTTTCTCGTGGAATGGCAGACAATTCCGAATGCTAAGCCTCCCCCGAGGGTATGTACATAGCCTCACCATTTGTCACAAGTTGGTGCCAGACACCTGGATGAAGTATCTGTCATTCCAGGGGTGCAATTGCCTCATTATATTGATGTGATTCAGGGAGAGACATAAGAACGGGTGCAGACTCAGCTGGACAGGGTTGTGGAACTCTTGCAGGGCAAAAGGGTGGATGATTAATCCAAATAAGACAAAAGGACCCTCTAAAAATGTGAAGTTTCTAGGAATTCAGTGGAATCAGGGATATAGGGCCAGATGTAGCAAGCAGTTTTGCCCATTCTGTGTCTATGGGAAAATGTGTTCGTACATATGGCCCATAGAGGTGTTGCCGTAGGCAAACAAAAGATATTAGAATTTGCCACTCCCCGTATTAAGCAGGAGACTCAGCGATTCATTGGATTGTTTGGTTTTTGGAGACAACATATCCCTTACTTGAGTCAGATTTTGGGCCCTTTGTACAAAGTGACAAGAAAGGAACATGTGCTGTGTAGCCATTTCTAGTTATAGCTCCATGCATGTTATTTTAACATACTAGGCCTGCTGCTGTGCACTTTAATCTAGATTTATTTTCCTCACTTTATTATTATTACAATAGTCATTTTTACGGTCTTGTTTTATTTTCTCTCTATCTAACTGTTTTCGCCTAGGCCAGCATTCTGTTCTCAAACAAGACATTCTTGCTCACTCTGTGCTTCTTCCAAGGCTGCAGTGAGATAGGTTGCTAGTGAATGTGGTGTAGAGTTTTGTCTCGGACATTCATAGAAAACGCACATCCTTACGTAGGGACATTTCTCAGAATATCAGCTGTTTTATTATAAAAACACTTCCCTGTCCCTTATACGTTAGAAGGAGATTCCAGCCAGAGAACCATGACTGTATGCTGATTGCTTTGCTACAGCTGCTTATGCAGACTTAAGGTCTTTGCTCAGGTATGAGGGATGAGGTCTTCCCAGGGGAACCTGAAGGGCAGAATTAGAGCTTAACTCGCTGTGCTCTATTATAGCTTAGGTAGGAATTAGTCCATTGACTCTAGTGACAACATGGTAGCGTTATTTCTATGCTTTACTCTCCTAGTCACAATTTTAATCTTGTCATGCTGTATCGTCCTGGTTATTGCAGTCCATGCTTTGCTATCAAAGATGCAATCGCATTATTAAAGCATTGCTGAAATCTATACTGCCTCTGTTTGTCATTGTGTATGCGAGACTGATGTAACAGAGAAACGGATGCGACCTGAGTGACCACGGCTTCCCTGAGAAACCAGTTATGTCATGCACTCGGCTGCTCAATCATCCCTGCCCTTGGGTAGAGATGAGGCACTGCTAGTTAGCCGGAGCAAAACCTAGATTGGGGCGACAGGTGTCACCTGTAGTGGGTCAGACTCAGTCCCCCACACCGCAGGTGATTCTGGCACTCAAAATCCAGTCGTCTCATTAGAATAATGAGAGCCTACACGACATGGCGCCGCCAACATTTTGTCAGGCCCTAATTTGTGGGTCCTCCTGAGTATTTCTGTCTCATTATATACAAAGACACCTCAGTACTATATATGGAGACGTCCATGGTATTGAGGATTTCCTCCTCAGCTAAGTAGGACACCCTGACGCTGGAGGTTGTTCAAGCTTGAACTCTAAAAGCAAACTCCCCATTTGGCGTGCCTTCTCTGAACAAATTTACCATCTACTATGGCGAACCCGCAACACGTAGCAATTGCAGTCAATATGAGACAACCCCTGACTGCACATTTACTGGCAAATGGCCTAACCGCCCAGGGGTGTCCAGTCATATTTGTGGTAGACGCCCATCCAGCTTATAGAACAGAACTTTTCTATTCTTGGGTCACATTTCCAGCAGCTGATGGGAACACAAACACATTTCATCTCTATACACTTGCAAACATACCTGGACAATACAGAGCATATGCATATTTAGAAATACCTTTATTTTATCAATAACATAATAACTGACTTGATGGCCCCCTACCCCACACGATTTTACCAGTTAGGTTCTTTAAGTAATGATGGTCCTACCTGGCCTTTATTGGTCACTTATACACCTCACCCTGTAGTAGCAAACTTAGCAGTAGCTGAAGTCAGTCGCTTATATACTGAACTGACTGCAATATATAGACGATTAGTACAGTTTGTAATGCAAACATTGAATACAAACCCAGCACGTGTTGCTCCAGCTCAACCACATGCAGTAACGTCAGGTATCAATCCTGCGACTGTACATTCAATTATGGGTAAAGTACCGGACAAACAAGAAAAAATTCCGTTTTGGCTAGCTCAAAAAATAAATGCGCTTGAAGCAGTATTTCCCCATCCGGGACCTCAGGATAAACATAGAATTCTAATGATGTGCTTGCCATTTGGGATGGTCCCCACAGTGGATAACCGTACTACATGGGGCACAGTGTTTTATGCGCTCTACACTACCGCACACGGTACTCCGACACTTGCCAACTTGCCGGAAGTGTTGAAACAAAGTCAAGATTAATAAGGGGCTTCCCCAGCCCTAGATTTGGGGATGCAACTAATGGGCAATTTTGCCACGGTATCCTCAATTATTTTGAGTAACCTTAAAGGGGAAGAGGTCGCACTAGCAGTGCGCATGCGGCTCTGGGATGTTCCTCAACAGGATCAAGAACGTAAGCTGCCAAAGATTATCGCAGGGACCTATTCTAGCATTGGTCGAGATAGTCTAGGGGCCAGACCAAATCAAACAGGGCAAATCAAACAGATTGTTCCAAACAAGCTCCTGAGGGTAACAAGAAACGCTGGGATAAAAAACAACAAACTCCTATAAAAGAAAGGGGAGAATCTCCGCGTACGGAGGCCCAACAGAATAGATACAATCTCCGAAATAGAGATAATATAAAAAAAAAAAGCCTGATAGTTATCAATATACTGATGCACGCCAATCTCGTTCCTTTCAGGACTCATCGGAAATACGCAGTGAGAGAGGTGGGCGATCGGAGCTAAGAACAGAGTACGTGAAACCAAGACAGGAATCACAACGCTCATCAGAGGTTTCTGTTAAAATGTAAGAGAAACCTCCCCAACAAAAACCCCAATTTAAAAAGAAAAAGCTGGCAGCAGTTGCAGTACGACATGCTGCTCAAGAAGAGTCCTCTTGAAGAACAGGAAGTGGGCACCAGCGCTGCTAGACAGCGCGGCAGAGTCACAATAGTTCGCCGGAGTCTTCTAGAGCATCTGGAGGTGAAAGCAACTGATGACTTTCTACAAGTAGAAACTGCGGACATGCGAGTCTCCATGCCTGATAGTATAAAGTAACGCTACAGTTAGAGGGAGACATTGAACGCACAATAGATGCAATCTTTTGGGATCGCGCAGTAAATATATATGATATTTTGTTGGCCGAACAAGATTGGCCACCTGAAGTTGTCCGTACCTGCCCAAATGGGGAAGATGTTATTAAACATTCTTTCTCGCCTCTTGTTCCGGAGGAACTCGCTGAATCCTACGCCATCGATTGGGCATTGGCGCAGGCACCGCCGTTATATCGCAACCATGAAGGATGGGATAAAGAATCCCCCTACCATGTAATTCTTTTTAAAAATCAACCCCAACCTCAACCTCAGTATCCAATAAAACATGATGCAAAAGCACCCATGAGAGAAATTCTCACACAACTAGAGTACCAGGGAGTAATTGAACCCTGTGTCTCCCCAATGAATAATCCTTTATTTCCAGTAGCTAAACCAGACCATTCATACAGAATAGTCAGACTACAGACATCTAAACCGTCATACACGCACATATGCTATACAAAACTCACATAGCACAGAAATGATGAACAACACAGTGCGTAAAAAATACAAAACAACACTGGACATTTCCAATGTTTTTTTCTGCCAGAATATAGCGACTGAGAGTAGACATTTAACATTTTCAGCGCACTAGGCTCACAGAAAAAAATATGCTGTTTACCCCAGGGGTAAAAGTACAGCCCAGGACCTTCTGCAGCTCGCGTGACTACAATTTTGCACGACATTGACCCTGAAGCATTGTCCTATGAGGATGATATCTATCTTACGGATGATGAATTACTACAACATTTAAGACGGGTAGCCCGCATTGTTGTGGGATTTGCTGAATTTGGCTACAAATTCAACTTAAAAAAACAAAAATAGCCTTCCTCAGCGGCCTGTTTCTGGGCTATGAAGTATCGAGTGAAGGAAAGAGCCTAGTGCCACAATTCTTTGAAAAATGTGCACAATTCCAACCTCCAAATACGATTAAAAAACTCCAATCTCTATTGGGTTTCCTGCATTTTGCCAGAACTTACATTCCAGATTATGCGTGACGCATAAAACCCTTATATGACTTAATACTTTCTGACTGTTCAAGTAAACTTTGGACAGTCGAACAAACACGCATTCTCAGAGACCTGCAAACAGATATGCTTGCAGCGCAACATCTACACACAAGGGACAACAAAACACACTTGGTCATCAGAGTAATTGCTGGTGCCATTGGTTTCACCTATGTAACCTTTAAGGAGGGTGAGACCGTCCCGATTGCTTACAAATCACATTTGTACTTCGCAGCAGAACAGCGCTTTGCTCCCACTGAGAACATTCTAACTGCTGTTCAGATGGCTGTCATTAAAGAAAGACCTCTAGCCAAGGGCAAACGCATTATAGTAGTTTCTCCCATCCCAGCCCTTGAGGCTGTCACAAAAGCAGTGTTCCTAACGCTAAAGCATTACATCCACATTTGATACAATGGGCCACCTCTTTGACAGCCACTGATGTAGACTACATTTTTGACCCAAAATTACAAACTCAACAATTTTTGCAATATGAACTAGAATACCCAGTTCCTGCAAACACACTGCCTATTGATCAGTATTAGAGTCATGTGCACTGATGGCTCAGCACAAGCTGGAATTGGCACAAAGCATCAATACTCCGCTGCTTGTGTAGTCGTACGTGGCTACATGGAGGGCAATACATTTTGTCCCCAACATACATTCACACAAATCCTAGGGGATTGCACAGCACAGCTAGCAGAGCTAAAGGCTCTGGTGATGGAACTGGAACATATAGATCCTGCACAGCTAACACTGATTGTTTGCGATTCGTACTATTGTGTCCAGTCCTTCAATGAATACATGCATTACTGGCGCCAAAATGGGTTCAGAGACTCTAAAGGTAACACCATTAAACACAGATTACTGTGGGGGGGAAATAGCGGATCTGAAGGAAACGCCTCCAAATGTCCATTTTGTACATACACTTGGACACCAGCGCGTTGGAATACACATGGCTGGGAATACATTGGCTGATGAAGTCGCAAAGTCAGCAGTTGCTACGGCCACTGTTGCTGCAGTAACCCGGTAAAGTGCAAAACCGGACGAACACGTGTGGGATGCCGTGAAAGCTACGACTGATGGTACGCCCTATCCAAAAGCATTTCCTGCTAAATATTCCTACCGAATGGGAAGCTGCCTAACTGTTGAGGTTAAGATATCAGGGGTTCGAGATATTCCCAACAAAGATGTAAGACCAGAGTTGATTAAAGCAGTGCATTAGGGGGTAGCATCTGCCCATGCTGGTGTGGCTGCTACAATATCATTGTTACAAGCCCAATACTGGTGGCCAGGCCTATACAAAGAGGCCAAGCAGTATGTCCTTTGCTGTGACATCTGCCAACAAATTAAAGTTTCCCCTGCTAAACACCCATCGCAGACACCCCTCCTAATCTCCAACAAACCCTTACAATGTGTGCACTTGGATCATTGTGGTCCCCTAACACCGGACAGTGCATACAAATATCTTAGTTGCTGTTGACTCCTGCTCCAGATTTCTATGGGTGTGGCCACAACGCTCGGCTGACGCCCGGACTGTTATTAAAGATTTGCAAGTCTTTATCGGTACATATGCAGTTGCGGCTTTCCACTCGGACCAGGGCCCTGCTTTCGCCTCAAGGGCTTTCAGGGACGCCATGGCTTCGTTGGGGGCCCAACTCCAGTACTTGTGTCCATTTCATCCAGAGGGAAATAGTGTCGTGGAGCAATTAAACCGTGATTTAAAGCAATCCTTAACAGCCCGAATCCTAGGTATGGGTCGTAGTTGGCTTAATCACCTGTATGGAGTCCAGAGAGCACTTAATAATCTGCCTAGAAGGTCCCTGGGGGTTCGTACTTCATATGAGTGCCTGTTCGGAACTCAAATATATGTTCCAGAATTTGATGGTCCTGGCATGGAGGTGGCAGAAACACCTTTTGCCATAAATGATCGTGTCACTGTCTTACAGAAACTACAACAGTTCTGTGACGACAACTCTTCCGCTAGTGCTGCCTCCCCAGGAATTAAGGATGTACCTGTAACGCCTACCGGCTGGATTCCTAAAGTGGGTGATCTAGTACGTGAAAAGGTTGCTGTGAAAAAGGAATTTGGTCCTTCTTATCGTCCCAGTCTCAGTCTCAGTCTTGGGAATACACGGTACCAGAACTGTCATTCTACTGCCGTTGGCAGGTGCCAAAGAAAATCGTTTTGTCTCCATTGACAATGTGAAACTACACCATGTGGCTGATCCTGCACAGCCTACCAAAAGGAACAGCCAGTAGTTCCTGAATCCCTCTCACTACTGGTCAAGAAGTTCCTCTACAAGTTGTAAGCAGCAACACTGACACCTCTCCGGGCTTGGGGAGGGTGGAAAATGATCTTGCATTAGTTCTACTGACATCACATAATACAGAGGTGATTGATCGATTTGACACAACTTCAACACAGATGGATTGTGCCATTTATTCTCTGCCACCGCGGGAAACACCAGCTCCACAAACTAACACAGCTCCAGTTTTTGCACAAATTGCTTCTGGATATTTTGCCGACATGAATGATGAAGTCTCGTACTCATTTGCCTCTTCGACACCTGAACAAAAACACATAAGCTGATAAACTGGCTTAAAGTAACTTACTTTATTCTTCCATGGAACTATCTATGGCTTTCCTTGACTGTATTAGCTTTCCTTCCTTGGATTGGGTTTGTCATCACTTTCTTTTTGTTAATACATGGTCATTTTCTTCCTGAAAAATCACCAGTTGAACTGGTGGATGAGGTCCTAAAACCACATTTTTCTTTTCACAAGGTCAGCAGAGACATGTCTTTTGTGAACATTTCTGCCATACCAATCCCTGATGGGATTGTTTGGGATAAAGTACCATTCAATATATATGGCCCTACGGAGGTCATGCAAATACCGTATGTGTTTAAACTTTCAATGAACGATATAATAATACATGGAGTTCTTTCTGATGATTGGGATGTGAAAACAGTTGATTCTATGATGACTGAATTGCAGTGTTATACTGTTTTTGAAAACGAAGATGTTTATCAATCTGAAGAGAATTATGGTGATATGTTTTGCTATAATTATTATGGGTACCATTTCATTTACAGAGCAAGCAGCCCAAAGACTGTTTTTAATTATACACAATGGGAACATTGTCCGACTCCACCAAAGGGAGTTCCAAAACATATTCTGAAAAGTTTACATATTTTTCTGGGTACGATGTTAAAAATACTGAGTCATATTATTTCAAATTACCATTTACAGAAAACATATGCATATTATTGACAAATAGGAAATTTATCTATTCAGATTCTATTTTTTCCCGGTTGACTGTAGAAGGCTATGAATATTGGCAGAGGTCCATTGACTTAAAAAGTGTGTGGGGAACTAGACATTGGCAAATACGAGGGAAGGAAGCTTTATTTAGAGCATGCCTGATACCTGTGCAAATGATATTTTTAAATGGAACTGTACAACAAACAAGTTGTTTAGGCTAAGCAAAGATTAAGGAATTGAACACGCCCAGCATACCTGCAAAATTTTATAACTGGCAAAAATATATAAATTCAACTAAAGATCAGCTCGATGAATGGGTCCAGAATGGCATGTTTAATGTTACACCGACACGTCCTGGCAGGTGGTTATTGTGGCCAATAGATACCAATGGGTGTCACAAACATTTTGTCAACTCCTCAGGGGTTTTAGAACTAGTAGGCCGGACCCTCGCTATATATCGTCCGAACATGCAGGTATAGTAACGACATACAGGGTAGGGAAAGTATGCCAACAATGGTTAAGGACTTCCTCACTAGATGCGGTTAGAGAAAACCTCAGTCTCCTGTCTAGTAACACCGACTTACAGGACTTCCTGTTAGGCCCCAGAAAACAACACAGAAAACACTTCTTATATGGAGTATATAATGAAATCTGGAAGCTTTGACAACAAGAAGCTGCCGCCCGGTTAAGGCAAATAGACCAGGAACATTTACAGAAGGCACTAGCTGTTGTGGATACTGGGATTAACATTCTGTCTGACCAGAAATAAACCCTAAATAACATTGTTTCTTCTGCAGTAGAGATTATACAAACAATTATGTCTTCATTACATCATGGGCAGAGTCAACTAAGGTTCATTATGCAGTTGGGTTGGACACTTCAAATGCTGAAGGCGGGTCAAGTTCCTGGCAACATGTCAGCGCAAGGGAAATATTTTCTACTTTTAATTTAACGCGGCAACAACATCTAATAGCTAAGAAAGAAGCAACATGTCATGCTAAATATCGAAAAGTTAGAAAAGTTGCCTTTTACTGTGGCTGAAATACCATCTGCTGAGTGGTTAATACACGGGGTCATTAATCTGCCTATTTCCACACTTCAATTCACCTCCTGTTTAAAACACATTTCGGTAGGCAGATATGAAAGGTTGGGAGATAGTTACATCCAAGAGGTTTGGGAGCTACCCTTCTCGTACAAATGACTTAGTGGCATGAAAGAAGTCTTTCTTAGCGGTAGTGAATGCAAGACTTCTGTCAGCCATTCGATGGTTTGTAAACATCTGTCCTTGCATGGGGTGTGTCACGCGTCTGCAGCAAACTTTGCTGGTGATCTGAAGGGAGTTCCAGTCCCCTTGATTAGACCTACATTCAAGGTGCTTTCAAATGGCAGCTATGTTCTCTTCAATGGTGAAGACTGTTGTGGGATGCGAGCCGGAATAGTTTATGTTGTTTCGGTCTCTAAGATTGTTACATGCTGCAGGAATGTACTTTTCCCTCCCACTAAAATAAAAGAGGTAGCAGACATTTGGCCTCATATTGCTACTTCTAATGTGAATTTTGACAAGTTGAGCAGACTCAAGGCTTTATTGCTTCAGAAACATGCAGCTCTCACATCTGCACATGAGACCTACGCACTTCAGGTGGCAAGGTCGTTAGCAGAGATACAGTCCCTTTTAAGTACCAACTTTCCGAGACACTTTGGTGAACTCGTGGGGCTAATATTTAATGCGTCCAGTACTACTGGAATCACAAATTTCTTTAAGGCTGTTGGTTCTGGTTTCGTACACACCTTCTCTTTCATATTCGGTTTAATACCATCAGCCATCCACTCAATATTCTCCAGTAATTTCGGGGGATTTCCAATAACTTTGGCTATAATAGTTAGTGTTTTGCTGTTGATATTTTTTATGCACAATGGCCGACCCGCCGCAACAAGGAGGAATGAAAACGCTCCCATCAGCGCAGCTGTGTCGTGAACGCATGATGCAGCATTTTGGAGCAACACTCCTGGAGAAATTGGAGTGCTACAGGTCCTTGTCATTCAGACTGGTCTTGCATTGTGTGCAGCCCATGTTTCAGTGCCTCTGGTGCTCTTTCGAACATGCAGTAGAAGTTTGTCTTTCTACGCAGCGCTTTCTTTCATTGGATGCTGATCTGTTGATGTTCTCGCTAAGGGCTCATTACAAGTCATGCGAGTTGAGGGTGCTTTTGCTACAGGAAGCTGCTTATGAGTTACCCTTCCTGGAGGATGTGGCTCTCAACTCATTGTTGGACACACCACGGAATGCCGCCTTGGCCGAGGCTCAGGCTATGGAACACGACTGCTCCTTGGTCCTTCTCGGTGATGCCTTTCCAACTTTAACACCTGCCGAAGTGGAAGATTTCCTGTCCTCCACTGTCCTGAACACGATTGTACATTCTAAGAATAACTCTGGCTCTTGAAATTCGGTCCTTTTATGCCACATGTTAACATTTTAAATTGTCCTTTCATATGCTCATGCGTCCTTTTAATTTTACATAACTGACATTTTTTACATATATATATCTTGGGTTAAGTTTTAGAAGCTTTTATATACTTAGGCTTTGAATCACCTTCAACCGACAAGGGGAGGGTGTTGTGTAGCCATTTTAGTTATAGCTCCATGCACGTTATTTTAACTTACTAGGCCTGCCACTGTGCAATTTAACCTAGATATATTTTATTCAGCTTCGCTTTATTATTATTACAATAGCCATTTTTATGGTCGTTTCATTTTAACTGTTTTCGCCTAGGCCAGCACTCTGTTCTCAAACAAGACATTCTCGCTCACTCTGTGTTTCTTCCAAGGCTGCAGTAAGGTAGGTTGTCGGTGTAAGGAAATGCCTCCTTGGCATGGTTACCCCCTAACTTTTTGGCTTTGCTGATGCTTAGCTTTGATTGAAAGTGTGCTGGGACCCCGCTAACCAGGCCCCAGCACCAGTGTTCTTTCCCTAAACTGCACCTTTGTCTCCACAATTGGCACAACCCTGGCACTCGGGTAAGTCCATTGTAACTGGTACCCCTGGTACCAAGGGCCCTGTTACCAGGGAAGGTCTCTAAGGGCTGCAGCATGTCTTATGCCACCCTGGGGACCCCTCACTCAGCACATGCACACTGCCTCACAGCTTGTGTGTGCTGGTGGGGATAAAATGACTAAGTCGACATGGCACTCCCCTCAGAGTGCCATGCCAACCTCACACTGCCTGTGGCACAGGTAAGTCACCCCACTAGCAGGCCTTACAGCCCTAAGGCAGGGTGCACTATACCACAGATGAGGGCATATGTGCACGAACATTATGTCCCTACAGTGTCTAAGCAAAACCTTAGACACTAAGTGCATGGTAGCCATAAGAGTATATGGTCTGGGAGTTTGTCAAACACGAACTCCACAGTTCCATAATGGCCCCACTGAAAACTGAGAAGTTTGGTATCAATCTTCTCAGCACAATAAATGCACACTGATGCCAGTGTGCAATTTATTGTAACATATACCCAGAGGGCATCTTAGAGATGCCCCCTGAATACCAATCCGACTTCTAGTGTAGGCTGACCAGTTTCTGCCAGCCTGCCACACACCAGACATGTTGCTGGCCACATGGGGAGAGTGCCTTTGTCACTCTGTGGCCAAGAACAAAGCCTGTACTGCGTGGAAGTGCTTCTCACCTCCCCCTGCAGGAACTGTAACACCTGGCGGTGGGCCTCAAAGGCTCACCCCTTTTGTTACAGCGCCCCAGAGCATCCCAGCTAGTGGAGATGCCCGCCACTGCCCCCACTTTTGGCGGCAAGGCTGGAGGAGATATTGAGAAAAACAAGGAGGAGTCACGCACCAGCCAGGACAGCCCCTAAGGTGTCCTGAGTTGAGGTGACCACTGCCTTGAGAAATCCTCCATCTTGAGTTTGTAGGATTACCCCAATAGGATTAGGGATGTGCCCCCCTCCCCACAGGGAGGAGGCACAAAGAGGGTGTAGCCACCCTCAAGGACAGTAGCGATTGGCTGCTGCCCTCCCAGACCTAAACCCACCCCTAAATTCAGTATTTAGGGGCTCCCCAGAACCTAGGAAACTAGATTCCTGCAACCTGAAGAAATAAGGACTGCTGACCTACAAGCCTGCAGAGAAGGAGGAAGACGACAACTGTTTTGGCCCCAGCCCTACCGGCCTGTCTCCAACTTCGAAAACCTGCAACTAGCGACGCATCCGACAGGGACCAGCAACCTCTGAAGCCTCAGAGGAATTCCCTGGACTAAAGGACCAAGAAACTCCTGTGAACGGCGGCCCTGTTCAAAACCAGCTACTTCTTTGCAACAAAGAAGCAACTTCCAAAGACTGCACGTTTCGTGCGGGAAGCGTGAGACTTCTCACTCTGCACCCGACACCCCGGCTCGAGATTCAGAGAGCCAACACCTCAGGGAGGACTCCCCGGCGACTGCGAGCCCGTGAGTAACCAGAGATGACCCCCCAAGTCCACCAAAACGACGCCTGCAGAGAGAATTCAGAGGCTCCCCACGAACCTCAGCGCACGAGTGACCCCCAGGCAACCCTCTGCCTTGCCCAGGTGCTGGCTGTGCCGAGAAGCCCCCCCTGTGCCTGCATGCACCCCTAGAGTGACCCCCGGGTCCCTCCATTGTTTTCTATCTAAAACCTGACGCCTGCTTTGCACACTGCACCCGGCTGCTCCTGTACCGCTCAGGGTGTGTTTTGTGTGTCTACTTGTGTCCCCCCCCAGTGCTCTACAAAACCCCCCTGGTCCTCCCCCCCGAGGACGCAGGTACTTACCTGCTGGCAGACTGGAACCGGAGCACCCCTGTTCTCTATAGGCACCTATATGTTTTGGGCACCTCTTTACCTGACCGGCCCTGAGCTGCTGGTGTGGTAACTTTGGAGTTGCATTGAACCCCCAACGGTGGGCTGTCTATGCCCCAGAACTGAGACTTTTAAGTGTTTTACTTACCTCCTAATCTAACCTTTACTTACCTCCGCCAGGAACTGTTGATTTTTGCACTGTGCCCAATTTTAAAATAGCTTATTGGCATTTTTACAAAGACTGTATATGATATTGCTTTTATTCAAAGTTCCTAAAGTATCTAAGTGAAGTACCTTGCATTTAAAGTGTTTACTACAAATCTTGAACCCGTGGTTCTTAAAATAAACTAAGAAAATATATTTTTCAATATAAAAAACCTATTGGCCTGGAGTAAGTCTTTGAGTGTGTGTGTTCCTCATTTATTGCCTGTGTGTGTACAACAAATGCTTAACACTACCCTCTGATAAGCCTACTGCTTGACCACTCTACCACAAAATAGAGCATTAGAATTATCTCTTTTTGACACTATCTTACCTCTAAGGGGAACCCTTGGACTCTGTGCACACTACTTCTTACTTTGAAATAGTATATACAGAGCCAACTTCCTACAGCCGCTGAACGTGGTGTAGAGTTTTGTCTCTAACGTTCATAGAAAACACACATCCTTACGTAGGGACATATTCTCAGAACATCAGCTGTTTTATTATAAAACACTTCCCTGTCCCTTACACGTTAGAGGGAGATTCCAGCCAGAGAACCACAAATGTATGCTGATTGCTGAATGCTTCACTACAGTTGCTTATGCAGACTTCAGGCCTTTTCCCAGGTATGGGGGATGATGTCTTCCCAGGGCAGCCTGAAGGGCAGAATTAGAGCTTAACATGCTGTGCTCTATTATAGCTTAGGTAGGAATTAGTCCATTGACTGTAGTGACAATATGGTAGCGTTACTTCTATGCTTTACTCTCCTTGTCACAATTCTAATCTTGTCATGCTGTATCGTCCTGGTTATTGCAGTCCATGCTTTGCTATCTAAGATGCAGTCGCTTTATTAAAGCACTGTTGAAACCTATACTGCCTCGGTTTGTCATTGTGTATGTGAGACTAATGTAACTGAGAGAAACGGATGAGACCTGAGTGACCACGGCTTCCCTGAGAAACCAGTTATGTCATGCGCTCGGCTGCCCAATCATCCCTGCCCTTGGGTAGAGATGAGGCACTGCTAGTTAGCCGGAGCAAAACCCAGACTGGAGCGACAGGTGTCACCTGTAGTGGGTCAGACTCAGTCTCCCACACTGCAGGCGATTATGCCACTCAAAATCCAGTCGTCTCATTAGAATAATGAGAG
Organism: Pleurodeles waltl; assembly: GCF_031143425.1. NCBI lineage: Eukaryota > Metazoa > Chordata > Amphibia > Caudata > Salamandridae > Pleurodeles > Pleurodeles waltl. The sequence goes on along the minus strand of NC_090437.1, from coordinate 631,524,630 downwards.
CCTGCACGACACATGAGTTTAAATGGGAAGAGCAGCAGCAGTGTGCTTTTGACTTGCAAATGAGGCAATTCAGCAGGCTTTAGACTTATGGCCAGTACAAACAGGAGACATTGAGTTACATGTGACCATTCGGGAGCAATATGCAAATGAGAGCAAAAAACGAGAAGAAAGCTGGTACCCCTGGGTTTCTGGACCAAAAAGCTACCAGATGCTGGAGAGCGATATATATTCCTTTTGAGGAACAGTTACTCGCTTGTTACTGAGCTCTAGTGGAGACTGAGTAAATGACCCTAGGTCATAATGTGATTCTGAGACCTGAGATGCCAATAATACAGCGGGTGATGAGTTCACCTAAAACTCACTGCATAGGATATGCACGAGGCCAGTATAATTCCAAGGGAAACTGTTCAATTAAACGAAGAGTGTGACTGTGAAATTCAGTTATTATCTAAATCAGAATATGTGAGTTTAAGCATTTCTATAGTAGGAGTTTCACGATTAGCTGTTTATAGTACTCAAGTTATTAATAAGTTAGCATGTTTGATGATTAAGAACATCAATCACACATCCATTACCTTCAGCAAACTTCTCCTGGATATACGCAGCACTAGAACAGCTGCATTGCAAAACAGAGCAGCCGTTGACTATTCGCTCTTGCTGGATGCTCAGAGTCTGAGGAAATGTACTGCTTCAACCTATCAGACAACTCTAAATCTATCCAGTCTCATATTAACGCTTTACATGAATTGGTGAAAGGAGTAAGACAAGATCTTGACAAAGGGTGGTGGGACCGGATATTTAACTGGTTACCAGATTTTGGGCATTTACACAATATTTTGGGTGGAATACTCGTAGTTATTTGTATTATAATAATGCTATGTTGCTGTGTACAATGCATACCTAATCTACTTACAATGTTTAAACCAAAAGGGTTACTTTTAGACCAGTATGTTATGAGAGTCACTAGTCAAAGTGTGGAATGTAATGCTATCTGTATTTAACCACCGATTACATCTTGACCACTGACTCCATTTTGTGCTTAGCGTAGTTTCAAATGCCGACACATCAGTGGCACAAGTATTTTTCCACGCGCAGATTTTTCTCTACATTGAACGTGATTTTGCTTTTCTCAGCTGGGAAGGGAACATAATTTGGGGTTGCAACGATAAGAGTGTACAAGGATGAGAATGCTTATAGCAGAGAAGGGTATGGCTCTGTATTGGAAATGCACATTGAGATCTGGCAAATACTTGTGTGTTTTCAATACTGACCAAGTACAGCCTGCGCTTGAAATTCAAATCTTACTCGAAGGGAGGGGGAGGTTACCAGAACCTTCCTCAAGTTTGTTTAAGGTATATGTTAGAAATGGGGTTTCTGGTTGCTAGGCTATGCACCTAAGCCAGGCAGAACCCACCCACTCTAGTGACAGCGAGGGAATTACACACCCAAGATAACCCCTGCTCACCCCCTTGATAGCTTGGCACAAGCAGTCAGGCTTATCCCAGAGGCAATGTGTAAAGCATTTGTGCAACACACGCAACACATGTGACGCACTATCCCCACCATAAAGGGAACACAACACCAAGTTATATAAAAATAAACTGTATTGCACACATCATTAGACCAAGCATGTCAGTAATACCCTGCTAACCAGCAGTTATCAGAACATTACACAGTATTATTATTCCGCAGAAATTAACAGTAGTCACATATAACACACAGGATACTCATTATTCTGCAACTTAGGCAGTAGTCAGGAAAACATTACTACAGAAATGCACTTGTCATGAAAGTATCATAAATGCCTATACCAGGAACATTAGAAAACATATGGCAAGTCATGAAAACATTAGCATAGAATGCCCATAAAAGGAACATTAGCAAATATATGGCACATCATAAAACAGATTAACATACAGTGCCCATAATGCTCATAAAAGGAACATTAGAAAAGTAAATGTCCATTCAAAAGTACCTGTTTTTATGATGAAGCACCTCCAGTGCCATGTAGAAAAATGGGGGACCCCTGCGCTCCTCGGCGCTCAAACGGAGGCCGTTTTGTGATCGGGATAGGGAGCGGCACGCACCCCCTTCGTTTCTTATATTGGGACCCTACTGGGGCCTGCACCCTAACTGGCGCCTGCAATCACTGGATCCCCCACCCGGCCACGACTGGCTCTCCCAAGGGGGGGGGGGAGGGGTGAAGCCAAAACCAAGACGAGGGGCAGTATTCTGTGTCCAGTTCGAAGCATGTTTAAAAAGTCCAGAGTGTCTCCAGTGTCTCCCAATTGGGGGGAAAAATCCCCTGTATCTATAGTCAGTTTTGCAAAGGTTTCATAAAGAGGGGGAGAGGAGGTTCCAACCAGTAACAACTGATTCTGGGAGTACCCCCTCTCTCCTCCAGCACAGGCTCCAAACATCAGTTGGGGGTAAACAAGCCATTTGTGTAAGGCAATGGCAGAGCCTTTACAGATGCAAGTGTGCCGCACCTCTCCTCTCAGCCCAGGAAGACCATTCAAAATGCAGATGCACCACAGTGACACCTCCACCCTCCCTGTGTACAGGCTGTCTGAAAAGTATGCACAAAGCCCAGCTGTCACTCTGCCCAGACATGGATTGGAGTCAAGCTGCAAAACACCAGAGTCATAAGCACAGAGAAATGCTCACTTTCTAAAAGTGGCATTTCTGTAATGATAAAAAAATCCACTTACACCAGTAAGCAGCATTTCTCACAACCATACCGAACATGCCTACGCTACCCCTCAAAAATCAGACAATATTGCCTACACATAAGGCAGGGCATTTCCAATGTAATCCTATGAGAAGGCAGCACTCACAGCAGTGAGAAACCAAATACGATGTTTGTCACTACCAGGAGAGGCCACGCAACCAGGCACATGTCCTGCCTTCTACATACATAGCACCCTGCCCAAAGGCCTAGCTAGGGCCTACTTTGGCGGTGAGGTACATGTAGTAGAAGGGGAGTTCTGGGCCTGGCAAGTAAATTTAGATGCCAGATCTCTGTGGCATTAACTGTGCATTCAGGTCATGCGTTAGCAGGCCTGAGGCAGGTTTGAAAGGCTACTTCTGTGGGTGGCGCAAGCAGCGCTGCAGGCCCACTAGTAGCATTTAATTTATAGGCCCTAGGTATAGAGATGCCACTGTACAAGGGACTTATAGGTATATTAAATATGCCAACTGGGTGTAAGACATTTATACCAACTTTAGAAGGGAGAGCACCAGCACACTTTAGCGCTGATCAGCAGTGATAAAGTGCTCACTGTCCTATAGCCAACAGCAAAAGGTCAGAAAAAATAGGAGGAAGGAGGCAAAAAGTCTGGGGATGAACCTGCAAAAAGGTCCAGGTCCAACAGTATATAAGGTGGGGAAACTTGGTGCTGAGGCAGAAGCAACTCATTTTTGAGGATGGACGCATTGCTCGGAAAAAACAGAGTTGCGTTGGAGAAAATTTCTCCTGTCTTAGCTGTCCAGGGTTCCACAGCTTGACGTTGTCAAGGACAAGGATGATGTTGGATTCGATCCCCATGGTGATGCACTTTTAATTCCTAATTATCTAGCTTTGATGTGTGGATGCATAAATATATATTCACTGCATACATATTCGTTGTTGGTATCTTGCACTTTTTCAGATTTTTCCTATTCAACTGCTATGTTTATTTCAGTAGCTGCACATGTTTTGCTGCATTCAAGTTAAATGCTCATGTTAATATATTTGTACATTTTCGTTTGAGCCCTGGGAAGTGCCTTAATAAATACATTACTCAGACTAAGAGTGCTGCATTCTTTAGCCTTGCTCCCTTTTAGTTTGAAGCTAAGCGGAATACCTGGATATCTGAGAACAACATCATGCCAATAAATTAGACCAGATTTAGAAAACCAATGGGCACCATTACCAACTTAATGGCCATCTTCCTTTAAGATTGATGAAATTAAATTGAATTGCACCCTTCTTCACTTCACAGTTTTGTAGACGCCAAGGCGGCTTTCAACTCAGTCCCAGTAACACTCCTAAGGGCAAAACTAGACACACTTGGGATTCCACAACACCTTCTTAAGGCAATTATGGAGCTTCATATAAATACGTGAGTGCACATCAAAGATAGAGAGTGGGAGCACCATTTCCAGAAAAACCCCAACCACTACTGCAAACTCGCCCCTCTTCTCTTCACACATACTCGCCCCTCTTCTCTTCACACATTTTCTGGCTCACCTGGCAACCTCATCAAATGACCTCTCAGCCCACCCACCTAAAATAGGCGTAAGGCACTTGGGCTGTTTGTTCTAGACAGATGGTGCTCTCCTGTGACTGTTAAACCCCCTTTAAATATACTTTGTTAAGAACCATCTTGTGGTGAACCTACAAAAGACCAAAACAAATATCTTAGGTAACAAAATCAAAAAAGTGGGCATTTGGTTTCTAAATGGCAATAAGATCCCTACAGACAACACCTATTTGTATCTAGATGTCTTCATTGACAGCCGAGGATCCTTCCTGACCCTCAAGAAATACATCCGGAACAGGGCAGGATCTCTCCAGCACCCCTTTGAAAAAGTAGCAAAAAGAGGCTTTTTGGACCCTTTCTGAGGCTTATCCTAGAGGTAGTCAGAGCAAAATGAATCCCCATCATTTCACATGGCTTCAAACCCATGCATGGTAGGGACACGAAGCTCCTTGACAGCCTGGTGGTAAGCACATACAGGAAGGTTTCAGATTACCACCTGGAGCATCCTCCTCCCAAATATGGCTGGAATTTGGACTCACCAGCCAAGAAGTAATGCGCTAGGAGCTCATATGTAATACTCTGTCACAAACTCTGCAGCTCGAAACCCGACACTCTAAATCAACTCTTATGGTCAGAAATCCAGACCCAAGGACCAACTCCAGTGGCACAGGTATACCCTGACCAGGGCAATTCTAAACCTACAATTAGGGGTCCTTTAGAAAACAGCAACTTCATCTTCAGTCTTCAAAGCTGCAGTCAAAAACGTCATGAGACTACTCTCCTCCACCATCGACAAAAGCATGCTGGCAAAGTGATCCCATGCTTACCTGGTCATCAACAGCTTCAAGGATTTGTACCTGCGACCCTATTGGGAGGCTGGCCTTTCTTACACACTTCAACAGCTCATCGTGCATCAAATTGGTGAGTTGCCAATTTTAGACCTAGCCCCAAGTTAGTGCAATCTGGGCTGCAAAAAGCAATGCAGGCTATGTAACCACCGAAGGGAGACCACTGAACACATAACATGTACCTACCCTGCTCTACAGAACAGAACACTGGTTCAAACTAATCATTTTTAACAAAAGGGATCCGAATGCACAGAAGAGCTGTGATTGAGTCTCTGGAAGTCACTGATCACCAAATAATGGCTTGGTTTGTAAAATTTTTGACTCATGCAGCAAACAATGCTCAATTGGCAGTGACTCTTTAGAAACTTTCACATGAAGATGCCGGCCAATCCAATCTGGCTAACGACCAGCCAACTCACTATGTCCACCACCTACAGGTCGTTCTTTTTCAGCTCTCTGTTGAAGTTTTACTTAAACATTTTTAGCGGCTTGACTTTATGTTCTATTTGCAAAATATGCAGTTTTACGAGTAGTACTTCTGTGAATTACTGCACTGGTTGTAATATTTGTTGTATGCAATGGTTTTTAATGACTGAGCATCTATTAATAAATAATAATATTAATAAAAAGTTAATTATATAAACAATGTTACAAATACGTGTTACAGACATACTTATTACAGAGAATAAACAATAGTATGTTACCTTATGGTGACTCAGGTACTCCAAGTCCTCCTTTCTCCTTAATTGGTGCAGTCATGGCGATCATAGTAAAGCACACCAATCTATGTGTCAAAAGGGACATTTAATTTGACCAACCTGAACCGACTTGTATAAGATCTATTACAAGAAATCAAGATGCTCTCAACTTCCACCAACTTGAGTTGGACTTGAGATAAATGGCAGGACACACTTTGGATGTAATCTTCGCCATGTCAGGACACACTACAACAGGAAACGTATCCATAATTTGGAGCAATTTATTAGTCATGTTTTTCCCGGTCATTTTCCCAATCAAAAGATTTCCATCAGAACTGGTACTGAACTAGAGTATCTCAAGCCATATAAACAAACAAAAACATTCAGTACTTGAATCATGCCAAACCAATATGTTGGCCCAGCGAGCAAATAACAGTGGCTGAGTTCTACAACTAGCTCACAAATGGTTCAGTGAAGGCATGACAGGCTTCTTGGATTAACCAAAAGGCATAGAACCTAAAAACAGAACATGGGGCAAACGAAGAACATTAAGCAAAAAGAAACAGAATCCACCTTCTGCATCACTACAGGATATATGAATCGGCCATCGAAAATGCCAAAATGTCTACATGTGCCACTAATGCAAGACTACACATGGGCCCAAAACCCAGAATTCACTGCCACACAGATACCACATTCACAAGCCTCCTTGCTAAAGAGCTCAGCTCTAAAAGAAAGAAATCGGAAGATTACCTTAGGAACGACATAGGCAACATTTAGCAAGCAATGAACAGGATTACCAGAACAAAAGGTGGAAAAAGACATTCATCACAAAACTCCTTCAAACATCTGACTCTGAATTCAGTGAACAGGTTGAGGCAAAAGCAGGTCATCTAGAACTCCATTAACCTGCCTCAGCACACATTTTTGAAACATCCTATTAGGCACATGTGGCGCCCCTGCGGAAAGGAACATACTCATAGTAGGAAGCTGGTCTGGTGTGTGGTGGACACCTATGGTGTTTGCACCTTATACCAGGTCCAGGAAACCCTTATTAGTGAATTAAGACAGTGTCTAGGAAGCCAGGGCTCTCTAGTGGGAGCTGTGGTGAGCAGCCAAGACTTATCTTGGAAGAGTGTAAAGCACCTGCAATACCACAGCAGTCACACAGCAACTTATCACACCTGAAAGGAACCACACAGTGTTGCAAAAATAAAAGTAGTTTATTATAGTAACACTGAACTAGAACACTTATAGGCAGTCCCCCAACCGGAAGTAAGTACACACTACATATATGCAGTAATTATTAGGAATTAGCATATAGGAATAACAAGCATTGGCAAAATTGGTAAAAAATAGTTAGGGCCCTATAGGGGGGGCCTAACCATATACTAAAATAGTGCAATGCGAAGTGAAGTCCCCCACCCAAGGATGTGTAGTAGTTAGAGGAGATCTAGGAGAACTCGGGACCCCAAGAGGTGAGTACCTCGGTGATCCCCCAGTGACCACGAGAGCAGAGGTAAGGGCCTGGTCTTCCCAAAGACTAACAAGGGGACTTGGAAAGAAGAAGATTGCAAGACTAGGACCAGTCCAGTCGAACCCAATGGTGGATTCTAGATGAAGAGTACCATAAATAGAAGGGGATAGAGTCCAGTCTAAACAGGAGTGTTCAGATGGAGCAGGAGCCACTACTCACCCTTCTGTGGGTGAAGATCTGGGTCGATGGGGGAAGAAGAAGATGAGTTGTGGAGCCCAGGAGCTGCAGAGAGATCCTTGGAGTCGTGCAGATGATGTCCCACGCCGGTCGGCCGGTGGCTGATGGTCATGGTCAGGAGGACCACCAACAAGCCTTGGCAAATGCAGCTGGAGCAAAAGAAGATTTGGAGGGAAGAAGAGTAACACCAAGGTCCAGGGGACTCGACCCTTGGAGGGGAGCCTGGGCTGCCCCTCAGCAGTTAGGAGAGCCAGCAGAAGCAGCCACAGCCCCCACAGGCAACCCACTGGCAGCAGGGACAGTAAGTTGCAGTGAGGCCCAGTCAGCACACCTGGAGAAGAGTCCCATGGAGCAGCAGCGAAGAGACTCTCCTTGCAAGGATGAAGTGCTGGAGGCCAGGCCTACTTGGAACCTGAAGATCCCTTGGAGCAGAAGTCAACAAGCCTTGGCTGCTGCAAGAATAACAGTGCACAGGGGTACTGTCCTGCAAGGAAAGGCAAGGGCTCACCATCTCCCAAGTTGGATAGCAGGAAGAGAGGACCACTCAGACCCACCACATGTGTTGGAGATTTTTCCTGGAGCCGGATGGCAGAAGATCGCAGCAGCTGTCATCATTGCCTTAGGTGCCTGCGGATGCAGAGGAGTGACTCCTTCACTTCAAGGGAGATTCCTTCCTGCTTCTTTGGTGCAGCTGAAGTCTTGCAGACTCCAGAGGATGCACAGCTGTAAAAATGTTGCAATTGTTGGACGGAGCCAGAGAAACAATGTTGCAACGTGAGGTTGTCTGGGGAGTTGCAGGCTTGTTTGGTTTCCTGAAGAGTCCAGCAGCAGTTCAGGTTGCCAGGAGCAGAAGAGATCATTGCAGGGGAGTCCTGGTGGAGTCTTGCACGCCGAATCTGGAGACCTAACCACAAGGGAGTCTCTAAATAGCATTAACATGGGGCTTTGCCACTCTGCAGGGTGAACACCTATCAGAGGGGGTGTTGGAAAATGGGTTATTAGTAAGGGGAGGTAGGTACCTACACCTAGCAACAAGCCACTAACCTCCACCTAGGTACAGTTAGGTCTCAGTAAATTAATCCCAGCTCAACCCTTGGTAGCTTGGCAACGAGCGTCAAGGCTTAACTTAGGAGACAGTGTGTAAAGCATTCAAATATCACAAAACAGTAATTAAATAAAACACAGGATACAGTTTAAAAATCCAAAACCAATTTATAAAAATAGTTTATATTTTTATCTTTAAAATGACACAAAAACGATTAAAATCGGTTCAGGGGAACCGGAGATATGAATTTTTAAAGAATTATTATTTTTCTAGCGCTTAGAAACAAAAAGCGCCAATCGGGTCATCTGGTTGCACCAGGACCGGGGCAAAGTCAAAGTTTCAGGCCGACCGCGATGGAGCCCTGCTCGGCTACAAGTCGCGGGAGGCCTCGGTTAAAAAGTTACCTTTTTAAACCACGAAGTCAGGCCGGGTCACGGTTGAGGCAAGCCGGCTAGAATTTCCGCGGCGGGTCGGTCCCTCTCTGGAGCTTTTTTACAAAATTTGTCAAATCTTCTCCAAACTTCTGGGGCTTCACCCAGATGTTCTTTTAAGGTTCTTTTGGGGTCCACAGCTCACCCCAAGGGTCCAGAAGTTCTGTGATGGTCCTTGGGGGGTGCGGACTTCAACTCCCAGAATGCACCTGGCGCAAACTCCTTTTTGGCCACTGGACAGTGGTCAGCTGGTCACTTTTTCAGGAGTTGGTGCAGGGGACTCTGGATAGCAATTTTTCACCTGTAGCAAACAGGGAGTCCCTCCTTGAACCAGTTGAAGCCAGGCAAAGTCCTTCTTGTGGTGAAGCCCAAGTGTGCAGCTGGTGCAGTCCTTCTGAGTGCAGGTTCCAGGTGCAGGCCAGGGGTCCAGCAGGGCAGTCCTTCTTCTCCTTTAGTTCCTTCTTCTTGAAATTTGGTGGGGATCTGAGGTGTGGGGGCAGGTCTGCCAGTTTTATCCTTGCTCCTGGGTGAAAAGCAGGGGGCCCTGGTTCTCCAATCTGGGACAGGGTCGTCCCCCTGTGATGACCACTTCCTGGGAAGTGTGGCAAAAATCCATCCCAGAAGGCAACAGTCTCTAAAAATCCAACATGGATGAATCTGATTTTTGGAGGTTACATCTGGCTGAGCCCACCCACTGGTGTGGCTAAAAATCATAAACACACCCCTCTCCTGCCCTCTCCTAATCTAATCAAGGGGGCACCTAATTGTCTGGGGTTGCAGGATGTGGGGGTGTTGCTGGGTGCTCCAGATGTCCTTCTCTGCCTTTGAAGACCAGTTTGGCAGCCCTCCCCCTTCCTGCCTCACCATCTGCTGAGGGGAGATTCTCTCCCCCAAGCACATTCCTTTGTGTGAAGCCAGGCCACTTCACACCTCATCAAGGCCACCTGGCAGAAGCTGCTGCAGGCTGGCCAATCAGGGCACAGCAGCAAAAACAATGCAGAGCTGAAATTGGCAACTTTTTAGGTAAAGTCTAAACTTTTTACCTGAACAAGTTATATTAAATACAACAACTGGAAGTTGTGGGATTTATTACAACAATTAATTTGATACCAAATTCTTGGTATGTAACATTTAAGGAGACTTTAAAATTTAAAATAAAGTCTGCCCATTTTAGCCTATGAAGGCCATTTACTTCAATGAGGGAAAAACGAATTTGGCTGTTTTTACCTCACCAGGGCTTATAAATCTATTTTTATAAAGTCCCTGCTTATAGTTACATGGCACCCAGCCCTAGGGGCACATAGGGCACACCTTAGGGGTGACTTATATGTAAAAATAAGGTAGTTTAAGACTTTGGAAGTACCTTTAATTCCAAAGTCGAATTTGCATATAACTTTAATTTAAAAGCAGCCAGCAAGGCAGGCTTGCTTTTAAAATGACACTGGGCACCTCAGCAGTGCACCTAGGTGCGCACCACCTATGCTGTGGTCCCTAAACCTACATGCCCTACCATATACTAGGGACTTATAGGTAGGTTAATTTAGCCAATTATAATTAGCCTAATTTGCATATCCATTTTACACAGAGCACAGGCCCTGGGACTGGTTAGCAGTACCCAGGGCACAGCCAAGAGTCAGTAACCACCAGTACCTATCCAAAAAGAGTGGGGGTGATCAGGCAAAAAAAAGGAGGACTTTCCTACAGGGGGTCACTGGCGTCAATCACCTGCCCTGACCAACCAGATGCTCCCAGGGGCCTCAGCACATCTTGCTTCCAAAATGGCAGAATCAAGTGTCCACCTGGAGGAGCTCTAGGCACCACCCCTGGGTTGGTGATGGCCAGGGGAGTGATCACCCCTTTCCATTGTGTGCTTTCACACAGATCAGGGACTGGGGTTTCCTGAACTGGTGCAAACCGGATTATGCAAGGAGGGCACCAAAAGTGCCCTTCAAAGCAAACCGGTGGCGTGGGGGACGCCTCCCTTCCCAGCCATGTAACACCTGTTTCCAAGGGAAAGGCTGTTGCCTCACTCTACCGCCGGAAATCCTTTGTTCTGCCTTCCCCTGCTAGAGCTGGCCAAGCAGCAGGAGGGCAGAAACCTGTCTTAGGGGTTGCAGCAGTGCAGGCTGCCCGCAACCCTGAAAGGCTGGTGGGAGCAATACTGGGTGGTCCTCTACGTAGCCCCCAGAGTGCATGGAATCATGCCACCAATATTGGCATTAGTACTGGGGTAAGATTCCCGACATGTTTGACACCAAACATGTCTAGGTTCAGAGTTACCATTATGTGGCTGGACCACAGTAAATTACCTGTGGGCAGTACATGGGTAAAATGGCTTCCCCGCACTTACGAAGTCCAGTGCTTTGGAATTGGAGTTCATAGGGGCACCTCTGCTCATGCAGGGGTGCCCTCACACAGGAACCTGCACCCTGCCCTGTGGGCTATGAGGGCCTACCATAGGGTTGACTTACAGTGACCTGGAGCAGTGACCAGCAGTGAAAGGGTGCATGCACCTTTTCACGCAGGCTGCAATGGCAGGCCTGCAGACACACTTTGCATGGGCTCCCATGGGTGGCACAATACATGCTGTAGCCCATGGAGAACCCCAGGTGTACCAATGCCCTGGGGCCCTAAGTACCATATACTAAGGACTTACAGGAGTACACCAGTATGCCAATTGTAGGGTATAAAGGGTACTAAAACAACCAAATTTAGAGAAGGGAGCACAATCACTGAGGCCCTGGTTAGCAGAATCCCAGTGGAAATTCTATACACACTGATAAACAGGCAAAAACTGGGGGAAACTATGCCAAAAAGAGGGACTCTCCTACACTCATGAACTCGATAGACTCAGTCATTATTCCCTACACCTCAGGAACTTCTTCATCAGACCGCTCATTAAAAAACAGAACCCTGATCCAACAAACTATAAGTCAGTATCTAACTCAATATCTAACGGAACACTGATTGAAAGGTCTTTAACTTTGATGAAAATAATTATTTACTTTTGAATAGCATTCTAGTTTCCACTGAAGCAGAGTCACAGAATCCACCATGATAATCATTTGGGATGGCACATGCACATTAATAATGAAGTACAGAGCTGCTGACTTTTCCAATATTTGTCTAGAAAGTAGTGTTAAAAAACAAGTAAAAGAAATAAATACTTTTAAGTACTGGAAGAAAAGCATACATAACTATGGTATGTCAAAACTGTACAGTGAACTCGATGTTTGCAATCTTTATACATGCCATGTTTTTTTTTTCAAATACTTTTAATTCCAGAAACTCTGGACAGAATGTAAAAAAGAATAAGGTAGTGTCAGAACGCAAAGGGAAACGATTGCTGAGGCATAATTTTCTACAGGGTTTACCCAATCTGTTCTGCTGCAGTAGACAAGGGGGCAGATTTATGGCCCTACAGAAGAAATGGTCTGACTCCAACTGAGTGACTGCAGCACATAGCCCTTCCCCTCCAGCGCCTTAAAGGCAGTTATGTGCCAAAGCTTGCGCTTTCATACAATATGTGAAATGCAGGTGATAAAGCAAAAACAACCCCTGAGGTCTGCTCTTAAGAGTACCCCAGCAAAAATATCCCTGTTGCTGTGCTTTCACAGACATGCTGGGAAGGATATGAGGCAACACAGTACGGGTATGTGATAGGTGAAGCAACATACAAGGGAGAAAGAGCTAGAAACACATGCACTCTCGACAGAAGAAAAGTAGTTCCTTACATGTGAGCAGTGGAAGGACAGAAGCAAAAAGACTGTAAAAAGGCTTTGTTCCATGGGAGGGACAAACACAAGAGGGAAGCAAGCCATTGGATGAAAGGAAATGAGTGAAAATAAAGCCAGCCACTGGTAAGCAATACTTGGGCTGTAAGCTCACAATACGTCCTCACAACCAGACAGTAAAGTAGCCTAGTTTTAGCAGGGTCACCCCTACTTTTTGCCTGTTGTCTGTGTGTTTGACTGTGTTAACTGGGATCCTGCCAACCAGGACCTCAGTGACTATGCTCTCTCCCTTTAAATTTGGTTGTTTGGACCACACACACCCCACATTTACCATACTGGTACATATAAGTCCCTAGTATATGGTACCCAGCGCATTGGGGTACCAGGAGTCCCCTGTGAACTGTGGCATGTATTAAGCCACCCATGCAAAGTGGAACCCATGCAAAGTGTATCTGCAGGCCTGCCCTTGCAGCCTACATGAAAGGGTGCATGCACCCTTTCCACTACAGGTCACTGCACCAGGTCACTAAGTCAACCCTATAGTAGGCCCTCCTAGCCCAGAGGGCAGGGTGTAGGTAACTGTGTGTGAGGGCACCCCTGCATGAGCAGACGTGCCCCCACGAACTCCAGCTCCATTTTTCTGGACTTTGTGAGTGCAGGTATGCCATTTTATGTGTGTACTGCTACATAATGGTAACTCCAAACATAGGCATATTTGGTATCAAACATGTCAGAATCATACCCCAATACTGGTGCCAGCATTGGTTGTATGATTCCATGCAGTCTGGGGCTCCTTAGAGGACCCCCAGCATTGCTCCTGCCAGCATTCTGGGGGTTCTCGGGCAGCCCAAGCTGCTGCCATCCCTCAGACAGGTTTCTGCCCTCCTGCTGATTGATCAGCTCAAGCCCAGGAAGGCAGAAGAAGGATTTCCTTGGGAGAGGGGGGTAACACCCTCTCCCTTTGGAAATAGGTGTTACATAGTTTGGGAGGGGTAGCCTCCCCAAGCCACTGGTATGCTTTGAAGGGCAGATTTGCTGCCCTCCTTGCATAAACCAGTCTGCACCGGTTCAGGGACCTCCAGCCCTGGTCTGGCGTGAAACTGGACAATGGAAAGGGGAGTGACCACTCCCCTGTCCATCACCACCGCAGGGGTGGTGTCCACAGCTCCTCCAGAGGGTCCCTTGATTCTGCTATCTTGAATCCACGGTGGGCAGAGGTCTATGGAAGCACCTGAGTGCCCAGCTCAGGCAGGTGACATCAGAGCCCCCTCCTGATAGGTGGTCATCTGGCTAGGTGACCAATCTCCCTTTCAGGGCTATTTAGGGTCTCCCTCTTGGATGGGTACTCAGATTCAGCTTGCAAGATTCCAGCAGGACTCTTCTGCAACCTCTACTTCGACTTCTAGCCACTGGAACTACGACTGGACCCTCCAGGAACCGACAAACTGCATCCAAGATGAAGACTCTGCTTGCAACCTTGTTTCCACGGCTCCTTTCAGCTTCTGCAACATTTCACTGGCTGTGCATCCTCCAAGAGCAGCAAGTTTTCAGTCTGCATGGGCAGGAAGAAGGAATCTCTCTTGGAGTGAATGAGTCACTCTGCTGCATCCGCAGGCACCAACAGCAGCGATGATCAGTTGCGTGGATCTTCTCTCATCCTGAGGTGCAGTGGCCCCACTTGGTCCTCTCTGCCAGCTGTCCCAACTTTGGTGGAGGTAAGCCCTTGCGCCTTCCCACGGAGGGCAGTACTCCTGTGCACCGCGTCTCTTGCAGCTACCAAGGCTTGTTGGGATCTCCTCCAAGGGATCTTCAAGCTTCGTGTAGCCCCAGCCCCCAGCACTCTACCCTGTGACGCACAGTCCTCTGTGTGCTTCTCCTGAGGTGTGGGACCCTTCTTCAGTTGTGCTGCATGGGCTCCTCTGTGACTCCTTGGTTCTCTTCCAGTGGGTCCCCTGAGGCTGTGGGGGCTGTCTTTTCTTCTGTGGACTCTCTGCATCACTGAAGGGACTCTCTGCATCGCGGAGGGTCCCCTCTGACTCCCTCTCTTCCTCCCCCCCATGGGTTGAGTCCTCCTGGGCCTTGTGGGTCCCCGACAATTCCACTTTCTTCTACCACGACTCTTGCCTTTGCCAGGCTTGTTGGTGGCTTTTCCACACCACAGACAGACTGCAATCTTCCATCCGGCTTGGGACGTCGACTGCATCCTCCAGGAACTCTTCACCGACTCCAGTGCTGCACTGCTGACCGTCTTCATCCTACTGTCGACCAACTCCTCCAACCACAGACAGGTGGGTAGTTGCTCCTGACACCACCGGATACTCCTGCGACTTCTGGACTTGGTCCCCCTTCTTTTTCAGGTCTTTCTTTTCAGGAATCCACCACTGGTTTCTTGCAGTCTTGTCTGGGTGTTGCATTTTCTTCATTTTCAGGCCTTTTGATGGTTTAGGGAAAATACAGGAACTTACTCCTTTCTTCCTGGTCACTGGGGGGTACTCTGGTACTTACCTTTGGGGTTCCCTAGTTCCCCCAGGTCCTCCCTACTCAATCCTCTTACCTAGGTGGGTGTCCTGAATTCGCACTGCACTTTGAGTATATGGCTTGGGCTCACCCTAGGGCCACTATTGTCTATTGCTATTGCACTGTTTTCTACAGCTATTTATGCCTATTTCTGCTTATTAGTGTACATATCTAGTGTGTTACCTCCTATTGGTGGATTGCCTCTCTAGTACTTTTTGGTAATTGTGTCACTAAAATAAAGTACCTTTATTTTTGTAACACTGAGTGTTTTCTTTCATATGTGTAAATGCTGTGTGACTACAGTGGTATTGCATGAGCTATGCATGTCTCCTGGATAAGCCTTGGCTGCTCATCCACAGCTACCTCTAGAGAGCCTGGCTTCAAGACAGTGCCTTCAGTACACTAATACCTTAGGTACCCACCACACACCAGGTCAGCTTCCTACAGCTTGCACTGTCTAAGTAGGCGCAACTTGAAATTGCATGGCAAGACTGCTTTTCCTGGACCTATTCTAACACCATCCATCACCAGACACTACTACTCTGACTAGAAATGATACGTAAGAGGAAGTATTCTACACTGGATCTCCTCCTATTGTAAAAGGTAGGCAAGGCACTGTACCAATATCACGGTCCATGTGATCTTTTCCCTCACACTGTAGTGTTCCGCAAGGTTCAACTATCTCCCCATTCTTTTTGGAGCTCTATTTCACTCCCTTATAAGATGGAATAAGTTATTTCAATGTAACATGCTACATTATAGATAGACATCTTATCCTGATACTGTAAAATCATAGGGACCTAAACCCGTCAAGACTTAACAAATGTTTCCATGCCACTGATCAACTTATTGATGATAAATCATCTTTAAGTCAATTCCTCCAAAACTAATATCATGACCTTTGGACAATGAAGAAATTAACATCCTACAACAATCTGTCCCATTAATTAAAGAAAGCAACATCAACATAGAGGACGGTAAGAAAAGACTAAAGTTATATACCTGTAACTGCAGACCTTTAGCCTTAGTATCTTTCATAGATTCACATGCTTGAATTATTCTCTGTCGTAGAGGTTGGCGTGCCACATAAAATTTACAACAGCAGTACAAAACACTACATGACTGAAAGCTATTAAGGCATTCAAAATAGAAATCAGTATGACAAATGACACATTGGCACTGTGGAAGGTAGCTTAAAGTAGCAATGCTCACCTCATTTTTAAGATTGTGAAGTTCCACTTGCCCAACCACTGTATCTCAGCTACCGCATCCAAGCAATAATGTGTGACGGTTCTACCAAGTGGCTGCACACAGTTTTTTGTTAAAAGAACCCCTGCACTGAGTGCTCTGACGCCTCCATATGTCTGGACGTCTTAAAGAATATGCAGTGACTGTTCCTGTAAACAATGGCCTACTTTTATGTGGAAGTAGGTGTTCATTGCTGTTACCGGCTTCGAAATTCCTTGTTTTTATAACTAATACGGTTTGCAAGGATTTGAGAACGCAACCAGCAACTGATCAGATTTTTTTTAATGTTTCATCTTGTCCAGATGCAATTTTAAGCAAGTAAATATACCGATTTTTCTGCTGCATCTGAAAGGTTCTGGATGAAAGACTTCAGCACAAACAGCTTCTTGAGATGGAAGTCAGTTGGGGCCCTGGGTATAAAAATTGGGGTTTGTTTGCAAAGTAGTCTCGTCATTGGTGAACTGGAGATAGGTGTTAATTATAAAGGGCTAATGCTGATGTAAGAACCAGTAACAAGCAGTTTACCATGAAAGGTGTTTGAGACAAGTCTTCTAAATAAGCTCAAAGGGATATAAAGTGGTATACTACTCATGTCGTTGGTAGGTTTCTCCATGGAGGGACAGCCCTGAAAAAACCTTTTAGAAATTCATTAATAATTCTTTGGCCCATAATGACGGTTCAGAAGTCGACAGCACCTTGATAATGCAGCAAGATGTACTTTAATCAATGCATGTGTAAGGCTTAAATAAGCTAACTCCAACAAGTAAGGTAATATCTGATGAGGTGGTGCGAAAAAAGGGTGTAGCTCTTTTATCGAACACAAAACATTTTCCATCTGGCTGCATATGATCTGCATATGATCAGCTAAAATGTGTCTACAGTCCTCTGGGCTGTCTAACTTGGTAAATTTATTGAATGCAGGTGTCAGGCTGACAGCTTAAAAGATCCCAGATTGTGATGTAAGACTTATCCGTGATACCAGGAGAGGAGAGTTGGCTATGACCCTAGCAGAATGGGTGGTTGGCAACTAGATGAAGAAAGTCTGTGAGCCAGTACTGTCAAGGCCACATTGAGGCAATCAGGGTTATCCACCAAGGTTCTCTTTTCAGTTTGGGATTTGAGGGAGAGTAGGAAAGGCATATACTTATGTCCCTCAGAATTCTTCCTGTGCATACTTCCTTGCATTAATCTGGCATTTTATGTTTGTTTGTATGGCAAATAGGTTGAGTTTTGGTTCAATGCTGAAATGTTTCCTTAGGCAAATGTTCTTCAGCTCCCATTCATGTCAGTCCTAGTTTAAGAAAATCAGATTGATTTGTTTTCCTTCCTGGGTAGCTTTTCTTCATTCAATGAGGTGTGAGGTTTTATTGCCCAGTGCCAAAGATGATAAACGTCTGATGAAAGTACCTGAGATCTTATGCCTCCCTTTATGTGAAACACTGATGTTGCGTTGTCCATTCATACTTCTGTAAACTCTGAGGATGCTTTCAATGCTGCTCATCTTGCCTGATATTTGTAACATGTTTTTTGCTTTCAACAATTGTTGAATAATTGTTTCTCTAATTTTGACGTATAATATATTTTATCCCAAATATGCATATTAACTCTTGTGGTGTTTACTGAGCTCGATTAAGATATGTCAAAGAAAAAAAACTTGAAATGCATTAGGGAACTACATATGGTGCAAGCCATTAAATTAAGGAAGAATTAAAATGTAATTCAAATTTCAAGCTTTCTATGTGTCTGTTCGATCATTTAGAATGGTGAGGAATTGCAGAATGCTGTGAAATATGTTGGCTCCCTTTATGATTGGCTCTTTTTTTTAGGTCCATATCACATTACGGTTCCATATTAGGTTGGTTCATAATGTACATTTTAATTAAATAATGTATTGTGGGATGTACTCATTGTTCTATGTTTTTTATATGTGTGTATATGATTTTGAGTAATAAGAATTTTTTTTGAAAACAGAAATTATGTTACTATAATTTGTTTAAACTAGCTCCCCTAAACAGCACAATTCGTAAAGAAAGCAGTCGATCTCTGCGCTAGTCATTGGGAGGTCAATTATTTTGGAAGAACTCTGAATGAGGATTTGAAACCTGGAGACATCATCAGATGGCGAGTCTACTGGAAGAGGTGTTGGTGTCTCCCTATTGAGAGTATACGGTAATCCCACTTTTCTCCTTGTGGTCTAGAAGGATCTGGGAGCTCTAGTTCTTCAATACCGAAACACTGGTCATCATTTGATGTGTCTGCCTGCAAAGGTCCTGTTAGCATTTCACAAAAATGTAGATTCTGGGTTAAGGGCATTAGTAGTGCTGCATCACCTGGTTGTTAAGCTTCTCGCCTAGGCATAGGTGCTTCCTGTGGAGGAGGAGGTACATTTTGAGGGGATGCTGGAGGTTAGTATGCAGGCTGAAAGGGTGGTTCTGTAGAAAAATGGGTGTAATAATCAGTTACCTTGTGACAGAGGTTCTTAATTGGGTCCATTGTCACTTGCCTCAGGAGTCTTTTTTCTGGTAATCCTTATAGTCTTCCTCAAAGATTGTAATGGTGATCATAATAAGCACGATTATTTGACTATTCCTCCTCATGAATCACAGGACAGGTGAGAGTTACACAGGTTGTTGTTCCTCTGGACTGTTGTGAGCCGAGTACCCGCGCTCTTCAAGTGTCCTGATATTTATTTTTTCATGGCCTGGACTATCATCTGCGTCACTGGGGCCATTTGGGTTTGATTCTTCTTCTGCATCCATTTCCAGGAGTTTTGTGGGTGGCTGAGGTGGACCTTTATTGCGAGATGTATGAAAACTGCAGACACACTGGTGTCGACGGAGTTACTGTTGCCTTACAGAACACAGATGGGACTACTTTCAAAGAAGCCTTCATCAACAAGGTTGTCTTTAATGTGATAGTTGTCAATGGACTGATAGTCCATGGCATTGTCAAAGAGAGGGGTGCCATACATGGAGATTTCGTTGATGGTTTCTTCTTCCTATCTGTCTAACGGTAGATCATCAACAAGGATAACAATAGTGAAAATTGTTTATCTTTCTCGATCAGTGATGAACCATTAACAGTGGTGCTGTTGAAAATGGAATCAACTTTGATTTCTGTACCTGAGGAGATGTAGGAGAGTCATAGATGGTGAAAATTTTCTCTTTTTTGTCTCTGGCGTTGGGGAAGTGCCTCAGACAGACTTCTATAAGAGCTTCTTGTGTATTTTCCTTTGAGCTCATGCGATATAGAGGCTGATTACTTTGAAGATGCCTCTTTTGAGGCTTTGGAGGTCCCCAAGTGGTGGTTATGTACAGGAGAGTCCCTTGACATAAACCCATCCCCGAATAGGGGTTTTAGCAGCTTTTGATTTTTTTTTTTAGCCATCTCAGAAGTCTTTCCTCGCAGTCATTGAGGTTTTTATTTTATTTTTTTACATTTTTTGTAATGACCTTCAAATCTTACAGTGCATTGGTTTGAGATCTGGGTGCAAACAGTAGAGGCTCTTTTTAGGAGATTTTTCCAGGTCAATAATTTTTTAAGGAACCTAGCCCAAAGGAAGTGGCGGATGGCCTCAATATACATAATCTATATAAAGGGCTTGTTCCAGATTCTTTTAAGTAAAAAATGAGACATATCTGTCCAAACGAAGATCAAAGATCTGATACTGCCTTTCCACATGATTCGAGGTAGACATCTGGAGTGAATTCAGGCATTTGAATCTATGAAAAATCCAATTCTGTAGATCTTGAAGTGATCAAAGTTTGACATTATCACTGATATCACATGTAAATGAAGTCACAAAACGAGCATTCTACACAACACATCTTCTCACACCTTGGTTACTGTTCCAAACAATAGTGACCCAGTTTTGCACCTTTGCAAAATAGAGCCCATTGTTAGAAACTTCAGACCTTCTGGTAAGGCCCAGGCTGGGCCAAATTACCAATCTAATGGATTGTAACCCATAAACCATGTAAGCATTACCTGAGGCTTGTGTGTTCCGAGCAACAATCCAATCCAATCCAATAATAACTTTATTTCGGCTAAAAAACCATAAAAGTATGCAAGGAGCACTTTATCATAATTATGCAATACCACATTACAGGGAAAAAATAGACAAAATGTGCCAGTTAATACGTTTACGAGACCCTAAATAAATTATCAAGTCACAAATTTTGTTAAAACAACATAAGTAGACGTTAATCTTAAAAAGTTTTTAATATCCTAAAATGTTAACATATACTGTGCCACCATATCTTAAGACCAATCATTTAACAGCGGTTACATTAAATAATTCTAAAATCCATTTGTTAAAATGCACGATTATAACAGCAACAATCAGTCCTGTAAGACTGCATGGTCTCTCTTTGTCTCAGATGTAGCATTCTGGAGCTGATTAGGCCCGGCCACCTTTGCGGATCCGGTGCAATTTGCTTGGGATGTGTTCAACGCAGCATGCACGATCCCTGGTAGCTGAAGATCTCCCTCTTCCTAACTCCTAATACTTGGCTAAAACAGGCAAGTACACTTATTTCATTATTTTTAAAAAGAGGAAGCCTGGCGATAAATGATATAAAAATGCAAGAATTTGCATATGAATTCTGTTGAATCTTCACTAAATTGTTTGGCAAGCTATAAATCATATCAATGTATATGTATATATATATCTATCTATCTATATAGATATTTGTGTATATATATATATATATATATATATATATATATATATAATAATAATGTCACGTACCCAGTGTACATCTGTTCGTGGCATGTAGTGCTGTAGATTCACATGCTATGCACTGCTTTCACCATCTAGTGTTGGGCTTAGAGTGTTACAAGTTTTTTTTTTTCCAAAGGAGTCTTTTCGAAGTCACGCGATTGAGTGACTCCTCCTCTCGGTCATACTGCGCATGGGCATCGACTCCATTGTTACATTGTTTTTCTGCAAAAGGGTGTAGGAAGGAGCGATAGAGTGTAAGAATATAAATGCTCTATTAAAAATAGTAAGTAAAAATAGATGTCCATGCAAATGTAAATGTATATACATATGTACAAGTAAGAAAACTGCAACGACTACAGACTTCCGGGGAGGAGGGAGGGTGCATGTGAATCTGCAGCACTACATGCCACGAACAGATGTACACTGGGTAAGTGACAGTTTCCGCTCAATGGCATGTGTAGCTTCAGACACACATGCTATGCATAGACTACAAAGCAGTTGTTCTCCCCATAAATTATGGTGGCTAGACTGTAGGAGTTGGAGTTGTTTGAAATAATGTTTTTAAAACAGCTTGACCAGCATTGGCCTGTTGCTTTGAAAATACATCTACACAGTAATGCAGAGTAAATGTATGTGGTGTAGACCATATGGCAGTTTTGCATATATCTGCCATTGGTATGTTTCCTAAAAATGCCATAGATGCACCTTTTTTCCTAGTGGAATGTGCTTTAGGTGTGACTAAAGTTGTCTTTTTGCCTTAATGTAACATGTTTGAATACATTTAACAATCCATCTAGCTAGCCCTTGTTTAGAGATAGGATTACCTTTATGTGGTTGTTGAAAGGAAACAAAAAGTTGTTTAGTTTTCCTAAATTCTTTTCTTCTATCCATATAATACATTAGAGCTCTTTTAAGGTCAAGAGTGTCAAGGGCTCTTTCTGCGGTTAAATCTGGCTGTGGGAAGAAGACTGACAATTCCACTGTTTGGTTTATGTGAAAAGGGGAAACAACCTTTGGCTGAAATTTTGGATTAGTTGTAAGTAAGACTTTATGTTTGTGTACTTGGAAAAAAGGTGCCTCAAGAGTGATTGCTTGTTTTTCACTAACTCTTCTTAATGAAGTAATCGCTACTAGGAAAGCAACTTTCCAGGTTAAAAAATGAATCTCACAGGAATGCATGGGTTCATTAGTCTTGTGAGGACAATATTCAGATTCCAAGCAGGAACTGGTGGTGTTCTAGGTGGAATAATATGCTTTAGTCCTTCCATGAAGGCTTTGATAACTATGACTAAGAAGAGTGAGGTATGTTGTATAGTCTGCAAATATGCTGATATGGCAGTAGGATGAATTTTAAGAGATGAGAAAGCTAAATTTGACTTCTGTAAATGAAGTAGGTAGCATACAATATCTTGTACTGATGCTGTAAGTGGGTCAGTATTTTGGAATTGACAGTAATAAACAAATCGTTTCCATTTGTTAGCATAGCACTGTATTGTTGTAGGCTTGCGTGCTTCTTTGAGACGTTCCATGCATTCGAAGGGTAGTTGCAAGCGTCCAAATTCTATGACTTCAGGAGCCAAATCGCTAAGTTGAGAGCACTGGGATTTTGATGTCTGATTTGTCCTTTGTTTTGTGTTAACAAATCCGGTCTGTTTGGAAGTTTGTACTGAGGTACTACTGACGGGTCTAGGAGTGATGTGTACCAATGTTGTCGTGCCCACATTGGGGCTATGACTATCATGGTGAGAGAGGTCTGATTCAGTTTGTTGACCAGAAATGGAAGTAGTGGGAGAGGGGGAAAAGCGTAAGCAAATATCCCTGACCAATTGATCCATAGAGCAATGTCCTTGGATAGAGGGTGTGGAGAGTCTGGATGCGAAGTTTTGGTATTTTACGTTTTCGCTTGTTGTGAATAGGTCTATTTCTGGTATCCCACACTTTTGAAAGTACTTATGAAGTACCTGAGAGTGAATTTCCCATTCATGTATCTGTTGGTGTGTTCTGCTTAGGAGATCCGCTAGCTGATTGTGTATTCCTGGGATGTATTCTGCTAGTAGATGAATGTGATTGTGAATTGCCCATTTCCATATTGTTTGGGCTAGAAGGAACAGTTGAGATGAATGTGTCCCGCCTTGTTTCTTTAGGTACTACATGGTCGTCATATTGTCTGTTTTTATCAAGACAGTCTTCTATTTGAGAACTGGTTGAAACGCTTTTAGGGCAAGGAACACAGCTAATAATTCTAAATGGTTTTTGTGATAATTTAGCTCTTTTGAATCCCATTCCCCTTGAATGGTAAGGTTGTTGATATGAGCTCCCCAACCTATCATTGATGCATCTGTTATTGTTGTCTGAGGCACAGGGTCTTGAAATGATCGCCCTTCATTAAATTGCTGGGATTCCACCATTGAAGGGACTTATGCGTTTGGTGCTGTAACACTAGATCTTGCAATTGACCCTGTGCTTGAGATCATTGCTGTGAGAGGCACTGTTGTAGTGTTCTCATGTTTAGTCTTGCATGCTGTATTATTGCTATGCAGGATGCCATCATTCCCAATAGTTTCATAATAAATCTCACAGTGTATTGTTGATTTGGCTGCATTTGTGGTATGAGATTTTGGAAAGCTTGTATCCTTTGTGAATTTGGATAGGCTAAGGCTTTTTGCATAATGAGAATAGCACCTAGGTAAGGTTGCACCTGTGCTGGCTGAATATGGGGTTTTTGGTAGTTGAGAGTGAACCCTAATGTATGTAGGGTTTCTATTGTGTATTGACTGTGTTGTTGACATTATATATAATTGCTTGATTTTATTAGCCAATCATCTAGATAAGGAAAGACATGTATGTGTTGTCTTCTTAGGAAAGCTGCTAATACTGCTAGACATTTTGTGAATACTCTTGGAGCTGTTGTTATGCCGAATGGCAGAACTTTGAATTGGTAATGTTTTCCTGCTATCACAAACCTTATTTTCTGTGAGCTGGATGGGTGGGTATACGGAAATATGCACCTTTGAGGTCTAATGCAGGGATGTAATCTTGTTTTTGTAGTAGTGGAATGACGTCTTGCAGAGTTACCATGTGAAAGTGTTCGGACACGATATATAGATTTAGTGGTCTGAGATCTAGAATGGGTCTGAGAGTGCCATCCTTTTTGGGAATGAGGAAGTATACTGAGTATACCCCTGTTCCTTGTTGAGATTTTGGGACCAATTCTATTGCCTCTTTTAGTAGTAGTGATAATACTGCTTGTAATAGAACATTGTGTACTGGGGACAACCTGTGATAACGTGGAGGAATGTTTGGAGGGGTAGAAATCAATTCTAGGCAATAGCCATTGCGGATAATTGAAAGTACCCATTGGTCTGTGGTGATATTTTGCCATTGGGAGTGGAATTGATGCAGTCTGCCCCCCACAGGAGATGTGGGGGGTTGTGGCATGCTTAATAAGTCACTGTTTTGATGGGGTAGTGACTTGTTTTGAGGCCTACGAAAGGAGTCCCTGTAAGGTGTTGTATATAAGGCTCCCATTGCTTTAACAGTGTCCGAGTCCTTCCTGAGTTTTTCTATTGTGGTGTCAACCTCAGGCCCAAACAGGCGTCTTATTTCTTTTATTTTTTATTTTAATCGAAAGGCATATTCAGTACTGCTTGCTGTATTTCTGGCTTAAATCCAGAGGAACGTAGCCATGCGTGTGGTGAAGGCAGTATTCACACTTCTAGCTGCTGTATCTGCAGCATCAAGGGCAGACCGTATTTGGTTATTACTTACGGCCTGACCTCCAACAATTGAGCTCTTTTTGGTGCTCTTTTGACAGGTGTTGTAACAGCTCCTGCATCTTGTCCCAGTGGGCTCTATCATACCTTGATAACAAGGCTTGTGAGTTTGCAATTCACCATTGGTTAGATGCTTGTGTAGCAACCCTCCTGCCAGCAGCATCAAATTTCCTACTCTCTGTCAGGGGGGAGGGGCATCCCCTGACAACTGACTATTGGCCCTTTTTCTAGCTGCATTCACAACCACCAAGTCTGGAGGTACTTGGTGGGTAATGTATGCAGAGTCTGTAGGTGCAGGCTTATATTTTTTGTCAATGCGGGGTGTTAAAACCATAGCTTTAACCGGCTCACTGAATATCTCATCTGCATATTTTATCATGCCAGGTAGCATTGGGAGGCACTGGTATCATGAGCGTGTGGAGGATAAGGTATTAAAAACAAATTCTCTTCCAAAGGCTCACTGTGCATAAGTACCCCATGGGACGCAGCTGCCCGAGAAATAACCTGCGTGTATGCAGTAGTGTCTTCTGGTGGAGAGGGTTTGGAAGAATATAAGTCCGGGTGATTAGCAGGTATAGGATCTGGATCATACAGAGCCCAAGGATCAAACGTATCACCATGAGAATATGTTTGTGGATAAGTTGGTGAAGGAAAAGGTGGTGGGCTAGTGGGTAGTGGCGAAAAAAGAAAGTTGTGGTGAATGAGGGGGAGAAGTATGGATAGGCAATAGCTTCTCCTTCAGATTGTAAATCTTTGCTGGAGGTGGAGCAGTATCTAAATGTTCTTGAAAAGCCAACTTTCTCTTAGTCTGTAGAGGAGGTGCAGTAATTATTCTGCCAGTCTCTTTATGGATATGAATCCTTGGTTGTCTCTCATCCATGATTTCAAGAATGGGTTGAATCTCTGTGTCCTCAGAAACATATTCAGGTGGTTTCAATGATTTAGAGGACTGTTTGTCATATGATTTAGAGCTCTGCTTAAGATGGCTCGAAAGTCCTTGTTCTTCTGAATAAGAAGACTTTTTCGGCTCCGAAAATGCAGCCGGTTGTTTCGGCTTTGAGGCAGGACGTTGAGGCTTCGACTCCGAAGAGTGTAAACGTCGGCTCGGGTCGGAAGTTGAGCTTTTTGTGGACTTGCTCGACTCCGGTATCGAAGGAGATGTGGCCTTTTTCAGTACCGAACCCGAAGGTCGGTCGACAAGTATTTTTCTTGCGGTTCCAACCGTGGCTCTCTGGCAGTGGTGCACCCAAGGCCTTCGAGGACTTTTTAGGAGTGGGCGTAGGGGCAGTTGTTCTCACGTGCTGACCGGCACTGACGAGTCCATCTTCCTCAAAGTCTTCTTCGGAGCCGGTGTCTCGGATGGAAACTGCCGTCTGCGCCTGTTCTTCCTCCATGGTGTTGATAAACTCCATTCTCTTCGATGCCATTTCCAGCCTCCTGGCTCTCCGGTCACGCAGGGTCTTCTTGGATCGAAACGATCGACAGGCCTCACAATCCTCTTCTCGGTGATTGGGAGAGAGACACAGACTACATACAAGCTGTTGGTCTGTGTATGGAAATTTTGTGTGGCATCGAGGACAAAATCAAAATGGAGTCCGATACATCAGGCTTCGACGTGGTAGGCCCGAACAGGCCCTAGTTGGGTGCTCACACCCTGAAGGGTGAAATTTGGTTTTCAACTGTTTTATCGGTTCGACTATGGATGGAAACACGATCAATACAATACCAATGTACAAAGAAAGTTATATAAGGTTTCCGAATCGAAATCTCGGAGCGAGAAGAAACACATCCGAACCAGACAGCGGAAAGAAAACAATCTAACAATGGAGTCAATGCCCATGCGCAGTATGACCGAAAGGAGGAGTCACTCGATCCCGTGACTCCGAAAAGACTTCTTCAAAGAAAAACAACTTGTAACACTCCGAGCCCAACACTAGAAATGGCTGAAGCAATGCATAGCATGTGTATCGGCAGCTACACATGCCATCAAACACTATATATATATATTTATATATATATAAATAAAGGATTGCCATCAAACTATAATATAGCAAACATATGTTGCACAAGTGCAATCATGTTTATTATGCACTAAGATACATGAATATTAGAATATATAAAAAGCAATGGGGGTACATAAGCAGAAAGGGCAAAGATCACTTCACTACAAGCCATTATCAAACTTGTTCAGGTAGATTAAGCAAATGGTTTATACCTATGGGTACTCCTTTACTTATTTCACAAACTGCAAAGGATTCAAAACACTACAGCAAGACCACTCCTACACATTCATCCACTTCACATTGGTGCTCCATGCAATTCATTAGATACCTAGAGTCACACCGTCTGCCTTTCAAGGCACTGTGTATTGTCCAAAGATCCATCCAAGGAAAAGTACAAGTGATCCCCCAAGCTAAATTCCTCTTATACTCCCAGAATAGAACAAGCTGCTCTAGTACTGTACCTTGTATAACCATCTGTTCCTTTTCAGAGAGCAGTGGTATAATATTGTTCTCAAAATCCTTGCCAGTCAAGTTAAGAAACATAGAAGACAATCAGAAGTGCAGGAAGAAAATACACAGCTGGATTTATCAAATTTAAGGAGGAAAATTAGTGGCTGGTACCTCTACATTTAACAATCTATGTTGTCAGTTCCAAGAAATACTATGTCACCAAGCCGGACTTTAATCAGAGCATGCCTTGGACTAAACATACATTTCTCCTGGATTGTCCCATAAAACATTTATGGCAATTGACATTAACCACTGTCCTCACAAGGTGCAGCAGTAGAGTATTTTTAACACAGCCACTTGTGATAAGGACAAGCAGTGGGATCTGCCTATATATTTGGACAGCCATCCTTAAAGCTCCTAAACCAACCGCATGGAGTACTAAGAAAACAAAAATACAATGCTCAAAGAGATCTGCTATTGCTAACTCTAATTGGACACTTCACAGGACTATAATCTCTCTCATTATAAATACACCTGGTATGATAGATGACTTCATTGTAGTCTATCCCCGGGGTTCCTCTCCTGTGCATCACTGATCTCCCCTCAGGTTTATACAAACCATTCGTCTTTATTGCTGCAACCAGCAAAGGTCATAGACTGGTAGTTTCGCCAGTCAATGAGAATTTTATAGGGGACCTGCAGAATAACCAACATCAATGTAATAATATAAATTGTGCACCCTCTCTCCCTCACTCTTCTTTTCACCACCATACTATTAGGCGCTGCGACCCAAGACCGGTAAGGTCACCATTTCAGTCATCTAGGCAGGACACCAAAAAGGCTTCCCACATAGACAGCATTGCAATACAACACCATTTTAAGCAAGCAGACCCTACACTGTAGCTTACTAATCATCTGGCAAAACCATTTGATAATGCATCAGGTGTGTGAAGCAGTATGCAAATGCAACTACAATACAATGCAACATGATAATCCAGCTGCCCAGAGATTACACAGAAAATGGACCCTAGAAGCAGTCAAAACTCAAAGCTAGGCAACCCATGCCCCTCAAGTTTGATGTTTAAAGATGGACTAGACCTATAGGTGGTCTTGGCAATAGAAGAGAACCTAGGTCTACGGGCACAAGAATTACTATAAAAGTACCTTTACCCAGCTCATATGCACAGCCTGTTTTCTATTTCAAATAAGTCAGGCAGAGTCAATGGAAAAGAAGGAAGGAAAAGCACATTTAGCTTCCAGGACTCAATCATGCAGCTGAGGTAAACTTGTCAAAATATGTATTTCTAGTGGATACAACCAGTAAATACTTTCAGAAGTCTCAAGAGTCTGCCATACAGATATCTGAGTAACATCCCTGGTGCCATGTATAGAAAGAAGCCATAAATGGTGCTTTCAGTCCAGTGCATAAATCTGAAGTAACTATTTGGATCGGGATAGAGTATTTCATCATTAATATATCCAGGATGTACACATTCAAATTCTGGAAATATGTCAGAAACAAAAGATGGGTGCATCCAGCAAATTATTATGTAATTATGAAAGACAGTCTAGAACGCAAATAAAAATTTAAGGCCTGATTCAGAAACTTCAGTTTATAGTATTTTTTCTGGCACTACAGTAGTGCTACAAAACTTACTAAAAGTATTGTTTACAAAATGCACTGTTGTAGTACCTTACCCTTTCTAGTAAGTTTACTACTTTTTGGTATTCACAAACTGCACTTTTGTAGTAGCTTACACTTTTGCACTAAGTCCCAGCCTCCTTTATTTTCTGTGAAAGAGCGTTAAAGTACGAGTGGTTGGCCTTGTGTAGTGTTGGGCTTACAGCAAAAGTGAAGTTACTATAAAAGTGCAGTTTTTGAATACCGCGAAGTAATAAACTTTCAAAATTGTAAACTACCTTTGTAAATCAGGTAGAAAGTCTGAATCTTATATATTCTTCTGGACCATGTAGTGCAACCAGGAACACTGTCTTCCAGGGTGATAATTTAAGCCACAGGAAGCCATAGGTGTAAAACCTTTGTATTTAAGGTGTGAAAAGCTAAAGTTCAAATGCAGCTTAAAACTTTGGATCCTCAGTAGCGAAAGAACACCTGTTACCCAGCATATTCCTGTACGCTTTCACAGCTTTCGTATACCAAGTAGGACACTAGGTAGCACAATTAGTAAAGCGCATTGGATTGTCCATACAGCAGGCAAGAGGATAACTGGTTTTATCAAAGACCCCATAGCATACCACTGAAATTAAGTAAGAACCTTCTCAAGGGCCTCATACTTTTAGCGGGAAAACACTAATTCTCCATGTCCAGGTTCCTAAGATTAAAGATGCAAAAATGTACTGAACAATCTTGCATGTCCTGAGACACCACCAGGGATTAATGGCAGATATGATATTTACTGTAGAATTAGAAGTTCCAAGAACAGTGCTATTGAGGACATGCTGAAGCATCAGTGGTGATGGAGTCTCAGGTCTTCTTTAGAAGGCTGAGTGGAAGCAAAGAAGGTAGGCACGGTGATGTTTCTGACTTACATAAAAATGTGTCATAACATTCAGGAGAAAGAAAACATGGATCAGCTGAACCTGCTTGTCTGGGTAGAAGGTGGTATAAGGAGGGTGCACAAAGAATGCCTGTAGTTTGTTGACCCTCTTTGCCGATGTTATGGTGGCTAGAAAAGCTGTTTTCATGGTAAGCAGATGAAGAAAGGTGAGGACCAAATTAATTGGGATGAAACACATGTTGTAGACCTCTGAGGAATCTAGTCACAACGGATCAGAGAAGGTTGGTCCGCAACCCCAATAAAGCTGAAATGGCAGACAAGTGGCCTTTAACCATGCTCTGAGCAGAGCCCTGGTGGGCCAGAGAAAGAACAAGCAACAGAACTTGGGATAAGAGTGAGTAAAGAAGATCAATATCTTTGGATGCACACCATGCCACAAACTTGTTCTAACAGCATGCTTATACCATCTTGGTGCAGGGACGCCTGGCTGCCAGAATAACATCATAGACTTCGGGAAGAAGGTCGAAAGCTGTCAACTGTCACTGCTCAATCTTCAAGTATTAAGGCGGAGCATGCACAGGCGTGGGTGCAGGAGCCTGTCTTGGTGCTGAGACAGAATATCCTCCTAAAGGGCCAGCCTGAACGGAGGACTAATGGTCAAGCTCAGGAGCTCAGGATACCAGACTCTCTGTGCCCAATCCGGAGTCACAAGAATGACTTCGACCTGATCTTATTGGAAACTCTGGGCAGGAGTAGTATCAGTGGAAAGATATACAGGAAGTTGGAGTTCAACTCTAATAGAAATGTGACAACTACTTTGGAAATTCCAGCGTGCATAACTGCTGACGTGTGTTCTCGGCAGTGGCGAACAGAACTAACCAAGGCTCCAACCACTTTTGAAAGAGGAGTTGCCATTCGTGATCTACTAGGTATCGACGGCTGAGTTAGTCTGCCCTGGAGTTCAGAAAGCCCCCCAGGTATTCAACCACCAGGGAAATGCCCTGACATTCCAGCTATGTCCAGAGGAGCAGGGCCTCTTGACAAAGGGACCACAAACCACGGCATGCTGTTTGTTGCAATAAAATATGGTGGTTGTGTTGTCCGTAAACACCTGTACCACCCTTCCCTTGACTGAAGGAAGAAAGGCTTTCAATGCCAATCAGAGCTCCCCGAGCTGCAAAAGGTTGATGTGAAGCCTAGACCGCGTGGAGATCAATGTCTTCTGACCTCCACTTCCTAGAGGGGTGCCCCAGCCCAGGAGTAACAAACAAGTTACTTACTTTCAGTAATGCCTTATATGATATAGACAGGATCTGGCCATAGATTTGTTACCCTCGAATTCTTTCCCAGGCACCAGAATGAATCAACAGGCACTGCCACTGAGCTACAGCTCTTCACCCTAAAAACCCATTACCTCAGCCAAACCTGCTCTATAAAAGCACAGATAAAAAGGGAGAAAAAGAAACCGTTTGTGTAGAAGAGGCATTGAACAATGCTGTAAGAAAAATATGGCGAAGACAACAACAGATGCTATTGGTATAGAACAACCAATGCCCTAAGAAAAAACAGCCAGAAATAAAGTAAACGCCTCTGGAGTCATCTAGAAAAGGTCCGCACAGAGGAAGAAAACAAGAAAAGTTGTCAATGTAATGACAAGTGAGGAGTCCAGACTTGTCTGGGACCAGGGGGTCTTGAAGCTACACCCGCAGTCCCCCCCCAAAACAACACTTCAAGGTGGAACTGCAAATCTGCAGTTGCACAATGAAAATGATCTGATGAAGACGAACGAGGAACAATCACATTGGCAAAGTTACAGACACACAAGGTCACTGGAGACGTTTCCTGACAGTTCTTCATGCAACTGTAGTGTAGGAGATGCACTATACATTTACCCAAGGAGGTAGCACTCACTAATTAGTCAGTTATAAGTATTGCAGGTGGGTAGACATTTTGCACAAAATGTTGGCACAATGCTCATTTTACAGAAATTAAAGCTCAACGGCAAGCACTTATAGATACAAATAAAGCAGGTGCCCACGTTGAAACTCCATTTCTGTAAAGTACTAATCAGCCTAACTTAATGCGCTTGGCCAAGGCAAAGCAAGTATGTTTTCTCTGCATTTGCACCATGAAAAGTTACCTGTAATTCTTGATGGAGGTGTTTGCATCCTTACATTTTTCACGTAGTGACTGCGACAAGTGGGTTCTTTCTTGTCAACTGCTGCCGAGACACAACTCAGCAGTGCAGATGCAGGGTAGGGTGTTTATAGGGGGCTGGCCACAGGGCTTGACCACAGGCTGTGCACGGCTGAAGTTCAACTGACAAAGTAATTAAAATTGCTTAACGTAAAAAAAAAAAAAAGAAATTCACTGAAAAAAAACAAAGGTTACAGGGATGTTATAATTAGGAAATAGAATAAAAAAAAAACATTTAAATTCATTTAAACCAAAGGTTATAGGGGAGGTATAGTTATGCTCACATTTTAAACGTACAAAACCATAGAAACTCACCTGTTAGAGTTATCTTAAGTAACTATAACGCATGCCCTAAGGTAACTAGAACTCGCTCACTCACCCTGCATTGCTAATTACCCCACAAATTAAAGCACTCATGACATCTTAGATAACGTCATTGATAATATCAAGGTAATATTCAAAGTAAAATTTTCCACCACAAAAACTGTGCATAGTGGGGGCGTAAGTTATAGTTACATTAGGGCACAAGTTGTAGTTACTTGAGATAACTAACAGGGGAATTTCTATGGTTTTGTACATTTAAAATGTGAGCCTAAATATAATGCCCTGTCACTGTAGCCCTTGTTTTTTTTAAAGTAAATATATATACACACACACACAAAGACAGAAGCAACACAATAAGGACAGCACACACTTCAGGAAAATAAAGACCAAAAATAAAGTCCATCGATACATGCAACGAATGCTAGCCACTTGAGCAGACCTAGTCAGGTTGCTGATAGTAACAGCTGGAAAGAAGACAAGAGGTATGAAACTCCAAGGACGAAACCCCACAAAGTGGATGCCCAACATAAAACAATGCAGTAGAAGGAACCTTAATAAAAACGAAAAGGGGGCAACAACCCCCGGGGGGGTAGAAATATGAAACACTGAAGAACAGAGTGAAAGGAACTGACCAGGGAGACGGCACCATGATGGTCAAGGAACATGAGTAACAACCAGACATCCACTGTAAGATAAAAGATAGCCATTGATACAGAGGAAGACCACATGGCAGTGTCTTTAGAATGAACATACAGAAATCTTTGAGGCCCCGAATGGTGTGTTGCCCCTTGTCTAAAAGAGCCCTACTGCAGCCAGGGAAACTGACCCGACCTCTAAGCGAGAAGAAAATAATACAAAACTCCTTGCGATTAAGGGGCAATGTAAAGGCAGCCAGACCGGCAGCACAAGGGAAGTATGCTGTGTTGCATGACTTGCACAGGAACAAGAAAGAATGTGCCCTCGAGCACCACTGGTGCCTGAGATGCCAGTGGCAAGAACCCATGGTGTTGAAGTACAGAGAGAACAGCATGTTGAAAAAGTGCAAAGAGGCACTGAGGTAGACTAGAAGAACCACTTGCCCCAACAGAGAAGGAAGAACTGCTCATGAGAAGAACAGCACTAGAAAAAGAAATATAAGAATTGCTTCAATATTAAGGCAATAAGAGTAATACACCATAAAGACATACAAAAAATTCCAAGGAGACATAATGACCAGCTCCCTATAAGAGATAGAAGAGTACTACAAGATAATTAGTAATGCCTATACGGCAAATGGAGGATGCTCTACACAGAAAAGGTTGCATACCATAAAGCTAACTATCTCTTGAGCATGAAGCCCGTCTTCAGAGAAAAAGAAAAACTCTGATGCAACAGGTGCTATACCCACTTAGGGTCATAAGAATAGACACCGCCCAAACAGCAACAACAAAAATCTGTCAGCAACAGCCATAAGAAACAAGCATTTGCAATGCAATAGGTCTCGCATTTGTGAGAGTTCAAGCTACTGGCGTCGTAAATGACCATTTCTTTTACCTATGTGGTTTGGTTTGGAGTGTTGTGGATGCATGAACAGACGCAGTACTGTCTAGAGGACTAAGAATGGGGAATTACCACTGGGAACAGAGATTAGATTAGGAAAATGAAAAACACAACCGCTATCAGTTTATAGCAGTTGTATGAAGAAATCATGCCAAACTTCCAGGTCATGTGATAGCCGTGGGAATTGGTTCATATATTTTTTCTACATTCAGTACGAATATTAGAGATAAATAATGCTCTTTTCACTCTATTAGTGTGCCGCACAGCTAGCAGAGATATTATGTATTTACCAGAATTATGGTGTTTGAATCAAATGGTCTAATCTTAACTTCAGCACTTAAATACATTTTGTTATCATAGTTAAATAACTTCTTGTGCCTGTCTTCTAGTTTTGTGATAGAAGGAGAACCATCCACATACGAACACGGGGAGTGTGGTTCAGGGTCGCATAGCTAATGGACCAACCTCAGTTCATAAAACAGAATATGCCTGCCAGAATTCAGTAAACATTTGTTGCATTCTGGGACTGGTAGTGTTAAGTGCTAGGATTGTCTAATTGGACGCACATGATGGTAGACGAGCCTTAATGGTCAGGAGGAAAGTGATCAGAATAAAAGCAGGCTTTCCCCAGTCCTCTCTGCTGGCTGAAAGAGGGAGCTGTGTTTGTCTAGGGCAAGCTCACTTGTCACAAAAGTCGGGTTAATTTATTTATTGAAATCCTCGGACTGCTTAGTTCAGTACACAGGCAAACTGTCAATATAAAAAAAAAAAAAAAACAAACGCTAATGTTTGGAAACATTCACTGTGTTTCCAGTTCAAATTATTGTCCGTATAAAGTGTGTTTCTGTTAAGACCCAAAAGTACCAGTATTCTTTT
This sequence comes from Pleurodeles waltl, assembly GCF_031143425.1. Taxonomy (NCBI): domain Eukaryota; kingdom Metazoa; phylum Chordata; class Amphibia; order Caudata; family Salamandridae; genus Pleurodeles; species Pleurodeles waltl. The sequence goes on along the minus strand of NC_090437.1, from coordinate 631,489,748 downwards.
TCGGATAAACTGACCTGTGTTAACTCGACTTGCAGAATTGGCCGGTATGGTTTACTCTGTTCAGATATTGTGGTATGGAAACAGTGATGTGTTGGGCTGTGTTTAACCTGAGGACTGTGATTTAATTAGGTAGACTGTGACCAATGGTTAATTTGAGCCGGAGGGGGCCACCAGCACTCATTTTTGGGGATCCTTACTTGTCTTTCTACATCAGATGTTCACTGGAGCAAGAGAGGGAAAATGCACAAAACAGACAGATGGAGGAAGAGAAAGACGGAAAAAACATCACAATAGGAAGAAAGCAAAATTGTAAGAGTGAGAAATGGGTAGACTGTGCAGCCTTGGTATTCACCGAACTGACCTTTAATTGCACCGGATCGCTTCAGAGCAGAGGTTAGGACACCACCAAACTTTATTTCACAATTAAGCACTTCAAACGTGTAAGAGTGTATTACTTTAGCGGATATTCATCAGCAAAACCCAAATAATCACTACAGATTTTCATCCTATAAATAAGTTGCATCATTAAAGTGATGCAAAAACTTAATTGAAATCGTCTTTTCACACAAATTGTAAGCCATCCCTTCTCTGCCTTTCCGATCTGAACTTCAAATTTCTACGTGCCTGTTTGGTGCATATGTGTACGTCATCCACTCCTAGTTTCTTTGTATTCTGACAGATGCAGATTTACATTTCCCATTAACAACTCAGGACTACAAAGCCAACAATGCAACGGTTAAACAGTATTGCATGGCGCACTTGTTCCCGAAACAGAACGACTTGTGATTGTTTCTACTGGTGGTGTCCGGGTGGCTGTAAATATCGACACTAGTCATTCTACTGAACTACCTCGCCCCTGCATTTACTACCCTACGAGAACCCGGGCTCGTTCCTGGTGTCAAAGCCGAAATAGCCTCTTCCCAAGCACTGCATTTTGGAAAGCTTATAGATACAACGGGGGTCATTTCAATTAAATCTTATTGTTGTAAGGTAACCCCGTGTACATGCAGTCAATTAGCATGTATTGCCGTTACCGCCAAAACAAACTTCGAAATGCACCAGTCACCCTTATGTTGAAACACCTGATATCTGCAAATAAAGGACTGCCATTCATGCCAAAGTTTGTGGATTTATTGTTCCCTTTTCACAGTTTTTTTCGTCTCCTACATTGTGTGCTTTTGAGTTATCGCTCTCTTGAAAATATTTTTTTTCTGAAGACATTTAATGTGAAGAGGCAAAAGCGCGAAGTTTGGCCTGAGAGTGAACTGAGGTTTATTGGAGTAGGAACTGCTAATGCTTTAGTCTGTTCTTTGGTTCACCTCACGAGCTTTGTTTTAGTAATGTGGCATGATTAACCAAGCATCTGTCTCACAGCGAAGTGCAGGAAGACCTGCGTATGCTGATTTATTACAAGGAATACAGATCAGCGTGTGCAGCACTTAGTGGCAGGATTCACTCGTGGGTTTTTAAACGTTTCATAACGGAAATTCTATGGCTGTTTGGAACTTGATGGCAAACTATTTTGAAGTGTTTTGAAGCAATATTTAGAGAAAAATTTGTGGCGTAACATCCAGCGCTGCTGACTTTGGCACTGGGGAGCTGAGTTCGAGTCTTTGCGTCCTGTGCCTAAAAACAAGATTGTGAATACCTTGAAATTGTTAGAAAGGAACTCCTGTCGGCGTAGAGGAGGACATTTCCAAAACAGGGGCAGGAACATACCGAGGCAGGAAATAATAAAAAAAAAAAAGAGTCCCCCCCTAACAACAGATAAACAATAAAAGCGAAGGAAACTGTACTTGGCCGGTGCGCCGCAGCCCGAACGGAAGTGACGTATCGGAGGCCTGATCCAGTTAGGAGGTAGCAAGGAAGAGTGACATTGCAGAGAACCAACTGTAAGCAGCAGGTGGGACTAAAGTCCTTTTGCTGAATACAGCAAGTCTTTCCAGACAGCGCATGCGCGCTGTCTAGGCTCGACCTAAAAATAGGAATACCTGCAAAGACAGGAACACCGTACCAGGTGCCACCAGAAGGTGAAATGGCTGTAATTAAAAAGAGAGCCAAAGCTAGGCTTGATTGGAACTATAGGACTTCACTCTGGGATGGGTCCATCTGGCAACATAGGAATAGACATGTTTATGAATCTTTGTCACTCTGACTGTCCCAAAAGCGATGCCTGCAGAATCGGCATGAATGCCGAACAGGCGAGTGCCGTCGAAAGGCATATATTCCTAATGGAAATCAGACACTGTCTGAAAAACCAGAGAGATATAGCCAGGCACGCCGGTGCAGTGCTACAGAGTGAGCCATGGCGCGGCCAACTGAGTTCGTGGTATCCATATCACACCTTCTGACAAACCTACCTGCCTCTCACCTATCCTGAACTGACTGGACGAGTTCGCTCCAGTTCTCCTCCGGAAGCAAAGGTAGCAGGTGCACCACTGAATCCCACAATGCATGGGAAAGACAAAACAGAATACAAGAGGTGTTGATTGACTGAAGAGCCGAGCTGTTGAGGCGAAAATACTTCGTGCAAAAGATTCCAGCCATCTGAACTCCCTAGCCAGAGGGGTTTTAGAGAGCACGCTAAGGTCAGAAGAGGCAGTAGCAGCCTGCACCACAAAACGTCTCAGAGTCAGGGTCCAGATAAGACAAGCTGGGTCTTCAGGGGAGGGCCAGTGTCTATGGGTCTGTCCACTGGGGCCCCCATATCGGGTTTAGCCCAGGTCCCCAAATAAATGTCAGTGTCTCACTATATGGGAGCACAGGCTCTATTGCTGTCTGACTCCTACGAAGCATTGTTAACAAGAGGTCAGTGGTGACAGAGCTGCAATTCTAGGACCGCAGCTGCCCTCTTCAGTACCTCTGTGCAGGAGGAGCTCACCTCTGTCGCAAGGCTGGGGGGAGGAGGGCGGGGGGTAGCTGAAGGTGGTCCAAAGCCGGCAAGGTCTCAAGGCCACTAACCTCACTCAACTCAGTCAGCCAACTACCCTCCACAGTAGGCTGGACAATTTTGTCCACAAGGTTGCTAAACTCCGTCTCTTCTCTTTCACCTCCAAAAGCTTGTTCTCTCAAAGGAAAAACAGCGAGGGATTGATGAGAAGGGGGAGGAAAGGTATCAAAGTCTACAGGCACCACTGGCGCCGTACTGAATGCCATCTGTCATCGGGTGGCGGCGCTTTGGCGTCAGATAGGGCAATTGGTTTGAGGTCAACAGGCGCCACCAATGTTGTCTGATGGAACTCCAGCATCGCAGGTGGGAACCCCAAAGGCCTGTGCACAAGAGCCAGAATGGACCCAAGTATGGATCCAGAGGGCCTATCTGACACAGAGGGTGAACCCGCCGGCGTGAAGTCAGGTGGGACACACCTCTCACCTCCTTGGGGCTAGGAAGCGCACTAGAGGGATATAGGGACCAAAAGATGACGTGAAGGGAGTCCTAATAATCCAGCATCTGAGCTAGAGTCGCCAGAACTCCAGAGAAAGCAGGGAGGTGCGAGCTGGACTCATGCGCCGACTCCTCAACCAAGAATTAGAAGCGGGCATCGGAAATGCCTGACTTACCTGCCACAGGCGGATGCCATGACTTCGTGCGCTGGCACTTTGCAGTATGATCCTTCGAGGTCAAAGGATGATCGCAGGACCAGCTCCTGGAATGAACCTGCGACTGTTCCCTGGACTTGGAGCGAGACAGACAATGGTACACGTCATCCGCCAGACGTGCCACCAAGATCTTCATACGGCATTCCTGTGACGCCTTCGGATGAAGGCAAAGACATGAGCCGCAATATTCAGAGTTGTGGTGTTCCCTAAGGCACCACATGCAAACAGTATGAGCGCCCGTGGCGATATCTGCCTGCCACAGGACCCACAAGGTTTAAACAACAAGGACATATAGAAAGACTGAGTTGGGTATGAGGTTGGGGCCTGTGCCGCCATGGGGCGTTCGTGGCACCAGGTGCAACAGCACTGAAGTTGGCATCAAAGAAGGTAGTGGTATCATATGTGGCGCAGCTACAGGTCCAGCACCACATCTGGCACCAATGGCTGACCCGTCGGTGGATAACCAATAGAAGCCTCATTTGGCACATGTGGGCTATGAAGGTGCACCTGAGAGGTCAGGCCGCTCATATGAATTGCATGGCCTGGTAAAACTCCTCAAGTTGGGTATGGGTCGCTCTGGGAAATTCTAGGAGGCATGGAGTGGACTCAGATAAGGGCTCCATCATGGAGCTAGGCCTAGAGTGCTGACTCTCCAGCAGCTGGTCTGATGACTTGGACCGGCATGGAGAAGTAAAAGACTGCTTCAACTTCTTAAGCTTTTTCAGCTTGTGGACTTACTTGAAAGGCTTGGATTAAGACGAGTCATCAGGAGCGACTCTGTGAGAGGTCCCTGGACCTTCCTTGCAACTGGGATCGTCTGACATCAGGTGGCCAGGAGCTTCAGAGACCATTCCCTCAGCATCTTGGAATTCGCAGCAGTCCTTGCAGGTCTTGGAGTTGTGGTCCTGCTCCAAGCACCATAAGAAAGCCAACTAAAGGTCTGTCGCAGGTATGTGCCTATGACACGCACCATACAATTTAAATCCTCCTGACTTCTTAGGGGACATCAAAAACACACCAGGAGATGAAAATCTCTAAAAAGCATCAATAAAAATTAGAGGAAAAAAACATCAGTCAAAAAATGACTGGGGTTAGCTCTTTCCGGACCTGCGCCGACTAGCATGGAAAAAAAAGAACTAATACAAGCGTGCTGGGGTGGCATCTACAGAGGCACCAGGAACATACTTAAGGCGCAGCCAACGCAAGCTCGAGCGACGCCATCATTATAGGATTATTACTCCAAAATTTCTGGATCCAGTATGATGCCTGGGGATCATTGCAAGTTAATTAATCTGCAGCTAGAAGTCTCTATGAGATAAGCTTATGTAGAACTCTTCTCTTTTGAGCCTGGAGGACAGGAGGAGACTTCTGAAATTACATTGTTTGTATGCAGAGTTAGTGACTGCTTTGCTGTAGGGATTGCCACTAAGATCGGTAGAAGTAAATGGGTTGTCTTGGGTTCAAATTTGAAGACTAAGATACCTTAGCATAATGGGGTAAAGGATTCATTATGATATTTTTGTTGGCTAAAGGGACTGCTGTTTAGCTTAAAGCTTGAATGATAACCTAGAATAGGAACTGGGTGACCCTGCTGTACAGTATGGGAGGGAAAAATCTGGGAATTTTCATCCGCTTCATTCTGGGCCCATCACAAATAGAAGACTTGTTTTACCAAATGAAATGCTAAGCCTGACCCCACTCTCAAGAGAGCTGCCTAGAACAGATGAAGAAAGGAAGATTTCCCAGCTTGCTGTCCTGAACAATTTGTGCCTGCCTGACAAAGGACTATCAGCAAAGTCTCTATCCTCTAGCTAATTTCTAATGGTACTGGAGACCTGATGATACAAAAGACGCCTGCTTGCCACTGTGCACTCTCTTGCCTATACTTGACAATGCAAAGCAAAACACCCTTGGATCATCCCCCACCAAACATTTCGTGAAATTCTAGAAAGTGTAGGTTACTGTGCCACTGTCGCTTTACATAAATTTCATTTTAAAGCAACATCCCAAAATTACGTGGCCAGTTCTTTTGGTGAGGTTTGAAGTTAGCAGATACTCCCTCTGAGATAGGTATCCGGGTTTCCACGGTATCAAGCTGAGTATTTATATGCTTGCTAAAAATACATGTACCCCAACAACCCTCCCAGAATCGTTTGAAACGCCGATTGCTAGGGTGTTTACTTATCTTTCTTGGAGAGCCCCTGCTTATGCAGAAGCAGATTTGCTAGCGCCAAGATTGTGGATCTGCTTACCCACAATTCTCTCTTCTGAAAATTGCTGCTGCAACATGGATGTGAAAAAGCACAACCTACCAGTCTTTCACACAGGAGGTGTGACCTGGAAGAATCACTGAATGCATTGATGGATTCCCAGCATGAAGACCAATAGCATTATACCTGCCTCTTCTGACATGTAAGTACTCAGAATTAAGGTTTTCGTTTCTGAGGGCTAAGTCAACGGCATTTCGACCCAGTGCGATTATAGGGTCTTTATCAGTACTGATCGATTAAATAAAATCCGAGTCAAAAGATAGGTCATTAAGTCAATGCCCAGATGTAGAACCAGTCCCAAATAATTCTAGTCAGCAACAGAAAGAATTTAGAAACCAGGAAGTTCTTAAACCCAAGTAGGTAAGGGATGGAAGTGGCCCACATACCGTCAACAGCACTCAATAAGGGTGTCGTGGAGTTTAGGGAGGACAAAACTAACATGCACATGAGACCATATGTTGCAGTGTCCTAATCTTCCAGAGTGGGCCGTGACGGGTGGCTGCGCTGCAGGAGAAAAGAAGTGCAAAAAGCCAGCAGAGCAAAAGTCTCTATCCAATATGCCAAAGAGGAACAAGCACGGTGAATGTGCTTAGTCAGCGGAAAAGCAAGTCTCCATCTGACTGGGAAGGGATCCTATATTTTGCTTAGAATATCAAGATGAACACCCTCCAACAGGTATCTTAGTTTATGCCCGCATCAGCAGTTGTATCGAGATTCTCCTCTTTGATTATTTTTAGCAAATACTCTACTTATTTTGCAAAACTGAACCAAGGAATCCATGCCATTTGCTTGTTGAGCTATATTCTTAGAAAAAACACAATGCGCTGCAGTTGCATAGCTCAAAATTCAGAACATTGTTCAATATAGGAAGTACCAGGAACACAGCCTGATATTTTACCACAGACTGTGCATTGTCCTTCTAGCTCAGATTGTGTTCCATTTTCATAGCTTCGATGTGTACACCTTGTGTGTGGATGCTGTTAGATCCATTTTATTTTAGAATACAGCAAGCGCCAGATTGCCATGTTATGCTTTATTTGGATATTTGAAAGGGCAAGCAATGCTAAAGCAGTCAGCTCTACAGATAAAAATATACAATTGATGGATATCAGCTTCAATTATTTCGCTCACCTCAGTGTCACAGCGGCTAAAACTGACAACAGCAGAATTTTTATCCACATCCAGCAGGTCTACGGGAACATCACTCTATCAAAAACATAAAAAAACAAGATCTTACTAACAGCCTCTTACATTTGCACATTTGTGGAGGATGGAATAGATCCTCACTCTCAGCAAATCATTTAAATCCATGAGTTATTTACACATTAACCCCAAACAATCTCACTAATATTAGTGAGCAAATCAATGGAATGGAACAACATGTGTGGTGTCCAATGGTAAAAATACATGCTACTTTAACCCCTTCGCTGCCAGGCCTTTTCCCCCTCCTGTGCCAGGCCTTTTTTTGCCTATTTGGGGCAGTTCGCGCTTAGGCCCTCATAACTTTTTGTCCACATGAGCTAACCAAGCCAAATTTGCGTCCTTTTTTTTCAACATCCTAGGCATTCTAGAGGTACCCAGACTTTGTGGGTTCCCCTGAAGGAGGCCAAGAAATTGGCCAGAATACAGGGAAAATTTCGTTTTTTTCAAAAAAATTGGAAAAAGTGGCTGCAGAAGAAGGCTTGTGGTTTTTCCCCTGAAAAAGGCATCAACAAAGGGTTTGCGGTGCTAAACTCAGCAGCTTCCCAGCTTTCAGGAACAGGCAGACTTGAATCAGAAAACCCAATTTTTCAACACAATTTTGGCATTTTACTGGGACATACCCCATTTTCGCAATTTTTTGTGCTTTCAGCCTCCTTCCAGTCAGTGACAGAAATGGGCATGAAACCAATGCTGGATCCCAGAAACCTAAACATTTCTGAAAAGTAGACAGAATTCTGAATTCAGCAAGGGCTCATTTGTGTAGATCTTACAAGGGTTTCCTACAGAAAACAACAACTGAAAAAGAAAAATATTGAAATTGAGGTGAAAAAAACAGCAATTTTTCTCTACGTTTTACTCTGTAACTTTTCCCTGCAATGTCAGATTATCGAAAGCAATATACCGTTACGTCTGCTGGACTCCTCTGGTTGCGGGGATATATAGGGCTTGTAGGTTCATCAAGAACCCGAGGAACCCAGAGCCAATAAATGAGCTGCACCCTGCAGTGCGTTTTCATTCTATACCGGGTATACAGCAATTCATTTGCTGAAATATAAAGAGTAAAAAATTGCTATCAAGAAAACCTTTATATTTCCAAAAAGGGCACAAGATAAGGTGTTGAGGAGCAGTGGTTATTTGCACATCTCTGAATACCGGGGTGACCATACTAGCATGTGAATTACAGGGCATTTCTCAAATAGATGTCTTTTTTACACACTCTCCTATATTTGGAAGGAAAAAATGTAGAGAAAGACAAGGGGCAATAACACTTGTTTTGCTAATCTATGTTCCCCCAAGTCTCCCGATAAAAATGATACCTCACTTGTGTGGGTAGGCCTAGCGCCCGCGACAGGAAACGCCCCAAAGCGCAACGTGGACACATCCAAATTTTGGGAAGAAAACAGAGGTGTTTTTTGCGAAGTGCCTACCTGTAGATTTTGGCCTCTAGCTCAGCCGGCACCTAGGGAAACCTACCAAACCTGTGCATTTCTGAAAACTAGAGACCTAGGGGAATCCAAGGAGGGGTGACTTGCGGGGCTCGGACCAGGTTCTGTTACCCAGAATCCTTTGCACACCTCAAAATTTGGCTAAAAAAACACATGTTCCTCACATTTCTGTGGCAGAAAGTTCAGGAATCTGAGAGGAGCCACAAATTTCTTTCCACCCAGCGTTCCCCCTAGTCTCCTGATAAAAATGATACCTCACTTGTGTGGGTAGGCCTAGCGCCTGCGACAGGAAACGCCCCAAAGCGCAACGTGGACACATCCAAATTTTGGGAAGAAAACAGAGGTGTTTTTTGCGAAGTGCCTACCTGTAGATTTTGGCCTCTAGCTCAGCCGGCACCTAGGGAAACCTACCAAACCTGTGCATTTCTGAAAACTAGAGACCTAGGGGAATCCAAGGAGGGGTGACTTGCGGGGCTCTGACCAGGGGCCATATGTACGAAAGCTTTTCCCCATAGACATAGAATGGGTAAAATCCTTTCGTACATCTGGCCCCAGGTTCTGTTACCCAGAATCCTTTGCAAACCTCAAAATTTGGCTAAAAAAACACATGTTCCTCACATTTCTGTGGCAGAAAGTTCTGGAATCTGAGAGGAGCCACAAATTTCCTTCCACCCAGCATTCCCCCAAGTCTCCCGATAAAAATGATACCTCATTTGTGTGGGTAGGCCTAGCACCCGCGACAGGAAACGCCCCAAAGCGCAACGTGGACACATCCAAATTTTTGGGAAGAAAACAGAGGTGTTTTTTGCGAAGTGCCTACCTGTAGATTTTGGCCTCTAGCTCAGCCGGCACCTAGGGAAACCTACCAAACCTGTGCATTTCTGAAAACTAGAGACCTAGGGGAATCCAAGATGGGGTGACTTGTGGGGCTCGGACCAGGTTCTGTTACCCAGAATCCTTTGCAAACCTCAAAATTTGGCTAAAAAAACACACGTTCCTCACATTTCAGTGGCAGAAAGTGCTGGAATCTGAGGGGAGCCACAAATTTCCTTCCACCCAGCGTTCCCCTAAGTCTCTCGATAAAAATGGTACCTCACTTCTGTGGGTAGGCCTAGCGCCCACGAAAGGAAATGGCCCAAAACACAACGTGGACAGAACATATTTTTTCACAGAAAACAGAGGTGTTTTTTGCAAAGTGCCTACCTGTGGAGTTTGGCCTCTAGCTCAGCCGGCCCCGGGAGGGGGGGGGGGGGGGGGGGGGGGGGGGGGGGGGGAGAGGGGGGGGGGGGTGCAGAAATGCCCTAAAATAAATTTGACCCCCCCCACCCTCCCCCCCAAGACCCCCCTGCCCGGGAACAACCCCTGCCTACGGGGTCGCTCTCCCTGCATGACATTGGCGCCAAAAAACAAATCCCAGGTGCCTAGTGGTTTCTGCCCCCTTGGGAGCAGATTGACCTAAAATCGGCCAATCTGCCCTCAATGGGGGCACAAATGGCCTAAATACAATTTGCCCCCCAGGGGAGCGACCCTTGCCTGATGGGTCGCTCCCCATCTCTAAAAAAACAAACAAACAAAAAAAAAAAACACAACAAAAAAATTTGCCCTGGTGCCCTGAGGGGGGGGGGCAGAAATGGCCTAAAATAAATTTGCCCCCACCCCCCACCCCCCCCGGGAGCGACCCTTGCCTACGGGGTCGCTCCCCCTTCGTGACATTGGCGCCAAAAAACAAATCCCAGGTGCCTAGTGGTTTCTGCCCCCTTGGGGGCAGATTGACCTAAAATCGGCCAATCTGCCCCCAAGGGGGGGCAGAAATGGCCTAAATACAATTTGCCCCCCAGGGGAGCGACCCTTGCCTGATGGGTCGCTCCCCATCTCTAAAAAAAACAAACAAACAAAAAAAAAATTGCCCTGGTGCCTAGAGGGTTCTGCCCCCCCCCCCCCCCTGGGGGCAGTTCGGCCTAATAATAGGCCGATCTGCCCCCAGGGGGGCGGAAATGGCCTAAAATAAATTTGCCCAATAACCCCCACTACCCCCCCCCCCCCCGGAGCGATCCCTGCCTACGGGGTCGCTCCCCCTGCGTGACATTGGCGCCAAAAAACAAATCCCAGGTGCCTAGTGGTTTCTGCCCCCTTGGGGGCAATCGGGCAATCTGCCCCCAAGAGGGGGCAGAAATGGCCTAAATACAATTTGCCCCCCAGGGGAGCGACCCTTGCCTGATGGGTCGCTCCCCATCTCTAAAAAAAGAAACAACAAAAAAAAAACACAACAAAAAAAATTGCCCTGGCGCCTAGAGGTTTCTGCCCCCCCTGGGGGCAGAAATGGCCTAAAATAAATTGAATTTGCATTTCTCTTTCAATCTAGGGAGGCCCCTGTGACAAATCAGCGCTCGCGCGCTGACGTCACGGGGGGGGGGGGGGGGGGGGGGGGGGGTGGAAGGGGAAGGTCTTCCCCTTCCATCCCAGACTTGGGATGGGGAGGGGGGTGCACGGGGGGCGCGCTAGCGCGCCCCCAAGTTCCCCTGTGCCATGGACGAGATGGTCTCGTCCAAGGCACAGGAGAACTGTAGCCTTGGACGAGATCATCTCGTCCAAGGCACAGAACAGGTTAAGGATGTAAGATCTCAAGAAATATAAATTCAATAATATTGCAAATACTTTTACGGGAATGAGTTTCATTTCTTTGTACATTTGTTTTTAGTTGGGAAATGTGTTATACAACGTAGTGTTAGGAGGGGTTTAGAAGACCAAAGTTCTTACTAAAATAATTGAAAACTGTGTGATGGGAGTGGCAAATGACATGGTATAGCCAGATCAGATCGGATTTGCGACTAACCATGCCACTAGAATAAAACTCAGGAACCTACACAAAGGCTTTGATGTGGCAAGGTAGGTAACACTACCATTGCCATTTAACAGTGAAAAGCATTTGATTCAGTGGAAGGAATGGTTTCCTTACCTATAACCCCTTCACTCTCAGGGGAATCTACACTGATGTCAAAAGCACTGACTAGTCCTCCCTGTAGGAGGCTGACCTGGTGTGTGGTGAGCACCTATGGTGTTATCACCTTATTGCAGGTTCAGGTATCCCCTATTAGTGTGGTGTAGACAGTGCCTAGGAAGCCAGGGCTCTATAGAGGTAGCTATGGATGAGCAGCCAAGACTTATCTAGGAGACATGCAAAGCTTATGCACTACCACACATGAAAGAACCACACAGTGTTACAAAAATAAAGGTTCTTTATTATAGTAACACAAATACTAAAATACTGAATAGACAATACTCCAATAGGAGGTAAGTAAACACACTATTATGTACACATTAGAAGTCAGTGATTAGCATAGAAAGCAATAGCAAATAGTAAAACAATACTAAATAGTGGAAGTCCTAGGAGGAGACCAAACCATATACGAAGTGAGTGGAATGTGAAAGGCAGTCCCCCACCCAAGAAAGTGGAATCGGTAGAGGAGAGCTGGAGGAACTAAGAACCCCAAAAGGTAAGTACCAGGGTATCCCCTAGCGACCAGGAGAGAACAGGTATGTACCTGGTTTTAAACCAAACCCACAGGACAACTTTGGAAAAGGACTTTGCAAGACCCAAACAAGACTGGAAGAAACCAAAAGGTGAATCCTGACAGAAGAGGACCTGCAAAAGAAGGGGACCAAGACCAGTTCGATTTGGAGTTTCCGGCTGTGGAAGGAGCCACTACCCACCCTTCTGTGGATGCAGGACCAGGTCGACGGTGGATGGAGAAAGTCAGCAGTGCAGCACAGGAGCAGAAGAGGAGTTCCAGAAGTGATGCAAGTGATGTTCCATGTCGGCGGTCATGACGTCAGTGGTGTTGGAAAACCAGCATCAAGCATTAGCAAATGCAAGAGTCAGAAGAGGATTTTGCATGGCTAAAGAGGACCAGGACTCGACCCAAGGAGGGGAGTCCGAGGTGACCCTCAGCAGCTGGGAGAGTCACAAGAAAAGGAGGTAGCCCTCACAGGCAAACCATGGGCAGCAGGCACAGAAGTCGCAGTGAGGCCCACGCAGCACACGGGAAGAGAAGTCCCAAGTCGTTTGAGCAGCAGGCAGGAGACTGTGCTTTGCATGATTAAGTGCTGGGGCAAGGGCTACACGAAGCCTGAAGATCCCTTGGAGGAGGAACAAACGAGCCTTGGTAGCTGCAAGAGTCCCGGTGCACAGGGGTACTGTCCTACAAGGAAAGGCAAAGGCTTAACGTCTCCCAAGTTGGACAGCTGGTAGAGAGGACCAAGGGGACCACTCCAGACCACCACCTGTGATGCAGGATCCACGCAGCTACGGAGGAGAGAAGATCCAAGCAGCTGGTCATCGTTGCAGTTGGTTCCTGCAGATGCATGGGAGTGACTCCTTCACTCCAAGGGAGATTCCTTCTTGTGCAGGCTGAAGACTCATCACCCTCAGAGGATGCACAGCCAGTGAATGTTGCAGTTGCTGGAAGGAGCTGGAGAAACAATGTTGCAGAGCGGAGTCATCGCTGTAGTTGCAGATTGTCAGTTCCTGCAGTTGCAGTTCCGGTGGCCAGAAGTTGAAATAAACGATGCAGACGTGTCCTGCTGGGATCTTGCACCTCAAATCTGAGGACCCACCAGAGAGGGAGACCCTAAATAGCCCAGGAAGGGGGATTGGTCACCTATCAGGGTGACCACCTTTCAGGAGGGGGCTGTGATGTCAGCTGCCTGACCTGGCCACTCAGATGCTCCTGGGGCCTCTGACAACCTTGGATTCAAAATGGCAGAATCAAGTGGCCACATGGAGGAGCTCTGGGCACCACCCCTGGGGTAGTGATGGAGAGGGGAGTGGTCACTCCCCTTTCCATTGTCCAGTTTCACACCAGAGCAGGGACTGGGGGTCCCAGGACTGGTGCAAACCGGTTTATGCAAGGAGGGCACCAAATGTGCCCTTCAAAGCATACCAGTGGTTTGGGGAGGCTACCCCTCCCTAGCCATGTTACACCTATTTCCAAAGGGAGAGGGTGTTGCCTCCCTCTACCACAAGATGAACTGCCTTCTTCTGCTTGAGCTGGTCATGCAGCAGGAGGTCAGAAACCTTTTTGGAGGGCAGCAGCTGCGCGGGCTGTCTGGAAACCCCTGAAAGACTGTTAGGGGGTCCTCTAAGGAGCCCCCCAGAGTTCATGGAATCATATAACCAATACTGGCACCAGTATTCATGTATGATTCTGACATGTTTGATGCCAAACATGCCCAGGTTGGGAGTTACCATTATGTAGCTGGACACAGGTAAAGTACACAGTTAAAATGGCTTCCACGCACTTACAAAGTCCAGAGTAATGGAGCTGGAGTTCGTAGGGGCACCACAACTCATGCAGGGATAACCTCACACACAGGTACCTCCACCCTGCCCTCTAGGCTAGGAGGGCCTGCTGTAGGGGTGACATACAGCAACCTGGTGCAGTGACCTGCAGTGAAAGTGTGCATGCACCTTTTCACACAGGCTGCAACAACAGCCCTTCAGACACATTTTGCATGGGCTCAAATGGGTGGCACAATACCTGCTGCAGCCCATGGGGAACCCCTGGTGCCCCAATGGCCTGGGTGCCTAAGTATCATATACCAGGGACTTATATGGGGGCCCCAGTATGCCAGTTGTGGGGAGTGCTAAGTCCTAAGTAACCACATTTAGAGGGAGAGAGCACAGTCAATGGGGTCCTGGTTAGCAGGATCCCATTGAACACAGTCAAAACACACTGACAGCAAGCAAAAAGTGGGGGTAACCATGCTAAAAAGAGGTAGACTAACCTTGTCCAGTTGGGTCTTCATTTTCTAAGTGGAAATATCTGGGGAGACCATCTGCATTAGAGTGGTTACTCCCTGGTCTATGATTCACTGTACAGTCCATTCCCTGTAGGGATATGAACCACCTCAAAAGTTTGGGATTTCCCCTTTTTATCTGTTTTAACCATAGGTGGGGCATGTGGTCTGTTTGAACAAGGAAGTGAGTGCCAAATAAGTATGGGCTAAGATTCTGCAAAGCCCAGACCACAGCAAAGGTCTCCCTCTCTATGGCTGACCAATGCTTTTCCCTGGTGGTTAACCTTCTGCTCATAAAAACTACATGTTGATCCTGGCCCTCTTCATTCAGCCGAGATAGTACTGCCCCTATCCCTACCTCAGAAGCATCTGTCTGCACAATAAATTGTTTGGAGTAGTCAAGGCTTCTTAATATAGGAGCACATGGCCTTCTTAAGGTCATCAAAAACGTTTTGGTAGCTAGCTGTCCACAAAACTTTCTTGGGCATCCTTTTAGAGGCGAGGTCATTTAGAGGGGCTACAATGGAGCCATACGTTTTTAATGAACCTCCTGTAGTACCCTGTCAGGCCTAGGAAGGCTCTGACTTCTGTTTGTGTGGTAGGGGCAGTCCAATCTAGAATGGTCTGGATGTGGCCCTGTAGTGGTTGGATCTGGCCTCTACCTACAAGGTGGCCCAGATAGACCACTTTTCCCTGCCCTATCTTGCACTTTGAGGCCTTGATAGTGAAGCCTGCCTTTTGCAGAGTCTCCAATACATTTCCACCTTGGTCTACATTTCCAAGGTGGACCAGGTGGTCCTCCCAGGTAGAGCTAAAGACGGTTCACATAAAACACCCTGTGGAGGCTTCTAGGAGTGCCTAGGTCAACCAAATAGGTGACCTCACCCTTTCTCTCCACAATAGTGTGAGGTGCACTCCATTTGTCTTGCAGTGCCATGGAAGCCACAGGTTCCAGGACCCACACTTTCTGTGCTGGCTGGTAAACAGTCAGCACAGCCTTCTTGTCATGCCATTTTTTTTGCAACTCTTGGCTAGCCTGAGGGTTTTTGGAAGCCCTCTTCATGTACTCAGCCATCCTAGATCTGAGGCCTAGTACATAGTCCACAATGGCCTGTTTTGGAGGCTTGAGAGGTTACTCACAGGTCTCTTTTACAAGAGCAAGAAGACCCCTAATGGGGTGTCCAAACAGAAGATCGAATGGGCTAGAACCCACTCCCTTCTGAGGAACCTCCCTGTAGGCAAAGAGAAGGCAACGTAACAGGACATCCCACCTCCCTCTGAGTTTCTCAGATAATCCCATTATCATGCCTTTGAGAGTTTTACTAAATCTCTCAACTAGTCCATTTGTTTGTGGATGGTAAGGGGTGGTGAATTTATAAGTTACACCACACTCCTTCCATATGGCTTTAAGGTAAACAGACATGAAGTTTGCACCCCTGTCTGATACCACCTCTTTAGGAAAACCTGCCCTGGAGAAAATTCACAGGAGGGCTTTGGCCACTGTAGAAGCTGTAGTGGTTCTAAGAGGAATGGCCTCTGGATACGTGGTGGCATGATCTACCATCACCAGGATTAATCTATTACCAGAGGCTGTTGGAGGGACCAAGGGGCCAACAATGCCTGCCCCAGCCCTCTCAAAGGGCACCCCAACCACTGGTAGTGGAATTAAAGGGACCTTAGGGGTGCCACCTGTCTTGCCACTGGCTTGACAGGTGAAACAGGAGCGACAAAACTCCTTGGTGTCTTCTGACATATGGGGCTATTTTCAGTCACCATAGTGACACTGGCACCTGTGTCCTGTAGGCTTCAGTCTCAACACCACTGATTAAGGGATGCTACCTGTACTTACCCATATTAAGAGAACAGGCAGCTAGGGTGGCAAAGTCAATGCCCCCATCAGAGACCAATACAGCCTCAGTGGTCTCCCTGACTAGCTCAGATCCCACTACAGTCCCCAAGGTGAGCCCAGCTGCACTTTTTGGACTGATTATTACTAGTGTTATTACCACCAATACTGCTATTGCTAGGGGCACTAGAGGTAGAAGTGGTGTGAGTATTGGTAGAGGGCTTGGTGCCTTTCTTAGGACAGGAGCGGTCTCCTGCCCTATGGCCTCTGTTTTTACATATGTAGCACCAAGGCTTTTTTTTTATTTGAGGAAGAGGATGAGGATTTATTCCCATCCCCAGAGGAGTTTTGTGGGCCTGATGAAGACACTTTAGTTTTATCTTTGTCCCCACCCTTATCCTGAGGCTTACCTGCTTCCTTCTTGTTGTCACCTCTTGTGTGCGTTTTCCTACTCAGCCTCGTGCGGACTCACTTGCTGCCTTCTTTGCCACTTCTTGGGGAGAGGTCAAATCAGAGTCCACCAGGTACTGATGTAGCTGATCAGATATACAGTTGTTCAAAACGTGCTCTCTCAGAATTAAATTGTATAAGCCCTGGTAGTCAATTACTTTGCTCCCATGCAACCAGCCCTCCAGAGCTTTCACGGAACAGTCAACAAAATCTACCCAATCTTGGGAGGACTCCTTTTTGGTTCCCTGAACTTGAACCTGTATTGTTAAGCGGTCAAACCAAAACCATCTAACAGTACATGTTATAGAGCTGTATAATTGTTTGCATTTTTCTCTCTGACAGTAAGGAGTTTGTCTCTGCCTTTGTCAGAGATGGAGAGCCATAAGATTGCTGCCCACTGCCTTTGGGGGACCGTCTGATTTTTAGAGGCCCTTCCCAAAGCAGTGAACCATTTGTAGATGTCATCTCCCACCTTGTAAGGTGGGACTATCTTGCTCAGGTTCCTAGAATAATAAGAGTCCTTCCTGATTCTGGTATCCCTAAAGCTCAAATTGCTGCCACCATGGGGTGCTAACCCCAAATCCTGTCTCTCTCTCTACAGTCAAGGCCTCCCTATCTAGTGCCTGTTGTTGCTGCTGCAGCCTCTGCTTGCCCCCCTCCAACCTCACTTTCCTAAGTTTCCTGTCTAAGGAACCTTCCCCTGAGGTGGAGCAGTGGGTCCTCTCAGATGCTGAAGAGACATGAGTATGGACAGAGTAGGTCATATCCCTCCTCCTGAGGACTCTCTGGACTAACCCTATAGGAACAAAAGGTGGGCCTACTGTCATGACCTCCTCCTCACTACCTGCAGTGCTCGTAAAAGGGCTGTGGTGTTTCCCAGGTTCTTCCTGACCCTCCCCAGTGTAGTCTAAGGCTACTCTGTTTAGGACTGGAGAGTCAGTTTCCACTTCTTACTCCTCCTGGCTGACAGCTTTTCCAGGACAGCTTGGAGAAGTAAGTAAAAAGGTACACTTTTATTGGGATTTCTCCCAGTCTTCAGTTTTCTAGCGGCACACATTTCCCTAAGCTCTTGGAAGGTATGACCCTCATAGTGGGAGTTTGGGACCAGAGAGTTGTGCTCTACTGAAGACATTTCTTTCTAGAATGGTGAAGGTGTACTAAACTACTCTAACAGCTAGGCTCCCAGAAATGTTTGGAGCAAGGACTATGCTAGACCCCTAGCTTACCCAAACTTAGGAGACTAGAAATCCTAACAACTAAGTGTAGTGTGTACCTAGCAGCTAGAAATGGTCGTTCCTGTGGAAAGTAACCAGTGACAGGGTGGTAAGGCAATTGAAAGTGTCTTATCCCACCGCTACACCACCAATGTAGGAATCTGGCCTGGTGTTTGGTGAGCACATATGGTGTTATCCCCTTACACCAGGTCCAGGCATCCCCCATTAGTGAGGTGTAGACAGGGTCTAGAAAGCCAGGGCTCTCTAGAGGTAGCTGTGGATGAGCAGCCAAGACTTATCTAGGAGACATCCATAGCTTATGCAATACCACTACAGTCACACAGCACTTACACACATGACATGAAAGAACCATACAATGTTACAAAAATAAAGGTACTTTATTAAATAACACATATACTAAAATACTGAGTAGGCAATACTCCAAAAGGAGGTAAGTAAACACACTATTATGTACACATTAGAAGTCAGTGATTAGCATAGAAAGCAATAGCAAATAGTGAAAACAATAGCAAATAGCAAAGGTCGTAGGGGTAGACCAAGCCATATACTAAGTAAGTGGAATGTGAATGCGAAAGTCGGGCCACCACCCAAGGAAGTGGAATTGGTAGACGGGAGCTGGAGGAACTAGGAATCCTAAAAGGTAAGTATCAGAGTGCCCCCTAGCGACCAGGAGAAAAGAGATAAGTACCTGGTTCTCCCCTAACCCACCAAAAGGACTTCAGAAGAAGATTTTGCATGACCCAGACAAGACTGCAAGAAACCAAAGGTGGATCCTGGTTGAAGAAGACCTGTAAAAGAAGGGGACCAA
The DNA here is from genome assembly GCF_031143425.1 of Pleurodeles waltl. Taxonomy (NCBI): domain Eukaryota; kingdom Metazoa; phylum Chordata; class Amphibia; order Caudata; family Salamandridae; genus Pleurodeles; species Pleurodeles waltl. The sequence continues at coordinate 631,471,095 of NC_090437.1, read as the reverse complement.
TTCCAGTTCATGTTGGATTTTCCGTTGTGACAGGAGCCATTACCCACCCATCTGTGGATACAGGACCAGATCGACGGTGAACGAAGACAGTCAGCAGTGCAGCACTGGAGCAGCTGAAGAGTTACTGAAGTGATGCAGTCAATGTCCCACGCCAGAAGAAGGATTGCAGTCAGTCAGTGGTGTGAAAAAACCCACCAACAAGCCTTGGCAAAGATAAATGATGTTGGAGAAGAAATGCAGAGCTGTCAGGGACCAGCAAGGTCCAGGAGGACTCAATCCATGGAGGGGAGTCACGGGTGACCCTCAGCAGTGAGGAGAGCTGCAAGAAGAGGAGGCAGCCCCTACAAGCAGCAAACACAGGAGTCGCGGAGAGGACCACGTAACACACCCAGAAAGGAGTCCCACATTGCTGGAGAAGCATACAGAGTGCTGTGCGTTGAAGGGAAGAGTGCTGGGGGCTAGGTGCCTGACGATCCCTTGGAGGAGATGCCAACAAGCCTTGGTAGCTGCAAGAGACGCAGTGCACGGGAGTACTGTCCTGCGAGGAGTGGCAAGGGCTTACCGTCTCCAAGTTGGACAGCTGGTAGAGAGGACCAAGGGGGCCACTCTAGGCCACCACCCATGATGGAGGATCCACGCAGCTCTAGAAGAGAGGAAATCCATGCAGCCAGTCATTGCAGTTGGTGCCTGCGGATGCAGGGGAGTGACTCCTTCACTCCAAGGGAGATTCCTTCTAGCTTCTTGTGCAGACTGAAGACTCGTCACCCTCAGAGGATGCACAGCCAGGGAAATGTTGCGGTTGCTGGAAGGAGACGAATAAACAATGTTGCTGAGCAGAGTTGTTGCTGTAGATGCAGATTCCCGGTTCCTGGAGGGTCCAGTTGCAGTTCCACTGGCCAGAAGGTGAAGTAAACATTGCAGAGAAATCCTGCTGGAATCTTGCATGTGCAATCTGAGGACCCACCCAAGAGGGAGACCCTAAATAGCCAAAGAAGGGGGATTGGTCACCTAGCAGGGTGACCACCTTTCAGGAGGGGGCTGTGATGTCACCTGCCTGTCCTGGCCACACAGATGTTCCCAGAGGCCTCTGCCCATCTTGGATTCAAGATGGCAGAATCAAGTGGCAACCTGGAGAAGCTCTGGGCACCACCCCTGGGGTGGTGATGGAGAGGGGAGTGGTTACTCCCCTTTCTATTGTCCAGGTTCGTGCCAGAGCAGGGACTCTGGGTCCCTGAACTGGTGCAAACCAGTTTATGTAAGGAGGGCACCAAATGTGCCCTTCAAAGCATACCAGTGACTTGGGAAAGCTACCCCTCAAAAGCCATGTAACACCAACTTCCAAAGGGAAATCCAGCCGGTCAAGCAGCAAAAGAGCAGAAACAGAGTCTGTAGGATGGCAGCAGTGCAGGTTAGCCTGAAAAACCCTCCAAACTGGTAGGAGCAAAGCTGAGGGTCCTCTAAGTAGCCACCAGAGTGCATGGAATCATACAACCAATACTGGCAACAGTACTGGGATATGATTCCAACATGTTTGTTACCAAACATGCCCAGGTTTGGAGTTACCAATATGTAGCTGGACACAGGTAGTGACTTGGTGCGTCGTTTTTACAGCCGCATTGCAGGTGGTGAGTCGCATTTTTCCCCGCACGGCTACTGTGCGTAGATTTCAGTCTTGGTTCCACCAGCTTCACCTTTCAAGGGCCCAGAGACTGCAGTGGGCACCACTTGGCAGGGTAGGAGTCGTCCGGGTGCTAGCAGAGGAAGTCTTTGATGGCCCTGAGACTTCAAAATAGGGGGCAAGCTCAGTCCAAACCATTGGAGACAATTCACAAGTAGAAATATACCACAAAGCCCAGTCTTTGTTCTCTTTCAGGCACAAGCAGCAACTGCAGGCCAACCCAGCAAAGCACAATCACAGGCAAAGGGGCAGTACTCCTACTACAGCTCTTCAGCTCTTCTCCTTGGCAGGGGTTCCTGTTGGTTCTAGAAGTAATCTAAAAATCTGGAGGTTTGGAGACTGCATTGTGTGAGGACAGGCACAGCCCTTTCAGGTGTAAGTGCCAGCTCCTCCATCCCCCACTCTAGCTCAGGAGACTCTTCAGGATATGCAGGATACACCCCTGCTCCCTTTGTGTCACTGTCTAGTGGGAATTCAGAACAGCCCAACTGTCAGTCTGACCTAGAAGTGGAATACACAAGCAGGTAGAGGCACAGAATGGCTAAGTAAGTATGTTTAAATTGGGAGTTCAGGGACCCCAAACTCCACATCTCCGTCTGCTCCCAATGGGAAACTGCACTTAAAAGATATTTAAAGGCAGTCCACAAGTTAACCTATGAGAGAGATAGGCCTTGCAACAGTGAAACCTGAATCTGGCAGTATTTCACAGTCAGAACATGTAAAACACATCCATATTTGTCCTACCTTTAACATACACTGCACCTTGCCCATGGGGCTACCCAGGGCCTACCTTAGGGGTGCCTTACATGCACCACGAAAAGGGAAGGTTTGGGCTTGGCAAGTGGGTACACTTGCCAGGTTGAAATGGTATTTTAAAACTGCACACACAGACACTGCAGTGGCAGGTCTGAGCAATGTTTACAGGGATACTTGTATGGGTGGCACAATCAGTGGTGCAGAGCCCACTAGTACCATTTGATTTACAGATCCTGGGCACACATAGTGACCTTTACTAGGAACTTACTAGTAAATCAAATATGCCAATCATGGATAAACCAATCACCAATACAATTCATACAGTGAGCATATGCACTTTAGAGCTGGTTAGCAGTGGTAAAGTGCCAAGTGTCCTTAAGCCAACAAAAACTGGTCAGAAAAAATAGGAGGAATGAGGCTAAACGTTTGGGGGTGACCCTGCAAAAAGGGCCAGGCCCAACAATAGCCAAGGTGGTAAATGACAGCTTGGGGCCTGCTCGTCTTCAACAGTCAGTCAAGGTGGGGGGGAAGGAGGGGTGTTGGAAGACTGAAGCCCCTAACCTACACATATGAGCTGCGTCCACCACCATCACTTTCGTGAACACTCGAGGGGCTCTGGTAAGGCCGAAGGGGAGCAGGGTAAATGGACAGTTCTCGTGACCTACCACGAATCGCAAGTAACGTCTGTGGCCAGGCAGGACGGGTATATGGAAGTAGACATCCTGCAAGTCCAGCACTACCATCCAGTCTCCAGGGTCCAAAAGCAGACACGACCTGAGCCAGGGTGAGCATTTTGAAATTCTGTTTCCTGAGGAAGAGTTTGAGGGCACGAAGGTCTAGGATGGGCCAAAGGCCCTTATCCTTCTTGGGTACCAGAAAGTAGCGGGAATAACAACCACAACAGACTTCTGGTGTAAGGACCCTCCCTATGGCTCCCTTGGCCAAGAGAGCTGTAACCTCCTCGTGGAGAAGTGCCAGGTGATCATCCATCATCCGATCGTATGATGTTGGCAAAGATGGAGGCGTAGTCTTGAAGGGGAGAGAATAGCCCCTTTGGACTATTTGCAAAACCCACCTGTCGGACGTGATGGATTCCAAGTGGGGCAGGTGATCGTGGATCCTGCCTCCAACTGGTCCGGGATGGTGCGACCGACTAGGAGAGTTTGGAGGCTGGGGCAGGGGTGGACTGATCAGACCTCTGGCTCACTGATCCACGAGCCTGTGGGATTCTGCGTCCACAGCCACGCAGGGGCTGAGCAGCATGCACAGCTCAGTGGCTGGCAGAGGAAGGACGCGGTAGGGAGCCCCTTCCATAACCACGAAAGAAGGGAAAAGCAGACTGTGGTGGACGAGGAACCTGCTGCGAGGCCCAGGTACTGGGCCATAGCCTGGGACTCCTTAAAGTGCTTGATTGTAGGACATCCCCCGAGAAGCCAAATGTGCTCAACAAGGCATGGCGCCATAAGATCACCGTCGACACAACCGATCTGCCCAGTAAGTTGGTCATGTCCAGCCCACAACGTATTGTGAGCTTGCCTGCGTCCCTCCCATCAGCAGTGGTTTGGGTAAGAGTGGACCGGGCCTCCTCCGAGAACAGTGGAAGCACCTGCACGACCCTATCCCATAAGGTATGGGTGTAGCGGCCCAAAAGGCATGCAGTGTTCACAGACCACAATGCCAGACTGGAGGAAATAAAAAATCTTCTTCCCAAGCTGGTCGAGTCGATCTGGGGGGAGCGGATGGGAATGCGCCAGATGCCAGGATGACAAGGATCTCAGGCGTAGGGGTGTTGGGACAGGAATTTATGGTTGTTCTGCACAGGCATATTTTGGGCGGGCAACTGTTCTATTCACAGGAGCCCCTGTGCTGGGTCTGGACCAGGTACCCAGTAGGACATCTGTGAGGGCTTCATTAAAGGGTGACAGGTGGTCTGAAGTGGAAGCCAGAGGCTGTAGCACCTCATTCAGGAGGTTAGTCCTGACTGCCACAGAAGGGAGTTCAAGGCTGAGGACCTCAGCAGCCCTTCTGATTACCATGGAATATGATGCTCCCGTCTCTGAAGCTACAGTAGAGGGAGAGAGCATGCCAGCGTCTGGGGATGTATCCAGACGACTAGCCTTGCCCAATTCCTGTGCCTAGTCCATTTCAAGATAGTCTAGCTGGTATTCTAGAGGGTCCAGCGACCCCTTCAAACTCAGCCCGTAGCCATAAGATAAAGGGTCAGGATCCAACCTGGGGTGAGAAGACCCCATCAAAGACATCCAGCATCAAACGATGCCATTCCGGGGCGTCGGGGATGAGTATTGGGTTTAGAAGGTTTTCCAAATCGAACTATCGGAGCGAAAGGAAACACATCGGAACCCGATGGCGGAAAGAAAACAATCTAACATGGAGTCGATGCCCATGCGCAATGGAGCCGAAGAGGAGAAGTCACTCAATCCCATGACTCGAAAACACTTATTTGAAGAAAAACAACTTGTAACACTCCAAGCCCAACACTAGATGGCAGACGTATGCATAGCATGTGTATCTGCAGCTACACATGCCATTGTGTGTATATATATATATATATATATATATATATAAATAAAAAACACAAGATTACTGTAGAAATTACTGTAGATATTCTTGGGGACTGGATGTCTTATTGTTACTGTTCCTCTACACAGAACACAAAAACTCAATAAAGAAATGTTTATGTTTACCAGATTTGGATAGGCCCTGTAAAACATACGGAAAATAAAGACAGAAAAAGTCGTCTTACCTGAACCAGGACATTATCTATAGCCATCTGCACCTCAAGGATGAGGCTGTAGCTTGCATCATCATGGTTTAATGTAAACTTATCATTCACACTAAAGAAAGGTACTGCAGAGATAGCTGTGCTGGACTGTGCCGACTGCTGGTACTTGTCACGTTCCTGCAGGACTTTGATCTGAAGCTGCTCCAACTCACTCCTAAGCATCACAAATTTTTTAAAAAAAGACTCAAATAAACTGAATGAAAGATTTGCTTCTCTGTCAGTAAGACCATATTACTCATCCATTAACTGTCAACCATCAATACAATTATAAGGAAAACAAGAAGCAGAAAAGTAAACAATACTTTTTGATTTCACTAGGCTATGTTGATTTTAAAATGCATATGTAGTTGAATTTACTGCACTTTGAAAAGTGACATTTTATGTGCAATGTAAACAGAGTTGCCAGTACAAATTCACCAGCAGCTCTGCAGGGTCTGCCTCTAGAGACAGAGGGTGAATCAGCTTCAAAAACTACGTGTTACTTAAAGTCTCTGTTCACACCACCAAGTAAGCAGATCTGATGAGGATGTGTGTTAGTAAAGGGGGCCCTTACACACTGGAAACAATACTAACACCATACCATGCTAGACATTGGCCATAATGGGAGGTAAACTTAAGTGACTGTTGCCTGTCAAGCTGTCCTCAACCCGAAAATGCACCAGGGTGAACCTTTGAAAGTCAAATGTGCAGTTTACCAGTAACATTGGCCCACTCAAATAAACCTAACAAAAAAAAAAAAAAAAAAAGACAACCTCTCATCAGCACATTTCATCACACAAAATATGCACTTCTGAAATTATGGACTGGGTGGCAGAGGTAGTGCTCCTTACAAATTTTGGGGGATATTCTCCTACACTCGTTACTTTTATTGGAGACACTAAGAGTTGCTGCTGCCTGCAAGGCACCCACTCATGCAGTGAAGTTAGTTTTCTTTGAAGCAAACAGTGGGCCTTATTTAGATCTTGGTGGTAAAGGTCCCACCGTCTACTTTTTGACTGAAAACCCATCCGCCGGCATGACAATCCGCCCCTGTATTTAGATGTTGGCGGTCCCATAGATAAAAGCCTGCATAGGAACTGCCGCCTCGGCCAAGAAACACCACCCATGTCGATGATGGGAGAGGGAAAGTGGATGCTGGCAGGTCCCCAGCCACGCTTTCTTCCCTGCAGATTTGGATGTGCCTTACCGCCAAGAAAAATGAGGTGGTCCGACCTCCATGTCCGAGTTGGTGGATTAGGGAGGGCAAAGGGGTGAGTTCCGCATTACAACCCCATCTTCAATTGAACACAACAGGACAACACCTGCCACCACTGCTGCCACCGACCCATGGAGAAATCATGACTGACACCCATTCCCTCCCCTCCCCCCAACTGCCAGACTCGAAAGTAGGGACGCCAGATTGTCAGAGTACATTCGGTGGACACTGCATGGGTGGTTGGGACCACTGCAGGCATATCCATGTCACAGTATTATTTTTTTTAACATCACTGTGACATGCATATGTCGGGGACACAAGTGGGTCATACATGGCTGCGGACACACTAGTGCAGCATGCATATATGCATATCAGGCACTTACACAACTGTCATTGTGGTGTAATCAGTCATTGCAAGATGAATGCTGGCACCATGAGGACGATACACTCATACTGGTCAACAGAGTCCATGTGTGTGCATTGCAAGGTGACCTGTACAGGTTGCCTTGTGCTATCTGTTGGGCATGTGAGTCAGTATATGTGTGTGTGTGTGTGTGGATTGGCTGGTTAAGGTGTAGCGAGTCGGAGTGGATGATGTGGTTTTGTCTGCATGTGTCAGTTGCATGTGTGATCGATGTTGTTGTGTATGTTGTGTTGCCATGTGACACATTGAGGTGAGTGCTGCTGTGTGGCAGATGTTGTTGTGATGTGTGTAATTGTGCATGTGTGTAGTTGTGTTTGTTGTGGTTATGTCGTGTGTGAGTGCAGTGTCAATGGTATGTGTGTTATGTCATGGATGTATGTCAATGTGTGTTTTCAGCATGTACGGGTTGTGTGGTGTGGGAATAGCAATGAATGATGGTGTGTTGTGTAGTGTGTAGTGCAGGGGACACTTATCGCTAAGATACAATGTGTGTGTATGTGTGGGGGTGGAGGGTGTCACTTACCTCTATTCCATACCCCCTGCCATTGTACAAATTACATTGGGTTCTGCCGTCACCTGCCTCCGTCAGCAATGCATCGCCAGTCCTCCGCTTGCAGAGCTGTAACATCTAAATAAGGCGGGTGGAAAACTGTTGACCTGACAGTCTTCTCGGGTCTGCCATCAAAGCAACTTAGCGGTAACACTGCCAAGATCTAAATCAGGCCCACTGTCTGTCATTCAGACACAAAGCTAAAGTACAACTAGTGAGCAACTATTTTTTTTCTTCTAAAACTGGTGTACTCTCTTCAGCATTTTATAAAGTTATGCTACTAATCAAACCTTGTAGTCTTCAGAAGCATAGAATTATTACTGCTTATTTTCATGGAATAGTAAAATAATTTTAATGCATTAATCACCTTAGCGATGAAATCTTGTTCTGCATCTCTGGGCTGATCTTTAATTCATCACCAGGTCCAGCTTCCTTGTGGATGGGCTCTGTTGTTAATCCCATCACCCAACCTGTAACATATATTATGAGTCAAACCAAATGTGAGCAGTTTTAGTTCTACAAGAAAACTATTAATATTCGTGATAATAAACTGTCGTATAGTACTCAATTATCATATAAGGGTGTACTGCATCCATGAATCACTATTAAAAAAGTTTTAGATTTCAGAAGTTCAAGGTTTCATTAAGAACAACAATCTGGATCCCGAAAGCTTGCGTTGCTAAAATAATCTGTAGCTCAAACCAAATGAGTAATTTTAGCATATTGAGTTTTGGCAGATTTTGTTTCTGGACAACCCATTTTAATCCAGTTTGCAGGTTGCTATGCTTCTTTACTTTTTCATAATTAAGATACTAAAGTCGTACAAAAGTTATCTGTGCTAGTCTTACAAAATGGCACACCAGAAAAAGGTTAGAAGATGAGAACCTTAAACCAATCAAACTCATCAGAATCTCAAACATGCCTTTTCCTGAAGATGCAAATAGCATTGCAACCACGTATAAAAAACACCCTACACTTGGTCACAGGGTGAATTGTGCCTCCTTGAAAATGTAAATCATTCACAGCTCCTCATGACAGAATGGTTCACACTAACCTCAACAATCTCCACAGCGCCTTTAAAAACATGTCCTGATGTCAAATGCAAAACCATCCAAGCTTACATCATCCTACCAAGGAGTCATTAAAAAAAAGGTTTTTATTGCAGCAGAAACCATACAACATAAGGACGTAAGTGCTGTAACTGCCATTAAAGATCTATTTCAATTTCCGAAGGCACACTCCTGCTTCAACACAGATGTAAGAAATACTCTTCGCACCAAGCAGATAAAAGGGATTGCAAAAAACATATTGGACTACTCTGTGATTCCGGAATAAAATAATTTGCAAATTATTAACATTGTAATCCACTGCATGAGACATGAAAAAACATCAGTGCAATAAATCCTACTGATTCTCCAGCAGACCCTCACCCAAGCAGAACTTTTTGGTCTGTTTTGGACACGTTCTACCTCATCCCAAGACACTAGAGTCTCCAAATAGCAGGAAAAGATTGTGGCTCAAACGCTGCTAAACAAAAAAACACAATGGACTTCTTAAATATCCCAGGTACTGTCACAAACCTGCATCTCATTCCTACAAAATTGAATTGGAAAGTGAGGAAACCATCCAGTTACATACTCACGAAGTATATAATTAGCACTTGGGTGACAGAAGGTTAGATTTAGACAATCCATTAATCAGTAGCTTACCTCACAGGGGGAGACAGTAAAGACCCTTTAGAAAAGACTGGTTGATGAAAGCATTGCAGTGCACACTTGATTGGCTAGTGCTCATTATAAAGACAGCTAAGAGATTATCTGACATGATGCTGATTAAAATACAGATGTCAGAGAATAATTTAAGAACCACAGTAGAAACCCTTCTAAGACAAAACTGGAGTAAATAAAGATTTGGACAGGTATAAAAAGATCCTGACCCAATCCATGATTCAAAAATTGCAAAAAGTAGTCAAAACATTATTCCATGAGAAGGTATATCCTTATTTAGTGACCGATTACACCAGACTCAATATAAATGCCCCAGGAGAAACTTTTGGCGAGTCTTCAATAAGGAGCTGGTCATGTGAGTCAGACAGGTGGAGTAGCGGAGAGGACATAGAAGAAATATCATGTGGAACGGGTTACCTAACCTATTAACAATTTTTATATGCATTACCCTGATGAATTATGGCCCCCTGGACCACATTCTCCTCCTCCTCCTCCTCCTCCACCACCTTTTTTTGGATGGCATAACTCTTATGCCCCCTACCAAAACCAAACTAATCCCACACTTAAAAATAGATTTCCTTTTTTAGATAAGGCGGAGGATGGTGGACGAGGCAAAAAAGACCAGAGCCACAACTACAATAGGAGGATGAACCCCAAGAAATTAACATAAGGAGCATGACAAAAGAGACTTCCCCAGGGCTCAGCACGTCAGGCTAATCATCAACCTCTGTAAAAAATAATCTTTATCAGATGTCCAACTCCACATGCTCAACAGAGGTTTGGGTTGTATTAACACTTCAGCTGTGGATAAGTGCAAACTTGACAAAGAAGACAACAGAAACAATCTTCATTCAGGCTTAAAGAAAAATGATCTTCATTTAACTTTCCAGCCAGCACTGTTCCGATTGAAATACTCACATCTGAACAGGCATTGGTGAGCGACGTGGACTTCATAGATATCTCTATAAAGGGAAATCACCAGTATGGTTGAAGAAGTGGAAACTAATGGGTGGCTCTCAAAAAGAAATGCAGATTCTTTAATAACAGGTGATCCATACACCCTTCCCAAAATTTATAAGTACAAAACACTGGTCCTTAGCAGACCCATTGTGTTAGGTATAAATTTAATCCTAGAACCATTGTCAAAATTCAGTGACTACTTTCTAAAACTTATGGTCGAAAGAATTCCTTCCTACATAAAAGACACAAAAGACTTACTTAGACTCCTGCAAGATCTACATTGTGACCCAACAGAAACATCCCGATTTGTCTGCATACAGAAAGTCTATATACTAGTATACACCTGGAAGAAACACTGAGTCATGCAGGATCGCTTATTTTCTGAAAGTTTGCCTCATAATACCCCACACCTCTTTATTTTATAATGTATACGAATGGCCCTTACAAACAATTTCTTTGAATTTTAGGGTACAGTGTATCTCCAGATAGACAATTCCTCTATGGGAAGCACATTCACTCCTGGAATTGTATGCCTCTATGTCCAATATTCGGAAAAACAATCAGAGTATTGCGGAAGAAAATCCCTTCAGAAACTGCATATATGGAAAAGGTACAATGAAGATGTCCTGGTGATTTGGAAGGGTAACCATGATAATGTATTACGCTTTCCAGAAACGCCCCATCCTTGTTTTTATTGGTGCCAAGGGTGCTCCTGTTGACATTAATAAAAAATAAGTCTGACAGTATTTAGGCACTTTTAACCTCCTCTCTCCCTGTTCCCAAAAAACTGAAATAAGAGGTAATATCAAAGTGCTTCCCCCTCAGGAGGGGCTGAGCCCACCGGGTACCATAAAAACATACTGGGTGAGGACTCGATGATGAAGCATGCCACATAGAAATGTGTGGGTGTGAGTCCGCAAAAAATCAGGAGACCTGCCTGTATATTACTAATAAAAGTAATACACATTAAATCCTGTTGCAATAAGGTTCTCTCTCCTTTGGTTATATATGGTTTCTACTAGGGATGTCTTTCTCCCTCTCTCCCTTTGGTTAGCATCTAGTATGCTCTATCTAATTGCAGATTCCTCACCTTGTGACTAATCCACAGGCATCAAACTAGATCTGGAAGCTTCAAAGCAGCACCCCCGTGCAAGTAGGTGGCATTATGCAGCTCCACATCAATGTCGTTCTGCTCTGGAAGTGATGAGCAGCCCTGCATACAAGCACCACCCATGTGCGCTGATGCCAGTCGCTGTCAGAGGCTGTCTGCACCCTCAGACACAGAGCTCATCAACAGATCTCTAAATTTGGTAATTTTTAATTTGGAAAAAGAGTCCGGTTCCCAGAACGGGGAGGTAGGAGGTTAGGTGAGGAATTTGCTGACACCTGTCTGAAGCTTAACACAGACAAAACCGAAGGCTGATTCTCGGCAACCAGACCTCCCTCTGGAACGACACCTGTTGGCCTGTGGAACTTGGACCCACTCCAAAAGACCACACCCACAACCTCTGCATCATCCTGGACAGCAATCTAACCATGTAACAATAGATCAACTCAATGTCCTCTACCCGCTTTTATACTCTGCATGCTCCGAAGAATCTTCAAATGGCTCCCCACAAACACAAGAAAAAGTGTCACGCAAGTCCCAACCACCAGTCGCCTGGATTACAGCAACACACTGTATGCGGGAACCACCACCAAATTCATGATAAGGCTCCAGACGATTAAGAACTCAGCAGCCAGAATGATCCTCAACTCGCCCAAACACATCCACACGACATGACAGAAAGAGCCTGCAGATTGCTCACACACCAAACCGCTGTTATGATAAGAAAATTTATTTTCGATGGCAAATGCATTAATAGACAACTGTGCAGCAGCTCAAAAGTGGTGCATATCAAAAACATGAGAACTAAATGCAAGTCCCACTTTGGTATCATAAAGGGTTTTGGTGGAAACAAAAATCTCATTACAAAAAGGTGATTTAAATAAAGAAGGCTGACTTGGCAACCACAAAGATGTAGAAAAGGCAGACAAATAGCCTTTACCAGTGCCCAAGCAAGTGCTTGCTGAGCCAGGTACCAAAAAAAAAAAAAAAAAAAAAGATCTTGCAGTGGATCAATTTGGCAGGTGCCCCAGCCCCCAGCAAGCAACTAAAATGCCCCCACAACAGGCTTACAATGATCACGTAGAGGGATGTCTCACCTCTAAGATGACATCATTGATCTCAAGAGGAAGGACAAATGCAGTCAATTGCTGCTATTCATGGAGATGTAGATTGCGCAAGCCTGTGCGCAACACTGCCCTGCGGCAGAAGTCCCTCCCAAAGCAATAGCTTTATCAGAGAATATATGTTCATACACAGGAGTTAAAGGTACCTATTCAGGATACCACAGTGTCCTGGCGCAATCCAGTGCCACTAGGATGGCTTGGGCCCAGTCATACCTGATTTTCTTCAGAATTTGGGGTTGGAGAGGCAGTGTGAGGAAGGCATACAAGAGACCTGAGCTCCACTCAAGAGAGAATGCATTTGCAAGAGAGAATCCTCTTGGGAACATTAATGTACAAAAAGTGCTGACATTGCACATTCTTGGCTGTGGCAAACAGATCAAGCATTGGCTATCCCAGTTGATGGAAGGCACCCTTCCAGGTGCAACTAATATTCATGGTCTGCTATGCTTTGGCGGCTGAGTTCCTCCACCCTGGCATTTAGAGATCCTGCCAAGTGTCACCACAGAGAAATTTGCTGGTGGTCCAGTGTAGGAGGCTGACCTGGCTTGTAGTGGGTACCAGAGGTACTTAAACCTTGTGCCAGGTCCAGTTATCCCTTATTAGTGTAGAAGAGGTGTTTCTAGCAGCTTAGGCTGATAGAAGGTAGCTATGGCAAAGCAGCTTAGGCTGAACTAGGAGACATGTAAAGCTCCTACTATACCACTGGTGTCATAAGCACAATATCATAAGAAAACACAATACACAGAAGTACTAAAAATAAAGGTAGTTTATTTTTATGACAGTAGGCCAAAAGTATCTCAGTGAGTACCCTCAGTATGAGGATAAGATATATACACAAGATATATGTACACAAACCAAAATTATGCAGGTAATAGCAAGAGAAGTAATGCAAGCAGTGTAAAATTACAGTAGATTGCAATAGGAACACATAGGTATAGGGGCAACACAAACCATATACTCCAAAAGTGGAATGCGAACCACAAATGGACCCCAAACCTATGTGAGCTTGTAGAGGGTCGCTGGGACTGTAAGAAACCAGTGAGGGTTAGAAAAATAGCCCACCCCAAGACCCTGAAAGGTAGGTGTAAAGTGCACCTACTACCCCGAGAGACCACATAAGTCGTGATAGGGGGTTCTGCAGGAAGAAAAAACACCAGCAATGCAACAACAGTGGATTTCCGGACCTGAGTACCTGTAAGACAAGGGGACCAAGTCCAATAGTCGCGACAGTGTCGAGAGTGGGCAGGAGCCCAGGAAATGCCAGCTGAGGGTGCAAGGAAGCTGCCACCTGTTGGAAGAAGCTTGGAGTTCTGCAAGAAAGAAGAGGACTAGGAACTTCCCCTTTGGAGGATGGATGTCCCACGTCGCGATGAAGCTTGCAGAGGTGTTGCCAAGCAGAAAGACCGCAAACAAGCCTTGCTAGCTGCAAGGGTCGCGGTAGAGGTTTTTGGGTGCTGCTGTGGCCCAGGAGGGACCAGGATGTCGCCACTTGGAGGAGGAGAGAGAGGGAGGCCCAGAAAGTCAGGGAGCCCTCACAGAAGCAGGCAGCACCCGCCGAAGTACCTGCACAGGCACTTGGAAGACGAGTGAACCGGAGTCCACGCAAAGTCACAATAGGGAGTCCCACGACGCCGGAGGACAACTCAGAAGGTTGTGCACTGCAGGTTAGAGTGTCGGGGACCCATGCTTGGCTGTGCACGGAGGAAATCCTGGAACAGTGCACAGGAGCCGGAGCAGCTGCAAATCACGCGGTACCCAGCAATACAGTCTAGCGTGGGGAGGCAAGGACTTACCTCCACCTTACCTTGGACTGAAGAGTCACTGGACTGTGGGAGTCACTTGGACAGAGTTGCTGAGTTCCAGGGACCACGCTCGTCGTGCTGAGCGGGGACCCAGAGGACCAGTGATGCAGTCTTTTGGTGCCTGCGGCTGCAGGGGGAAGATTCCGTCGACCCACGGGAGATTTCTTCAGAGCTCCTGGTGCAGACAGGAGGCAGGCTACCCCCAGAGCATTCACCACCTGGAAACAGTCGAGAAAGCCGGCAGGATGAAGCAATACAAGGTTGCTAATAGTAGTCTTGCTACTTGCGGTTTTGCAGGCGTCCTGAGCAGTCAGCGGTCGATCCTTTGGCAGAAGGTGAAGAGGGAGATGCAGAGGAACTCTGATGAGCTCTTGCATTCGTTATCTGGTGAGATTCCCAAAGCAAAGACCCTAAATAGCCAGAAAAGGAGGTTTGGCTACCTAGGATAGAGGATTGGCTACCAAGAGAGGTAAGAGCCTATCAGAAGGAGCCTCTGACGTCACCTGCTGGCACTGGCCACTCAGAGCAGTCCAGTGTCCCACAAACACCTCTGTTTCCAAGATGGCAGAGGTCTGGGACACACTGGAGGAGCTCTGGGCACCTCCCCAGGGGGGTGCAGGTCAGGGGAGTAGTCACTCCCCTTTCCTTTGTCCAGTTTCGCGCCAGAGCAGGGCTGGGAGATCCCTGAACTGGTGTAGACTGGCTTATGCAGAGATGGGCACCATCTGTGCCCATCAAAGCATTTCCAGAGGCTGGGGGAGGCTACTCCTCCCCAGCCTTCACACCTATTTCCAAAGGGAGAGGGTGTTACACCCTCTCTCAGAGGAAGTCCTTTGTTCTGCCTTCCTGGGCCAGGGCTGCCTGGACCCCAGGAGGGCAGAAACCTGTCTGAGGGGTTGTCAGCACAGCAGCTGGAGTGGAGACCACGGAAAGGCAGTTTGGCAGTATCCAGGTTCTGTGCTAGAGACCCAGGGGATCATAAAATTGTCGGGACAATTCCATGATCTTAGACATGTTACATGGCCATGTTCGGAGTTACCATTGTGACGCTGTACATAGGTAGTGACCCATGTACAGTGCACGCGTGTAATGGTGTCCCCGCACTCACAAAGTCCGGGCAATTTGCCCTGAACGATGTGGGGGCACCTTGGCTAGTGCCAGGGTGCCCACACACTAAGTAATTTTGCACCCAACCTTCACCAGGTGAAGGTTAGACATATAGGTGACTTATAAGTTACTTAAGCGCAGTGGTAAATGGCTGTGAAATAACGTGGACGTTATTTCACTCAGGCTGCACTGGCAGGCCTGTGTAAGAATTGTCAGAGCTCCCTATGGGTGGCAAAAGAAATGCTGCAGCCCATAGGGATCTCCTGGAACCCCAATACCCTGGGTACCTCAGTACCATATACTAGGGAATTATATGGGTGTACCAGTATGCCAATGTAAATTGGTAAATGTAGTCACTAGCCTTTTAGTGACAAATATGGAAACAAGAGAGAGCATAACCACTGAGGTTCTGGTTAGCAGAGCCTCAGTGAGACAGTTAAGCATCACACAGGGAACACATACAGGGCACATACTTATGAGCACTGGGGCCCTGCCTGGCAGGGTCCCAGTGACACAGACTAAAACAACATATATCCAGTGAAATATGGGGGTTTACATGCCAGGCAAGATGGTACTTTCCTACATCCAGTCACTCCCAGAGACATAGAGCCTCATAGCACAAGACTCAAGATACAACCCTGCCCTGCTTGTTGCAGAAACACATGGCAATGGTGCTGTCCACGAGCACCTGGCACAGCCTTCTTCTGATGGTGGGTAGGAAGACCTTTAATGCCAAGCAAATCACCTTCACTCCAACAAACTGATGTGGAGTTGAGCTTCCGTTGGAGAGCAGAAGTCTATGATCTCCATCTCTCCTAGCTGGCCTCCCCAACCCTTAAGCAAATAATCAACCACCACTGTCAAATATAAGCGAGGTAAGGAGATGGTTCTGCCACTGACCCAATCACCTTTCAGCAGCCACAGATGCAGGTCTTTTGCACTCTTCTCTGAAATTTGGAAACAAAATGACAGGTTTCCCTGGTGCTGTGCCCACTGGGGCTTCAGAGCCTGCATGTGCCACCTTGCATATTTCACCATCAGGATGTTGGAGGCCAACAATCCAAGCAGTGTCCAAGTCATCCGCACTGATATCTAGGAAAGGGCATGAAGCATTGGGATCATAGCCCAAATGTCCTGGACTCTGCACTCTGGGAGAAAAGGCACCAAACTGTACCATATCCAGAATGGCTCCAATAAAAGAGTGTCTGCAAAGGAGTCAAGTGTGAAGTTGGCACATTGATACTGAACCTCAACAAAATTAGTAGGTTTGCCGTTATCTGGATGTGGTTGATGATTGACTGGGGCGAATCTGCCTTCAACAACCAGTCATCCAGGTAGGGGAAGGGTACCACCAACCTCCAGAGGTGTGCTGTTACCACCGTTATCACTTTCATATACACCCGAGAGGCACTAGTAAGGTCAAAGGGAGCACTGTGAACTGAAAGTGCTCCTGGACCACTGTGAACGGCAGGTAGCACATGTGGGCCATCACGACGGGAATATGGAAATAAGTGTTTTGCACCACTGTGTCCCACAGGATATGCGATTAGCAATCTAAGAGGCAGCTGGCATTGACGCCACTACAAGCAAGGCTTACAGACTAGAACATGTTTTTCAAACATTTCAATGTGTTTTGAATTGCGATCAGGTTAGTGGGTGGGGAAGGCATTCCAATTCATCTTACTTGTGGATGTCTCCATCACCAAGCTCTCAGACGCAGGGTGCTATAAAAAAAAAAAGTGGTGTTGCAAGGTGCTAGTCTATGGTGGTAAGTGATTTGTCTGTTACTGGAGGTCCAGAGCATGGCTTTGCCTAAGCACCTAATACAATATCTGTACGGTCCTCGTTGAAGAATAAGAGAGGTTCTGTGTAGTTGCCTGGCTCAGTTGGAGAACGTATGTTAGGACAATATTCATTAGACATTGGTCTTCACTCCATGGTGGGTAGCTGCACATCAAGTACTTCTTCCAACCTCTGCATCACAACAGTGAAGGATGTGTTTTTTGCAGGGCAGGGCAAGGGGAAAGGGAGAGGAACCAGGTCAGTGTCTGGGGAGATATCTAGGCCACTGCCATCCTGTAACTCCTCATACCATTGGCCCTCACTATTTTGAGGCGTAAATCCCCTTCATCAAAATTGTCATATCCATCTCAATGAGAAAAATATTGTGCAATACCTGGGCTCAGAGTAGATGCTAAAGGAACCAGTGAGGGGATGGAGCTGGGATCGAAGACAGTGGCAGGACCGGTGTAGAACCCAAAATGGGACAGTGCAACAGACAACTTCACCAGATCATGGCATGCAGTCTGTCCGTGTTTGTTGATGTAAAGTTTTGCTTGGCAGTCCCACACTGCCTTTGGGTTCATCTGGGTGCAATACTCGCAGGTCCTGGAATCGTGTTCTGATCCCAGGCACCACAGACATCCCTAATGGGGGATCTGTCATAGACAACTATTTGCAACATTCCCTACACAGCTTAAACTCTTGTTTAGGGAGTGGATATCCCTTGCACAGTTAATAATTTGGAAAGAAACTTATCAAAACATGAAGGAGAAGGTAGAAATCTGCATCTGAAAGCGCAGAAAGAAAGGAACTGATATCAGCAAGCATGAGTGGTGCTTACATATGGCTGTGTTTGTCACTTCTGGAGCACAACAATGGAGGTGTGGAGCCACACAACGATGGAGGTGTGGAGCCAAACAACAATACCTACCGGCATACAGGGATACTGC
Organism: Pleurodeles waltl; assembly: GCF_031143425.1. NCBI lineage: Eukaryota > Metazoa > Chordata > Amphibia > Caudata > Salamandridae > Pleurodeles > Pleurodeles waltl. The sequence goes on along the minus strand of NC_090437.1, from coordinate 631,453,129 downwards.
CTTGAAGTTTCCGCACCCAGTCTGATGCCTTGGGAATATTCACAAGATGAAGACTCAGTGGTTAAAGAATCCATCAGAAAGACAAAGTCACTGTAAATTCAAGATTTCTTTATGGCAAACCCATGGCTGAAAGCATGTTGTTCTGCCAACATATAATGTCCTGGGCAACTTATTCCACTTCTTTTAACAATGCAAACTTGCGTGAAATATAAATGTATAATGGTACCAAGCCTCAGCCCAACAAGTCAACTACAGTTAAACTACATAACTTGTTTTTCTATCTATATACAAAACCTCCCCACAACCATTTAGTACAGCTAAGGATTCCATGTAGAAGCTGTCAACATCTGTTGTCTGCTGTCCAACACATGTTAACCATGCAAAAACATTACAAATGCTAACCATATTTTCCAGGTAATCAAGCTGTGGTTAGAGTTATACTGACAAGATAGAAATGATGCATACAGACACATTGTTAGACTCAACATCCTTGGTGTGTTATTTCCCAACGTTTTCCCTTCACTCCTCTTTAACTGAATTTTATTGGATTTAGATGGGATTGCTAAACAGTGCTAAAGTGCTTGAGCTTCTCCTTAAAACAAGGTAAAATTGGACTATACACAACAGGCACATTTATTTACTTGTTAGTCTCCAGTAAATGGTACTGCATGTACACAGGGCCTGTAAATTAAGTGCCACTAGTGGGCCCTCACTCATTATGCCACCCACTAAAAGAAACCTTTAAAAACTTATATCAGGCCTTCCACTGTCGAACCAGCCAGTATTGCAGTTTTAAACTGCCATTTCGATTTGTCAAAATAAATCTTTTTTCAGGCCTAAATCTTCCCTTTTCATACATAGATCTCACCCCTAAGGAAGTCCCCAAAAGCTCATAGGGAAGGGTGCCTTGTATTTAAAGAGTAGGACATGTGTGCTTAAGTTTTACATGCCCTTACAGTGAACAACCCCTTAAGTTGTTTTTCACTGTTGTAAGGTGTATTTCTCCCACAGACTAATACTGGGTTACCATATTAATCTAATAAGTGATAACTTTGGGGGAGCAGGTATACATATGCTGTTTACACTCAAATGAATGGTAATTTAAAACAGTCTTTAATGATGAAGTCAGATGTTAAGTCACAATTTTGAAAATGCCAATTTTATTAACTAGGCATTTTAGTGTCCTATCCATTTGTGCCTTCTGCCAGTGTCCTGGGTCACAGGACTGTCAATGACTCTGCTGTTGAGGTTTATGTATTCTTTCCAGACAGTGAAATAAAAGGTGGCTTAGGTGTGGATAGGATGGGCCACCTTGACAGGATGACTGGGTAGGGGCTGCACCTAGTTCCACTTGCACTTCAGAGAGCTTACCCAAGCAAAGAAATCGGACACCAAACCTGCCTGCCCTTTGTCACCCTTGAGACAGCTTGGAGCCTTGACAGGGGAAGGGGAAGAATTTTCCAGAACAAGATGTAGGAGTAGAACAGGGAGCCCCATCTCCCACACAAAGACTGGCACCAGTTATACATATTAGAGCTCCAGAGCCACTCTTTAGAATACTCCTGGAGCTGTGGAATGTATAGACTGCCACCTGAGGACTGCCATGCTGTCTGAGAAGGAAGACCAAACCTGCTCGCCGTCATCTCAGGCTAACCCAGAGTGCCTTCAAGGGTCAATTGGCTGACAACCTGTGTGAGCTACAGGGATACAAGAAGCTTCAGAGGCTTCCCTGCAACTGACCATCTGCAACTGAACCTGCCTGAGTCCTGTTGCCCTCTACTGGAGTGAGTCCCTGATCCCCAAGAGATGCTTCCCCAAGCTCTGGACCCTTGGCTGGTATCAGAATTTATTCCCCCTAAAGTAAAGGTGAAAGTTATGAAGCTTGGGCCCCTCGCAAATGGGCCAGTTCACAACAAGAATTTGCTATCCGTGACAAGTGCTAACGCAATGGTGAGACCTGCTCTTCGCACTACAGTGGCCACCTGCGAAGACCAGCATTGTGAGCTGTATTTCGTGCTACAGTGAGGACAGCCCACGGTAACTGCAAATGCGAAGCTGCAGCAACAATGGGTCTTCTCCGACTGACCAGCTCTTTGGGCCACCGCGGAAACAGCCTTTTGATACCTGCTCTTCACACCACAGCAACTACTACCTTCAGTGCTCTACCTGCTCCTCGTGGTCTCCTCCACTGTGAACGGAACTCTTTTTGTCAGACTCAGAAGGTAACTCTTCAGCATGACAAACCTGGTCCCTGTATTCGACCCGCAATCCATCTGGGTAACCTGAACTTGTTACTTTGCAACCAGATGACCGCCAGTGGCGATTTGTGCTTTTAGGCACTATTTGTACCTAAAACTTTAAAACTGAATATCTCTAGTTCTCCTGATTGGATTTTTGTTGTTCTGGTTTTATTTATCAAAATGTATTCTAATTTTCTAAATCTATTTGGGATTGTTCCTGTGTTGTGTTTCACTTTACTACTGTTTGTGTGCTACATAAATACTTTACATATTGCCTGTAAGTTAAGCTGGGCAACTTTGTGCCAAGCTACTAGAGAGGTCAGCAAACGTTAATTTAGTGACTTTTGTATTTCAACCTGACAAGGATTGTGGTTGTTTCTCTCTCAACAATAACTCAATTTCTCACACAATTGGAATTGGATCGCAAGCAAGTCAAGTAATTGCAGCCAATATATTACAAACTCACTTTCAAAGGATTCACTGTTTCAATATAAAAGTCCAACACCGAGAAATAAAGATTACAGATTTGATGACTGAAAGATTTCTGTAGGTCCCTTAAAATGTAGTGGGGAAATAGCAACGAAAAGGAACCACCAATACCACTGGAGTGGCTCAAATGAAGTCTGGTAACTGGTCACATTCGGATAACTCACTACAAAGCACAGTATGGTATCCCACATTCTTCTCTACAAATCACAACAAAGCCGTAGTCAGCAGGTAGCTGTTATATAAAGAGGATTCATCCAGAAATGCCACCATTCCCTTTACGCAGTCCTGTGCACTGTATCTTTACCACTGAATAGAGAGCAGAACCGCTTTGCTATTGAGAACATTTAAAAATGCACTGTTCTTGGACAATAACAACTCACAAATCCATACAGACAATCACACCATGACAAAACATGTGGACCTCAACAGTTTCTAGCAATATACAGATGAAAAAACAAAACACCCTTGTTACAGTCCTGAGGATCTTCACCTACAAGACAATGGAAACTAAGGGACTGATTTAGAGCTTGACCGACAGGCTATTCTATCACAAATGTGAAGGGGTAGCCTGTCCATCAAACCCTCGGTCTGTCCATTCAATTAAGAGTCAGGCTCCCTGTTGGTTTTATAATGGCAGTGCCCAAATTGGCTTCACTGTCAGATAACCGACAGAATAAGGGCATTCAACAATGTGTTCACTCTCACGCAGATGCAATATTGGAATAGATACAGTGACAGAAAAGAAGCATGCCAAAAAGACAACCGGCGAAGTATGGAATATGAGAGGGCTGATTTTCCCACTGCAACGTGGCCGATGCCACAATGAAACAACCCAATTATTCCACCTAACATTCAATAACCAGTGTGTTTTGTTCTCTCTACTTGCATTGTTTTATCTGCTAACCAACAGGACTGTTGGTGATAAAACACCACTGAAACTTAAAATGAGGCGGGTGTACATCCCAGCTGAGATGCAAAACCCACAAGTTATTCCATGAAGAGAATAAACGGTTAAGGGGCGAGTGCATAAGAAGAGCATAGGAAAGCTAAGGCAATAAGCACAGAGATACATCTTTAAAAGAATTAGAAAACTACCAGCTTTAGAGAGGTCTAAAATATCATACTTTCTGGGAAATCCTGAGAAATTGCCTACCATGTGTGCAGATTTATGATCTTTAAGAATTCTCAAAGCTTTTCAGAAGTGCATTTGTAAAGCTGCAAAAGCCCATTATCTGCTGCTTGACATATCCTCTTGCTCAGTCTTTGTAGGAGTACTCTCTGACCTTTTTGTAATCCAATTAGCCTTAAACGTCAGCCATGTCACTCCAGCAATTTAAATTCTGGTGTCTGAATTTATCATGGTATAAGATGCCTGATGAGAAAAATACCTTTAGAACCTGTATAAAAACCTACACAGAAGAAAATAATTGGTCCCTCTCACTGGCAAAAAACCCTGTGGGCAACACGAAAAGACACACAGAGCTATGACAATGAGGGCTACAGCACTGTCTAAAAAACCTAAGGCAGAGCATGAACTATTGGAGAATTGACCAGAGCATATGCCAAACTTCCCTGCATACAAACATGCCTTGTCTTGAAAGGACAAAATATGTGCTCAGTAGTCTTTATTTACCTCTAACGTTGAGCAACCACTATCCAGACTCAATCAACATTATGTCTAAGTGGAAAAAGCCCATTGACTCATTTCAGCACAACTACAGCAGAGAATCACAGACAATTCTGGCAATCTATGAGGACGTTGGAGATCTATCCACAGGACCACTACATGTTGTATGAGCATTCACTTCCTTCTTCAAAGAACTATACATGTCTGAAGAGGCAGACAACGGCAGTGGGAAAACGATTCATGGCCTACCTTAATTACTACTACAACACAGCTCAGGTAGGACTCTGCTGGAAGCTGAATTTACTGTAGACGTGATATCTGTAGTGATTGCTCAGTTTCGTATATAAATTCCTTGGAGTAGATGAATTCCTTACGAAATTCTATAAAATGAGCAAGACAATTAAAACTTCAGTGTTGCGTGCTGTCCACAAGGAAGGAGACTATGGAGTGGCATGATATCAACTTCCCACAATGCGCTAATCTCATTGATCCCCAAGCTCAGAAAGGAGGCCATGCCGTGCCACCCTACTTGACCCTCATATGGCTATCAAGATCCTAATCAACATACTTTCAAACAGACTGCGACAACTGATACTGAGTATCATAAATACATCACAGAAGGGTTCAATGCTAGGATTGCCCTCTGAGAACCACTTATGGATTTGTCACACCTTCTTTGGCTCACCAAAGACTTCCTGGATGCGGAAAGGGTTTTACACCACATTGAATGGGCCTATCTCATTAGAACCATTGAGAAGGCTGGCCAAGATGAAGACTTCATATGCAAACATAGAAAACTGTACATAAATACAAGAGCTCAGATGAACTGTGGGGGGGTTCTTGTCTGACCTGTTTTACATAGAGAGGAACCAGACAGGGCTGCACCTCTTTTCTTCTTCTATTTCTGTCACCTCTGGAACCACTCTGTTTAGCCATGTGTCAAAGCATGGAAATAAACGGAATATCCTCTCCAGCAAGTGAATCTAAGAACCTGCTTTCTGCAAATCCTGTATAATTCCACAGATCTTAGGGTTTCCATTCCAGGCTTGGTATCCTTGATAACTTGTTTCAGGCATACAAAATAAATTGGGAAAAGTGTGTTGTAGTCCAGCTTCACTTCGATGGTGCTCTGGACTCTCACAGTTGTGGTTACAGCCTAGGATCAACTTTCCTTGTTGTTCCATATTTCTCTTGTGGCTCTCTGGACTTTTGCTATTTTGTGCTCACTAAGGGAGGCACCAATCTACCCTCCAGTGCCCGACAACTGCAGCTAGGTTTTTCTCACGTTCCCTGCCATACTTCTATCTGGCTCTTGCAAATCTGCGTACCTGCAGGAATCCACCCTTTTTTTGATACTGTGCTATGAGGGACCTTAGTAGTTACTTTGGGCCCTTACTTCATAACCCTGTGCCGCCCCCACCCCCCAGTTTCTTAAAGCACTTGTTTCCATTTACCTTTAAGACGCCATTACGAGGTCCCAGATGTCTTCTGCCTAATTATAGGATAACATTTCCTGGGATTCAATCCCCTTGACCCTCAAGTGTTGATTAATATGCCTGGGAAACTTATTTCTACTTGGAGGTTGTGAGAAACTGGGGCTGATTGCAGAGGCCCCATAACTTTTTGCCCCCATTTTCCACTTTATGCTGGTGTTTTCCTGACTCTGATGGTGCCCTGGGTACTGCTAACCAGTCCCAGGGCCTGTGCTCTGTGTAAAATGGATATGCAAATTAGGCTAATTATAATTGGCTAAGTTAACCTACCTATAAGTCCCTAGTATATGGTAGGGCATGTAGGTTTAGGGACCACAGCATAGGTGGTGCACACCTAGGTGCATTGCTGAGGTGCCCAGTGTCATTTTAAAAGCAAGCCTGCCTTGCTGGCTGCTTTTAAATTAAAGTTATATGCAAATTCGACTTTGGAATTAAAGGTACTTCCAAAGTCTTAAACTACCTTATTTTTACATATAAGTCACCCCTAAGGTGTGCCCTATGTGCCCCTAGGGCTGGGTGCCATGTAACTATAAGCAGGGACTTTATAAAAATAGATTTATAAGCCCTGGTGAGGTAAAAACAGCCAAATTCGTTTTTCCCTCATTGAAGTAAATGGCCTTCATAGGCTAGAATGGGCAGACTTTATTTTAAATTTTAAAGTCTCCTTAAATGTTACATACCAAGAATTTGGTATCAAATTGATTGTTATAATAAATCCCACAACTTCCAGTTGTTGGATTTAATATAACTAGTGCAGGTAAAAAGTTTAGACTTTACCTAAAAAGTTGCCAATTTCAGCTCTGCATTGTTTTTGCTCCTGTGCTCTGATTGGCCAGCCTGCAGCAGCTTCTGCCAGGCTACTTTAATGAGGTGTGAAGTGGCCTGACTTCACACAAAGGAATGTGCTTGGGGGAGAGAATCTCCCCTCAGCAGATGGGGAAGCAGGAAGGGGGAGGGCTGCCAAACTGGTCTTCAAAGGCAGAGAAGGACATCTGGAGCACCCAGCAACACCCCCACATCCTGCAACCCCAGACAGCTAGGTGCCCCCTTGATTAGATTAGGAGAGGGCAGGAGAGGGGTGTGTTTATGATTTTTAGCCACACCAGTGGGTGGGCTCAGCCAGATCTCTCCTCTAAAAATCAGATTCATCCATTTTGGATTTTTAGAGACTGTTGCCTTCTGGGATGGATTTTTGCCACACTTCCCAGGAAGTGGTCATCACAGGGGGACGACCCTGTCCCTGATTGGAGGACCAGGGCCCCCCTGCTTTTCACCCAGGAACAAGGATAAAACTGGCAGACCTGCACCCACGCCTCAGATCCCCTCCAGAATTCAAGAAGAAGGAACTACAAGGAGAAGAAGGACTGCCCTGCTGGACCCCTGGCCTGCACCTGGACCCTGCACTCAGAAAGACTGCACCAGCTGCACACTTGGGCTTCACCACAAGAAGGACTTTGCCTGGCTTCCACTGGTTCAAGGAGGGACTCCCTGTTTGCTACAGGTGAAAAATTGCTAACCAGAGTCCCCTGCACCAACTCCTGAAAAAGTGACCAGCTGACCACTGTCCAGTGGCCAAAAAGGAGTTTGCGCCAGGTGCATTCTGGGAGTTGAAGTCCGCACTTCCCAAGGACCATCACAGAACTTCTGGACCCTTGGGGTGAGCTGTGGACCCCAAAAGAACCTTAAAAGAACATCTGGGTGAAGCCCCAGAAGTTTGGAAAAGATTGGAGAATTTTTGGAAAAAAGCTCCATAAAGTGACCGACCCGACGCGGAAATTCTAGCCGGCTTGCCTCAACCGCGACCCGGCCTGACTTCGTGGTTCGTCCCGGTAAAGAAAAACATCCAAAAAAGAGACTAAGTCCGAACGTAAAAAGTTGACCGGGACCTTCCAGCCATCGTATCCGAGAAGGGCTCCACGGACGTCGGATCAAGATCCAGGTTTACCCCGGTCGAAGGATTTTCATCTCGAAAAAACGACTAAGTCCGAAGGTAAAAATCACCACCGAGGAAACCGACTTCGCGTATCCGGACAAGGGCTCCAGGAGGTCGGATCCAACTGGCAGGTTCGTCCCGGTGAAGAAAAACTTCAAAATAAAGACTAAATCAGAAGGTAACTTTTTAACCGAGGCCTCCCGCGACTTGTAGCCGAGCAGGGCTCCATCGCGGTCGGCCTGAAAGTTTGACTTTGCCCCGGTCCTGGTGCAACCAGATGACCCGATTGGCGCTTTTCGTTTCTGAGCGCTAGAAAATAATAATACTTTAAAAATTCATATCTCCGGTTCCCCTGAACCGATTTTAATCGTTTTTGTGTCATTTTAAAGATAAAAATATAAGCTATTTTTATAAATTGGTTTTGGATTTTTAAACTGTTTCCTGTGTTTTATTTAAATACTGTTTTGTGATATTTGAATGCTTTACACTTTGTCTCCTAAGTTAAGCCTTGACGCTCGATGCCAAGCTACCAAGGGTAGAGCTGGGATTAATTTACTGAGACCTAACTGTACTTTTGTGGAGGTTTGTGGCTTGTTGCTAGGTGTAGGTACCTACCTGCCCTACCAATAACCCATTTTCCAACAGAGGTTCTCTACCTTGTATTGCATTTTTGTCACCTTTATGCAGAGGTAAAGTGACATGAACTTCTTGTGCGCTCAGTCAAATTTCCAAGTCCTGATGATGACCTGGGAAATTACAGTAGAATCAAAATGTTGTTGACACTGATACGGCTACAAAGACATTTTAAATATGTGTTATCCTATTAATCACATGAATAATGTCAAATCTTCTGCACACTACGTGTCTATAGCCTGTCACTATAAATTTTACTTTTTCATAATGTTTTTGGGCTTATTCTCTCACTGCTAGCAGTGTGTTCACCTTTGCACACTGAGCACATATCTGTAATAGGATTTGTCCATTTGTGTATGCCACATAAGGACAAGCAGTCCTGTTATTTGAAACAAGAATCATCACAATTGGTCGAGTTTGACACCAGCCACTAGTTCACCCCACTATAGGTACAAGTTGAACGATCTCTTTTACAGAATCCAACAGTATTAGAGATACTCTATTACAGTAGTCTGACAGACTATACTCCGCTCAGTCCAATTATTCAGTTCGGACTATACTCAGCTCAGTCCAATTATTTGATTTGCCCGTATAGCTTGGACAGGGATAAACAAAAAAAAAAAAAAAAAAAAAATAGACCCTCCTCTGGAATGTGCCTCCTCCACCCCTTTATGGAGCAATACTGGGCTTCTAATCAGTGAATGCAAGTTCAGATGGGAAGCCAGGGGAGTAGAAGGCACAAACAACTTACAACCCCTGATTACTGAAGGGGAAATCAAGTTATTTCAAGAACTTTGTTCTTGGCATATTCTGGGTACTTCCCAGCACTGGAGATGCACACAAATACCTCAATGTGTAAGGAGAAGACTGGGACACTATTGCGCATGCTCCCAATACTGACATATATCCAGACTTGGAATTAACACTGAGGGGTGGTTTCTAGACTATTCCAAACCACTGTACTCCACCTATTCTCCACAATGATAGAGCAGAACATACATCTTCACTAGCTACTAAATGTATCCCACAACTACTCTAATGAGAAATGATCTGAACTCTTAGAAGAACAAGACAAAGGATTGAGAGAAGAAGGCTTAAATCAGTTTCTTTAAAAAATAAAATAAAATAAAAAACAGTCGGTCTGGCAATGGACTCACATTTTTTTTAAAAGTAAAACTCAGATGCAATGTGTTGTGTTGGAGGTACCCCAACCTGGTTTACCACCTTTGAAATTATGTCCACACATTATGTCCACAGATAGCAGCATAACATTTCATCCCACGGCCTAACTCTCAATCTTGTATGACACTACTGACATCCATGTAGCTACTGAACCACCGACCCCCAGATTTAATTGCTTACCACAAAGTAAATTTGCTAGCTAATTCCCTTACTTCTTCCAATCACTTGACTAATGCCTCACCCTGTCAACCCCCGCCAAGGAAGCAGACACCCTACATGCCCTAACTTATCTCAGTAAGACCCTTTTACCACGGTAAAGCATGCTATCTTGGGATAAGATTTGACAATCATCTTTTTTTTCATTCGTAGGTGTCCACTGTTGTTGGTCTGTTTTGGACTACTTCATTCTTTAAAAAAATGTCGTTGTCACTTACCTGTGTTCCAGGAAAACAGCAGTACATGCTGTCATTACTCTCAAGTTACACTATGCCAATGTGTTGTAACTGGGCCTCCAGGATTATCTCAGTAAGAGACTTCAGATTGTTCATAATGCTGCAGCATGGCTGATTCTTAGACTTCCTTATTGAAATTCCATATCCCCTTTCTTAAGATCAATAAACTAGTTGCCTGTAAGGATCAGGATTCTTTATAAACCTCTTATGCTGGCTCGTAGGGTCCTCTTTCAGAGAGGCCTTCAATATCTGGAAGCCAGATTGAAATACCGGGTCCCAAGGGTCTCGAAACATCCAGTTATTGATGGTAAGAAGCTGTGAGGCCCAGTAGTATAACTAGATATCGGACATCCTCTGGACGCGATCATATGGTAATTGGGCAGAGTTCAGAAGGGCAATTCGCAGAGTCTTGTTCACCCACAGAAAGGAGCGCAGCGCCCCAGTTTTGCCGCTCAGTGAGAATTTGAGGGACAAAGAATGGAACATTTTGAAGGGCACAGAGTAGCTATGGGAGCACAACCATTTTGATAAGTGCCATTCTCCTCAGGAACATTGAGCGGGAGGGTCACCTATTTAGTCAGATCCTGACAAGTCCTGCACAGCAGTGGTATGAGGTCCAAACTCCATGTGAATTCAGGTACCAGGGCAACAGTCACTCCCAGGTAGGGGAAGATTAACCTATGTTGCAGTCCTCCCAATCGAGCACCTCCCGACCTCAACGGACAAGGAGCGATTCATCCTAGTTAACCATTAAATCCAAGGCATAGCCATAGAGACAGAGCATGTGGAGAAGAGGACCAGTGATATTAAGTTTGCGAAGAAAGAGCAGCAAATCATCAGCACAGTGCGATGTGGTCCACCAGGCAGTCCAGCCGCTGGAAGTATCATATCTGAGCATCACAGTGAACATAGATAGACAGTCAAAGGCTCAATAGTTAGGACAAAAAGAAGTAGGTAGAGCGGGAAGCCCTGCCTAGTGTCCCTGCAAATTGCAAAGGGGGAGGGGGAAACACAACGCTATTGATTGTGGCCTGCGCCCAGTGCGGGGTATATAGCACCCTAATGAAGGACTGGAAGTGTGATAAGTGTGGTCCGAATCCTTTAAAAGAGGGGAGCAGGGATAGGAAGCTTCAGTCCAGGGAGTTGAATGCTTTCTCAAAATCTAAAACCGAAAAGCTGGAACAACAAAGCATGGTTGGTGCGCCAAAGTGATGTCTACATGGTGGATGCCATGCCAAGTGCTTTGGTAAGGCATGAAGGTACATTGATCTGTTCGTTTGCTTACATTTTTAATGCAGTTTATTGAATTTGAATTAAATGTGGCAGGCATTTAGCAAGTTACACAACATGTGGCAGAGACTTAGCATGCTTACTCTACTGCTGGTTTTCTAATTTTCATGGATCTGTTTGATGAATCTGCAGGAAATATGGTAGCTATCAAATTAACCCCCCTGTACAAGAACAGACAGGCACTGCAATCAGCCAAAGCATTTTGGAAGCAGGATCTGTCCAAAGGCCAGACACAGTGCAGAACGGGTACATGGAAAGTGAAACCGTTCCCTTTACAAAAAAACATGGAATTTGCTAAACGTCATTTATTATACAGTGAACCGAAAACTGCAAAAAAGCCATGAATTTCACCAGTTATACTGTGCAACGTACAATGCACACCATAACATATACCTTGGCTGCCATTCTCAGTACACCCTTTAGTCAATAGTATGTTAAAAAAAAAAACAAGGCTGTCTACGAAACAAAACATTACAGGGGCATGAGCTATGGTGTGCATGGAGTGTTGCACACCAGAACTGGTGAATTTCAGTGCTTTTGTCGTTCTGTGTTCGCGGGACCATAACTTGCTTTTCACTGTGATTTTACAAACATAGAAGAATTCTATATTATCTATGACTCGTAGTTCTCTTCACAGTATATTTAGAACACCTGTTTGTTGCTTAATAATATCATAATATTATAATCCCATTTCAGCAATATGTTCTAGAACTACTGAAGTGAGGAGAATGCATCTGTATGGTCCAACTCTCACTGTCATATTTGTTTGCTAAGTACTTCTTTTCAGAATAGTCACATTACATATCCTTATTTCACATTAAATTTCCTTAATTCTTGTACAAAGTAAAAATGTGTATTTATACACTGTTTAGACAATGCCAAAGCCTCCAAGACCTTCTCTATGTATGGATTTATGAAAGATTTTATAGGCTTCTTTCATATCTCCAAGAGACAATGGAGCCAAATCATCCCACTCGGAGTCAGATAAGGTGTTAAATTTTTTACAGAAGTAAATTACAACCAACAGGACTCTAAATGGTGGGGTCAAATTCTGCTTTATCTTTTTGAGAGCACTCTCTCCAACCTACAAGGAAGGAATGGCTCTTTACACTGGCATTTCTTAGATCTAATTAGTATGAGGTCTTTCAGTAGGAGTCTTACAAGCGTGGTGAGAAGAGTGTAGGTAGAGCGATGGATGGAGGTGACTGGTGTTTCAGATACCAAGTGCCTCTTCCATTTGTAGCATGACATTGAGCAATGTCTTGGGATTGAGTGCTCTGATGCAAAAGGCTGATCTACTTGAAGGTAAAAAAAAATATGACATTAGAACTGATCTTGAGGCCAAAGCTGAAGTCAGTGCTGAGGGATTCCTGTGCATCGAGAAGGACTAATTTGGTCAATACCAAAATAAAATTACAGTTCATCAACAACTTAGAGGCCGCGGCAAACGTATAGAGAGTCTCTCCTGAATGTGTTGTTAATGATGAGGCATCCCTCCATTTTCTTTGTAGGTAGGTGATCTTCATGTAAATTTCCAAAGATAAGGAAGAATTTGCTGATGAAGAAGACAATGTTCAACCTGCAATCGCCTGGGTTCAAGCTGCACTTCTTGACCTCGTAATGATTGCAAGTGTTAATGTCTTAGTCTTTATACAAGCAAAAAAGAGAAACCCTATTATCCACATCCTAATCGCTCACTGGTCGGCCAAACGTTCAACAATGTTAGAGCAAAGCAGGCAAGAGTGGCAAAGTGAGCTACTGCAAACAAAACATAAAAAAGGAAAAAGAACATTTCCTCTTAGCAAGACAAGACCAATTTAAGGGCCAGAGTGTTCAGGCACCATCTCTGGCTGACCTGAAATGAAACTTAAGGGGATTCCTTGTGCAGGGAATTTTCAGGGCTACATACCTGGTTGCTTTTACGGGCAATGTCAAAGTCCGTGTTCTGTCAATACAAAAGTCTTGTTAAACTACAAATACAAATACTCTTTTCTGTCAATACAAAACTGTAATCTCGTTACCTCTCGTTTGGTTTCGTTTATTAAAATAGAAATGTGTTTTTAAAAGATCTTAACACTTTTTCAAAAGTGTCCAGAGATGTTTCTTGAATGGTAGTAATTATTCCTAGAGGTCATTAAATGACTAGGATTCAATGTTTATATATTATTTATCAGGAAGCTCGTTTTTTCTTTTTAAATAATTTTTATTTGTTTTTTGAGCAGAATGTACATAAGGGCACAAATATGCACCCTTAATCAGGTAATCAATGCAGGTGAACACAGATACAGCAATCATCTTCATACATATCATCAACAGTAATTTTAAAGTAATCAGATAGACAATAGAGTCAAATATTATTAGCAAGAAAGTCGAGTACAACACTAGGTTTAGGCCGGTGTGATTTCAGCATTGTCTCCCAAAACCTGCAGATTATGGTACTTAATCCACCCATCCCAGACTTAATGAAATTTGTGCAGGCAGCCTCTACTTTTGTAGATGACTTTTTCTGCTGGCATGTACATACCCATTCCTGCTCTACATTCTGCCACTGTTGGCAGTATAGAATGCCCCACCAGTATTTAGTCACATCCATCTTCGGTACATGAATCCCAAATTGCACAAAAGCAGCTCCACCCCTCAACATCAGTGGCTATGCCCAAGAGAAAATATTTAGGGTCAGTGGAAAGAGTAGCTTTTGTTACTACACCTAATTTATGTAGTTTCTTAAGCTAAAACTTCTGTATGGCTGTACAGGCCCATAAGGTATGAAAATAAATCTCCGCTCTGGCCTCTACATCTCAGACGTTCCAGGGACGACACCTTCCGGATTCTTTGCAAGCTCGCTCAGAACAGACCCTGTGAAGGATTTTAAATTGAATTACTTTCAGACTAAACTTAATCGACACCTCCCTCGGGTGCATCAGGGCTGCTTCTCAGTCCAGATCATCTAATTCCCCCACTTCAGCTTCCCATTTGGCCCTCAACTTCTTCAGGGTGTCGAACAAGTTACTTATCTTCGGTAACACTTTTTCTGGTGGATACACTAGCTACCTGTGGATTCCTCACCTTATGAATTCGTCCTTGCGTCAGCATCTGACGGAAAGTCTTCTTCCTAGCTGTCCACGTCGACGAGGAAGTCATAATGGCACGGCTCCACGTGACTCCGTCGGACGTCAACGTGCCAATAAGAGGTCCTCATCGGCGTACTGACGTCAGTTTCACCTCATTTTTTTCGTGCCTTTGAGGCGAACAGGTGAGAACCGACCCATCAAAAACCATGAAAATAGATATATATATACAAACACAAAAATCTTGTCCATTGAACCCATATATTTACATAATTACCTTAAATACATGTATATACAAATATATATAGAAACATTGCTCTAAATACTGCAAGATAAGCGTGAAATCAGGCAGGCAACGGGGAGGCAGGAGGGACCGTGAGGAATCCACAGGTAGCTAGTGTATCCACCAGAAAAAGCGTTACCGAAGGTAAGTAACTTGTTCTTCTGATGGATCCAACTACCTGTGGATTCCTCACCTTATGAATAGAGTCCCAAGCAGTACCGCACTCGGTGGTGGGTGCCCGCCTGATTACACCAAGAAATCTTGCAATACCGAACGAGCAAAATGACCGTCCCTCCTCACTTCAGAGTCTAAACAATAATGTTTTACGAAGGTATGGAGGGACGCCCAAGTTGCCGCTTTACATATATCTATTAACGGAACTCAGCTCGCTAGGGCCGAGGATGCAGACTTAGCCCTAGTAGAATGGGCCCTGATACCTTCAGGAGGGACTTTTTTCGCCAGAGAGTAACAAATCTTAATACACAAGATGACCCACCTGGAGAGTGTTCGTTTCTGGACCGCTCTGCCCTTTCGCTGCCCAACATACCCAACGAACAGTTGATCATCTAAGCGAAAGTCTTTAGTCCTCTCCAGGTAGAAACTAAGGGCCCTCTTAGGGTCCAACCTATGGAGCCTATCTTCATCTTTAGAAGGGTGAGGAGGAGGGTAGAACGCAGGTAGGGTAATAGACTGCCCTATATGAAAAGGAGTGACAACTTTCGGCAGAAAAGCAGCCCTGGTTTTTAGAACCATTTTATCAGGGAAAAACATGGTAAATGGGGGCTTAACGGAAAGTGCTTGAAGCTCTCCAACTCTCCTAGCAGATGTGACTGCAATTAAGAAAACAGTCTTCAAAACCAAATATCTCAACGGACATGAATGCATGGGCTCGAAAGGCGAACCCATCAAGAACGTCAATACAAGATTCAAGTCCCACTGAGGCATGTGAAAGGGTGTAGGAGGAAACTTATTCACCAAACCTTTAAGAAACCTATTTACAATTGGAGACTTAAATAAAGATGGCTGGTCAGGAAGGCAAAGAAACGCCGACAGAGCTGCCAAATATCCCTTAACTGTACCTATTGCACAGCCTTTCCTTGCCAAACTAAGAGCAAACAAAAGAATATCTGAAAGGTGAGCCTTCAAGGGATCTTTTTGGTTCTCTCCACACCAAAGCACAAATTTTGCCCACCTACCGGCATAAATAGATTTAGTGGAGTGTCGCCTGGACGATAGAATAACATCCACTACATGCGGTGGGAGAGAAAACGAACTCAGGTTGCCCCGTTCAATCTCCAGGCATGAAGGTGCAGGCTCTGGAGGTGGGGGTGTAGAACCTGCCCATGCGACTGTGAGAGGAGGTCTGCCCTGAGCGGGAGATGGAGCGGAGGGCACTGAGAGAGTTGAAGCAGATCCGTATACCAAACCCTTCTCGGCCAGTCCGGAGCCACTAAGATGACTTGGGCCCGGTCTTGACGAATCTTCCTCAGAACTCGAGGAATCAATGGTATGGGGGAAACGCGTAAAGCAACTGGCCGCTCCAGGACATCTGAAACGCATCCCCCAATGCTCCTTCCAACGGATACTGGAGGCTGCAGAACAACGGGCAATGCATGTTCTCTCGAATGGCGAATAAATCCACCTGAGGAGTACCCCACATCCCGAAGATGTGGAGGACTAGATCTGGATGGAGACGCCACTCGTGATCTATTGAGAAGTGACAACTGAGACCGTCCGCACGTACATTCAGAACTCCGGCCAAATGATTCGCTATTTAGCAAATCTGATGGTCCTGAGCCCAGGACCAGAGCCACAGAGCTTCTCTGCAGAGAAGGTACGACCCTACTCCTCCCTGCTTGTTTATATACCACATCGCAGTAGTGTTGTCCGTCAGGACCTGAACTGACGGACCGCGAAGGGAAGGGAGGAAGGCCTTGAGCGCCAAACATACTACCCACAATTCCAACATATTGATAAGCAGCATCTGTTCTGCTGGAGACCAATGACCCTTGATCTCCAGGTCCCCCAGATGAGCTCCCCACCCTAGAGTGGAAGCATCCGATATCACTGTGGCCACTGGAGGAGGCAGTGAAAACGGTTTTCCTTGGAAAAGGTTGCCGTCCTCTGCCCATCAAAGAAGATCCGCTACAGCGTCCTTTGAGATCTTTATTGAATCCCAGAGATCTCCTTTGTGTTGGAACCACTGCCTGCGGAGGCACCACTGAAGAGCCCTGATATGCCAGCGAGCGTGAGTGACCAACAGAATGCAAGAAGCAAACAGACCTAGCAGACGTAAGACCTTGAGGACTGGAACTGCTGCTCCAACTTGAAACAACGGAATCAGCGTCTGAATGTCCCGAACACGCTGAGGCGGGGGGTAGGCCCAAAACATTGTTGTGTTCAGTACTGCCCCTATGAACAGGAGGCATTGAGAGGGCTCCAGGTGAGATTTGGGCACATTTACAGAAAAACCCAGATCGAACAACAACTGGGTTGTCATTCGCAGATGAGACAACACAAGCTCTGGAGACTTGGCTTTGATCAACCAATCGTCCAGGTAGGGAAAAACCGCCACTTCCCTCCTTCTGAGATGTGCTGCAACAACTGACATCACCTTCGTGAAATCCCGAGGTGCTGAAGTAAGTCCAAATGGAAGGACAGCAAACTGGTAGTGTTGCGTTCCGACCACAAACCGGAGATACTTCCTGTGCGACTTGATTATCGGAACATGAAAGTACACGTCCTGCAAGTCGACAGACACCATCCAGTCTCCTTCGTTCAACGCCAATAGCACATGTGCTAGGGTCAGCATTTAGAATTTTTCCTTCTTGAGGAACAAATTTAAAATCCTCAAGTCTAGGATTGGCCGTAATCGACCATCCACTTTGGGAATCAGGAAATATCTTGAATAACACCCCTGACCCCTTTCCTGCAACGGCACCAACTCTATTGCGCCCTTTGCCAACATGGTTATAACCTCCTGTTGCAACAACAGAAGATGGTCTTCTGAACAAAAGGAGGGACGGGGGGGGAAGGAGGGAACTCCTGAAAGGGGAGAGCATAGCCCTTTTCTACAATTCCTAGCACCCGCGAGTCTGTTGTAATTGACTTCCATTTCTGCAGAAAAAGACTCAATCTTCCCCCTACAGGAGAAGTATGGATGATAAAGTGGGGAAAACTAGGGCTGCTTCTGCTGTTGTCCACTAGAGGAGGATGAAGAAGAAGAGAGCTGCTGGGCTGGACCTCTAGCCCTACCCCTACCCCGCCCTCTAAAGGCACGATAGGGTGGATTGGCAGGTTGCTGGGCGTAAGACTGCGACCTCCGAAAGGCAGAGCCTCGAATGAACCCCCGAAACCTGCGAAAAGGTCTATAAGGCGTTGTAGCAGAGGTCTGTAAGCCCAGGGACTTAGCTGTCGCCCGACAGTCCTTAAACCGTTCAAGGGCAGAGTCCGCCTTGTCCCCAAACAACTTTTCCCCAATCAAATGGAAGATCCATCAAGGTGGATTGAACATATGAAGAAAATCCAGAGGACCTTAACCAGGCATGCCTCCTAGTAGCCACAGATGTTCCCATGGCCCTGGCTGTGGAATCCGAGGTATCCAGGCCAGATTGTATAATCTGCTGTGCAGCAGCCTGCGCATCCATCAAAAGGGATCCAAACGATTTCTGCATCGCCTGAGGTAGTTCCTTCGCCATTTCTTTAGCGGAGTCCATAAGGGCGTGGACGTATCTGCCCAGCACGCAGGTAGAATTAGTAGCTTTAAGCGCCATGCTGCAAGATGAAAAGATCTTCTTTGAAGACTGCTCCATCCTCTTGGACTCCCTATCAGTTGGGACTCCAGGGAATGTCCCAGGAGCAGACTTCGCAGAACATGACGCCTGAACTACCAAACTTTCCGGAGTTGGATGCCGTGACAGAAAAACCAGATCTCCTGGTGCACCTCTATGTCTCCTCGCCACCGCCCTATTCACAGCAGGAGTTGTCACTGGCTTCTTCCACAAGTCCAAAATAGGCTCAGTCAAAGCCTCATTGAAAGGCAGCAAAGGATCAGCACTGGACGAAGAGGGATGTAGTACCTCTGTGAGCAAGTTAGTTTTTACCTTCGCCACAGACAAAGACAAATCCAGGTACTCAGCTGCCTTCCTCACCACTGTATGGAAGGAAGCGGCCTCTTCAGTAAACTCCCCTGGAGACGCAATGTCCCACGACAGGGAAGTATCCAGACCACTTGCAGTGGCAAGACCCTGGAACTCATCTGAAGGCTCGATCTCGCCTTCCTCCAGCTGTCTATATTCCTCCTCTTCCAAAAGTCTCAATGCCTTTCTCCGAGATCGAAGATGTGTCTCTAGGGCCGGTGTCGACAAAGAGTCCATCGACGCCGACGACCTCGAATCCCAAACTGGACCAGGAAGACTCCTAGACTCAACCGGCGCCGGTGCCGGCGCTGACACGGAGTCGAATGATGACCTTCTCGGAGTCGGCTGGCAGGAAGGTGATGGAGCCGGTCTGGATGGGGACATCAACGACGTCAGATGGCGCAGAGAAGGAGTCAGTTGACGTGAAGGAGGATCCACCGTCACAAGTGGAGGACTCCTGCCAGGGCCGAACCGCCAGTCTCTGTAGGGCAGAAGGGCATGAATGGAGCCGCCCTGTATGGCGCCGGCGAGCCCATATTAAACGCCAATGGCCCCGTGGGACCCGCCGGTGCACCAGCAGGGGCCATGGATTGGAAGACGGCATACATCGCATTCAAAAATGCAGCCGAATCCGTCCCTGGAGCCGGGAAAGCCGGGTACTGTTGTGCAGACGCCTGCTGTACATCAGGCTCCCTCGACGCCGGCGACAACTGAGGGCTACTATGAACGACCTCAAAAACAGATGGCGCCGGCGACAACTCCGGACTCTCAGGCTGAGGCGTGACAGTAGGACTCATCTCCCATGTCTTCTGGCGTTGTGATGATCAAGACCTCGATCGGCTCCGCTCCGAACGGCGCAGAGAGTCATGATGACGCCGCTTCTTATGCCTTTTGGGAGAAGCATGGGAGGAATCCTTTTTATGTCACTTCTTCGCTTTAGCCAAGAAGAGCTTCGCCTCACGCTCCTTCAGAGCTTTTGGATTCATGCTCTGGCACGAAGAGCATCCTTCCATATCATGCTCCGAACTAAGGCACCAAATACAGTCCGAATGGGGGTCGGTCACCGACATCCGACCCCCGCATTCCCTACACGGCTTGAAACCGGATTTTTTGGGAGGCAACATTGTGACCACCAAAAAGCGTTACAGTTATCAACGAGCCAGGAAGAAAAAACATTGGCGTTGAAGGCACGGAAAAAAGGAAAACTGACGTCAGTACGCCGACGAGGACCTCTTATTGGCACATTGACGTCAGACGGAGTAATGTGGAGCCGTGCCATTATGACGTCCTCGTCGACGTGGACAGCTAGGAAGAAGACTTTCCGTCGGATGCTGACGCAAGGACGAATTCATAAGGTGAGGAATCCACAGGTAGTTGTATCCATCAGAATTTAATGTTACTGTTAATAGTTTTATAGATTAAGGAGACCGCTTTTTCCATCAACTCTCTTATTAGGCGCCTACCTTCTAGGAGTACATATTCAGAAAGTTCCCAGTTATGCCCGCCGTGCATGCTTTAATTGTAAATATTTAAAATTGTGTTTGATGCAGTCGATATACCCTCTGAAGGGATTGTAAGGAGATAAGGTCCCCTTCCACAATGAGATCACCCACTCTGGAGATACCGATGAGGTGTCAGGTCCCAGGTCTGATAGCCCCTTAGTTTGCCTATCTCCTTGAAGAACATTTCCATCCATAGTGAGGTCTCCTGGGTGACCATATCCACCTAGTTTATACTCTTATTTATTTGTTTTAATCCATGCCTCAAATGCCACTTGAGTAGCTGTTAAGAAGCCTCCCGTCCCTTCCCGCCGCAGAGATCGTGTTGGAAGAGATGCTGCGTGAATTGAGTCCTTTCTAGCATAAACGTGGGGTGGTCACCCGAGACGTAGTCCTAGTCATTTAGTGCCAACAAGTGAGATGCCCACTAATAGGCACAGACGTCAGGGAGGGCAACACCTATGTTATATTGGTTGCAATGTAAGGTCGTAAGGGCCACCCTAGGATGCTTATTGTCCCAGATCAGTTTTCTGATTTCGATGTCTATTTTAACGAAGAGTTCATCAGGACTCTTACAATATGCATTTTAAAGGGCGTACAAGAACTTTGGGAGGGTAATCATTTTGAACATAGATACTCTTCCGAGAATAGTTAGGGGCAGAGTCTTTCAGAGTTCTGCGTTGATCGCCGCATGCACCCTCTCAGATTCTGCTCCAGGCATCTTTCTGGGTTCGGTGTTACATAAATCCCTAGATATCTGAACACTCCAGGTCTACTCCCAGTCCACCAGGTACAATCAATGGGACTAGGCGCCCCCCGCAGGGAAGAAGACTGCTTTATCCCAATTTGTGGTTTAGCCTGAATCAACTCCTCTAGTCGGGTGAAGTATAGGAGGACTTCAAATGCGTATAGCGAGATCTTTTCCTAAGCCATCGGGGACCCAGCTGCACTAAAGGCCTTGATGGCCAGGTGTGTGCAGACCATACAAGCCAGCGGCTCCAATATTAGAGCAAACAGGAGTGCAACAGGGGGCATCCTTGTGGGTTGCCACTACGTATTGGGAATTCCGCATAAAGGACACCATTGACCCGAAACAAAGCCAACGGCTCCAAATAGAGCACTACCCATTTAGAGAACTGAAGACCAAAACCAAACCTCTGCAATGTTTGCATTATGACTGGCTAGTAGACCACATCAGATGCCTTTTCGGCATCTAAAGAGATGAACGCATGGGGATGGGGTGGTCACTAACCTCCACCAAACTGCTGTGGAGCCTAGGGAGGATCTATCTGGTAGAGTGTCCTTGCATAAACCCTGACTTGTCCTTCTGGATAAGGGGGGAGATAACTCCTATTAGCCTCATCTCCAATACTGTTGCAAATATTGTGATCTCCAAGTTAAGCAACGAGATAGGGCGATTTGATCTACACTTGTTGGCCGCTTTCTCTGCTTTATGTATCACCACTAATGTGGCAATATCCATACTGGGGTGGGAGTATACCGTCCTCCTGAGCTCTCAAATACATATTCAATAGATGCAGAGTCAATATCGTCTCTTCTAAAAAATAAAAAATAATAATAATTTTGCTAGGATATCATTGGGGCCCGGTGTCTCCCCCACATTTAGCTTAGTAATGGCTGTCTGTATTTCGGGAGGGCGATCTCCTTCTCAAGAGCCTCGCGTTCAGCCTCCCGAAATGTAGGGACCTCACCTGCACTCAAATATACCTCAATGTCCACTGACGTGGCCAAGGGGCGTCCACCACATAGGGCCTCATAAAAAAGCAGCAAATTCAGCTGCTGCCCCCTTATTTGTTGTGTAAATAGTATCTTCTGCCCATTCTATTTGGTGTACCCACCAGGCCTCCTTTTCCCGTCAGCCAAGCCACGCTAGGAGTTTTTCCGCCTTGTCTCTAGTCTTGTAGCGACGATGTTGAGTAGCTGAGATTGAGGTACTTGCCTCATTATCTAGTAGCACATGATATTCTGCATGCAAGGTTTCTCGGTGTCTCATAGTCAAAGGAGCCGGTGAGCCCCCACTTGCCCTTTCCTCCCCCATCAGCCACGCCTTCAGTGCCTCCACCTCTTTCATAGCTTTCTTTTTCTTAAAGGCTATAATATTCTGTGCCCGATCCCTCAGTACGGTTTTAAATGCCTCCCATAGTGCTAATGCAGAAGACACCAAGGACCCAATTACAATCTTGGTGGAGGGGATTACTCTGTCACAAATGTGACAGATATCCCGCCCGCCGTATTACAAGTTTCATTATATCCTATGGAACTTGTAATATGGCGGACAGGATATCAGTCACATTTGTGACGGAGTAATCCCATCCGCCAAGGGCGTAATCAGGCCCAAAGTCCCTATTTTCTGCAAAATAGAGCTCAGTATCTACTCGTATTTCACATGATATAGTCTCATCTCGCAATTCCCAAGCGCTCAGCTTCATTCTCAATCGATTGCCTCAGGACGTTCAACCCAGGGTGACCAAGAGTGGGGTGTGATCAGGCAATCCCCTAGCTAAGTATTCTGCTCATTGGATCTCTTCCACCTCACTTGCCGGAGTAAATACATAGTCCAATCTTGAGAACACCTTATGCATCCCGGAACAGTAGGAGTAACTGCTAGTTGTTGAATGGTGATGCTGGCACAGGTCAATAAGCCCCATTATGGCAGCAACTGGGGCCAATGGTGCCTACCGTTGCTAATATTTTGATCTCCAAGTTAAGCAATGAGATAGGGCGATACGTACAATACACACTTGTTGGCCTGTTTCCCTAATTTATATATCACCCCTAATGTGGCTTTACGCGAATCTACTGAAGTAGGTCTCCTGCAAGTATACAACATCTGGTATGTGTTGTCTAATGTATTTTGCCACTAGCCCTCTCTTGACTGTTACCTAAACCATTGACATTCCACATAAGTACAGAATGGCTTGATTGATAGGAATCAGAGATTTGAGTCATATCTGTATTGTGGTATATGTGTTCCTCTCAGTCCAATGTTCTGTGTATTGCATCAGAAATTCAGTTATACCCGCAGCACTTATCAAACAACTTCAACAATTCTAACTTAAGGAAAACTTCTCCATCCACCCCCTCACCAACTCGCCACCTTACACCTTCATTGCACCGATCTGGTAGAAGTAAATAAGCCACAGGACTAGGCCGGAGATGTCTGTAGCAGTCACCACCCTGAGCCCTTCTAAGAAAAACTCTTAAATGTTTCTAATAGAAGTATAATGAGTCACTCACATCACTCACCACTCGGGCCCTGGGAGTTAGGCAGAGGGGTAATATGCTCCTTGGTCTTTTGAGTCTCCCCTCTAACAATCCTCACCCTCTGTCTAGTTAGCCACTTACTCTCGTCACTCACTCTTCTCAATTCTCGAAATCCACACTCAACCAAATAACAAAGTTCAAAATGCAAAGGTGGTAGGGAATTAGTTGATGTCCACCAGATGGCCTCACACCGACCTCTATTGCATCTTGGCCGCCCGTTACCAAATTTCTGTAGCCTCATCGACTCTCTTAAACAAAACAATGTTACATAGACTTAGACTGTTCAGCATAGTTTGGCCCCAGTGTTCGTTATGGCCTTGTCTGGGCTGCTCTCTCGATCCCCATCAAACGATAGGGGAGGTGATCTGCTCACAGCATCCAGTCTTGACTTTTCTTCTTCCAACTGCTTCCCCGCACTGTCCTATTCTAAGGATCCGTCTTCATCTCCACCTTCCCCATTCGGCCCCTCATTCGACTTGAATCTCCTTCTTCCTGCCCTGGGACATGGTCTACGCTTTGAGGACCACGGTTTAGATCTGGCCCCTGGGTCAGCTCTTTCTGAGGGGCACTGTGGGTGACTCTGCAAAGAATGAAGGGGTAGCCTCTCCTTGACCCATTTCCAGGCCTCATCAGGCGTCTCAAATAAGTGCATTTTGCCTTGAAAAATCACTTTCAGCTTGGCCGGGAAGAGCAGCATGTATTACAGGTACATTGCACTTAGTTTGGCTTTAACTATATCGAAGGTGTGTCTCTGTTTTTGGAGCTCTCTAGAGTAATCAGGAAACCGCAGGATAGTGGAGGAGTCATATTTAAGTGTCCCAAATCATTGCGCCTCTGAGTATTACGTTTCGATTGTGGAAGATGAAGAAACGTGAGATTAGTGACTGTGGGAGGGGCACCTGGTATGGGTTTAGCTGCAAGCATTCTGTGCGCCTGTTCTATGACAAAGCTGATCAACAAGTTGCCTGAGGTGAAGGTATCAAGGAGCCATTGTTCCAAAAAAGATGGCACATTATTTCCTTCTACTCCTTCTGGGAAGCCAACAAAATGAAGATTGTTGCATCTACCGCGGTTTTCAACATTGTCTACCTTCCACAGTAGAACTGTTGTGTGTGCTTTAATAGCGGCTACTTTCTACCCCCTTCCACACGTGGTGTGCTCCAGTTCAGAAATTCTCTCCTCTGTTGCTGTGACCCTGTCTGTGACTTTTCGGCAGTCCTGCTGCAACAGTGATACCTCTGTAACTACCCACCAATCTTAGGCGGTCATTCTGACCGCGGTGGGCGGCGGTCGCCGCCCGCCATGCGGTCACTGCCGAATGACCGCCCCGCGGTCAAAAGACCGCGGCGGCCATTCCAACTTTCCCGCTGGCCCGGCGGGCGTCCTCCAAAAGAGCGCCCGCTGGCCCAGCGAGAAAGCCCCTGCAACAATGAAGCCGGCTCCGAATGGAGCCGGCGGAGTTGCAGGGGTGCGACGGGTGCAGTGGCACCCGTCGCGATTTTCACTGTCTGCTAAGCAGACAGTGAAAATCTTTGTGGGGCCCTGTTAGGGGGCCCCTGCACTGCCCATGCCAGTGGCATGGGCAGTGCAGGGGCCCCCAGGGGCCCCACAACACCCGTTCCCGCCAGCCTGGTTCTGGCGGTGAAAACCGCCAGAAACAGGCTGGCGGGAAGGGGGTCGGAATCCCCATGGCGGCACTGCAAGCAGCACCGCCATGGAGGATTCCCTGGGCCAGGGGAAAACCGGCGGGAAACCGCCGGTTCCGCTTTTCTGACCGCAGCTTTACCGCCGCGGTCAGAATAGCCCAGGAAGCACCGCCAGCTTGTTGGCGGTGCTTCCGCTGCCCTCCGCCCTGGCGGTCAGAGACCGCCAGGGTTGGAATGAGGGCCTTAGTCTCCAAAGCCGACCTTGACTGATGAATCGCTGCCATAAGTGCAGAATTGTAGGCGGTGGGGGGTGTTGTTTCAGTCTTCTGGATAGAATTCTACTTGCCTGGTGTATTTGTCTATTTTTCCCTGGAGTCTTTATCTCTCACCATTTTGTGAATTGGAAAGGGGCACCAATTAGCACTGAACAGCCCTGGACCAGCACTCTGTCCTTGTTATCCAGAAAACTTGTTTGCCCCATGATGGCCAGAACAGGAAGGGCGAGGAGGTGGAACACATCAAACAAATTGCTCCTTGATGCCTGAAGGCGTTGCCTGGGCAGGCCAACCGGAGCACCAGTAGGAGAGGGGTTCCGTCCTCAATTTAATTTGGGGAATACTAACACCATGTCCCGATCCCCAGCCACCTTGCAAATGTCAATTCACTAATCACTTACTAGGGTGGGAGTTCCCTCAGGTTTCCCAATGCGCCAGCTGGTCGAAGCAAGCGCCTGGACCTCACTGCACCCACAGGCAGCTGCCACCCCATGCCCAATTCCATGTCAGGTGTATCTCTTTCATCTGTGGCGTCAGTACCAATGCATTGTGTCAGTCAGAAACAGCGAAGGGATGGTAGGGCACTCAAGAGATTGTTTTCCTCCCCTGTAGCCTCTGGGAAGAGGCCGCATGAAGTCCTCAGGCAGCGAGAAAAGAAAACCAGGCCTACCTCAGACACCGGGGAGTAGAGCGCCGTGAACGCCTCCTCGTGCACTATTCAGTACCTACTCTGGTACCTCGCAATCCCTCTGGCTCCAGGCCCAGCAAGCCAGCCATGTTGCAGCACAGTAGATCTCAGACAGGCTGGGTCGCCATCCACAATTCATGTGTTTGTCTGGTCCCGCAATCACCAGTCTGTTGACCCCATGAAATGTAGTAGAGACATAGAAGTACGGGGGAGGAGTTTGGTGGGGGAGGGCTCGGTCCCCTGTCACCCGGAGATACAGTCCAGAGTTGCTGGAAGGTGCTTCCAGTAGTGCTATAACTAGCGCCATGCAAAGTCTTGCTGTCTATGCCACTCAAAATCACTGTTTCACTGCCCCAACCCCCTTTCAATTCTTCAGGGTTGGAATCTCCATGGCTCACCAAGGCTGTGGGGGTAAGGGTGGGGGGCTCACCGGTCCGACACCTCGCCTTCTTGTGGTCTCCGCAGCTCTCCAGTCACCTCATGACCCCTCCCACCCATGCTCCGAGTCTTTCCCAGGGCCGCGGCACTCCGGTGTCACTGAAGGGCCTCACCGACATCATAGCAGGCTTCCAATAGCCTGTCAGGAACAGCAGTTGCGTGAGAAGGGGGGGGGGGGGGGCCTGCTCACATCTCCACCGCGCTGCTTTGTTCTCTCTGTGCCAGAGGAGAGGGCCAACTTACTGAGGCCTCTCTTCTCACTCTCCTCAACTGAACTGCCTTCCGGCCCAGGTTCCGTCCAGTGCTCTAGATAAAGGATAAAGGCATCTCCTAGAGTGAGGGGAGTCACAGGGGGAATGCGGGGGGGGGAGGGGGAAGGAGGGGGTTGAATAGGGGCACGGTCGCACCCACCTTTGATCTCTCATCTCTGGTCCCCCGACCCCTATGGTGGGTCCATTGAATCGCAGGCGCTGATGAGGCGAAGTGTCTCAGTCGAACAGCGCAGCAGCTGCAATTTTAAAGAGGCTTCGCTCCACGCCCCAGCCTCCATCTCTGCCTAGTCTTATCAGCTCACTGGCAGCCCAGCCATCGATCAGCACATCACCAATGACCAGAGGGTTGGCCACTGGGTATTTGCTGGGTGGATGCGGCTGAGGGGGATTATCACAGGATTTAGTTGTGCTCAACTGGAGCTCAGCTCAGGCACTGCTACTCTGTCATCTTAGCTTGTCCCTTTCAGGAAGCCCAATCTTGATTAATATTTCTAAAAGGATCTGGCTCCTGGCTAGAAGAGGAATGAATGTTTACTGGCTTGCAAAAGTTTATTTTATTCCTTTTGAGAAATGGAAAGCACATATTATTATATTATACAAGCAACTGCACACATCTACCAGACAAACATCCATAGCTCAATTCAACCCAATGCATAACAAGAGAAAAACACTACTCGGGTAGAGAAAAACAGGCTTTTCGAGCTTCTGGATTGAACAGCCTACCCATCAATGTCATAAAACATAATCACATTCTCTGGAATGTTCTTTTATACTACTTGTTCTGAAAAAATCTGCAGTCCTGCACAATACCTCCATCTTATAAAGGATCTACGTTTCATCCAATACATGAAAAAGGTGACCTAGAAACCTATAGACTCAGAGCTGTACTGGACTGCGACAGTAAGATAGTCGCAAAATATCTTCTTCAAAAATTGCTTGCCTGGGATACTGAGACAAGACAAATAACTTCATCAGACAGGGTGTAGGTCTGGCTGCCCAACCAATGAAAACATTGCTGCCTTGACCCTGTTAGCTTAGAATGCCAAAGAAAAGCAGCGCTCGCTGTTTGCCTGTTATTTCCATTATAGTACGGCATTTAACAAAGTAAACCGTTCTCTTCATTAGGCCGAGCTGTAAAACTGGGGAATCAGTGGCTCATTTCTTCATTTTATAAAGACCATGCATGAAGAAATATGGTCAAAGATCACTATCAGATTACAATTTTCTTTCACATAGAACCTTCACTGCCAAGTTGATTAAATCAGGGTTGTATATTGGCTACTCTTTTGTTTACCCTTTACATCTCTAATCTTCATATATTTTTGGATCATGCTGATAGTGTACCACCAAAACTGGGGAAACAACCTATAACACATCTCGCCTATGCAGATGACCTGATAAGTTTTCCATTAACAGATAAGTGCCTTCAATCTCAATGATCAAGGCTTCATTATTGTAATACAACTAACTTTCTTCTGGTTAATCAATCTAATCCAAAAGTAATGAGTGCTAAGAAAAGTAATAATCAAAAACCATGATAAACCGGCACTTTATTAATTGAAAAATTAGGGTGCTATGAATATCTTGGAGTGTACACAGATGGCATACTAAAATGGGAGTCGCACGTCTAAGCAAAGAAGCAGAAAATAGGAAGTGTAACTAACTCTATTGAAAGGTTTTCATGGATTTATGAAGGAAGGCCCATTGAACAGTCAATTAAAGCATTAAACACAAACATAATACCTTTACTATTGTATGGTTTACAAGATATGAACTGAGAAACAATCCTAGACATGAGTATAATCCACATGCAAGTGACTAGATCCCTGCTTAATCTACGGTTGGCAACCCCTCAAAGCATGACACATCTAGAATTGAACATTTCAACACTATGGTTACTCCATATGGCAGCAACAACAACTTTTATCTGTGACTGTACCAGGGCTAATGTCAACATATTTAAGTGGCTTATCATTGGAGACCTAAATATAAACATTGACACAGAGGGATGGGAGGGCTGAATATTTCGATACTAAACAAATCAATGGCAGCACAGAAATTATCACAACTAAATATCCTTAGTGGGATGTCCAGAGATATTTGGAAGAAACAAAAAAAATCTTGTTGTATAACTGTTGTGAGGAAGACTTTCAAGCATCACTGAAATATTAACATGTAGATTTGATCCTAGGCTCTTTTATTACTGCAAGACAACTATTTATCAACTCAAATTTGGAAGGTGATGTAAAAATGTTTTTTTTTTTTTTTTAGGGATTTAGCTACTGTGCATTCCAATTGTCCAATTTGAAGGATCATGAAACACCTGTTGTGTAGAATGCTTGGGATGTAGGATCTGAGACTATAAGGATGAGTCAGTAGGTCACAATGTTTGTGCCCCAACCTTCAGGATATCTGGAAGGAGTATCAACGGGAAATCTTCTAGGTACTCAAGAAGGGGAGACAGAAGTGGCTGTTAAATTGTGTTTTAATGCACAAATCTTTTATTAGTAATGAAATTTAGTGATCAAGCCTCCTTTCATCTCAAACATGTCAGTAAGAGACAGTAGTTTTACCTTATTTATTCTCCTAATGTTTTTAAGTGTTGGAATATTTTATCACAGCATTGCAATTGATGTCCTATAAAGGGAGATATCTTATTAAGGGGATTATCTGCTTTTACACTTTCTGATTTTAGTGTACTTAATTATTTAGACAATAAATGTATTACTTACTCAGTCTTGATAAGTAGTCGATTTAGAGTGGAAACTGTGTACTTCATACAGTGAACAAGATATACATTAGATTTTATCATTTGACTAGCCAGTTAATATCAGCACATTAATTCGACCACAAGTAGTAGTAGTCTGCAACTCCACTGCTTCAGAGCAAGGGAAATTTAAGACCATTTCATATATTTGAGACATGAACATGACAGCTCTGTACGGAAGACTGGGTAGCAAATATCACCATATATCCCCATAAAATTCTAATTGGAAATGTATTATCACTCTCATGTCACAACATGTATTGAGTACAGAGAATAGATTCTGTAACAGACTTCCAACATAAATCACTTTAAAATCACTGCTCTGATTCTAGCATTTCCAATGTAAAAAAAAAACATTTAGTTTAGTTAAGCATTCAATAGAGAAGTAAGAATAGCAGCTATGTGTAAACTATTTGTAACCTATGAGCTGCTCTCCAGATATATAGATAGTTCATGCCTTCATACCTGAATAAGTGGCTGTCAAAATTTCATCAAATCCATCCTTCCCAACACAGCCTCCTTGTATTGATGTGACACTTTCTGATAATGCCTAATCACAACAAAAAACTCATTAACCACTTTCACATCCTAGTTAAAGATCACAGTACAGTAAAGTTTACTGGTAACACAAAATACAACTTAAAACATGAAAACACAGTAGAACAAAAACTCAATACAGTTGGCGGTGTTAAAAAAAAATATATTAATATTTCTGTTTGCCTTTGAACTGTCTCACACAAGAGAGCTGGCCTTACCTTAGTCAATCAGCAAAACTCTAATGATGCACTGGATAAGTGCAAAAATGTGCACCTTTCTGAGAACAGGACAATCATTTATTAGAGCGTAGGGATAAAATGGAGAGTGTTTGTACATTATGTATGCTTTGCTACGTTCCCATCTGAATCCATAAAGAGTCTTGCCCACCCAACCCCTTGGCAGAGAGGTCTACAGCTGAGTCCTGTAGTGGCTCTTAATTTATATACAATTTAAATGGAAGCTTGAGTTTTGTGATTAGCTCCCACGATCAAAGGGATCCTAATCACGCAATATGGGGTAAAAAGCAATATAATAAACCCATCCACACCTTTCTTGTGCTTTATCCACTACCACCACAAGGGTTTCTACCCTTCAAATGTCTTGCTGAATTTTAAATACTATTAGTTTTTTGAATAACAATACTACTAACAAGTTGGCTACTGGACTGATTTGATCCCACAAAACACACAATTCTGATCACATCCCGATACCTTCGGTTAAACAGATGCTGCTTAAATTTATCAACGGTAAGTGGCAGCACCCCTGTTTAACCCTCCTTGGGCCTGTGTGGAGTTGGGCCAAGTCATTATTGGCTTGGTCTGCCACTTTTTCCTAAGACGTGTACATTTAGGTAAATTCAACTGCAACTGAAATACAATGTAAGTATATTGTTATTTACATTGCAAGTGCCTTGCTCCCAACACTAACTGTTATTCACTTAGTAATATCTCCTTATCTAACATGCATACTTACCATTTCTCAACTCCATTTTTAATGGCAGCAGCATTTACAACATACACATTTCCAAACAAATCTATGAAGGAAAAAAAAACATGTGATATCTTCTAACTAAAAGGTATCACAACGCACATCGCTCCCTTTCACAGTCCTATTTCTATGCTGTTGGGGTAGCTGCCAGGTATGTTTTTTTTGTCTTCTCATGATGATTACTTTGGCATTACAATTTAATGTGCCATTCAAACATGTTTTGACAACACGAAATTAGCAGTTTTGTATGTTATCTGGAAAGGTCTGAATTCTTTAGGAAATCTAGAGGACTGCCAGACAAGTCACACTTTCTTTAGCAAGATGCTCAGCAACACAAAGAATTCAACTGTGGGACTGCTGTGTCAGCACAATCTGTAACCCCTATACCACCTACACCACCGCCCCCCAAATATTATTCAAAACCATGAGATAGTTAAGTGTGTGTAGGAGGGGTGGTCTTAATTTTGCTGTCTATATGCTCTTCATGGTCTCTTGATTGTGTGGCTTCATGCAGGGCTGTATGCTGGCCACATAATATTGGTCTTAATCTTTGATTCATAATATTTGTATACATTTGTATCTACTCGGGCGCTGCAAAAGGCCCTGTTTTATTAGGTTGGGGCTGCAATGAACTAGTGACACTAGTGCTGCATGTTTACTGGACAATAAAATAAAACTGACTTGCAGATATTTGGGTGATGCACCAAAGGAAGCAGAAAAATGCTAAAGGTAGAACGCATACTCCATAATGCTTTGTAAAATAATAGAGCACGCTTGTGAATATTAGGACCGATGTAAATGTTTCAATCTGCCTAGCACTTTATGCTGTTAACAGAATTAGCAACAAGTTTTAACATGATTGCATTTGGATATTTTTTTTATCATAAGAATAGGGATCAAGGTCTGGCTTTTATTTTTAGTAGTACGAGTTGAAAGTCCATTTATGCATATATCTTGAGAGGTGAATTCATTTTTTTATATTTTTTATTAATCTTGCAATTAAAGCTGAATGATATTAAAAAAATTCACAATCTGTTATCAATTTCCATCTTACTATTGATCAGTTCCTTTGTTTTGTAAGTTCCATGAAATAACCAGGCTAAGTGGTTCACAAAATATTTACTTACCAAGGGCTCACTTACTTTCTTAAACCTATAATAGTAGTGAGGTAGTTACCAGGGATTCAAACATTGACAATAATCTTTTTCGTGAGGCCCAGGGTGCATCATGCACCATCAGTAATACAGAATGAAAGTTAACTTTGAGTTCGACATGTAGCTGTGCGTCATAAGTCCATAATGGACCTTCCCATGTAGAGCACTGCTGAAGATAACATACCGCTTGTAGAATGTGTGGGTCATGAGCGTTCATGTATGTATTTCTTTGATTGTAAATGCCTGTTTTTAGCTTAGTGTTCTGGCTTAAGTAAGGGCTAGTAGCGGCACTGGTCCCAAGAGTGTTATTGGGAGCTACACCTAAAGAACAAGTCAAATGGAATCTTCATTGGTTGGCATAACAGTGGTGAGCTCCCATTTTATTGGTTGATTCTTGATCATAGGTAAAGCAAAAATAATGAATGGGGGTAATGAGAGAGGATGAAAGCTTTTGGCTGTACCTCAAATACTGAATCTCTTCTGTTTACTTGTACATGTTTTGTTTGTGGACAGGTTCCCTGGCCTATGCAAGCCAGTTTTAAAGACCCTGGATTGTGATGCTGGACATGTCTAAGGCAATTGGACCGGATATTGATCTGTGGTCCTAGTGGACTGGATGGCACTTCTACTAGATGAAGCAGGTCAATGAACCAATATTTTCTGGGCCATGAAGGAGCAATCAGAATCACGTTGCATGTCTTGCTGTTTAGCTTCATGGTGACCTGCAGCATTAATGGGAGTGGAGGAAAAGCATATATGTACAATGACCATGGAACCACAAATTAAGTCCTGCTTCATCCCACTAGTGGATACCTTCTTGCATAGAATCACAATTTTCTGTTTGCCCATGTTGATTAACAGATCTAGCTTTGGTTTTCCCCTGTGACAAATATCTTCTGTATCGAGCTGTCATTGAGCTCCAAATTGTGGCAGATGTTCCACTCCTAAGGAGATCTTGTTGTCAAAGGCCTAATTTCACAGACACTGAGCCTCTGACAAGAACAGTTGTAA
This sequence comes from Pleurodeles waltl, assembly GCF_031143425.1. Lineage (NCBI taxonomy): Eukaryota > Metazoa > Chordata > Amphibia > Caudata > Salamandridae > Pleurodeles > Pleurodeles waltl. Next base: position 631,419,741 of record NC_090437.1, on the reverse strand, counting down.
CCTTTTGCTACCTAGCTTGTTGGCGTAAAGCATTGACTGCATGGTGCCCAGCTGGATCAACACCAACAAGTGACTTATTCTGGGTAGGAACAATTGTAGGCCTCTTCTGATGAACGTTAGTTTAGCTCTGTTTCTTGACTGGACCACAGCCCTCTAGCTCTCAACATCTAGAGATGTGCTCCCTGTCCCTTCATTGGAGCATCCATGGTCTCCACAAAGTCAATATTTGTGCCTATTCTTTTTCTATCTCTTCTTGCATTGTCTGCGTTGTCAACTAGCAAAACGGAATGAGGCATATACCCGATGACATGAAGTCCAGTAGTAGTTTTAAAAAGCGCATCCTGATCTTTGTCTATGTTTAAATCTGCTCTGTGGAAGCAGTTTCTCCTCTCGTTCTTGTGAGTGGTACTATTTTGCTTCTATGTGTTTAGGACAAAGCCTAACAAATTAACTGTGTGCAACTTTATAGGGACAAAATGTCTTCTTGCATTGTCTGCGTTGTCAACTAGCAAAACGGAATGAGGCATATACCCGATGACATGAAGTCCAGTAGTAGTTTTAAAAAGCGCATCCTGATCTTTGCCTATGTTTAAATCTGCTCTGTGGAAGCAGTTTCTCCTCTCGTTCTTGTGAGTGGTACTATTTTGCTTCTATGTGTTTAGGACAAAGCCTAACAAATTAACTGTGTGCAACTTTATAGGGACAAAATGTCTTCTTGCATTGTCTGCGTTGTCAACTAGCAAACGGAATGAGGCATATACCCGATGACATGAAGTCCAGTAGTAGTTTTAAAAAGCGCATCCTGATCTTTGTCTATGTTTAAATCTGCTCTGTGGAAGCAGTTTCTCCTCTCGTTCTTGTGAGTGGTACTATTTTGCTTCTATGTGTTTAGGACAATGCCTAACAAATTAAGTGTGTGCAACTTTATAGGGACAAAATGTCTTTGTCCAGAATAAGGTCCTGTGTGTGGCATAGTAGCAAACAAGCGGTCAATGACTTCTTTGTGGATTGCATGGACATGTCTGTTGTCAAGGGTTGGATATGAAAACAAGTTACTTACCTGTAACTACAGTTATCCAGTATTGGTACCTTTCATACATTCACATGCTTGAATCATCCCCGTTCTCAAAGTGGGAGCCCCATAGCACCTTAGAAAAGCAGTAAGTAAAAAATAATCATAGGCTATAATTCTAGCAATGTTAAACACATAACCTATCCATGCTGTTTTGAAAAAATAACCAAATTTGACCTATGACTATTCAGGTGCCAGCACCCTCTAGAACACTCCCAAGAGAGGCTCCTTCCCTCAGATTTTCAAGGACTAGCGTGAAGAATATACACTGAAAAGGAAGGCGAGCCTCACAGGGGAGGAGGTGGGTCACATGTGAATCTATAAAATATACCATTACTGGAGATATATATATATATATATATATATATATATATATATATATATATATAAGATCCAAGAAAGAAGTGACTCAAACAGATGATCTCACTAAAGAACAAAAATATATATCTACTACAACGTTTCAGCTTCCGCCTTCCTCAGGTAGTACAAGATTGTTTGCTCAGTGGCTGCACAGCTGACACTGGTGGATTTTCAAAAAGCATCATGAGTGAAGATTCCAATTGGAATGTGGACTCAATGCAGTCCTGAGAACTCTTCAGATATGCAGAAATCAAGTGGTATTGTCAGTGATGTTCAGTCCATCTGGATGCAGCGATTTTAAACGGTACATCCAGAAATTTTCTCTGATGTCCAGTAGTTCTTCCTTTAAAACATGTTCCACAGGGAAAATCTTCAAATCTGATAGTAAATGGTCCACAAGGTTAAAATGGTTGGCTACAGGCTGGTCAAGTTTCTTGTTAATTATTGCCGATTTGTGGTTCCTGTCTCGTGTACGGAGGTCATTCACAGTTTGACCTATATATATATATATATATATATATATATATATATATATATATATATATATATATATATATATATATATATATATATATAAATATAATCGAATAATAATTGCACAGTGATTATAAGCAATTGTAAAGCAAATTGAACACATATGTATGCATTCTAATGAGGCTCACCTTAATGAAACAGATGATGCAGAACTGCCTGCCCCCCCAACTGGAATCGGCACAACGCAGCGATTCAAACAGTAATGCTGCACAAAAGAATGAGTAGTCTTCCACATTGCAGCTTGGCATATCTTGTCTAAGTCGATGCCTTCAAACAGAGCAGCCGAGGTTGAGATTGGTCTTGTAGAGTGTGCCTTAGGTCGGTTAGTTAGCGGTTTTCCAGTCTTTGTATGAAAAAACTCAATGGTGGCTGCAGTCCATCGGGCTATTGTTGCTTTAGTGACTCCTGTACCCTGACTACCTTGGCCGTAAGAGACTAGTAGTTGGTCTGTCTTACGGAAATGTTTGGTACGCTGGAGGTAGAATTGCAAACATCGTTTGATGTCCAGTGTGTGGAGAGTTCTTTCGATTACGGTTGATGAGTTTGGAAAGAAAGTTCTCAATATAACTGGTTTGTTTAAGTGAAAAGATGAAGGCACCTTGGGAATATATCTTGGGTTCGTTCTGAGAACAAAATCATTTGAGAAAGTAAGAAACGGCTCCTTGGTGGTAAATGCCTGTATGTCACTGACTCTCCTAGTGGAAGTAAGTGCAAGGGGAGTTGCCACCTTCCATGTGAGAAACTCCAGATCCGCTATGTGTATGGGCTCGAAGAGTGCATTCGTTAATTGAAAAAAAGACAATGTTTAAATGCCATTGAGGAGGAGATGGTAACACCAGAGGAAAAAAGTGTGAAACAGTCTTTTCATAAACTGTTTTATAAGCCTGGATAAACCTAGCGAAGGTGTATTTGCAGAACGTCTACATGAGGATATTGCTGCCAGGTGAACCTTAACTGAGGCATACTGAAGCCCGGTCTTGGACAGAGGAAGGAGGTATGATATAATTTGCTCTAGTAGAGCCCCCAGTTGGTGCACATTGTTTTGTCAACAACAAATACAAAATCTTCACGACTTGAGCCTGTAAGTCTTCTTTGTACTCTCAGCCCACACTCTAGAAAGAATTACTCTACATTCCTGATCAATGTTCATGCCCTGGAACGTATAGAACTCAGGAGCCACATGTGCAATTGGAGAGAGGCTGGTTCCAGATGAAGTACCTGCCCTTGGTTCTTCATTAGTAGGTTCTGTTTGTTGGAAAGCTGTATTGGATTGGCCACAGACAGGAGAATGAGTCAGTGTACCAATACTGTCTGGGCCACCTGGGTGCTATGAGTATGAGCCAGCAACCCTTCATTCTCATCTTCTTGAGAAGTCTCAGAATTAATCGGAAGGTGGGAAAAGCATATACAAAGATCCCAGACCGTCGCATCGAAAGAGCATTCCTCCACGGCCCAAGGAGCGGGAATCGATTGGCGTAAAAGTGCCATTTGTCGTTCTCATTGGTGGCAAAAAGATCCAGGGACGGTCGTCCCCAGCGTTTGAAAGATCTGGTCTACTTCCTTCTGATTGAGTTCCCATTCGTGACAACTGTTGTCTGTCCTGCTGTGTGAGCTTGCATGGACGTTGTTCATACTCGGTACATGTTCCGCTCTCAGAGATATTTTGTGGAGAGTGAGCCATTCCCCGAGAGCTTTGGATTCTCTTGAGAGGGAGAGAGAGTGTGTTCCTCCCTGTTTGTTGACATAATACATGCTTGTGGTGTTGTCCGTACAGATCAACACCGAGAATCCTGAAATCCGAGGGAGAAAAGCTTTCGGAGTAGGAGATATTGCTTTCATCTCCAAAATATTTATGTGCATCATCTTCAGAGAATCAGCCCATTTCCCTTGAATACACATGCCTTGCAAATGACCTCCCCAGCCTTCCAGAGAAGCGTCCGTTGTTGAAATCTGGCATTGGAGTCAGGAAAGTTAACCTCTGAGAGAGATGACTGGTTTGAGACCACCACTGAAGGGGTTCTACCATCCTTGGTGTGATTTTGATCAACTCTTCGGAGGACCCTTGAGACTGGCTCCATTGAAGCTGCAGTTCCTCTTGTAATGGTCTCCTTTTTAGTCTTGCTAGATGAACCAGGTTGATTGAGGAGGAAATCAGTCCTAAAAGCAACTTGAATGTTCTCACAGAAACAAACTTTCTTTCTGAAATTGTGAGAGCAAGGTTAGGAAGTTTTTGTTGTCTTCCTATTGAAAGATCTTGTTTCTGTCAGTGTTGAGTTTTGCACTGAAAAAGGCCATCCTGCGTGTTGGAATAATAGATGATTTCTGGTGATTTACAGTCAGACCTAGACTGTGAAATAAGGGTAGGCAGGCATTGGTCGCATTGGAGGCCTGCTGCAAAGTTGGTGCCTTTATTAGCCAGTCATCTAAGTACAGGAAAATTTGAAAACCTTTGTTTTGGAGAGTAGCTGCCACTGGTGCGAGACACTTTGTGAAAATTGTTGGTGTGGACTTCAACTCCAAAGGAAGAACCTTGAATTGATAAGGGGTGCCGGCTATGGGAAGCAAAGGTATTAGCGATGTATGGGAATGTGGAAATAGGCATCTTGGAGAGCCAATGATGTCACATAATCACCACTGTTGAGAAGATGGAGGATATAACGGACAAGGTGATCATACGGAAGTATTGTTTGCACAGGAATTTGTTTAACTGTCTGAGATGTAGGATCGGTCTCCATTCTCCTGACTTCTTTCTTATTAGGAAGAACCGAGAGTAAAAGCCTAGACCTCTCTGATGAATGGGAACCTCTTCTATCGCGCCCTTGGAAAGCATTTGAAATACTTCTTGCTTTAGTAAGTAAAGATGAAGTGAATGCGTTTTCACCGGAGGGCGGTTTGGTAGTTTCTGCACAAATTCTAGCATATGACCATGAGTTAATATATCCAACACCCACTTGTCTGATGTTATCCGCTCCCAATTCTGTTAATAATTTGAGATATCTGCACCCACCTGATTGGTTTGTGGGAAGTAAGGAATTGTAGCCAGCACCCGATGAAGATCATGGTTTACGGCTTGCTTCCCATTCTGGGGGAGGTGCTGTTTCTTTCTGCCACTTTGCTTGGTGTAAGCTGATGTAGATGGTTGCTGGTAATACTGGTGGTAGGTAGGCCTGTATTGGGACTTTTGGTACTGTCCATGGTAGGAACCCCTGAAAGAAGAGAAACCTCTACCTCTGAATCCACGGAAGGGCTGCCTTTGTATTGCAGAGTACCCAAAGAGCGAGCAGATTGTGTCCGTTTTGTTGGCTAATAAGGCATTATCTATGTGTTTCCCAGTTTCCCAAAAAGGGTTTCGCTATCGTAGGCCATATCAAGAATTCTAGATTGAACCTCAGGTCTGAATGAGGTTGCCTTTAACTAACATTGGCGGCGCAAAACTGCTGCTCCCGCTAACGGTCAAAAGCCTGTGGAGGCTATATCCAGTGCGCAATCAATCACTTCTGCAGATTTGCGCTCATCCTCTTGCAGTATTTTGCATGCCTCAGGTTGCTCGTCTTCTGGGATGAGGTTGATGAAAGCACTCATGTCAGACCACATCTGACCGTCATAGTGGCCTAAGATAGCCAGGGTGTGGTCAGCATGTACAGTAATGGCTGACATTGATGAGAACCTCTTTCTTACAATATCCAAATGTCTGCCCTCCTTGTCTGGGGGGGCTGAAATGGAAGCAGATTAAATTTAGCTTTATATTTTTTGTCCAGGTTAGGTGGCACTGGTGGGACTGTGGCTGGGTTTTTCATAATTTTTTAACTTTCACTCCGGATTAAATCTATGATGGAAATTGCTCTCACCAATTTTCTTGCCTGCTCCTTAAAATCATGGAGAAAATATTCAGGATGAGAGACAGATGTTGGCAAGTGGAAGCGTGTGGCGGCCCTGTCCATCAGATTATGAAATCCTTCTATATCCTCCAGAGGAGAATCCAATGGATGAGGAGGTGGCGGTGATGGTGTACGGGCCAAGTAATCACCCCTCTCTGAGGAGTGATCTCTCCTTCTTCCCTTTCATCCTCTGAAGAGGTAATGTCTTCTTTAGGGGAACAGCTATTGTAGAAGTAGGTGTGAACCTAGGTATTGCCAGAGGTGGAGGCATGGTTCTAGGGTAGCCGGAGAGGAAGGTTGTAGCTGTTGTGACTGTTGGGCTGCTCGGCAGCTGAAACTGGAAACCTCCTTTTATAGTCTAAGAGAATGAACAGTAGGTCCTGAATTAAGGAAGCAGGCATTTGTACTGTATCACACGGCTGTTGATGTTGCATTGGCTCGTGGTAATGCCTACGATGCGTATAATAGGGATCATATTCCTGGTGTTTGTACTCATCGTCGTCATCCTGGTATTTGATGTGTAATTTTAATGGACTATCTGCGTCTCCGAATGACCATTCATCTTCAGACTCTTCCCAGTCCAGCAAATGGCTAGGTAATAATGTACTAGGGGATGTATCTTCAGGATGCAAGGTAGACCTGGAAGGTGGGAACCACATTGTTTTGAGATATTGTATTGATGTTAGTGCCATCGTTGAAGGTGATATTGTCAACGATGGTGTTGCCGTCGAAGGCGTTGATGACAATGGCCTCATCGACAGGGTTACCGTCAACGGTGTCTTGGTTGAATGAGTTGTTTCCATCGCCGACATCCTCGCAGACAATGTCTTTACTGATGAGGGTTTCTCAGACGCGATCTTCATTGATGATTTGGGTCGTCAACAGCGCAGGAGATCTCGCCGACGATTCACGTCCATGGAAGTCTTTTCTTTTTTAATGCAGTCCAGTCTATGGTATCACTCACCCGCACCGACAAGATTGGAATTTTTAAAAACAGACGTCGACAACTCTTCGGCGAGACTGTGGCGATGATGACTGTGGTAGTCGTGATCGATACGATCAGACAGTAATGCCGTTGTCGACAATTTAAGTGGTACCTTTTTGGATGTCGACAGCTCTGAAGAATGAGAACATTGACGGGTCTTCTTATTGCAACGTGGAGAGTATGGCTGGGAAGAGGATGACCCTGTAAAGGCTTTTGAAGGGTCTTTATGGTGTGCTTTATGATGCTTTCTGTCCTCCTCAGACCGCCCCGGGTCAGATGATCTAAGCCTTTTCTGAGGCTTTGTGCCCATGTCACTCTCCTCACCTGAAGTACAGGATTTTGCCTACAACCAAATTTAAAGTCTTCCTTTTCTGTCACTCAGAGTTTTAGCAGAGAGGGCGCGGCATATTTTGCAGTCCTTTACCTGATGCTTGGGACACAGGCAGTACAAACAATCCTTATGGGTATCATCCACATGGAGCCTTTTCGTGCCACAGGTCTTGCAAGGGCGAAAAAGGCCTTTTTTGGAGACAGAAAGTTGTTCTTATAGGAAAATACGGAGCAGAGCTCAGGGAGACTCCCTTCCCATGATGTGTGGTAGAAAATCTGAGGGAAGGAGCCTCTCTTGCGAGTGTTCTGAGGGCGCTGGCACCTGATTGGTCATAGGTCAGAACTGGTTCTTTTTTCAAAACAACATGGATAGGGTATATAATTAAGTTTGCTAGCATTATAGCCTATGGTTATTTTTTTACTGACTGCTTTTCTAAAGTACAGTGGGACTCCCACATCGACGACGGGGATGATTCAAGCATGCAAATCTTTGAAAGATCCAATACTGGATAAACGTGATGATCCTGGCACTCAAAATGTTCCACTGTGGATGCCATACATTCCGTGACTCACCTGAGCAGTCTTGAAGCCAAAGGCAGCACTTTGAATTGATAATGGCAACCGTCCACCTATAATCTTTTTAGAGAGAATCGGTATGTAGAAGTAAGAAACTTGGAGATTTACACAGGCCATAAATTCTCCTTTCATCAAAAACCTGTTAGTACCTCCGGCAGAGTATCCATGCAAAATGACTGTGGAGAAAGACACTAAATTGGAGTTGTTCTAGAATGGTTCTCCTTTCTCCCAATTATTTTTATTAAGAAAAAAATGGAGTAAAAGCATATATCCCTATGGTTGTTTGAGAGTGGCTCAATAGCTCATTTTTGTCGCATGATAAGGAGTTTGGTTTTCACACAAATGATAATGTTTGTGCTTGGGCATTCGTGATTGTGGATGGTTTTGGATTTAATTCAGTGTGTGTGCTAAATGGATTAAATCTAATAAACATTTGCCTGGAGTGATTTGCGCCTACTCATGCCTCAGTCAATATTCTCCAACGTACGGGGAAATAACTCTAAGACCTCATAATAGTGGTAGCCGACCTTATAAGATGGCGCTTACAGTGCACTATAAACTTCTTGTTGCAGTCCATCTTAATATTAGAGGGAAGATTGTGATTGGTGTAGTTGGTATGGTTGCTATCAATAGTTTTGGTATCCTCCGCGATATGGTTGAAGCCTTCCTCTAGCACCTCAAAAGGGCTGGGAGCATCACTGTTGCAACACTTTGCGGGATCAAGCTGGGTCTGCTTTTTATCTTTTGCAGTGCATCATCAATGTGCTTTCAGAGTAACAATGCTGCATCAAAAGGAATGTACTGTATCTAATTTTGAATTTCAGGTCTAAATGAAGTTGAGCTAAGCCATCCTTGTCTACATAGGACTGCCACTCCTACAAGTTTACCAAATCCATTGGTGTATCTTTGGCAGCTGCAGAAGCTTTCTCCCCTTCGTGAAGAATTGTTGTAGTTTTCTGCTCCCCATCTTCTGATAAGAGATCAAAATAAGGTGCAATATCAGAGCACATCTGGTGATCATACACACCTAAAATACTCATTTTGTTAGCAGTTCTTATTGCTCTGGATGCCATTGACACTACCCTTTTACCAAAAGCATTGATTCTTTATCCTTTCCTGTCTGGGGAGATGGGCAGGGAGCACATATATTTCTAGCCATCTTGTGGGCCACCTGCATCACTACAAAGTCTGTTTTAGGATGCCAAGTGAGGAATGCAGTGGTGTTATCCGGGGCCTTGTATGTTTTGGGCAGTGCAGGAATTATACTGTCATTTTCATAAACGTAAATCTTTTTTGCCAAACATTATTTATAATAGGTAGAAATTTGACTGATTTTGTGGATGTTTCTTTAAAGTTATATAGGAAGCAATCTGTTCCTTTGCTTCTCATAGGAAGTTTGAAGCTCTTGGAGGAAAGTGCAGCTGCTGTCTTCTTTACTGGTGGATGAGGTGGAGGAATATTCTGAGGAACCATCACGGAACAGTTTGGAGTTTGGAAACATAGTTCAGAAGCAAAACAAGTTTGGTGATTTGCCATTATATGTTTGAAAATTTTAAGTAAATCGACTGCCACTTGAATTATTGGAGGTCCTTGACATTCTTTATAGTCTTCTTCTAACAAGGGTCATAGTGGTGATCTGAATGGGCCTGATCACCCTTTCATTGCTTTTTCTGGAATCTTGGGTAGTTTGGGTGATAAGGGTGTGGCTTCATGGCCATACTATACTATGGAGAACAGCTGGGTTCTTTCGCAGTGTCCTTGCATATGGCTTTGAATTGGTCTGGCCTGTACAAAGTCTGAAAATGGATCGCTTTGATCAGACTTCTCCTCCGGCTCGGCCTTCAGAAGCTTAGCAGATGGCTGTGGTGGAATTTTGCTTGGTGTTGCACCTAGCTCTTTTTGCAGGGCCATACCCAAACCTTTTGCCCGCTTTCTCCTATCTTTTCTGACCTGTTTTGTTGGCTTTAGGACTCTGGGCACTTTACCACTGCTGACCAGCGATAAAGTGAAAGTGCTCTCTGTCTGAAAGTGTATTGGTAATTGGTTTACCCATGATTGGCATATTTGGTTTATCATTAAGTCCCTAGTAAAGTGCACTAGGTGTGCCCAGGGCCTGAAAATCAAATGCTACCACTGGGCCTGCAGCACTGATTGTGCCACCCACATGAGGCGCTCTGAAAACAGGTCTCAGAACTGCCACTGCAGTGTTTGTGTACACCCACTTGCCAGGTCCAAACCTTTCCTTTTATTACATGTATGTCCCCCCAAAGGTAGGCCCCAGGCAGCCCCAGGGGCAAGGTGCAGTGTATTTAAAAGGGAGGACACATAATGCGGTGTTTCACAAGTCCTGATAGTGAAATACTGCTAAATTCAGTTTTTAGTATTGCAAGGCTCATCTCTCTCACAGGTTAACCTGGGGATTGCCTTGAAATATCATTTATGTGAAATTTCCATTGGAAGCAGACAAAGATATGGAGTTCGGGGTCTCTGAACTTATTGTTTAAAAATACATCTTTTGGTGAAGTTGGTGTTTAAATTCTAAGTTTGAAAATGCCACTTTTAGAAAGTGGGCATTTTCTTCCTTAACCATTAATCAACAGAAGGGATAAAATCCTGTGCACACTGATCATTGCTAGGTCCTTAAGGAAACATAAATCTGAATTCACCTTGTTTATAGACAACTATCATATTGACATAACATTTGTTAGTGAAACTTGGGCCGACCCCTACGCCGCGCCCAATTTAGTAGATGCTATTCCTTCTAGCTATCTACACTATAGGCTGGATAGACCATCTAAACGGGTGGGGGACAGGTGATTTTCAACTGTAATCACCTTCGGGCCAGTTTTAGTTCAGCTCCCTCACAATCCTGTGAAGCACTTTCGTTCAATTATGAAATTACCAATTTTAGTACCTTTAAAGGCCTGTAAAACCTATCATCCTTCTGGCCCAAAAAAGACTTTCTGCAAGCGCTAAATTCTTTACTTGAAAGCGGCATTGGTGATAAAGAGTTGATGATACTCAGAGACTTCAATATTCATTTAGAATTGGGTTTGGATACTGACACTATAGCCCTCGTAGATTTTTTTTTAACTGCTTTGGCCTCTCACAGAAGAGTAGGTAGCCCACTCACGTGGCCGACCACATGCTGGAAGATTTGTTCTCTAATAACTTCTCTTTACCACAAACCGAATCTTTGCCCCGGACATGGACTGACTACCATGTACTGTTTTAAATCTTAAGCTTAACTTGATCAGACATAAGCACGTTTCAAGTCTCGTGCTTGGAATAAGATTAGGTCTACAGAATTCCAGTCAAAACTAGAGCAGTTCATGCCTGAGAAATCAACCAACTTATATCTAGCTACCGCAGACTTCTCACACTGGATAAGCTCAGCAGTTTTCAGTCTAGTGCCTATCAAAACACATCTCTCAGACAGAAGCAGACCCTCGGTTCTGTGGTATACAAAAGCTCTAAGAGTGCAGAAAGAGGTATGTAAAACACAGAAACGCAAATGGATAGTAGCCTATTGTGACTTAGAGCAGGAGAAGTATAAATACTGCCTAGTGGAATATAAATCCCTGCTGATCGAGGAAAAATCTAATTACATCTCTCAGAGTCTTCCAAGAAATCGCCTAAAGAGCTATTTCAGGCGGTGAAGAAACGTTCATCCTCCCCAGAAAATAACCAGTCATAATCAAGCGTTCTGTAACTCACTTGCCTCCTTTTTTCAGGATAAGGTTAGGCATATTTACCGGAGGTTTAGTGCTAGCGAAGGAACTGGGAGGGAATTCCCAACTCAAGACATCCCAAGGCCAACCCAACCCAACTTTTCTGATTTCTCCCACCTTTCCATGGAGCAAACAATTAAACATCTGCTCTTGGCTAAATCAGGCTCTCCTCTTGTCCCTTGCCCACTCTTGTGTGTAAATATCATCGCGTCCATTCTCACACCTATTTTTATTTCTATTTTCAATTCAGGATATTACCCCAAATCATGGAAGCTGGCTTCAATTTTGCCATTGTTGAAGAAACCTAGTTTGGACGCAGCTGATACAATTAACTATAGACCCGCCTCTCGCCTTCAATTACCTGCTAAAATTATTGAAAAAGAAATGAACCAGCAGCTTTCACACTTCATTAAAAAGTAATCTTATATTAGATTCCACCCAATTCGGTTTTCGCAGTGGGCATAGCACCGAGACTGCTCTTATTAAAGCATCTCAAGAGAATAGAGCTGCCTTGGATGAAGGGGGAAGTGCTGCCCTTGTTCTTCTTGACATGTCAGCAGCATTTGACACCGTCCATCATGAACTGCTGGTCAAGCAACTCAGAGAGATCGGAAATGGCGGGTCTGCTCTGGCTGTCTTTCATTCCTTTCTTTCAAGTCGGGAGCAAATGGTGGCTTCGGGTCATTTTTTGTCACCATTTTTCTCATTACCTGGCGGGATCCCTGCTTGCTGCTTTTGTCCTGGGAGTGAAAGGACTGGACTTTGCTTTCAACATCCTGTTTCCAAAGGTTCTCCAAGGGCTTTGACTGAGCTTGCCTTCTGTTAGAAGTCTCAGGGACATCAAAGACTTCATTAGCCAGTGCCTGGACTCTTCTGCTGAGAGTCCTGACTTGCCAACTGGTGTCAAATCCAGTCCCTGGGCCCCTGGAAGTGAAAACTGCTGTCCTGAGGAAGAAACTCCATGCATTGGATCACTGCGGCTGAAAATCGGCGCATCGCTGGGTTTGCAGCAGAAGAATCAACTCCGTGCCTGTCTTGCATTGGAAGGATCAATGCAGTGCCTGAAGGGCTGACGCAGCGTCTGTTCCACCACGGCTCTATCATCACTGTGTGTCTGGATTTTCCCATGCATCGTCCCTGGGCATCATTTTCGCATAAACCCCGCTCTGCAGGGAACAGAGGCTGCGTAACTGGAAACCAACGCTTCATCTCTTCTGTGGGGAGAGAACCGATGCATCACCTCCCCTGCCAGTAAGGAACCGATGCATCACCTCCCCTGCCAGTAAGGAACTGACACATCACCTCTCCTATGAGGAGAGAATAGACGTATCACCTCCCTTCTGCAGTAAGGAACCAATGCATCGCTTTGTTCTTCCAGCGTCTCATAATCTCTGTGCCCCGCATCGTCTGTTTTTGATGCATTCCATGTGCTGTGTGTTAAAAAGAGACTACTTATGCTTCCTCTGGATAAAGACTCTTTTCAACTTTTTTAAAGTGGTATATTTGCTTGTGTATGTTGGATTTTTTTCGTTTGGTTTTGTTTGATTCAGAAAAATATTGGCTATTTTTCTAAACTGGTGTGGAGTCCTTTCACTGTGTTACTAAGTGTGTGGATACAAAGGCCTTACACATTGCTTCTGAGATAAGCCTGACTGCTAGTGCCAAGCTAACAAGGGGGTGAGCAGGGGTTATCTTAGCTGTGGCTCCCTTACCCTGACTAGAGTGCGGGTCCCTACTTGGACAGGGTGCAAACCACTGCCAACTAGAGAACCCATTTCTAACAGTGTATTCTGGTAATACTGCAAATAAAAAAAATGACAGGTCAGTTCTCAGGGGACTGTCTCTGATGGGGCTGTCATTGAAGGGATGCTTGTAGATGGTTGATGAAACTTAGATGGTAGTATTGACATTGCTGTGGTCATAGATTGTTTTGATGGTGAGAAGATTGCCATTTCACTGTCAAAGGGTTAGCCATGGATGATGATTTTACCATTTTTATCTGAAGACAAGTTAATGGTGGAATATTTGATGGTGAAGGCTTTGCTGTTAACTTTCTCGCCCATGCTTCACGTTAAGGTCTCCGATTTTTGCTGTGCCTGTTTGTGGACTTTCAGACTGCAGCTCAAAAGAAGTGGAGTCTGATTTATCCATTAAAGGCTTCTTTATTGGTATTTTAGAAGTTTCTAAATGGTGTTTGTGCATGTTTCATCTTGTACAGAAAGAACAATTTGGACAAATTTATACAGAGTTATCAACTGCCTTAAATTTTTGAAAACACCTCAGTGTTTTTCCTTATAAACAATTTAGGGTTTGGGCAGAAAATTTCCTGCATATTCTACTAACCTCTTGTTTGTGATCTGGATAAACGGAATACATGTACATCCTGTGAGGCTCATCTGTATATACCCTCATTTTTCTCTGCATGTCACAGGCTTTGAAAAGGTTTCTCTTTGAAGATCCTTCCATTTAAAAAAATATATTTATCTGCTCAATTCGGCAGTGGTGGATGACACACACACACACACGCACATGTTCAACCCAAGGAAAGGCTGAAAGTGAAGTTTCTCACGTAAAAGAATGACTTGTCTGTCAGAAGACAGACCAAAGTTCTGGGACTCCCTTTCCACACAACATGAAGTAGAAATCTGAGGTGAAATGGCCTCTGGAAGGGGTCGAGCGAAAGGCACTCTCACCTCTTTGGTAGGACTTTGGGTCTTTGTCAATGAGGAGTTTGATATACTAATGTGGCACTGATTTAGGGCCTCTCAGGCTGTTGTATTGCATACTGTTACTGTAAGATACTGTGGACTCCTACCCCGACAACAAACAATGATTCAAGCATCTGAATATTACTCTTTGGCAGCCTGTTCATAAAAGAGACAGACAATAAGGACCCTAAATAAGAAACAATCATCCATAAAGAACACTTTCTCAAAATGTTTTTTTTTTTACCAAGGCCAGCGGAGGCTAGGGCTCATTGGCCAGTTGAGGTGTTTGGGTATAGATACCAGGGATACATAGTAATAATAAGGATGAAGTAGAAGACAACACCTATTCAGAAATCAAGTAAGGGGGCCACAAGTCAACACTTTTTTTTTTTTTAAAGAGTTAATTTACGGTGGGACACATGATTGTACTTTAAAAAAATAAGTGGGTAGAAATGTATATATTTTTTTTCCAGAAGGAGGAACTGATGGACAGAGAAGAAAGCATAGTCATGGGGCGATAGTAAGTAACTTACAACTTAGCACAGAACAAGGACAGGTTAAGGCCCATAATCAGTTTCAAATAGTTCAACATCAGGCTGATGTACAGGCCGTTTTTTCTTTAGGAGAAGGAGCTCAATCTTGTAAAAGATCAATTGTAAACAGGACATTTTATGATCATTCTTGATCTGAAGGGTGCATACCTTTATTTCCATCTATGGACACACTGTTCGTATCCCTCTTTTGGTGTAGTAAGGCTTAGGTGTTTTTCTTTCTATCATTCATTCCATCAGGAACACTGTGGGCATTCACAAAACTGCTGAAGCCAGTTATTTCAGCTCTCAGAACTCAATGAGTGAGGATCATTGCGTATTTACACAACGTCGTTTTCAAGTCACAGGTCAGAGAGAAGCAAAGAAAAGAGATTAACATGGTTCTTACCCAGCTGAAAGACCAAAAAGTTTCATTATGAAGAGAATCAAGTATGAAATGGAATCCAAACAGGAGACAAGTGTTTAAAGTTGTCAAGATGGATTCAGTAACCCAATGTACAACTTTCCTTCACAAACTGAGGAACATAACCTAATGTTACTAACAAAGCAGTTCTCACAGAGAGAATTGTCCAGGGTGGTGGGCCTGCTAGCTTCATCCATCCAAGTGATGTATGTGAAGCCATTACAATACAGGACCTTCCAGACTGAAAGTTCACCACCTCCAGAGGTTTAATCTTATTTGAAAAAGAAAAGATTACTAGAAGATGTAAACCTGTAGCTCCAGTGGTGGTTATACTACATGGAACCATCAAATGGAAGAGTAATCTTTAGCTGATATGTGGAGAATACTCGAATGGGAGAAAATCTGATGCGCAGGTTGTTGAACAGTATATGCCCAATGTGATCAACCAGATAGCAATAAGCCTACCTTCAAGACATCAACTACGTTTATGCTTATTCTTCAGCCAGCAACCTAAAGAAAGGCCATCAAGCAAGGGTCTGTTAGGAAATCTATCATGTTGTTATCTCACACTCTCATGCATGAAATCAAGCATGTCTGTGAGTGTGATTATTAATACTGTAGAGGGAATGGAAAATAACACACTGTGGTACCGTAGCTTGGTCTGAAGATGTGGCACACTGTATGCAGCTGCATATTTTTTCTAATCCAAAAGAATAAATTAAAAACAGTCTGAGCATATGTAGCAGTATAACTACCCAAAATCCTTTATCACTTTCCACTTTAAAAAAAGAAAAAGAAATGTTCCCATGCAACATCATGTAGAGAATACACTGTCACATTAAGGCTGCCATGGAATTCTACAATCTCAGCATGAAGAGGTGCCAGATGGTCAATTTGTTTTGAGGGTCTTCTGAAGGACACATAGGGCCTCCTTATAAGTGTGGCGGTCTACAGACCGCAACACTCATGATAGAGGTCAGGACTGCCGCTATTGCGGCGGACCAACCGCACATTACAATCCCGGTGGTCAGACTGCTAGCAATACCAGGATCCGTGATCCCAGTGGCCTGGACGTGACGGAGATCATAATCCACCAGGGCTGCCTTGAGGATTACGACCTTGTTCTCCACCAGCCTTTTCATGTCGGTAACACTGCCATGAAAAGGTGGTAGAGAACAGGTGCAGGGGACCACAGGGGAGCCCCTCACTGCCCATGCACTTAGCATGGGCAGTGCAGGGCCGGCCCTGCCCAGCAATACTGCACTGTTTGCTGACATTGCGATGGTGCTGGTGCACCCCGTGGGCTACAGCATTGCAGCCAGCTTGATTACGAGCCAGAGACAATGCTATAGCCTGTTTCCTACTAGGCCAGCGGTCAGAAACTGAGGTTTCCGCCCGCTGACCTAGCAGGAAACTCTTAACTCCGGTGGGGAGGTCGCCACAAAGGCAGCGGCCACCCTGTTGGGAGTTTGCCGGATGAACATTTCCTGTCCGTCATACTCATAATAGGGCCCATAGTCTTCGTTTTAGATCTCTGCTTCCACTCCTCTTGCTCCAAAAGTGGACATGAGAAGATTAATTATATATTTGATTAAGGATATGCAACAGAAAACTGGTAATTGCAGTAAGTAACATTTCCTTTTCTATCATAAGATGTTTTTTAACATTATTAAAAACTGAAGGGAAAATCAGACTCATCTCTTCCTAAAGGCCCATGGATAGCCATAAGGAACACAAGGTAAACACCTATGTGGCAAAAACACCCGTGATGCATGTATTCACAGTCAGCTGAAGTACTTTAGAGACAGGCTTCTAGCCAAGAAACAACCAAATATAGTCTGACTGATCTCAGAGAGAACTTTTATTCTGCTCTTTCTTTATTTAAAGCAATTAAAGAACCTTCTTTACTGAATTTATGTAAATCTATGCTTTCAAGGTGTACCAACACATAAGTGTTCTTCTGTAATAAAGAATTACATTAACATTTACTTTGTGAATTGAATTAAACTATACACAAACACAGATTTTGCAAAAGTTACTACCTTCCAGAAAGAAAAAAAAATTCACATCATTAAAATCTCCTTGAACAGTAAGCATTGTATCTGCTTAAAGAGTGGCTGGCATTCATACAATCTCACATGGTAAGTGAGTAACAGCTTACCCTCGGAAAAGGCAAGTAAGAAGTCATCTCGTACAACTGAAGAATAACTTGCTGCAAATTGAGGATTGATGTTTGTCACTACAAAGATAACCCTGGCTGACTCCTCCAAAGAGGTTTAAGTAATTTCTTTTAGAAGTCCTTATTGCCTGATTTAGAGGTAGGTGGATGGGATACTCCTTCAAAAACATGGAGGATTTGCCAGCAGCCGTATTTCAAGTGCATTATATTCTATGCCATCTGTAATATGGCGGATGCCCTCACGTCTGTGAAGGCGAAACCCATCCGCCAAGAACTAAATCATGCCCTCAATTTTAAAACAATTTCAATACCAAAGGCAAGTAATCCAGGAATTACATTTGTCCCAGACCACTGCAGCAATAACAACAGTTGCTTGGGACAGGATGACACAAGTCCATTGATCAAGAAAGAATCATACATATACCTGAAATGTGGAAACATCACAACTAAAGAGAGAAAACATTTATTTTGTAAGGAATAAGATAACATATACTGTATGGAATATCCAGGTACAAAAAAAATATAAACACATGCTCTAGTAACACAGAGTCCACAGTCAGTTGACAAGTAATACTTGGTAACCAGATTAAAGGCAACATATAAGAAAACCACAGTATGAACTCACAAATCCCATACTACTGAATAGAAAGGATTAAAATGATCCACTTACTGCTGCTAGAGCACTTCTTACTTGATTACAAGAGTTTACTGATCTATTTTAAATGGTACAAGAATGAGGTTTCCACAACTGAGGAGAATAAGAGGAATTGAAATGGAGGAGAGTGTCATAGGTAGCTCTGAGTTATGGATAGCAGATTAAGCGAAATGGTGTGCTAAAATTGTCAACTAATGAGATTTATTTATTAAAAAACTAATAGAATTGCATTTTTTCTTTGAGACTTCTTGTCTGCAAATTTGATACTTAGGGGGTCATTCCAACCCTGGCGGTCGGTGTTAAAGCGGCGGCCAACCCGCCAACAGGCTGGCGGTTAAAAAAAATGGAATTCCGACCCTGGGGGAAACCGCCAACAGAGACGCCACTTCAACACACCGACCGCCACGGCGGGACAAACAAACAGCGCGGCGGTCACCGCCAACAGACAGGCGGGAGACAAAGTACCGCCCACCCTATCACAACCCACCAATCCGCCACCTTTTCCAGGGCGGTAGCCCCGCCGATAAAAACACGGTAGAAACAGACATTTCGAACGGAAAACGCTCACCTCCATACACCCCACGAGGAATCTGGACAGCAATGAACCCGAACTCCACATCCTCCCAGCTATTGTCTTCCTGCTCCTCTACCAGGAGCACGAACACCGGCGCAGAAGACAACGGTGAGTACTGCACCTACGACACAGGGGAGGGAAAAAATTACGGGGACACACATACGCGACACACCCACCCCCACCCTCACCCACTACAACACACACATCAATGCATATTAATAATCACAGTTACACCCCAAACCCCCTGGAAGAATGCAAAGACAAAAGGAAATGATCATCAACTGTTGAATATATTGTATCACTGGCTTATAAATATATCACACATCTAAAACTATTATATACATAAATATTAAAAGTCCGATAATTTTTGCAGGCATTGTCCGTGGACCACTGGGCCCAAATCACATGGGCAAAGCCCACACAGGATACCGGACACCAACGGAGAGAACACTGCAGGGGCATCAGATAGCAAAACTACAGGCACCTCAGGGGGAAGGGAAGGGGGGGCACCTCAGCCAGATGAGTCCACGACGCCAGATCCACAAGGGGCCTCCATGGCCACTGTGCCATCCTGGGGAGTGCAAAGCCACAGTCTCTCAAGTCTCTACAGTGGGTGGTTTGCCCACTGTTCCATCCTGGGGAGTGCAAAGCCACAGTCTCTCAAGTCTCTGCAGTGGGTGGGTTTCCCACTGTTCCATCCTGGGGAGTGCAAAGCCACAGCCTCTCAAGTCTCTGCAGTGGATGGGTTGCCCACTGTGCCATCCTGGGGAGTGCAAAGCCACAGCCTCTCAAGTCTCTGCAGTGGGTGGGTTGCCCACTGTTCCATCCTGGGGAGTGCAAAGCCACGGTCTCCCAAGTCTCTGCAGTGGGTGGGTTGCCCACTGTTCCATCCTGGGGAGTGCAAAGCCACAGCCTCTCAAGTCTATACAGTGGGTGGGTTGCCCACTGTGCCATCCTGGGGAGTGCAAAGCCACAGTCTCACAAGTGGATGACAGTCTCCACTGGTTCTGGAGGGGGACTGGTGCCCAGAGTGCTTCGTGCAGCCCTGCCTGACACAGATGAGGGCCTGCCCCTTCTGCCAATGGGCCAGCGGTGCTTGAGACGGCGGTGCCCAGTTCAGCGGTGTTTGAGATGAAGGACCCAGTTCAGCGGTGCTTGAGATGGCGGTGCCCAGTTCAGCGGTGCTTGAGATGAAGGGCCCAGTTCAGCGGTGCTTGAGATGAAGGGCCCAGTTCAGCGGTGCTTGAGATGAGTGTCCAGGTCAGCGGATCCGGCCATGGCATGGATGTCACTCGCCACCTGACATGTGGCTGGCGGGGCCTTCCTGCCCATCTGTCTGTTGGTTTGCGGGGCCCTCCTGGGCTGCAGTACCGGGCCTGTGGGTGTCCTCCTGCACACCTGGGACGTGGCTTGCGGGGCTCTCCTGGGCTGCAGTACCGGGCCTGTGGGTGTCCTCCTGCACACCTGGGATGGGGCTGGTGGGGCCCTCCTGGGCAGCTGGCCTGCTGCCGGACTTGTCGGGCGTGCTGCCCTTACCACCCTTCCCTGTTCTCCTGTGGCCCTTTCCCACCTTTGGCGGTGTGCCAGGTGGCACCCCACTTCCTGCCAGAGCCATGGTAGGGATTTTGGTCCCTGGCGTCTTTGGCCTCTCGCGCCGGGCACTGGCAATCTTTGGATGCTTTTCCGGGGGTGGGCTGGCCGTGCCTTGGCTCCTAGCTGAACTGCCTGCCCTCGAGGGTGGGGACTCCACGGTCCATGGCAAACAGTCTTTATGGGTCCTGGTTTTGTGGTGGCTGAGGTGCTGATTGGAGTCTTATGAGATGGACGGGGTGGGGGAGTTGTTGGAAAGAGGTTAAGGTTGGCAAGGAAAAGCAATTTCGAAAGAGAGGGACGGGTAGGTGTAGTGGGTATGGGAGTGGAGGAAGAGGATGTGGTTGTAGGAGTGTGAAGTCTGGTGTCTTTGGGTGCAGGTGCTTGGGCTGGAGGCTGTCGTGAGGTGGATGGCTGTTGGGTGGGTGGCTGCCTGCGTTTGTGTAGTTTGGAAGAGGGGGTGACAGACACACTGGGAGAGGACACAGGGGACGTGTAAATGGTAGTGGGGGTGGTGACTGCACGTGCACGGAGTGTTCTGGTGGGTGTGCTGGTGATGGACGTAGTGGCTGAAGATGTTGTGCATGCAAGTTTTAGTGGAGACGTCACAGGGAGAGAGGAGGGAGACGAGGAGGAGGGGGGGGACACAGTGGAGGCAGTGGGTGTTGTTATGTCTGCATGTGGATGTTGCTTGTGTGAATGCTTGTGTGATGTGTGGTGCTTATGTTTGGCTGAGCTTCCCTTGGGTGTTGAGGTGTGTGCAGGCTGGTCTGATGGTGTGTCTGGGATAGGCAGAGGTACAGGGGATTGGGTCTGGGTGGAGGAAGTTGGAGGGGGGAGGCTAGAGACAGGGACAATGGCTGCCGTCA
Source organism: Pleurodeles waltl (assembly GCF_031143425.1). Taxonomy (NCBI): domain Eukaryota; kingdom Metazoa; phylum Chordata; class Amphibia; order Caudata; family Salamandridae; genus Pleurodeles; species Pleurodeles waltl. Next base: position 631,398,746 of record NC_090437.1, on the reverse strand, counting down.
GTGCTGAGGCCAGAGCGTTGAACGATCGCTGATGGGCAGCCTGACAAGAATGAATTACTCTGGTGCACCTCCCTTTCTACACCCTGGATGCCATTCAAAAGGGTAGACTGCCCAACAATGATGGTCCTCAGGAGGTCAATGACCTCCTCACTGAGGGCTGCAGGGGTGACAGGGGCAGGACCTGAGGTGCCTGGGGCGAAGGAGATGCCCACCTTCCTGGGTGAGCGGGCACGGGGCAAACGCTGAGGGGCTGCTGGGAGGGCGGTGCTGGTGCGCTGGGTGGCGGCTGTACCTCTTGTTGCGGGGGGCACGGATGTTGCCGCCACCACAAGGGAGCTCCCTTCAGAGGACGAGTCGCTGTCACTGACATCAGCACGAGTCGCCGCTGTGGAGCTCCCCTCGCCCTCCGTCCCACTGGTGTATTCGGACTACGTTGCATGGCCCTCCAGGGCCATGTGGGATGCAGCTCCCTCGTGCTCCGATGCCACTTCTCCTCCGCCTGATGATGCTAATGCACACATGAACAGGAAGACCACAAAAAAGGGGGGGGGAGAAATAAAGACATGTTGAGTGCATGCATTGGCGACACCGTTGGCGGAGAGGACAGACACAGAAGCCCCCTGCACTACGCCGCGCACTTGGGGTCCACTACGCAATCCGTGGGACATGGCCTACAAGCCTATGTACGACAACTGCACACATAGATGACACAGGGCCATGGATACCTGTACTTGGCACCCTACAGAGGTGGGGGGCGGGGGCATAGGGCCATGCCTTACGGAGGGGCCTAGCCTACAGAAATCGCCCTGGCCTAGGGATACCCACAGCCCTCCTCCCCCACCCAGACACCTCCACTGCGCGCAAAGTCACCAGAGTGAGAGTGTACTCACCCCCTTGTGTCTGCTGTGATGTCCTCACGCGCCCATCCAAATCGGGGTAGGCCACCGCCAGGATCCGGGACATCAGGGGGGTCAAAGTCCGACTGGCACCCCTCCCACGTTGGGAGGCCATCCCCAGCCGAGCCTCCGCCGTCTTCCTGCTCCAGCGGCGGATGTCCTCCCATCTCTTCCGGCAGTAGGTGCCTCGTCTGTTGTGGACCCCCAGGGTCCGGACGTCCTTGGCGATGGCACGCCAAATGTCGATTTTCTGGTGGGCGCTGACCTATGTGACATGTACAGGGAGAGAAGTATAATCATCACCTTCTGCATGCTCCATGTGAGTGGCCCCCCATCCCCACCCTTGCCATGTGGCACATGCTCCCATCTGTCGTTTGATACATGCCTCAATCGCTCCCCTCCCCACCATCTTTCATCTACCCCACTCAACACAGGCATAGCCCACAAAGCATGGTCCAGTGTACTTACCTGTTGGTCTGGAGGACCGTAGAGTAGCGCATACTGGGGGAGGACCCCATCCACAAGTTTCTCCAACTCCTCCGCAGTGAAGGCAGGGGCCCTTTCCCCAGTCGCATGAGCCATTGTCTCTTCCAGACCGAGGTCACAGCAGCACTTGCAGTGTAGGTCCTCTCCTGTGGAAGATCAGGTATCGAGTGATTAAGCTGATAGAAAATGGCGGTTACGCACGCGGCGGAGCGTACCGCAACCGCCGGTGCACACCGTCATTGGCTCCTGAAACCCATAGGGTTCAATGTTAACCAATGCTGCTTTGCGCCACGGTCTTCGACCGCCTACCGCCTACCGCCACGGTGTCCCACGCCAGCGCATTGACCTCACATCCCATTGTCGCACTTCACAGGTCAGGCAGCCGCCATTTCAAGGGCCCACATGGCTGAATTTGTACTGCGACACACATACCTAGGCCTTGCATCAACACTCATACAAGCCATACAATGCATAGGGATTCGTGTTATGTGCAAGCTGTGGGAACGTACCTGTGGTTTGATTGACTCTGTGCTCGCTGTTGTCCTTCATAGGCACCGTCCACTGGGACATGCAAGGAGATGGAGGAATCTTCCCGTGTACAGACCGCTGGTGGACCGGTCGACAATGGAGGAAAGACATGTCATACTGACATACAGGCTTGACCGAGCCACTATACAGGAACTGTGTGCCCAGCTGGAGCCAGACCTGATGTCACCTATCCGCCAACCCACAGGGATCCCCCCTCTAGTGCAGGTTCTGTCAGTACTTCATTTCTTAGCAAGTGGGTAATTTCAAACAACTGTGGCCATTGCATCAGGGATGTCCCAGCCCATGTTTTCCAAGCTGTTGTCCAGAGTGTTGTCTGCCCTGCTCAAACACATGCGGAGCTACATCATCTTCCCTGAGGTGGGGGATTTGGCTACAGTGAAAGGTGATTTATATGCCCTTGGACATATTCCCAACATCATTGGTGCCATTGATGGGACCCATGTTGCTTTGGTCCCCCCCAGCAGGAGTGAACAGGTGTACAGGAACAGGAAGAGTCATCATTCCATGAATGTCCAGATGGTGTGTTTGGCTGACCAGTACATCTCCCATGTTACTGCCACGTTCCCTGGCTCAGTGCATGATGCGTACATCATGCGGAATAGCAGCATCCCTTACGTGATGGATCAACTCCAGAGGCACCGTGTGTGGTTAATTGGTGACTCTGGTTACCCCAACCTGTCATGGCTACTGACTCCAGTGAGGAATCCCCGGACAAGGGCAGAGGAACGGTACAATGAGGCCCATGGACGTACTAGGAGGGTGATAGAGCGGACCTTCGGCCTCCTAATGGCCAGGTTTAGGTGCCTCCATATGACAGGTGGATCCCTAATGTACTCACCAAAGAAGGTGTGCCAGATCATCGTGGCCTGCTGTATACTTCACAACCTGGCTTTGCGACGCCAGGTGCCTTTTCTGCAGGAGGATGGTCTAGATGGTGGTGTTGTAGCAGCTGTGGAGCCTGTGGAGAGTGAAGAGGAGGAAGGCGAAGAGGACGACATAGACAACAGGAACACAGTAATACTGCAGTATTTCCAATGACACACAGGTAAGAATCCCCCCCCCGGCATAGAACATTTACTTAACCCCTACTACCTCTCTACTGTCCGTCCTTTTCCCCCAGTGTATGGTAACTGAGTTGTGACTTTCCCTTCAGATTTCAGAGCTGTGGGCCCCACTGCGTGACATCTGCTTTGTTTCCCCATGGACTACAGCTGTGTGACATTGGTATGGTGGCATCACAATGAAAATAAGCATTTTGGCACGGTCATATCTAATACATTTGTTCCAAATAACAGCCAGACTCCTGATTGTTTTGTGCAATAAGTGTGTTTATTACAGTGCTCTAAATTGGTGGGTGGTTGCAAATCGGTGAGTGGTGATGGTGGAGGATTGTCCATGGCAGAGTCCAAACTATCAGTATCACAGGTGCAATGTCCAAATGCCTGTGGAAAGTGGACCAGGGGCAGTTTAAGGTTGGACAGGGTGTCAATGTGGGACAGTGGGATGACAATCAGGGAGGTATCCTTTCGTGGCGGGGGTCTTGGCATCTTACTCTGTCTTCTTCCTGGATCTCAGGGCCCGCTTGCGGGGTGGTTCTCCTTCTGCAGGAGGTGGGGTTCTGGTGGCCTGTTGGTCTTGTGTCGGGGCCTCCTGTCCACTAGCGCCGGCGGTAGGCAGTTCTTGGTCCATGCTAGTGACAGGGGCCCTTTGTGGTGCCAGAGTGTCCCGCAATGTGGTGACTACCTGATTCAGTGCCACTACGATGGTGCCCATGGCGGAACAGATGTTTCTTAGTTCCTCCCTGAGCCCCATATACTGTTGCTCCTGCAGAAGCTGGATCTCCTGAAACCTGGCCAGGACCTTGCACATCGTCTCCTGGGAGTGGTGGTATGCTCCCATGATGGAGGAGAGGGCCTCGTGGAGAGTGGGTTCCCTGGGCCTGTCCCCCCCCTGTCACACAGCAGCCCTCCCAGTTCCCCTGTTTCCCTGGGCCTCTGTCCCCTGGACCGTGTGCCCACTACCACTGCCCCCAGGTCCCTGTTGTTGGGGTGGTGGGTTAACCTGGGTTCCCTGTAGTGGTGGACACACCGCTGATTGACGTGTCCTGGGGACAGAGGTATGGGCCCGCTGGGTGGGTGCTGTGCTGGTGTTCCCAGTGGGGGGAAGGTCTGCTGTGGGCTGTGGCTGTCTGAGGGGAACCGACTGTCCAGAGGTCCCCGATGGGCCGGGCTGGTCATCTAGATACAGGGAGACAGAGCTGCTGTCATCACTGTGAGCCTCGTCTGGGGGTGGAGTGGACATTTGTGGACCCTCCTGCGTGGTGACGTGGCGTTCGGGTCCTGCAGGGGTATAAAGGTATGGTTATTGCTTCTGTATGTGCCATAGCGTGCAATGGGTTGGTGCCCGTGTACCCCAGTGCTGGCATTCCCTTGTGGGGGCTTTTTTGACGGTGGTTGGGGGGGGGGGGGGGGGGGGGGGTGCAGTGAGCATGCTTAGGTGATGGGTGTCCCTGCTTTGTGGTCGCATGCAGGGCTTGGTGTTGGGATAGGTGGGTTGTGATGGTGAGACATTTGCAAGGAGTAGGTGTGATGGGGGTGAGGGTGAGGGTGGGGGTATGAGTTGGCATGCTGGTGGGGTGGGGGGGATGAAGTAGTTAAGATTAGACTTACCAGAGTCCATTCCTCCGCCTACTCCTGCGAGGCCGTCAGGATGCAGGATCGCCAAGACCTGCTCCTCCCATGTTGTAAATTCTGGGGGAGGAGGTGGGGGTCCGCCGCCAGTCTTCTGCACCGCGATGTTGTGCCTGGATACCATGGAACGCACCTTCCCCCGTAGGTCGTTCCACCGCTTCCTGATGTCGTCCCTATTTCTTGGGTGCTGTCCCACAGCGTTGACCCTGTCGACTATTCTGCTCCATAGCTCCATCTTCCTGGCAATGGTGGTGTGCTGCACCTGTGTCCCAAAGAGCTGTGGCTCTACCCGTACAATTTCCTCCACCATGACCCGGAGTTCATCGTCAGTAAACCTGGGGTGTCTTTGCGGTGCCATGGGGTGGTGTGGGTGATGTGTGGGGTGGATTGTGTGGTGCTAAGTGTGGTGCTGTGTATTGGTGTGTTGTTTGAAGTGCGTGGTAATATTGCAGGGTGACAGTGAATTGCGCGTCTGGGTGCTCGGTTCTCTTTTCTCAGTGAGTGTTCACGAATCTCGAGGAGTGGGGGTTTGTGGGTGATGTGGGTGTGTGTTTTATGTTGTATTGGGTGTGTGGGAGTGGTGTGTGTATGTGTATCAGGTGTGTGTATTTCGATTTGTCCAATGTGGCTGTGTTTTGTAAGTGTGTGTGTATTTTGAGCGCGGCGGTGTGTACCGCCAATGGAATACCGCGGTTGAAAGACCACCACGTGGATTTGTGGGTCGTAATGGCATGGGCGTTTTTCTGTTGCTGTGACGGTGGAGGTTTGGTCATCGCCAGTTTCTCGCTGGCCTTTGGTGTGGTGGACTTTTGTGGATGTCTGTATTTTGGCGGTTTGCCTGTTGTGGGTAGGAATGACCGTGGCGGTGTACCGCAACTGCGGCGGTGTTATGGCGGTCTTCTGCACGGCGGTAAGCGCCTTTTACCGCCGAGGTTGGAATGACCACCTTAATGTCTTAAAATAATCTGTAACACAATGAAAATATTGTTTTTCCTGAGGAAAGGTTAGAGTAGCTCCTGCATGCACTGAGTGTTACTATCATAATGAATGAAACGCAGAATTAGTTTGGTATTTAATAAATTAGATTTTAATTAACAGTATTTCCTTAAAGTAAACAAATATTTGATTGACATGAACATAACCATTTTTCTTACTGGGACGTCCAAATGCAGTGAAGAGTCTGTTCATTTCACAAGGAATTAAATGTCCATGTCAGATTACTAAACATTCATGTGTTTGACCCTCAAGTTAGAAATCAAATCATGTGAACTACATCACTACATATGAATTTCAACCACTGTTACAGGCCTCCTATATTTTTAAGTCTGGGCTACACACAACTTTAGCTGTCTTTAAGCGGCCTATTATTTCCAATACTTTACATATATTTAGAAGGGGGCTTTAAGACAACTCCTTGCTTATGACTGGATGGCTTGTATTGTTCATTTTACATCTTTGCTCCTGACTAAATAGCTTTTCTCCCAGTCTTTGCCTTTGTACCCCCCAGGAGCATTTTGATGTCACAAGTGTTTTGACAGAATGGTTGTCTTTCAATTGCTTAATTCAGACCTGGAACTTCAGCACAAATCACGGATCTTTTTCTCCTCTCTCTCTGTCCATGCTTCCACTCCTGCCTTTATTCCCTGCACCTTATTAAGTTCTATGCCCATCCCACCAACTGATCATTGCTTGCTGTCCTCCCTTAAGCCACTTCACATTTTGTGGGGTGGCTGCAGCACTATTAGCCAGCAGTCAAATGCCAAAGTTTATTGATAGATCAAAAATATGATTCCATCAAGATATAAGCAATAGGCCGCAGCGCTTTCCCAAAATCTTGATTTAGACATTTGGATTCACATTGACCCGGACGGATAAGAAATCTTCCCAAAGTTTTGTTACGCCTATCCCAAACAACGCTATTTGAACATAAGTCAACTACTGGATCTTCTTGGAGAACTACAATTTGAGTCAGTGAGTCCTTCTCTAAAGGGGCGTAGTTCACCAGTGACCCAAATATGCATACAACAGTAACAGCCTCAAACCAACCAACTCAGTAACGGGGTTTATATAAACATCCCATGTTAATGGTAGCAATGGTGTTCCCCTCCGTAAGCAAGTTAAGGCTCTAAAAAATTGTTTTGCTGGTACCTAAGGGACCCATATTGCAATATCCCCTTAATTCAGCATCATATAGTGGCATACCCCTTGCTTGTAGTTTATAGATTTCCATTGCAGGGAGGATATGGAACCTTGAGGTCTTTTTTGCAAACCTAAGAATTGTCCTTGTTCTATGGCTTAGCATATGTTAGCGTTTGAGACTCTAAGGGGCCCAGGAGTCACAGAAAGTCAAGCAAATCCCTAGACAGTCAAGTTCCCTGACCCTTTCCAATGCTTTTCTACCTAGGTTTACAAAGCCCTTCGCCCTTATCTCCTTGAAATATGTCATCTGTTTAGTTTTAGAGGAATTTATTTTAAGCCCATATTCAGGACAGAACAGATTAAATTTGTCAAGAAGATTTTGAAGAACCACCTTAGTTTTGCCAAATTCAAAAAGTTGTCATCAACAAAAAGGAGGGCTGGCTGTCTGTTCTGCAAGGACAGGGAAACCATTGGTCATGGTCAGATACTTGACACAGTTGTTTATATAGAGGAGAAAATGGGCAGGAGTCCAGACACAGCCCTGATGCACACCCTTATCAATGGGAATAGCCTTGGCTAATTATCCTTTTGTGCCACATTGACACCTAGCAAAGTTCTCCTCGTGGAGACGCATGATAATATTTAACAATTTGCAGTGGATTCCCATACCGTATAAGCCCTCCCATAATTTCTTACTTGGTACCACATCGAAGGTGGCACGGAGGTCAATAAATGCTACAAAAAGTTCTCCCCCTCCAATATCTACAGTCTTGCACTTAACCAAAAGGCAGCAGAAGACCTGGTCAATTGAGCTGGTCTTTGAAGTAAATCCTTCCTGGAGATTAAATAGGATACAGCTATTATTAATCCAGTCCAAAAGCTGTTCCACAACTTGTTTACAAAAAAACCTTTTAGAGATTATCCAACAGGGTAATTGGACGATAGTCTGAGGAGGTACTTAGGCTCCCTTTCTTGAAAATGGAGGATGATCTCTGACCCTTTCCATGTAGCATATTAGCAAGCAGTCATCTTAAAATATTTCTTGGCCATTCTAAAACGGCAGCCTGTGAGTGTACATGAGCATGCATGTGCAGTGGGCATCTTTTGGTGAGTTTTCTTATATATGACTAACTCCCTTTCAAATATGGCTCCTGTGGATGTGCACATAGTCACGGTGGCCATCATTTGGTAGGGTTTTCCAAAAATATAACAAAATGCAATCAAAGATGGAGGCAACAGCTGTGCACATCTACACGAAGGAAAAAAAGAAACTGAGGTTTAACAATCAGAGATGCATGACTGAGCAGGGCCTGTGCACAAGGGATGAAGTGTGCTTTGTAAACATTGTTATATTCACAGAATTTTTTGGTGAAACGTTTTGTATTGTATTGGGGAGGGAGGGAGAGAGAGAAAAAAAAAAAAAAAGAATTGCACGGATGGAGGGATGTTTAACAAACTCCAAACCACTAGTTGTTGTATGACCTAGGTAAAAACCTAATGAAGATCTGAGCCATGCATTTCAAGTGGTACTTCAAATCATAAATTAATCCATCTGTTCTATGAGTATTGAAGTGACAACTTCTCTAAAACACTGATAAGAGAGAAACACAAATTAGGAAGACAAACAAAAGGGGACTGGACTCCCAAAACATTATTTCATTATGTAATTGTCTTTAATTAGTTTCAGTTTTTGTTAAATTTCAGTGAAAGGTTTGCACAGAAACCCGAAATGATTCGAAATAACTCAGCACGTAAACTCAGTTACTCCAGTATTGGAACTTTCATAGATTCACATGCTTGAATCATTCCCTGTCGTCGAGATGGGAGTCCATGGTGCAATACAAAAAGCCATGCTCAATTGCATATAAAGCTGTAGAGGCACTAGGCCTCTTAATTTAGTAAGATATCATAGTCATTTTGTAAAAGAGGACCAAACTTAAAAGACAACCAATCAGCTCTCACCACCTTTTAGAACCCTCCTGTGAGGAGCTGATTTCCCTCAGATTTTCCACCGTACGTTGTGCTAAGGAGTGTCCTTTGAGCTCTGCTCAGTTTTTCACTCAGAAATCATTTGTGAAGAGATTTGTATATTTTTCCTCTTCAGAACTTATTCAAAGTGGGTTAACCTGGCTACCATGCCAGAGACCCCTAAGAAAGGGCTTTTTAGAGCCTGTGCTACCTGTATGAGGAAAAGGCTGCATGTGGATGACCAGCACAAGGACTGTATATATTGTCTCCATCCTAACCACAAACCTAGAGACTGTAAGGTATGTAGAACCTTTTCTACCAAGACACTTAAAGACCGAGAAGGTTGTCTTCTCATCTGGCTACAAAAACTGAAATCCAGAGACAATCCAGTTTCTGATGAGGACAGTGCCTTCTCTTCTGTTTCTGTGGTAAAAACAGCTGTAAAAAGACAAGCTGAAGTTTCTTCAGAGAAAAGACCCAGAAAAGCTTTTTAAAAATCTGCTGAGGTGTCCTCAAAAATGAAGCCTAAAGCTTCAGACTTAAAGTCTAAAAAAAAGCCTGTCTCTGAGCAGTCAACACCACCATTCAAGGTAAAACATAGCATCAGGAAACCAATTTCTGCGCCGTCAACAGGATCATCGTTGACGATAGCGCTGTCGACGGCTCATACCTTTACAACGACTTCCACCGTCGCCACACTGTGTCTATGGCATCAACGAGCTCTTGGTCAACGAGGATACCGTTGACGCTTCCATCGGCGATGCAACTATCAGTGACGACCCCGCCGAAGACAGCCTCGCCGACGCTCCTTCCACGGACGACGGCCTCGTCGGTGCTGCTTCCACTGACGACGGTTTGGTCGACGGAGCAACAACCATTGATGCTTCCGTCGACACCACCACAGTCGGCGACACATCTCTTGTCGACGATGAAGACCACGGCAAAAGTGCAGAGATCATGTTCCTTGCCTCTGTTCTCATCATCGGACCAGGCTGCACACAGAAGGACGAAGAAGTATCATCTGACGCCCTCAGTAACGTCTCCTACCAAGGTTGCCAGCCTTTCACCTCACATCTACTAGATGACGATGACTCGGATGAGGAGGGTATTTTTGGAGTGGCCAGCAGCCCTTCCCAGTTAAGGGTTAAATGCCACAGGAATATTCAGATGCCGATGCTTCATACTATATACAAAGCTATTTTGAGCAGCCGGGGCTGGTAGGTTTCCCCTGGGCTTGTTTCAGACTTACAAGCAATGTTGGCGGACTATCAGGAACGTTTTCTGGCAAAGCCTTTAACTGATACTTCTGCCTCAGCCAACAACTACCCACTTGCAGCAGCCGCATCATTCATCTCTGCCAAGACTACAGCATTCTGTCCTTTCCACACCAATGTATCAAGTCTCCTCCGATGACAATGCGGAGGAAGGTGAAATACAAACTGGGAATGATGAGTGGGACGATTACATCATACCAGCGCCTGCTTCTCCTACAGCACCTCTGGCAGAGTCCCCACCTGAAGACCTAGGTGGCTTCCATAACCTACTTGAGCGTGCAGCCACTCGGTTTGATCTGCTGATGCCCGCAACTCAACATGATTGCTTCCTCTACGACTTTAAAGAACCCCACAGAAAGATGGTCAGAGCGATACCCATAATATACCATGTTTGGAGCCAGGGCTTGAAGATAATGCAGAATCCGGCAACGGTCCCTGCAGTGCTGCCAAGCCTGGGCAAAAAATATAAACCCACGGAGGATGCTCTGGCTTGCCTCTCAGGCCACCCGAAGCAGGACTCCGTAATTTCACAAACCGCCCAACGTCGCTCCAGAAACCCCTCTACACCGTTGACATCACCGCCCGACAAAGAGGGGAGATGCTTAGATAACATCGGCAAGCATTTCTCCTCAATGTCCGCTATTGTAGTAAGGGCGGCAGATATGATCGACAGCTCTGGTCAGACATGTCTCAATCCCTGGAAGGGCTTTCAGAGGGTACTAAAACAGAGGCCAACGATCTTCAGCAAAGATCATTGATTGTGCACTTGATATAACAGCAATGGGCTTCAGATTACTCACTGGGTCAGCTGTGTGGAGGCGTCAAGGTTGGCTCAAAGCCACCAACTTTCGTCCCGAAGTGCAAACAAAGATTCTGGATCTTCCATAAGATGGGGAAGCGCTGTTTGGAAAGCACGTCAACGACGCTCTTCAAACTATTAAATCGGATACGGAGACGGCAGGATCATTAGGCACTCTGCAATACAGGCAAGTGCCCTTTAGTGGTGCTAGGGGCAGAGGTCAACCTTCCTTTCGCGGAGGATACCAACATTATAAGTACCCATTCTACTCCTCCATGTTCCACACTTCTAGGCCACAATAGCAGCCGAGGCAACCGCCTCCTACAGCCTATACTAGGCCCTACCACAAGAACAAATCGGGCGACAATCTAAGGAGTCCGCACGTAGGCAATGACTGCCTAACCCCACTTACTCTGCACTCTTCCCCTATACTTTTTCACAAAACCTTTAACAATCATATCCAACGCTGGCGACAAATATCGAAAGACAAATGGGTGCTGGATGTAATCCAATTCGGACATCTGTTGGAATTCATCCAGATACCTCCATCAATGGCTCCATCCCAGGCCCAACAAAAACATCTTAGTCTCCTCTGCTTGGAGGTAATGAATATGCTAAAAAAAGGGGCTATAGAGTCCGTTCCTTATTCCCAGAGAGGGAAGGGTTTCTACTCCAGCTTCTTTCTCATCCAAAAGAAAATCTTGCTTATGGAGGCCAATCCTGGATTTACTGGAGCTGAACAAGTACCTCAAGAAACAAACATTTCGGATGGTCACCCTGCAAGACGTCCTCCAGCTTCTAAACAGAGCAGACTACATGGCTTCTCTAGACCTTCAGGACGCATACTTCACACTTCAATTCATCCACTACACAGAAAGTACCGGAGGTTTGTGGTCAATGGCAAACACTTCCAGTTCAAGGTCCTCCCCTTTGGGCTACTTTCAGCACCACAAATCTTCATGAAATGTCTGGCGCAAGTGGCAGCCTACCTAAGGAGAACAAACACCAGGTTTTTCCCTTATCTCGACGACTGGCTAGTGAAAGCTTCAGATCTCCAGTCAGCAAAAAATTCAGTCAAGGCGACTCTGTGCCTTTTCAAGGACTTGGGCCTCACGCTCAACAAAGGAAAATCATTCCTTCAGCCGTCCACTCGGTTAGCCTTCCTAGGGGCTATTTTAGACATGCAACAGGCCAAAGCCTATCCAGCGCTGGGCAGGCAAACAAGATTAATATCACTAGCAAAGTGCTTCCAAAGAAAAAGGTGTCTTTCAGTTCGGCAATACAAGTCCTTACTAGGCATGATGTCATCATGTATAAGTCTCATTCCATTCGGTCGGCTGCGCCCGTGTCCAATTCAGGAGGAGCTGGACAAACAATAGACGCAAGCGCAAGGATCCTTCGAGGACACGCTCCTCATTACACCACACATGGTCCACTCCCTGGATTGGTGGACAATTCCTGAGAACATTTCAAAAGGTCTCAGCTTCTTGCCACGGATTACTCCAATGAATGTAACTATGGACGCGTCACTCAAAGGATGGGGTGCATGTATGCAAGACCTTCGGGTGAGTGGCAAGTGGCCCCCTTCTCACCATCTTTTCCACATAAACCTTCTCGAGCTGAGAGCGGTCTATTATTCCTTGCAAGCCTTCCGTCCGAGGATATGAGGGTTAGCAGTTCTTGTCAGAACAGACAATACCACCACAATGCACTACCTAAACAACCAAGGAGGAACACGTTCCCACCTACTCTCTCGAGAAGTGCAACCCATCTGGAAATGGTGCATTCCCCACTCAATCCACACAACAGCAGAACACGTCCCAGGCTTATAAAATACCTTTGCGGATTCGTTAAGCAGGTTGGCAACATCCTCCCACGAGTGGACATTAGACCAGAGGACACTAGATCGAATCTTCAACCAGTGGGGGAAGCACAATCTGGAGCGATTTGCATCCTCCCAGAAAGCCAAATGCCAACATTATGCAAGTTGGCATCACCAACAGGGATCATGGGGGGATGCATTTTCGATTGCATGGTCAGGGATCTATGCGTATGCTTTTCCTCCGATCCCTCTCCTCGCAAGGGTGATCAGGAAGATGAAGTCAGAACCTTGCCAGATGATCCTAATAGCTCCAGCGTGGCAGCGTCAACCGTGGTACACGGAGTTACTTCTCCTGTCTGCTTGTCCACCCATCAGAACCACACCAATTCCAGAGCTGCTTACCATCAACCGGGGACAAGTGAGGCACCCGGATCCCATGTCTCAGAGTTTGCGCGCATGGCTCCTGAATTCGGCCATTTAGATCTGCCAACTGAGTGCAGGGAAGTGCTATTGAGAGCACGTGCAGCTAGCACCAAAAAATCTTACCACCTGAAGTGGAAACGATTTTGTTTGTGGTGTGAAACCCAAAAGGTGCACCCTCTGTCCTTCGCAACAGAGGAGATGTTGCCATACTTCTTACAGCTGGCACGTTTCGGACTTGCCTATTTGTCAATTAGGGTCCATTTGGCAGCTATCTCCAGATACAGGAGAGTACCAGGCAAACCGTTCTTATGCTCTCTGAGATTAGTCAAGCAATTCTTGAAGGGTCTCTTCAGATCCTTTCCTCCAGTGAAGCCTCCACCTCCGGCATGGCAACTTAACATCGTCCTTGGCCAGCTTCTGAAGGAGCCTTTCGAGCCTATTCACAGGGCGGACATCAAGTACCTCACTTGGAAGGTGGCTCTCCTTCTCGCCCTTACTTAGGCACACAGAGTTAGTGAAATTTAAGCTTTCACTATACAAGAACCTTTCTTACAGTTCAAACAAGATAGAGTAATTCTACGCACCAATCCCAAATTCATTCCTAAAATGCCTTCAGAATTCCATATCAACGAACCGGTGGTGCTAAAATCTTTTTTCCCAAGCCCGCAAACTGCTGCAGAAAGGACCCTGCATTCACTCGACCTTAAGAGGTGCATAAAATTCTATCTGGACAGAACAAAGTCGTTCCAACAGTCCAATCAGTTGTTTGTAGCTTTCAGTGCTGCTAGGAAAGGTCACTCTGTGACAAAACAGACTATATACCGATGGATTAAAGATGCAATCATCTTCTGCCATCAGAATGCAGTAGACCATTGCAAAAAAGTGTGAGAGCGCATCCTACCAGAGCTATATCTGCGTCCTGTGCGCTATTTGCGGGTGTGTCAATTAAGGACATCTGTCGCGCTGCAACATGGAGGATAATTCACACCTTCAGGCAACATTACTTTTTGGACACGGAGCCACTTCGGGATGCAGCCGGTGGGCAAGAGGTCCTTCCAAACATGTTTCAATGAAGATGAGCCAAACAATTCTTTCCCTCCATCCGCTTGTTTTGTGTTATCTCACATTTTCTTTCAAAGTAATGCTGCAGATCGTAAAATAAGTGTATGTACATATTGTCATGCCAGTTTGCATTTCAGAGTGTTATCTTACTATCTAAATGTTGAAAATGTGTTATTCACTGCTTACTATTCTGGTTCAAGCATGTGAATCTATGAAAGTTCCAATACTGGAGTAAGGAGCAAGTTACTTACCTGTAACTGTAGTTCTCCAGCACTGGAAGCTTTCATAGATTCACATCCGAACCACCCGCCTCCCCTGAGGAGCTCACCTTAATCTTCCTCAGTGCTAGCTGTATTTTTGCATTTGTGCTTGGAAAATCTGAGGGAAATCAGCTCCTCACAGGAGGGTTCTAGAGTTTGGTGTGAGCTGACTGGCTGTCTTTTAGGTTTGGTTCTTTTTTACAAAACAACTATGATATGTTATCAAATTAAGAGGCCAAGGGCCAGATGTAGGAAAAATCAAATATGACTTGCAATTTGCGAGTCTGTGCGACTCGCAAATTGCAAGTCGCAATTTGACATGCAGAAAGGTGTCTCAGACACCTTCTGCAACTCGCAATGGGGTCGCAAAGACCCACCTCATAAATATTTATGAGGTGGGTCGCAGTTTGCGACCCCATTGCGAGTATAGGCACTCGCTAACATGGAGGCCTGCTGACGTCAGCAGGCCTCCATGTTAGCGACCTGCCTTTTAAATAAAGGTTTTTTTTTTTTTTTTTTAAGTGCAGCCCGTTTTCCTCACAGGAAAACGAGCTGCATTTCAAAAAATTCTGAAACCTTTAGTTTCGGAATTTTCAGGGCAGGGAGTGGTCCCTTGGACCACTCCCTGCCCTGAAAAAATAATATGGGGTCCATTCACAAAGGGGAAGGGGTCCCATGGGGACCCCTTCCCGTTTGCGAATGGGTTACCATCCACTTCAAGTGGATGGTAACTGCGACTCCATTTGTGACCGCATACGCGGTCGCAAATGGAATTGCATACCATTGCGAATCGCAAATAGGAAGGGAACACCCCTTCCTATTTGCGATTCGGAAATGCATTTTGCGAGTCGGTCCTGACTCGCAAAATGCATTTCTGCATAGGAATCACGCATTTGCGAGTCGCAAACGGCAAATTGTGCCGTTTGCGACTCGCAAAGTGCTTCCTACATCTGGCCCCTAGTTCCTCTCCAGCTTTATATGCAACTGAGCACTGCTTTTTGTATTGCACTGAGGACTCCCATCTCGACAACGGGGAATGATTCAAGCATGTGAATCTATGAAAATTTCCAATACTGGAGAACTACAGTTACAGGTAAGTAACTTGTTCCATCAGGAAGCAACTTGTAAAACACCACAGCTAGTATTTTGAAGCAGATGCACAGAGCACTCGTTGGGTACAGCCAAAATAAAATCTATTAAAGAGTTGCTTCCATGCATGATGGAGGCTGAATTACTTAGGGAGCCGTTTTAACACAGAAATACCTTTCTTGTACAGGATAAAGATGACAGTATAGGAGACAGCATGATACATTTACCACCTTCAAATTCAGCAGCCATTAAAAAGATACAAGAGAGGTTTGATTTTTCTTACCTGCTCATACCGAAGAACGGGTTCACCTGCAGAGTCCAAGGCATAGACCTCCACCATCCCGTCATCACGGCCCAACAATAAATCTTTGACGCCGTCTCCCAGAATATCAAAGCTATCAATACACAAAATGCCTGGAATCAGGACAGAAATACATCATGAAAAATAGATTAGCTTTCAACTACACAAAACGCGCGTGGATGAAATGTGAATCCCCAATAGAAGAATCTTCATGAGGCTTGGTGGTTGTGGGTATTTACAACTTACATTATACTGCCCCAATAATCATATTTACACATGCTAGTGAGAGTCATACTAGCCAGCGAATGCATCAAAGTAGTAAGGTTCCCTACAGATGAGCAGCCTGCATTTTAAATTCCTAATGCAACCATGACCTCAAAATCAAATTTCATTGGGCAGACTTAAGGTGTATACATGCTACTGACAGCAGTTTCCTGATGTTATTAAAAAGGACTTAACAGTAATCAGTTTACATCTTTTCTAATTGTTGGAGGTTTGGTCTTGTAGTTATGGGACATAATGAGCAATGTTAATTTATTTTGAAATTGTTTAGTTTAAAGCACGTCAGTTCAAATGATTTCATTTTTGTGTTAGTATATTTCAATTTTTTTTTTTTTTTCAAATACAACAAAAACGTAATCATTCTATTGCCAGTGGCTACAGTTATGTACATATATATACAGTTAATACAATGAACATTACTTACTTGTAACAGTATTTCTCTTAAGCACTTTCTGGCCTCCACTTCTGTGAAATTGCATTCTGCAGGAACTCACAGGTGTGGATTTTTCTGAGACTTAAGCACTACGCTACAAATTGCAGCGAGCTTGTGCAGAAAATCAAATTAATGTGCTAGTATTGAAAATACGCGATTATTCAGATTACAGGGTAACTCAGCCACCACAACTTTTCTTTTCTGTGGTCGACAGGCACCATTTCACAATGTGTTTCAAGCCAGGACATAGAGAAGATATATTATGTGCTAAAAAGATCACTATGCGTTCTTGATATGATTGCCTACTATAGGTTTTCAAACAAGGTTGGGTATGATCAGCATTGTAAAAACAAAGCCGCATGCGTCTGCAGCGCAGGGTTGCATCGAACAGTACTCTGGTCCATTTTGACATTTTTTAATGATCTGACCATTTAGTAGAAAAACTACGAGGTAACTACTGGAGAAAGAAAGCAAGGCGCCAATCCAGCCAATACAATTAGTCATAGGAGCGGTCTAAAATAGAGGATAGTGCCACTTCATTCACATTGCAGCATAAGGGAAATTAAAATTAGCTTTTTATTCTCAAAAAAGACTAAATGGAATGGAATCTCAATGTCCAAGTATACTTCCGGGCATACCATCTTATGTTGCTTAAGCTGCCACGTACCTTGGAGGAACAATGTGCATACCTGCATACAAACCGGAATGGAAGGATACCTTTTTCAGCGCTCTCCTTGCATCCAATTTCTTGTGAAAGCATGAATGAGACATACTGGTGCGGGCTTAAAGAAGTGGCACCGTTTTGATACCTGGCTACTGATAGTTCTCCTGATTCCAAGATATGCACGTGACTGTGTTTCTGCAAATCTCTGGTGATCAAGTGAAATAGGGACAAAGATGCCTAGATGTATGCATTTTTTATACGGTTAGCTGTACCCCTGCACAAGAAATGAACAAATGAGTCTTTCGTCTATGCCTAGGTACTGATGCTGAAAAATGATGCTGGTCTTGCGGTCACTCATGTCTAGACATTCAACAAATACAGGTGGAAAATAACAAGCATTTGCAATGCAATCGGTCTCGCATTTGCTCCAGTTAGAGCTATTGGCGTTGTAAATTCTGAACTGGATTTTTCTGGCCACATAAAATGAAAATTAAAAGTAAAATTTTAGTTGACAAAAGCAAACCAATTCAAAGTGCCATGGCTGCCATGAGCGTAAAGGAGAGACACTTAAGGAAAAAGAAGTTTGCTCACAGTCAAACGTATCGGCAATCATGCATCTATCCATGTAACAGGGTCAGTCTGCACGGCGGTAACAAAACCTCCCCAAGGAGGGACAAACGTAAAGCATTTACCAAGAGGAAAACAGAAAGGAGCAGAGAGAAGTGGACAGAGACACAGAAAGAGAAGGCTAACTATAGGGGGAGAGGAAAAGAGCAACAAAAGAGACACACTGGGAAAAATGGTGAGGTGCAGCACAGAAAGAAAAGTAACTGTTTAAGCAGGGAAAGGGGTGGACAAAGGCTGGAGGGGTGATCCAGAAGGGAAAGGTGTGGGAGAAAAAGATGGGAAACTATTGGTAGTGGAAATTCAGTATGAGAGAGGAGAATGATAGAGACAATGCAGGCGAGTCAGAGTGGTGGGGAGGCTAAGAAAACAGAGTTGGTTCAGTCCAGGGTCTCCAAAGCAGGTACTCCACCTACCCTGGATCTAAAAACATGTTACAAGTCTCTGCTTGATACATAACATTCAGCAATTCTCCAAAATGTAAGTACAATGAGAGAGGTCTGTAACATGCAGTGTCTGCCCACATGTAACAAATCACCTGTCTGCCTACACTATGCACAAGGTAAAACATCAGTCGCTTATAGATGCCAATCCAAAGCACTCAGTTAGCACAGTGCACTATCTTCTCCTAGTGTGCCTGTCTGACAAAGCCCATGGTGCAACCTGTGCACTGCCTCCTTCAGTCAAATATATCTGCAGCTAACAGCTCTGTGCACACAGTGCAGTGTCTCCTCCTTGTGCACTGCCTCCTTCGTTCCTTTTTTCCTGCCAATAATAACATAGTGCAGTGTTTCTTTCCTGTGTGCCTGTCCACATACATTAATATGGTGTAAGCTGTGCAGCCTATGCTGCTTTTCATTGCACCTGTCCACGTTAAGGCCATGGTGCAAACACTACACTGCCTCCTCCAGTTTATGTATGTCTGTCTGTACTAAGCACACAATATAAGCAGTGAAGAGCTTGTGGTCAGTGCTTTTACCCCTTTGTGTCTTCCTAGTGTGTACTGTCTCTGTCTGCCTACACTAAGCACCATACAATAGTCCAGTGGTTCTGCCTGTGATGTGGCATCCCACACTAAACACACTGTACAAAGAGGCAGCGTTTCCCCTTGTGCTGTCTTGCATCACTAACCACTAGACAGACAGAGCACTATTTACAACCTGCTTGACTACACTAAGCACATGAAACATATGCAGTGTTTACTGCTATAGCTGGCCAATCAAATGTGTATGACTTAATGAAACATACAAAAAGCACAATATTTACAGACTTGCAACTCTAAAAGACACACAAAAGGAAAACTGAAAAGTAAAACAGTTGGCATAAGCAAGCCGACTCAAAGTGCCACAGCCGTCATGAGCGTGTTCGCGAAGGAAACACACAAAAGGAAAAAAGATAGATCGCAGTCAAACATAGACAAATGTGCAATTATCCATGTACAGGGTTGGTCCCCAAGGCGGTAACAAAACTGCCCCAAGGAGGGCCAAATGTAAAGCATTTACCAACGATAAAGAAATGTTGGTTAAAAGCCCACATAGGTACCAAGATGTCAGAAAAGCAGCACATGCGCGCTGCTATCCTCAACCTAATAATTGCGGTAAACGTATTAATAAATTGCCTCAACTGGTTCTTCAGGCACAGGACAAAAGGGTTACTAGGTCTCAATGTCATCGTTTGGGTCAATTTATCTCTCATATCCTGGAGCATTTCTTACTGCAAACCCCAAAACTGATCATCAAGTACACCATCTTAGCACTTGACCTTCAGAGTAGTGAGGTAGCGCAGTCCAAGGCCTACTCAGGGGGGTACTGTGGGCTAAAGAATGCAAACTCAACAACAAACAGAATCATGTTTGATAAGATCAATGTCCAACCAATTATCACAGAGTAAAAAAATACATTTTTTAATTCTTATTATGCAGCCAAACACTGGGCAGAAAGGAACAATGGTTCTAATAGCTAAATTGGTATTCACAAGGATGTGACATTTAATGCTCTACAGTGGCAATGTGCTCTACAGTGGCAATGTAATGGCAAGGAGTCCTGCTGATTTGCTTTGAGAAAGTGGCCTGTCCATATATCCTCTGGGCCAGTTCTGACTGGCTTCAGGAATATTAAATTTCAAGGTGTTAAGTCAAAGGAAGCTTTATATTCAGTTCTAAGGTGGATTTACCGTGTAATTGCTGATCTTGATGATTTGGCAGGGGCGCGGCTGCCAATTTCTATTTCCTCTTCTGGTGCATGCCTCACCCCATTCTCAGTGACGAATGCGCTGGAACTGAGAGCTCATATAAAGTAGCACACTTGTTCATCCTAAACAAACTAGGAGGTCCTTACCTTGCGTCGAAGAGGAAAGGCTTCATGGGAAGGTGAAACCAGAGTCTGAATGGGGACTACAGTTGTTTCCGGGGCTGCATACTACAGGATCCCTGGGTTGCAACAGTAATGGAGCATAACTGTCACTGGTGTTGTAAAGGTGATGTCGCTTGGTTCTAACTCGAGTCATTTACACTTCTTCCATGTGGCTAGGCTTTGATCTCCTACAGGCAGCTACGTTCTGCAGGGGTAGCTCCAGTACTCCTTCCACACAGTAAGGGCAGGTTCCTTTTCTTGTAGCAGGTCCTTAGAGTTTTACTAATCTAGCCGGGGAACTCACTGTCAATGACACAAATTCTAGACCACAAACAAAAAGTTACTTTGGTAACCATATTTGTGGTGCAGATTCCTCTCCTCATGAATGGCTGCAGTGGTCACAATGGATACAGAAAAGTTGAAATAGCTCACGAGCCAACAGCGGGAGCTACAGCTACAACTCAATGCTGGTACCTCCTTGATGTGAAGTCAGGGAGCCGTTTATGGCTCCACCACAGTGGTCTGTTATCTTCTGCAAAGACAAGCTCTTAGAAACACAGCGTATAAAACTAACGTGGAACCTTACTAAATACGGCATACTGCACACTGCTCAGAGTGGGAAGACAAATGGGTTGGTAAGGAATCTGTAAGTAGTTAGAATATCCATCAGAAACACAAGTACCAACGTAAGCAACTAATCTTTTGATGGACATGTCTACTTGCAGACTCCTCACTTCGTGAATCAATACCAGAACAAAATAAACTCCAGGAGAAACACAGGAAACACCTGTGATATGTATTATATATATATATATATATGCACATAAATATATATATATATATATATATATATATATATGCAAGGAAATCTTGTAATAACAAGAAGGGTCAGGACACTTCCAGTATGATTAAAGCTTTTTACTCTTTACAAGAAAATTCCTCCCAACGCGTTTCAGCCGTAGCCTTGTTCACAGATGGGGGAGCTTGGCAAATTAGCATACAACTAGGGCATGTAGCATCTATATCTAAGCCCAAAACCTCCAAATTCAATATAGGATCGTCATGTGCTTGCGTGTCACCATCCAAAATGGAGAGTGTATGTAACGTTTCAATATCTGAAATCAAAAATTTACTGGTTTGGGCCCTTTTTGCTCCTATTGAATGCAACGTTACCCTAGTCTGAAACCATTTTTTCAGTTTTAGCTTTCTCACAAACTGAAAAAGGTCAATTCTAGTCTGCACATAATCTAAACGATTAGTCGGACAAAATGATAAACCCAAGGCCAATACACTGATTTCTTCAGACGTTAGAGGTCTCTTAGATAGGTTGACCAAGAGGTACATCAAGGCAACGATAAATTACTGAGCTATCTGGTATGTGATCATGTTAAAAGCAGTATAAGAGGTGGCAATCGACAAAAAAACTTACGGATTTTGGAATCTAAATACATTATCAGATTCATGACACTCTCGCCTGGAGGGCTCAATTCCAGCGAGGAAATGTGTAGTCATTTAGGCTAATTAGTACTTTTCTGGGTAAAAGATGACAGTTTTGTAATATATATATATTTTTAGTTTTAGATATATTTTTATACGTATCTGTTTTTTGTTGGCATTAGTAGTGATTTTTTCACCTGTAGGGTTTTTGTTTAATCAATTTTTTTGGGGTTATGAAGTATGTGTACTGGATATATAAACACGGCATTTAAGACATAACTATTTAAAAAACATGATATTTATTTGGTATACGCAGTTTAATAATAACATTATGTTGAATACTTTGAGGATACTAATAATGTAATGCTATATAGGCTATACAAATAGTAAGAGAAGGAATATCAACACATTGTGGAAGTTATATTATGTACAAAAGACTAGCCTAGTATGGCCGCCATGCTATTCAAGGTATTCTATAGATGTGCTGTGTTTGTCCGTTTTTAGTTTTGTTGAGTGTTGGTACTTGTATGCTAATTTGCCAAGCTCCCCCATCTGTGAACAAGGCTACGGCTGAAACGCGTTGGGAGGAATTTCGTTGTAAAGAGTAAAAAGCTTTAATCATACTGGAAGTGTCCTGACCCTTCTTGTTATTACAAGATTTCCTTGCATTTTTATGGCATTTCTCGAAGCCATGGTCGGACCGCCACTTTTTGAGCCTCGGTAATTCGAGTTCTTTTTGTGAAATATATATATATATATATATATATATATATATATATATGCACATACAAATAGATATATACACATGTATATATATGTGTATGTGTATATATATATATATATATATATATATATATATATATATATATACATACATACATACACACACACACACACACACACACACACACCTACTATAAATATATATACATACATATACATTATACACACATATATATATCTCAATCAATCACTTGGAAAGCGCAGCTTATCACCCATGGGGTCTCATGGCACTGTTGCGGCGTGCTGCTCACTCAAAAAGCCAGGTCTTGAGATCTTTCCTGAACTGGTTCAGCGAGGTGGCCTGTCTGAGATTGAGAGGGAGCATGTTCCATATCCGGGCTGTGAGATAATAGAAAGATCTGCCTCCAGTTGTGCTCTTTCTGATTCTGGGTATGGCGGCGAGGGCGAGTTGGGTGGATCGGAGCTGCCTGGTTGGGGTGTAGAAGGTCAGGAGGTGGTTGAGATATGCCAGTCCTATGTTGTGCAGTGCCGTATAGGTGTGCGTCAGTAGCTTTTAGTTGATGCGTTTGTCAACCGGGAGCCAATGCAGGTCTCTGAGGTGGGCAGAGATAGTGCTGTGGTGGGGGATGTCCAGGATGAGTCTGGCTGCTGCGTTCTGGATTCTCTGTAGTCTTGTTTGGAGCTTCTTTGTGATGCCGGTGTAGAGTGCGTTGTCGTAGACTAGTTTGGTGCTGACAAGCGCATAGGTGACTGTCGTTGTCTCAGAGGGGATCCACTTGAAAATCTTCCGAAGTAGGTGTTGGGTATGGAAGCAAGATCATGAGGCAGTGTTGACTTGGTGGGTCATGGAGAGCGTGGAGTCAAGGATGATGCTCAGGTTGCGTGCGTGGTCGGTAGGGGTGGAGGCGATTCTTAGGGCAGTTGGCCACCAAGAGTCGTCCCAGGTGGAGGGGATGGAGGCGATTACGGGGATCTTAGTCTTGTCCGAGTTGAGTTTGAGGCAGCTGGTATCCATTCAGGTGGCAACTGCTTTCATTCCCTTGTGGAAATTTTCCTTGGCTGCTGATGGGTCGTTGGTCAAGGAGAGGATCAGTTGGGAATCGTCAGCATAGGATACGATGTTTAGGCTGTGCTTCCTGATGTTTTTAGCGAGCAGGGCCATGTAGATGTTAAAGAGGGTAGGGCTTAGTGAGGATCCCTGTGGTACTCCGCAGCATGTTTTTTTGGATGCCGAGGTGAATGGCAGGAGTCTGACACTCTGGGTTCTTCTGGTGGGGAAGGATCAAATCCATTCCAGTGCTTTACAGCAGATGCCGGCGTCATGGAGTCTGATGCAGAGGGTGGAGTGGGAGACTGTCTAACGCGGCAGAGAGGTCAAGGAGGATGACAGTGGCCGTGCCTCCGTTGTCCAGTATGGCACAGATGTCATCGGTGGCTGCAAAGAGGGCTGTTTCAATGCTGTGGTTGCTCCTGAATCAGGACTGGGACGGATCTAGGACCTAGTTTGCTCCAAGGAACTCCGTGAGTTGTAAGTGGATGGCCTTTTCAGTTACCTTGGCTGGGAAGGGAAGTAGAGAGATGGGTCTCCAATTCTTCAAATCCCTTGGGTCGGTGAAGGGTTTCTTGAGGAGTGGGTTGATCTCTGTGTGCTTCCAGTCAGATGGGAAGGTGGCTGTTTCGATGGAATGGTTAATAGTCCGACAGAGCTCTGGTGCAATGGTGGCACTGGCTAGGTTGTAAAGTTGATGTGGGCACGGGTCTGAGGGTGCCCCCGAGTGCATGAGGTCATCGCAGAGGTCTTGAGGTGACGGGGGTTTTGTCCGAGGTGTCATTTCCGGGGTTTGTGAATTACTTGACTATAGTGAAGAGCTCCTTGCTGTTGTGCGCGTTGGTGTTGATGGGTTCTTAAATGGCTGCTTTCTTGGAGGCTCTAATGAGCTGGTGGTGCATGGTGACTGATTTTGTAAGCTGTGAGGTCTTCAGTTTTGCTGTTTCTCCACTTTCATTCCAGTCTTCTACAGGTTCGTTTAGACTCTTGGACTTCTGCTGTGACCCAACTGGGTTTCTTCCGGTGCTAGCTTCTGGCGGGTTTTCCGAGGATGGCCATGCCGTTTGGTGCATTATGTGATTGAGCGGTGCTGAGTCTTTTGTGCATTCCAGTGGAGGGGTGGGGGCGGGAGTGGCTGAGTGCGTCGGTGAGCTGCACTTTGGTGACTGCCCCAGCTTCTGCAGGGGGAATGTGGAACATGGTGGAGTGCAGTGATCTTCGAGAAGGTGAAATGGTGGTCGGTCCACCGGTGTTTAGAGGTGTGAGAGATGGTGATGTTGTTTCCTGCTGAGAATACGGGATCAAGGGTGTGACTGCTGCCTGAGAGAGGAGGTTGACTAGTTGCTTGAGACCGAGGGTTGCGAGGTTGTCCAAGAGGGTTGAGGGTCTTGAGTCATTGTGGTTGTTGAGATGGAAGTTGAGGTCACTGAGTACGATGTAGTTGGTGGAGGCGAGCGCGTGGGGGGGGGGGGGGGGGGGGGGGCAATGAGACGGCCAATGGTTTCGCAGAAATGGGTTCAGGGACCGGGTGGTCTGTATGCGAGCATGCCACGGAGGAAGGTGTTCGGGTCAGTCTGGATCTGGAAGTGTAGGTGTTCTAGGGTGGTTGGTAGGTTCTGTGTCTTGATTGTGGTTGACAAGCGGAGGGTGTTCATGCATACTATGGGGACGCCTCCTCCTGGTCGATTAGCTTGGTCGTCGTGGATGATTTTGTAGCCGTCAGGAATGGCAGTGGCGATGTCCGGGGATGAGGTGGGTGTGATCCAGGTACCTGTGAGGATGGCGACATCAGGGGCGATCGAGTCGAGGAGGTCTCAAACTTCTACTGTGTGTTAGACGAGGGAGAGTGTGTTGAGGAGTATGCACCTGAGGTGTCTTTCTGGACTTGGTGCGGTGTTGTGTGGAGGCAAGTGCATCAGGAGAATGATCCATGAGTGTGCTTTGGGTCGGCTTGGTGGAAGGGTGAGGATCTTCCAGGGTTGAGGGCGTGCAGAGCTTCGGTGTTGAATCAACGGGTGGCACGGGAACCAGGGTCTATGGTGCTGGGTGCAGTCCGGGCACAGACAGGCTTGCCTTTGCGGCCACCATTAATAAGGGAGGAGGAAAGGGCTGGTCAGCTGAGAGGCAGGAACGTGCTTCGCAAGGGGGGCAGGGCAGCAGAGAGGGAGCACGGGGAACAGCACAGCACAAGAGTGCAAAAGAAAGAGGAGAAAAAACAGACAAGCAGACAGAGTGAAAAACAGGAAAAAGTGGAAAAGACAGAGACAGACAGAAGCAGATGGCCACCAGGGACGAGGCGCAGGAGGATGCCTGCAGGTGGAGGTGGGCCTCTATCTCAGAGACGGCAGGTTCTTGAGGAGATCGGAAGCAGAGGCAGCAGCAGGTGGAGCTGGGCAGGAAGGAGCGAACAGATGTTAACCAGAAGGTCAGTGGAGTCACCCTTCACTACGCAGCAGCCAATATTAAGAAGGGGAGGGAGAGGCTGGTCAGCGGGAGGGCGGCAAAGCACTTTGCAGGGAGGAGGGTGGCCACAGGGGCAGCAGCATTGGGGAGGGGGAAGTGGGGAACAGTGCAGCAGAAGAGTGCAAAAGAGAGAGGAAAAAAACATAGGCAGAAAAAAAGGAGTGAAAAAAAAGAGTAAAAGCAGAAAAGACAGAGGCACACAGAAACAGATGGCCACTAGGCCACCAGGGATCAGGCGCATGCATGTGCCTGTGGGTGGAGGCGGGCCTCAATCTCAGAGCCGGCAAGCTCTTGAGGAATTCGGACGCAGAGGCATCAGCAGGTGGAGTTGGGCAGGAAGGAGTGAACAGACGCTGATCAGAAGGTCAGTGGATATATATATATCTGTACACATCTATATATACACATAAATATACTATATATATATATATATATATATATATCCAGTCCCCTCCCCTTATACTAATTCGCCGGGCCCCAGGGAATGTGGTACCCAGGGTCAAAATTGGTGTGGGGAGAGAGGTCACATGGCCCCCCTACCATTTTACTATTTGACCGGGCTTGGAGGGGTGGGGTCATCGGGGCCAAAATTGGCTTGTGGCGGGGGACTGCATGCCCCTCTTCCCTGTTGCCCTAATATGGGGTTGGGCCACTGGGCCTGGCTGCCAAAGGCCATGCAAGGCGCAGGTGCCTGGGGCCAACCACCCCCCCCGCCCATGTCCGAAGGCCATGCAAGATGTGGATGTTAGTAAAGGGTTGGCTGCAGGGCCTAGCTACAGGCTAGGCCCTGCCGTTAATTCCCACTGCCTACGGCCAAAGGCCATGTGTGGTGCAGGTTTGGGTGGGTATGGAGGTCTGGCTGCAAGGCCAACTCCTTCTGCGCCCTCGTGCCCTAAGGTAACTATAACTCGCACCATAGCCCTGCAGTGCTAATTACTCCATAAATTAGATCAGTCCTTTAAGACATCATTCATAATATCACTTCAACATCTGCAATAAAATTATTGATGAGAAAACTGTGCATGCCAGGGGCGTGAGCTATAGTTACCTTAGGTCACAAGTTATAGTTTCTTGAGACAAGAATAACTAACTGTTGAATTTCTATGGTTTTGTGTGTGTAAAATTCGAACCCAACTATAAATGTCCCTGTAACCTTTGGTTTTATTCAGTGAATTTCTAAGGTTTTTAATTCTATTTCCTAACTATAACATCCCAGTAACCTTTGTTTTTTTCCCAGTAAATATATATCACATCTCACAGAGAGGTGCCACTTAATAAGTTTGTACCCATTTGACGAATCTCTGCAAAACTTTGCAGCCCTGTTGCACCTGTTACATTGTCAGAGGATTGAATGTTTGTGGTGTTTGGTCAAGGGGGTGCAAAGAAAAAAGGGGGGTCAAACATGCTTGTAATTCAATGCACTTTACATAAATCTTTTTATTTCATGTAGCAGCAAAATGGCTGAACAGACTGCAATGAAATTTCACAGCAATACACATTACACTATGTAGATGATTCTTTTAGCTATTGCAAATGACATTATGAAGTTATAAGGGGCAACAACTTAGTGATATCTTGTAGCACAATACTACTAAAAGTATCAAGGAAGACCAAAAAATAAATTAGACCGAATATGTAAAGATTCAATATTAGTCCAGGAACAACTGAAAGACCCATTTATTGTTGCTTCCTAATAGAAACCTATAAACAAATACATAACAAATAGAATACATCTTAATCTACATAGGTTTTCTCTGCATGCTTTCCAGCTCACAAAATAAAACTGTCCCAACAAACCAAACAAAAAACATCTTTCTTATGCACCCCTGTGCAACAAAATGAAAAATTGCCCGAGCAGTGAGCCACACAAACTACTATTTGGAGGATATGATAATTGACCCCCAGGAAAAAACACAATAATCACAATTTTTATAGCAATTACAATGACTGCCTTTCATTCACATTGGCCTTGATATGTAGCACAATCCTACTAAAAATAGCAAGGAAGCCAAAAGAATAAACCAGACTGAATATGTAAGGTTTCAGATTTACTACATGAATGCCTGAAAGACCCATTTATGGTCACATGCTAATGGAAGCCTATAAACAAATACATAAGGAATAGAATACATATTTATCTACATACATTTTCTTTGCATCTCTCTGTCTCACAAAATAAAACTGTGCCCAACAAGCCAAACAAAAACCATCTTCCTTATGTACTCCCGTGCAACAAAATGGGAAAGTGCCCTAGCAGTGATCTACAAAAACTACTAGATGGAGGGCATAATAATTGTCCATTACAAAAAAATTCTAATGTTAATTTTTATAACAATTACTATCTTTTATTCACTTTGGGCTTCATATGTAGCACAATCCTACTAAAAGTAGCAAGGAGGCCCTAAAAAACTAGAATGCATATTTAAAGTTTCAGAATTACTATATGAACAAATAAAATGCACATTTACGATAACATATATATGTAAATCAATAAACAAATACAATAGACAAAAAAATAAATCACATTAAATCTGATTGCCACTCTGTAGTTATAGTTAGTGTTCCCAATGATAGTAAGTTCCCTAATAACTTCCCACCCGTTTGACAAATCACCACAAAAAAAAAAAAACTTTCCACACCTATTGCACTTTCTACATGTTTTGATGATGTAAATTTATGTGGTGAATCTTTAAGGGGGTGCAAAGATAAAAGGGGTCCCTACCTATTACTACTTTAATTAAGTGGTAATAGGTAAGAACCTAGTACTTACCTATATCTAAAGCCCTACCACCGAACTCAGCCAAAGTATAGTAAAAACAATATGGCTGCCTTTCCATGCTCTAAAAGCCATTACCCACTTATATACTGGCTTGTCATCGTCATGTACAACAGTATACTGTAAAGTTACCACGGTATACCATGGCCCAAAACATAACTAATGCAAATAAGGTCAAGTTGTATTATTGGACTGTAGTACCTTTGCTTCATGCATAGTGCTGCATGGGCAATGGTTTACAAAGCAACGCAAGGCCACCATGTGTGGCACTGCGTTGATTGGTAAATCCAGAGAAACTCAAGGCAGAGTAGTTTGCGGTTTGGAATACTCTGCACATCATAATCTACATTCCTGCAAAATTTCACATACAACCGTACGCCACGCCCCTGTAGCCACTCCACTATAACCTATTCCACTCTATGCCTCTCATCTGTCTATGACTCCACTCTACGTTATTATATCGTACACAGGGCCACTATATGCTAATATTCTATGATCTTACACTGTACGCACCTTTACTTTATGCCACTATCTACGTCACTTCACTGTATGCCACTCCACTGGATGCTACTCCACTATATGCTGTTCCATTCTATGCCATACTACTGTACGCCACTCCATTATACGCTATTCCATTGTGTGCCCTTCCACTCTACAACACTCCATTGTTCGCTATTCCACTGTGTGCTACTCCACTGTACGCCACTCCAATCTATGCTATATTCAGTTGAATGCCACCTTAATATATGCCACTAAACTGAATGCTATTAGACTCTAACCCACGCCACAGTATGCCACTCTAGTCTACAACACTCCATTATATGCAACTCCACTGTCCACTACTCCACTATACAGTATTACACTACTCCACTTTACAACACTCTGCTCTACTCTACACTACACTATTACAGTGTACACAACTCCACTCTATGCTATCACACTGTATGCAACTCCACTCTATGCCTCTTCAGTGTACGCCACTCCACTGTATGCCACTTCGCAATATGCTACTTCAATGTATACTATTCCACTCTACACATTACACCTTATGCCACTCCATTATATGCTATTCCACTGTATGTAACTTCACTGTATGCCACTCTACACCACTCCAGTGCATGCCACTCCACTCTACCCCACTCCATTCTAAGCTATTCCATTGGACGCCACTTCACTGTATGCTATTACACTCTACCCCCTTCCAGTGTATGCCACTCCAGTCTACACCACTTTGCCACTCTACTGTACACCACTCCACGCTATTCCACTGTATGTTACTCCAATATATGCCACTCCATTCTACACTAGTCCATTTGACGCCACTCCACTAGATGCTATTTCACTCTACCCCACTCCACTGTACACCACTTGAGTCTACACTACTCCACTTCTATTTTGCACCACTCTATGCTAGAACACTACAGTTGTACGCAACTTCTATCTTTGCCCCTCTACTATACAGTTTTCCACTCTACTGTACACTACAACACTATACTTTATTACACTTTACGCCACTACATTATATGCTATTACACTCTACGCAACTCCACTGTACACCACTCCAGTCTACACCACTCTAGTTATCTCCTCCACTCTATATAACTCCACTTTATTAGACTTTACTACACTCTATACCACTCTACTAGACTCTATTCCATTCTATGACCAAACACTCCACTGTCCAAAACCTCCACGGTCCAAATTTGCATGCAACTCTATGCCCGTACACTCTAGTGTAAAACATTCCACTCTATGACAGTTTCCAACACTGTACAACACAGCACTCTAATCCACTGTATGAGATGCCACTCCAGTTTATAACAGTTTCCTTGACTCTACCCTATGCCATTTCAATGTATACCACCCCACTCTATGCCAATCCATTGTACCCTTCTCCACTGTACACCACTTCACTCTATGCTATTCCAATCTATACCACTCTACTATTCTACATTCTACTGTACAGTATTCCAATGTATGCTACTCCAATTTACGGTAGTCCATTCTACGGCACTACAGTGTATGCCACTCCACTATACACGGCTCCCCTGTACAACACTCTTCTCCACTAAATATAACTCTACTCCATAAAAGTCTACCACACTTCATGGCACTCTACAACATTCTACTCAACTCTATCTCCTGTACACTCCACTGCCCAACTCTATTCTCCACTGTATGCCCATACACTCCAATAAACACTCTATTCCACTATACAACACTTCTATACAAAACAGCACTCCACTCTACTGTACAAGACACCACTCCAATTTATAACAGTTTACCACATATGCTATGCCAGTACACTACACTTCATGCCACTCTAAGACACACCAACACACTCTATTACACCCCTCCTCTTGACGCGATTCTACTGTATAAGACTTTACCTCACTCTACGCTACTGTACAACAAGCTCATCTACAAAGCTCCCGTTTCACACACTACTGTATTCTATGCACCTCCATTGTACTACACTGTATGCGACTCTCCGACACTTTTCTCCTGTCTATATCCCTTCACTCCACAACACTGTACTATGTTGTATGCCACTGTACCACACTCCACTCCATGATACTCTAGTCCTCTATACAACACTGCATGCAACTCTTTGTATGCCACTGCAATCAACCTTACTCGGCTCTACTCGGACACTGTACTTCACAACTCCACTGTATGCCACTCTATTCCATTGTACTCTATAAAACTGTATGCCAATCCACTCTACAACACAGTACTGTACACCACTCCACTCTCAAGCAACTAGTCTGTATGCCACTCTACTCTACATCACTTTCCAACACTGTATGACACCCCACTATACTCTACTGTACAACCCAGACTCCCATTTACGACAATCTACTCACCTGTATGCTATGCCACTTCACTAAACTGCACAACATGCCACTATAGTCTACGACATGCCACTCCACTCTGATACTTTGCTCTACACTACCACACTCCAGTATAATGCACTCCACACTACTCTTCACTACACCACACGTTATCCGACTCTACGCTACTGTACTATACTCCGCTTTACTGTGCTCCAATGTCCTACACTGTACTCTACTGTATGCAACTCCACTCTACAACACTGTACTACACTCTATGCCCCTCTAATTCACTCTAGACCTGTCCACTCTATGCCACTATACTACACTGTATGACAACAACACGCTACTCAACATCTCCCTATGATACTCTACTCCACTATAGCACACGGCACTCCAACCTATGACACTCTCCACCACTGTGATCTACGACATTCCACTTGATTATACTCCACACTATTACACTGTACTTCACCCTACTCCACTCTAAAACACTCTACTCCACTCTATGACAGTCTATGACACCCACCCTACTCTACTGTTCGGCACACCATTCAACAACTTGCTGCTCCAGTCTACAATACTTGACTCCACTACATCAGACACCATGTCACTACACTATATAACACTGTAGTATGCACTACTATACTCTATTCCAATCTACAATAATTCACTCTATGACAATAGACTTTACAACACTCTCCTCCGCTATACTGTATAACACTCCACATAACTCTCCACTTGCCACACCGGACTCTATGATTTTGAACATATTTTTATTTAAAAAAAAATTAAAAATGAAATTCAATGAACTAGTTATAACTTTCATTTACAAGTTATCCACCACCTTTAAAATATTATAAGTAGCTGACCTTGTAACACACTCTTTTCAGCTCACTAACCAGCTCCTTTCGGTTGGGAGTAATGCTACTTCTTGCACGATGAAAGATGGTGCAGAATGAGGGAAGTGATAGGTGGCAGGATGGAGGGTACAACCTGAAGGAAGGGTAGGTCGCAAACTCTTACTATGAAATGGAGGACCCACTGAGTCGAAGTAATGGCATTCCAGGAGGGTAGAAAGGAGGACACACGTCCTCCTATAGGTTTTGTATGGGTTTGGGGAATCATACTAGGCCTGTTTTCCCGCTGGCGCAGGGGAAGAAGAATAGGAGGAGGAAAATAGTTGCTGGTGGGATTATCACAATCTGAGCCCAATAACCCATCTGCTCTGTGACTCCTTTATAAGTTCCTGCAACTCAGATATTGAAAACAGAAATGAGGCCTTCTGCAACAACATAACAGCAACCAATACTGATGTGTTGTCACGCTTATTAACAGGGTAAACCAGCACTGTGGAAAGACCACCAGCAGAAGCACAGCAGAAGGACTGGCAGGCACCTTGGGGCCCAACGGCACACCAGAGGGAAACAGAGGAGGGCAGACAATAGTCAAGAAAGCCTCTGTAAGAGCTGCCACCTAAGTGGGGTCAGCACCAGGAGCCAAAAATGAATCACCGAGGACCTTTTATTACATGGAGTTAATGAATGTATAGATCATCCAAGCTTGGACTGAGGTCAACATTTAAGTACAGCTTGACAAAAAAATATTAGATACACACACATAAATAAACTACACGGATATTGATTAATTCAATGGTCATACAAGCTGATCACACAGAATGGAAGAACGTACTGAGGTGACATGTATATAGCTGAACAAACGGCTCTGGCCTCAGAAAAGTAGCATAAAGAGGCATGGTCAATGAGTCTAGATGTATAGGAGTAATCAAGAATGACATCCGCAATTACATTACTGGTAACATCATAGGAGATCTCATATGACACTAGTTATAGTCACCAATGTGTTGTCCTCATTAAAATTGAATGAGGAAAAATGCCAGCAATTGTACTAAATATGAGCCCTCCTTGTTACTGTACAGACATTAAAGCCTGTAGTGCCACTATCATCAAGTAGATAGATGCCCCTGGGTAGATTATATGAAGATGAAAGGGAGGGCCTGTATCATCAGTTATGTATTTTGTAATGTCAGTGTGTCATGTATGATGCTGCAACATGGCACCTACTAAAATGCCGTTGTTTCAATTGTCTGCAGTCACTAGTTCCTTTATCCTCTTCACATGGGCCAAACTTTGGCTTTCTTAAGACTCCTCATCGAGGGAAGTACCAAGGTTTACATTTTGAAGCCATTTAAAGGGAGAAAGAACCCATACTTTCATCACCACTTATGCCTTAAGGGCTTGAAGGCAATTCAACAGATTTCTGTAAATTACTATTTCTGGCAGATTCTGTGCCTGCATAACTTTGTTCCCACAACAGTTTGAAAAAGAAAAGGCCTTTGACAAAAGGGATGTTTGTAACCCAATGAGTGTTTTATGAGGCCAGTGCCTTGAAAAAGCACATCTTACTATTTGTTTGGTCCAAAAGGCTTTCTGCTGTGCAGTCAGTCTCCACAGTGTGTTGAAGTGTCTCCCTTTCAGGGGGTATATTTAAAGCTTGGATTCACATGTCAGGTACTGACATGACTGGGGTCGTAATTTCTCTTGTGTTCTATGATTTCTATTTGTCAGCTCTGTCTGGGTCCAGGAGTTTTTAAAGATTCAGAGATAGTAAGCAGACCCTGTGAAGATTGTGCAACACTGAATAACACCTACAGGAAATACCCACTGATTTAGTGTGCCAGACCAGACTGGGGAGGGTGGTCATGCCACACAGCAGACATGTTCTATGGGGCCTCTACCAAGGCAGCTGAGGTGGTCTGCTACTCGAACCCCTTGGCCTCTCCTACGATGGCTCTACAAGCTGTGCCAAATGCATCAATCTCAGGGTAGCAAGGGTGAACAGTCAAGCCTTTTCAAGTAGGTGTGGGGTCCAAAAGCTCAGAATTCAACAATCCGCCAACATACACAATAACATATTGTCCAGTTCAATGTTTGTCTTTTATGCAAAAAGAAAGTACAGAAGTAAATACTACAAAATGTGATTGGAATGTAATACAGGGTAGTAATCTAAGTTGTGTTTAGCAGTGAGGTGCAAATCCCCCCTCTTTTTCTTGAGACTTCTTCCCCCCCAGAGTCAAGATCGCATGACTATAGTCCCTAACACACTATGGCTTCTGCTTCGATCAGGTGCAAGTAGCATCAAATACTCTCACTGGTCAAATGTGCCACTCATTTCAATGTCTTTTACCCCTGAGGCAAAAGTCTCAAGCGTGCACCCTAGTTTGTTATCCCAGATGCAGGCTAAGCCCTATGTTTACCTGCTGGTTATTGTTGCAGTGCAGAGGATGTGGTGCATGTTCCCAGACTCACAGGTAAGGCTCCTGTCCTGTGTGCAGCGAGGCAGCAGCCTCACCTCGGGACAGTGTTTGAGGGATGAAATGGATGAGGTCGATCTGCGCTGCAACCCATGCCTTTTGCAGCGGCATTCTTCCAGGTTGGCTGCAGGCAGGAGCTCAGATTCAGAAGTTGAAGTCTCTAGGCTGAGTTATCAGTGATGGTGGGTCTTTGGCACTTGAGGTTTCTAGACTCATGATGGTCTCTCACTTAGGCAGCAATGTGGCTTCACGCTCTCCCACATTAGCAGCAGCATGTTGAACCCTTGGAAGACTGCTGGGGAAAATGGTGGTTCCTAAAGTCTTTAAAATCCTGGATGTGGCACAACAGGAACCACACAGAGAGGTTGAGGAGACCCTTTTCAAGGCAAAAGTTGCTCCTGGCTTCGCTTTCTGTGATAGTCTGCTTTCTCTGGATGCTACATATGCTGGCAACACACTGGGCTTCTCTTCCTGGTTAGTCTCTCCTCCTGCAGGGCCAGGCATGCTCCTTCCCCCTCTCAGCAGGCAAGATGAACTTGGGACTGGAACAAAGTAGGGTCATTTAGATTCAACTTTGGTACACATTTTCCAGGCAGGGGATGTGGAGCCACAGTCTAAGGATTCAGAATCAGGTTAGGCTGGTTCTCTTTTAATTGCCCTTTTTAGGCTGCTACCCAGACATAGCTTTTGTGAAAATGTGAGACTTTCACAGAACATAGCAAAGGGGCTGGCTACAAGAAGAAGTATCCAAAACAAGGGCACAGTGAATTGTAAGATTTTTGTACCTGGCTGTCACCAGCCTTCCTAAAGCAGTATTCATAGACACACTAAAGGTCAGGCCCTGCCTAGAAATGTCCTCACTTACAACTACAGAAAATGCAGTCCTACCTCCCTGGCCTCCCTTCTCCCAAACTCCCAAAAAGCAGTACTCTGCAGGAAATAATTAGCAGTCCTTTGCTAACAAGTCCCACACTGAACTTCTAAAAGTAGGCCTTTTTCTCCATTCACCCGCAATTCTGTGTCTGGGTCTCTACCTCCATTCACAGGATTGGACTCACTTTCTGAAGGAACTGGTCCTACTCCTCCATCTGGTGCAGTGTTAGACCTGCACCAGTAAAAATGGAACCCAATGGCCCTCATTACTTGGACGAACACAAAAGACCGAATGCTACTACCAAATATGTATGACACACTGCACCTACATGCACTAGACATACAAATGGGATATCAGTGGAAGGCCCTACATGTCACATAATAGCATAACTTTACATGAGAGGAGCCAGTAGACTCACCTCTCTTTGGTATAGACAAATGGGTCTAGCTACACTACTGATTCACAAAATAAAGTTCTCAACCACGACTGCTTTATGCGATACAGTCTAGTTGTCTAATGTCCACTAAGAAGCAACATTTGAGCACCGCTCCAGATCACATAATAGGTTGTGGAACTCACAATAATATGGACATGCCTAGACCACTGTGTGGAGGCTAGATTACTGTGATTTCAGGAGCAAACTAAAAGACAGGTTACCAGTTTCACAGGCACTTGTACAATCATGGCAGGGGTACACATACTATGCAGGGGAGCATTTCCATCCTAACAATCTGGAGGATTCATGTTTCCTGATTGGAAACCATAAGTATGTTTAAGCTCCTTGTAGAACACCCAGGGGAAATTGGAGTTAACTGGACAGTCACCTAGGTTTACAGGTGGCAGACAGCATACTATCTAGTTTGTTATAATTTCTTTCAGTTCCTCAGTGGATTCCAGCTGAAAATGATAATGGTCACAGAAACCTATCACCACATCATTGTTCTAGTGCCAGACACATTTCTGAGGGCAACCAGTAACACCTTCTACTGGTCTCCAAAGGTAATGTTTAAATAAGGATACTGCGGATACTGGTGCAGGAGCCCACATACCATGAACACATTCTAACAGTCTTTGTTTTCGGGTTGCCTGGGCCCCCAGTGGCCCTGGGGCACCAAGCAGATCTACTAATTTTCACTTCGAAATTAAGATACAGGATTTAGCTCTGGGTCTGCTTTTGAAAAGAAATGTCTTTGTAATTTAGGTAATATAAAAAAAAAAAAAGAGACAAATGGTTACGGAATCACGGTGACAAGCATCAGGCAACGGAAGATATCCACAGACCAGTTATGAAAGCTTAAACCCTAGTGTACCTCTCCGACTGGAGATGGGAAATACAACCTCTGAGGAGATGTGGGGAGGCAATGTGAAAACTGAAGTGCAATGCAAGCTCACCACAGTTATAGTAGCTGAATGTCTCCTACATAGCCCTGGAACCTGACATTCTAAGGCATCTTCCTGCTGGGTCATGGGCCAGCTGGGCTGCAAGCTCCTCTTGACGTTTTAACGACTCACCTCCTTAGGGTACCTACAGAACTCTTCAGTTAGCTGGGCATTTGTATTTTGTGCTTTTGGTCAAGGTTGCTCCTCTCATCGCAGAAAGTCCAACAGCTATGTTCTGCAAGGACATATCTCAAAACTAGGATGGCTCCAGTGATCTAAACTCACTTCCAACCATGTGAGTAGGTTGGACGTCAATACGGTGTTGGTTCTGGCTGTATAGCTTCTCTAACCTGTATTCCTTTGAAGTCTAAAGCAAACACAAGGAAATTGGTTTTGGTTCTGGAGGGCTAAGTCCCATCTGTTCAATAGAAGTGAGCTTATGCATAGACAAGAAGGGATGGAGGATGTATAAAAGTAACTAGACCGTATATTTCCTGTCACTTGGACAGGTAAGCAAGTCTTATGTTCTGATTCATATCAACGAGCTATGTCCAGCCTTCTTACTTTTATCCTCTTTTGCTCTAAAAAAGACGTATTTGCAAGCTATCTCTCTCAGGGAAAGCTACACTTATCAATCCCAAGCAATGTTGGTTTGAATTCTTGCTGAGGCCTTTCATTTTATTTTTTTGACAATCAATTATCAGTTTAATATGTGCTGCAGGAGACCCAAACCATGGTGCCAGAGTTGATATTAAATTATGGTAACTTTTCTGGTAATGTGTATTTTGTCATTCTTTGTTAGCGAGCTCCAGCGTCTCATCCATTATTTACCAAGCGCTTCTGACACCGACTTTTCTGTAGGCTGCAGCGATTGCAGTCTCATGTGAGACTGCAATCGCTGTAGCCTACGGAAAAGGTCAGTGCCAGGAGCGAATGGTAAATAAAGGATGACTCACACCCAGCTAACCACTCTGGTTTCCAACATAATTGAATTTGGCAACAAAACAAGTTTTCCTTTTTTGCGCACAACTGGACTGAAAAAAAATGAAAAAAGGAAAATCAAAATTAAGAGAACAATCCACTCTTGGTCCTTAAGAGACCTCTGAACCACGGGGTTGAAACACGTCGACGTTAAAGTAGTAGGGAATTGTCAGATTCAGCAACTACACCAAGGCAACCTGAAAAGTCATGAGAGGTGCCTTTTACTGATAATTAGTAGTCTCAACCCCTTTGGATGCTATAAACTTTGAGTCCTAAACAGTGGGGCAAAACAGTGGACTCCTTTTGTAAAATATTCAAGACTGAAACAACTGATCAAAGACTGGCGCAAGTGTTACAAATGTGATGATATCTAAGAGTAATTCAAATGCACAAGGATGTCTAGGTAGACTGTAGGTTTGATTTCAAGCTTGTTCTAATTCATTATAATTGAATGCTTTTGGGGAACACTATCTGAAGGACTTTAATTATTAATTTGGTGTAGTTTGAATAATTATGTTTACCTTAACCCCTTCACTGCCAGGCCTTTTCCCCTCCTGTGCCGAGCCTTCTTTTGGCTATTTGGGGCAGTTCGCGCTTAGTCCCTCATAACTTTCTGTCACATAAGTTATCCATGCCAAATTTGCATCCTTTTTTTCCAACATCCTAGGGATCCTAGGGGTACCCAGAGTTTGTGGGTTCCTCTGGAGGAGACCAAGAAGTTAGCCAAAATACAGAAAAAAAAAATCGGTTTTTTTCAAAACTGCAGAAGGCTTGTTGTTTTTCCCCTGAAAATGGCCTCAACAAAGGGTTTGCGGTGATAAAATCACCATCTTCTCAGCTTTCCGGAACAGGCAGACCTGAATCAGAAAACCACATTTTTCAACACAATTTTGGCATTTTACTGGGATATACCCCATTTTTACTATTTTTTGTGCTTTCAGCCTCCTTCCAGTTAGTGACAGAAATGGGTGTGAAACCAATGCTGAATCCCGGAAAGCTAAACATTTTTGAAAAATAAACAAAATTCTGAATTCAGCAAGGGGTCATTTGTGTAGATCCTTTAAGGTTTTCCTACAGAAATAAAAAAAAAATTGAAATCGAGGTGAAAAAACAGCATTTTTTCTCCACGTTTTACTTTAACTTTTTCCTGCGATGTCAGATTTTTGAAAGCAATATACCATTACGTCTGCTAGACTCTTCTGGTTGCGGCAATATATAGGGCTTGTAGGTTCATCAAGAACCCTAGGTGCCCAGAGCCAATAAAGGAGCTGCACCTTGCAATGGGTTTTCATTCTATACCGGGTATAAAGCAATTCATTTGCAGAAATATAAAGTGAAAAATAGGTATCAAGAAAACCTTGGTATTTCCAAAATGGGTACAAGATAAGGTGTTGAGAAGCAGTGGTTATTTGCACATCTCTGAATACCGGGGTGCCCATACTAGCATGTGAATTACAGGGCATTTCTCAAATAGATGTCTTTTTTTACACACTGCCTTACATTTGGAAGGAAAAAAAGGTAGAGAAAGACAAGAGGCAATAACACTTGTTTTGCTATTCTCTTTTCCCCCAAGTCTCCCGATGAAAATGGTACCTCACTTGCGTGGGTAGGCCTAATGCTCGCGACAGGAAACGCAACATGGACACATCACATTTTTACATTGAAATCTGACGTGTTTTTTGCAAAGTGCCTCGCTGTAGATTTTGGCCTCTAGCTCAGCCGGCACCTAGAGAAACCAACCAAACCTGCGCATTTTTGAAAACTAGACACCTAAGGAAATCCAAGATGGGGTGACTTGTGGGGATCTCACCAGGTTCTGTTACCCAGAATCCTTTGCAAACCTCACTATTTTGGCCCCAAAAAAGAAGGAAAAAAAAAACACTTTTTCCTCACATTTCAGTGACAGAATTCTGGAATCTGAGAGGAGCCACAGTCCTTCCACCCAGCGTTCCACCACGTCTCCCAATAAAAATGGTACCTCACTTGTGTGGTTAGGCCTAGTGCCTGCAACAGGAAATGCCCCAAAACACAAAGTGGACACATCACATTTTCCCAAAGAAAACAGAGCTGTTTTTTGCAAAGTGCCTAGCTGTGGATTTTGGCCTCTAGCTCAGCCGGCACCTAGGGAAACCTA
The DNA here is from genome assembly GCF_031143425.1 of Pleurodeles waltl. NCBI lineage: Eukaryota > Metazoa > Chordata > Amphibia > Caudata > Salamandridae > Pleurodeles > Pleurodeles waltl. The sequence goes on along the minus strand of NC_090437.1, from coordinate 631,358,629 downwards.
CCAAACCGGTGCATTTTTGAAAAATGGACACCTAGGGGAATCCAAGATGGGGTGACTTGTGGGGCTTTCACCAGGTTCCGTTACTCAGAATCCTTTGCAAACCTCAAAATTTGGCCCAAAAAAAAAAAAAAACTTTTTCCTCACATTTGGGTGACAGAAAGTTCTGGAGTCTGAGAGGAGCCACAAATTTCCTTCCACACAGCGTTCCCCCCAAGTCTCCAGATAAAAATGGTACCTCACTTGTGTGGTTAGGCCTAGTGCCCGCAAAAAGAAATGCCCCAAAACACTATCTGGACACATCAAAATTATCAAATACAAAACTACCTGTTTTTGCTGGGGGGTGGGGGGATCTGCATTTTTGGTCCTGGGCTCAGCAGCCATCTAGAGAAATCTACCAAACCCAGACCATTTCTGAACACTAGACACCTGAGGGAGTCCAGGGAGGTGTGACTTGCGTGGATCCCCCAATGTTTTCTTACCCAGAATCCTCAGAAAACCTCAAATTTAGCTTAAAAATAAATAAATCACATTTTCCCAACATTTTTGTGTGGGATCACCGTACTGGGACCCTCAGTCTCCCAGTAAAAATGATACCTCACTTGTGTAGGTACGCCAAGAGCCTGTGACAGGGAGGAGAAAAAAACATGTCGAGAGAGAACCAAAGCGGGTCCAAAAGGGCAGTTTGAAAAAAAACCTTTTTAGGCTGACAAGTGCAGCAGAATTTTTATCGGTATAGGTGAGACAATACTGGGTGGTAGGAATTTTGTGGATTCTTGCAGATTCTGTAAGGTTCATCACAAAAATGTGGGACAAATGTGTGATTTCCAGCAAAGATGGAGGTTTGCAGGGCATTGTGGGTAAGAAAATGGAGCAGGGTGATTGTGAAGCACACCACCCTGCAATCAACCAGATGTTTAGTTTTCAGATGTGTCTAGGTCTTGTGGATTTTTCTACATGGCAGCCTCCCAAAGTCCAAAAAGTGCAGCCCCCACCATTCCAAGTGAGACGATTTTGAGAGTTAGTCAAGCTCTCATAGCCCAAATGTAAAACCAAAACCCAAAATAATCAGATGTCCTCTTGTTTACCATGGGATAAGATGTTTTAGTGTGCGGTAGGAGAGCTGAAAGACTGTTACCCCCTTCAATTAGGGTGGGGGCATAACCAGGCCCATACTGGTTGGTAGCCACCACCCCACTATTTTTTAATTCCCTGGCATCTAGTAGACTTTCTGTCCCCTTGGGTGTGACTTGGGGGTAATTGCCCCATCCTCCCACTGGTGGGCAGAACAACTTTGGCCCCATTTATTTGGTGTGGGGGTATGGCCATACTCCCACCCTCTTATTTTGAAAAACAAAATCTTCCCTCGTCTCTAGTGAGCTTTCTGCCCCCTTCTGGGGGTAGATGAGCCTTCCAAAAATAGGCCGATGTGCCCCCAAGAGGGGCAGACCTGGCCAACAGTAACATGCCCCCATGGGGAGCGACCCGTGCCCACGGAGCTGCCCCCACAAAACAAAACACACACACACCAATCCCTGGTCAGGTTAATAGAAATAGGCCGATCTGCCCCCCAAGGAGAGCAATAACAGCTTAAAATAAATGTTGTTTGTATAATTTAATGTCGTCTAACCCGGCTGGAACAACAGACCCAACCCCTTTTTTAATAACACAAGTTAATATAACAGACCCAACCCCTTTTTTAATAACACAAGTTAATATAAGGCAGCTCTTTGATGCCATATGCCAAATCATAGGATTACTCAACCATTTTATCCTACAAAAGTACATTATCCAGGGCTTTGCTGTTGAAAGTGCATGAACTGCATTGTGGCAAACTAACAAGGTACTTGCCTTCGGTAACACCTTATATCTAGTAGAGACTATCTAGTCGCAGATTGCTTACCTTAGAATAATCCCCAGACATCCGACTGGATCCAAAAATGTTTGGTGAATAGCACCCCTGCGCTCCTGTAGGTGGTGTCATTTGGCTCCACGCAGCATCAGTGGCAGCATCTGTGCTGGCAGTGAAATGTGTAGTGGCTATATAGGCACCACCCCAGTGTGCTGACATCCGTTTCTTTTTGTGACTTTCCATGCCAGAAGCGCAGAGCCATGAAGAACACTGACCACTGGTGCTTTAAATTAGGGCCCTTAAAAAGGAAGCAACCCTTTACTCAGAAATCTGTTTCCAGGGCGGGGAGGACAGGTGGGGCAGTTAGGAATCTGCAGCTAGATAGCGTCTCAACTAAATAAGGCATTAGGGAAGGTAAGTAACTTATTCATCTGATAGAGACTTCTACACGCAGATTCCCTACCTTAAAATAGACAGCCAAGCAATGACTCCTCGGAGGTGGGGCTGCAACACAAATCAGGCGAGAAAATCCTGTAGGACTGAACGGGCAAAATGCCCGTCTCGCCAGACCAGACTGTCCAGGCAGTTGTGCTTCGTAAACGTGTGCAGCCCGTGTTGCTGCCTTACAGATATCTAGGACAGGTACTCGCCAAGCTAACACAGTGGTCGTATCCTTGGCTCTGGTAGAATGAACTTGCAAATCTTCATGATGTTGCTTTTTTGCCAATGGGTAGCAGATTTTGATGCAGAGCACTATCCACCCTGAGATGGACTGTTTCTGTGCCATCTTTCCTCTTTTGGCTACAATGTACCCCACAAAGAGCTGATTGTCCATCCGGAACTCTTTTGTGCACTCAAGGTAGAACGAAAATGCTCTTTTTAGGTTCAGCTTATAGCTTCCCCACTTCTTTAGAGGGGTTAGCTGAAGGGTAAAAAAGTAGGCAAAGTGACAGCCTGGCCTACATGAAAGGGAGTTACCACCTTTGGTAGGAAGGATACTCTAGTGCGAAGGACTAGTTTGTCTAGATTGATGATAAGGTACGGAGGCTGTCATAACAGTGCTTGTAGCTCACCTACCCTCTGGGCAGATCTTATTGCCACTAGGAAGTGTGTTTTTATGGTAAGGAACCTGAGAGGGCAGTTGTGTAGTGACTCAAAGAAAGCACACATCAAAACTGTGAGAACTAAGTTGAGGTCTCACTAAAGAATCATAAAAGGAGCTGGTGGAAATATATTTTGAAGATCTTTGAGACCTATTTACAATAGGGGATTTGAAAAATGATGGCTGATCTGGCAACCACAAAAATTACAATATGGCAGAAAAATAACCTTTTGATGTGCAGAAAGCAAAGGCCTACTGGGCTAGGGTAAGAATAAACAAAAGAACCGGGGAAATGGGGGGCAGATAGAGGACCAACGTGTTTATCTGTAGACTATGCCACAAACTTGCTCCAACAGCAGGCGTATACCATCTTGATGAAGGGATGCCTGGCTGCCATGATAACATGGCTCACTTCGGGCGGGAGGTCAAAACCTGTCAACTGTCGCAGCTCAACTGCTACGCATGAAGAAGAGTAGTTTTCAGGGTTGGGTGCAGAACCCTGCCCTGTTGGAGTGACAGAAGATCCTCCTGAGGAGGCAGCCTGATCGGAGAAAGTGCTCATGCTCAATGCCTTGGGATATCAGGCTCTCCGTGCCCAATTCGGAGCCACAAGAATGACATAGGCCTGGTCAATCCTGATCTTCTTGAGAACTCTGGGCAGGAGTCTTACTGTTGGAAAGATGTATAGGTGGCCAGGGCTCCACTTGAGACAAAAAGGATCTCCAGGCGAAAGCAGCCCACAAAACTGCTGACATTGACCGTTCTCAATGTAGGTGAACAAATCCGCCAAAGGCTGGTCTGCATTCCACCAGTGCTGGAGCTCGAGCAGAGGCACACCAATGCAGGCCTGTCACCAACATCTGTCAGTGACAGGCACCACACGGTTTTAAACCAGCGTTCCTAGCAGACATCCTGACGCACCAGGAGGCAAGGCCTCACAAAAACAAAGTAAAAAAAAGAGTCAGTCAAAAAAGACTGGGGGTAGCTCTTCCCAGATCTGCACTGACTGGTGCGGAAAAAAAGAATTGGCATCAGCATGCTCGGGTGTCACCTTTATAGACACTGCCTAAGTCACTTCTGGTGTAGACGACACTATGCAGAGCCAAACAATGCTACCTACCGACGTACAGAGGTACTGCACACAAAAAATATCCAGATCCAGTCTGACGCCCAGGGAATATGGGGCTAGAAGTCTCTATCAGATGGGTGTTATCATAGTCCTTGTGGGTTTGTGTATCACCTTGACCGAACTGTGAAAAGTGGATACCCCTCTTAGAGCTGGAGTATTATCCTTACACATGCAACTTTATAATGGGTTTCCTTAACCCTATTATTGCCTCTTACAACTAGACATGCAACTTTCTAATGGGTTACCTTACCTCTACTATGGCCAAACGGCAAACAGCTGCATTGCAAAACCTTTTTACATTAGCATGAGATTAAAGTCCAAAGAAGCCAATTGAAGGGATGTGTAGGAAAACCTAAAGGGAAAGGATTGATCCTCCAGGGGTAAAGTGGTAGAATCCTAATCTTTACCAGCATATGGCCTCAGATGAGAACTGACCCAAAGCATTTTGGACTGGTTATGAACCCAATACAGAAGAGAGTCATGAGTGGAATGAAAGACTTTGAGGGGTCAAAGGGAGCAACCCGGACAAATCAAGGGCTAGTCACAAAGGGGGTATTTAGAAATATCCTGCCACCCCTTGCTTTCTCTAACAAAGACAGAATGATTACTGATGGTTAACTCACTGCGTTTATTGGATGTACACTATTATTCAAATCAGATGGACGACTTCGATTTAAGGGCGCTGCCAACTTCATCCTTCTACAAAACTGTGACAAAAGTAGGATGGTAAGATTCCAGGTCATTGAAGCTGTATGGAAGTTTATGACTGAGTAACATTGACAGCTAAAACCTGTTTTTAGCAGACAAGCAAAATAATTTGTAGTTCTCAAGGTACAAAACAAACCTCATGAATTAGTGCTTACATTTACCAGACTTTCCCAGCACTCAACAACCCGAAAGGGGGTTGGGATTTAAAAACAGCTATCCAATGCAGGACAGTCATTTATTGCCCCTGGGGGCTAGAGCCTTTGAAGGCAGGGTTTGAAAAGCCCAGGGACGTTCCTAGTGTCACTTTCCTCAGCTCCCTGAGGTTTACTTCAGGAGGCAGAGAAGCCTTCAAGAAAGAGAGGGAGGGAGGGCAATGTAGAAAGAGTGATCAGAGAGAGTGAGAGGGGGTGGCAAAGAGGAGATAAGGAGAGACAATGGGTGAAAAAAGAGAAATTGCGAGAGTAGCCAAAGGGACCCTGGCTGGTTTGAGCATTTTTGCATATGCTGCTTTTGGTTCCCCAGTCTGGCCCTGAAGCTACCCAGTAAAGGGATGGTCATGGGTACAGCAGACCAATCCGTAGCTCTTTCTCTTCCATTGGCAGGTATGGTAGACTTTAAGAGGATAGTACAGCAGGAGGTGTTGCAGTGGGGTGTGGTTATCGAAGGAAGTAGATATAAGGAGACATCCCTTTTCTTGATCTTCTCTATAGAGAATAACTAATTGAACCCTAGGTTTACTGGATTAAACGTTTATTCAAACTGAATGAGTGATTTTTGTTCTAGGGTACTGCTATTTTCATTCCTGAGTTTAGATAATGAAGTGAATGGCAAGAAATCTCTATTAACCCTGAACTGAAACAAAATGTAACTGGCAGTATATTTGATCAAAAAGTCAGCATAGGCTGAAAATAAAATTGTCAATAAAAGGAAAAAGAAAACTCACATATAGCAGTTTGGTTTCAATCTTAAAGTTTCAATCTTAAAGTGCACCGGTTAGAGGGCAAAGTATATAAACAGCGCTGTGCGGAGTTTGGCTGCCTAGCAGGATTTTGCAATTACACTCATGGCTGTTGCGTTTTACTGTATTATTCTGCATTTGTATTTCTGTAGCACTTTCCTAGCCCTTGCAAAGTTCACACGCATACAATGTTTTGTCAGTAATACATATATATAAATATATATATATATATTTTTTTTCTTTATTGTTTTCTTAACAAATCAACAAGGCAGCCATCACGTACACAATCAGGCATTGGCTATCAAGGCATCCATAAGTCATCAGTGATTTATTAAACGGAAAAATACAATATAACCCAATTTTCAACCTTTTAGAATAACAGATTGGTCCCTTACGGATTTACTCCCATCTGCTCTTTGCTGGAGAGAGTAGTCCCACCTCCCTCGTCTCCGCATCCATCCGTAATAATTAGCATTGATTTTCAGCTCATTTTATGGGGATTTATCTACATCTATTTTTGTTTTGTGAAAATAATACGTTTCCATTAGCATTTTTCCACATTTGTTTATAGGTAAAGAAACACTCACACTTGATTACCTGTATGATTTCTAAGCAATATGTTGCCACATAAAACACATTTTTTAAAAATCTTAAACAGTTTAGCTAGACAAATGTACATTGCACTTCTGTAACACTAAGGTTAAATCTGAATGTATCCAAGTACTGTTAATATTCGCGTTTGTGTGATAATTGCCAAATTATGAGCACAAGTAACACAGTTTGTAAAGTTAAAACCATTGGCCTGTACTGTTCGGCAAGAACATAGAGAGCTAATAAAAATATCCTTTTCTGTTCTTTGAAATTAATATAGAAAGCTAAATAGATTATTTTTCATCTACGTTTATGTATAAGAACCGCAAAAATAGAAAACTGAGTAAAAACAGAAAACTGTGAGTACTGATATCACACTGCCCACAAGCCTCCTTCCTGGTTGTGGTCCAGATGTATATAGATGGAAACACTGGGTTCTTGTACCAGATTTGAGGTCATTAAGAAAGACCAGGGCTTAGGCAAGAAGACTTTGCCGTTATTTAGACATACAAATTATTTCACTCCAAGTAAACACATTTAAACAAACTGTACACCTTGAAACAATTGTTTTGTGCTGGTGAAACTAACTTCCTCTCAAAATGTATTTTGATACTTGCTGTACTAGAGTATGAAAAGTGTCTCCACTTCCAATTCTATTTTGATGATAAGAAGCAAAGTACATTTTGGCTGTTCTTTATCATGGATCATCTCTAGATTTCTGGAGTAAAGCATTGTTTTAGCTCCTCATTATATCTTTTTGTAAAATACGTACCTCCTCTCTTTTTTTCATTGGTGATTTCCCATTTATGTGTCAGTGCGGTATCTGTAATTGGAATCAGACCCAGTTTGCCATCTGATGTTCCATATAAAAGTTCCTCTCCGGAGACACCTACACACAAGAGGCATGGTTAAATATTTACACATGATTCCTCAATTTAAGAACACTTCTTTGGGGTTATTTTAATGCATATCGATACAGAAACATGACATGGTCTGTCAGGAAAAAGCATTCTAACTGACTGCAAGGCATCTATAATAACACATGTAAACAAAAAACAGAATGAAGGCCCTGAGTCAGAACCCATTCAGGGGGGGCACAAGATAGACGCTACTGGAGCCCAACTGTGGTGGTTGAGTTAGTTTACCACTGTGTATGTGGGATGTGTCATTTTATGGCTCTGTAAGCTGGGTTAAGTACAACCCTTTCCACACTTGGCTCTAATAGAATCAAGGGCAAGCAATAGAAGGTTTCTCAGGGGAGTAGTGTGAGGGACAAAAGCTAAGAACTCAGTGGTCAACCAAAAGACACAACGTGTGGGAGAAGCATCTGAAGTTTCCCCCTATAGAAATGTCTAAACTTTCCTGCCTCCCTGTCCTGGTCACAGTCTTCCTCAGGGCACAATAGGCTACTACGAAGTTCTTTCTGTGTGAACTCGGACAGTGCCTTTCAAGTACAAGTGGGGTAGGTGACAGCCCCGCCCCCCCGTCCTGCCAGAGATGGCCAATCCTGACAAAGGTCATCTGTCAACTACACCTAGTCACGTGACCCAGGAACAGTCTGCAGGCACCAAATGGCTAGGACAAGAAAATGCCAACTTTCTAAAAGTGGAATTTTTTTCTTAAATGTGACTTAGAATCTGACTTTACCATTAAGGAGGACTTTAAATTTAAATTTCTTAGACACCAAACATGAGATTTCTAACTGCTCCCAAACAAAGATTATCACTTCCTAAAAATAATAAGGTAACCCAATGTTATCCTACGGCAGAGGTAGGCCTTGTGGTAGTGAAAAACAAGTTTGCGTTTTCTTTCAGTACCAGAACATGTAAAACTGAAAAGTACAAGTTCAACTTGTTAAATACAACGTATCCTCTCTTATGAATTGCTTAGGGCCTATTTTAAGGGTGCCGTACATATTAAAAAGGCAGTTTTAGGCCTGGCAAAAAGGGTAATTTTGCCAAGGTAAATTGGCAGTTTAGAACTGCGCACTGGCTGCAATGGCAGGCTTGAGACATGTTTTAAGGGGCTAGTTAAGTTAGTGCCACAAAAAGTGCTGCATGCCACAGGCCCACTAGTCGCATTTAATTTACCAGCCCGGGGTATGTTGTACTTTACTTTTCTAGGGACTTATAAGTAAATTAAATATGCCAATCAGGTTTAAGCCAATTTGACCATGTTTCAGGGAGTAAGCACAAGCACTTTGGCACTAATTATCAATGGTAAAGCGCACACAGTCCTATGGTCAACAAAAATAAGTTCAACAAAACAGGAGGTAGAAGACAAAGGGTTTGGGAGTAACAATGCAGAGAGAACCAATCCCAACAACTCCTCCTGCATGGAACACCAAACGTTACCTCCAAACCCAATGGTGGCAAAAGCATAGCATGAGGCAGAGCCACATGATCATAAGTGATTCTCAAGACCAAAAGTTACATTTGTGAAATAAGCAACTTGTAATGTTCCAAATCGAACACTAAATAGCAGGAGAACAAACACTTCCAAACTTAGAGCCCTGTTGAGAGCAACAACAGTAAAGAGGAACTATGTTGGGAAAAGAGAGGGAACAATTTGACACTAGCAACAGCAGTGAAGGATGGAGAGGGGATTTCAATTTCAGGGCCAGTGGCCGGAGGAGGGACACCCCCAATTTAGGTTTTACTGTGTACTACTTGAAGAAATGGGTCTTGAGATTCTTTCTCAACTGCATGGGTAAAGGGGCATGAGGTATGTATGGAGGAATGCATTATAAACCCTACATTCAAATTAAGAGAGTTTCCGTTCAGTTAAAAAAAACAAAAAACATTTAAGACACTTCTCAAACAATAACTACATCCAAACCATGAAATACATTTCAATACACACACAAAGTGGAGTTTTTTTTTAAGCCAGCAAAAATCTTGCCAAAACAGTTAAATATGGGTTTTCAAAATTCATGACGCAAGGCTTAAAAGTTGAGGCAATCAATTACAATATGAATATTAGTACATTGGTTATGTAAACCACACAGCCCATCCTTGTTTTTAAAAGAAATTACACCAGACAGGTGAGCATAAAGAGGATGTAACACCAGCCTAAATTTTAATATTAATTATACTGCATATCTGTTGGTGACAATGAAGCTATAAGAATTAAGAGCTATTTTCCCAAGGATCCCACAAATGAGAGGTTGAAGACTTTACTGATAAGTACCAGAGAGTTCTTCTCTCGAGACTGCAGAACCCAACTCTGTCATTTCTCTGTTTGATGGGCTGTGTAAAGTGTGATATTAAAATTATTAATCCTTAGCAAAGCTGCCTTATCCAACAGCGGATTAGTTATATCTTTTGCCCAGGTGAGTTCACTAATGATAATTTAATCTTTACATAAAGGTAGAGATTTTCAGTGGATCTGACATTAATAGATTATTCCAAAAGCTCAAGGATCATACAAAGGCAATGGAGGACGACAATTGTAAATTAGTTTCTATTCTAATGCATAGGGTCATAGCACATTTTGGTAAGGATGACAGGTATTTCAAACAGCAACCTTCTACTTCTACTTTTTGCCAGCCTAAGTAACCCCTCAGGCCCAATAGCTGTACCCCATACAAAAATTGGAGAGGAACCATAGCTTTATAAGCCACATATACTGGTAGAAATGAGGGACCGCTATAATCACATTTTAATTTTTTTAATCCTCCTGCAGTTGATAGTGTTTTCCACAGTGAGATGGGAGAAGGGCAGTGGCCTGGTAAATGATGTTGATGTGAAGCTTGCTCTTGGCAACATTTGCTGAGAAGAAAGTAAAAATGTTGGTGCAGTGTTGGACAGTTTTGAAGATGGCTATGATTTCATGTTAATTTGGAGGTGGGGGTCCTTTCTCTGTGTTGATAAAGGGACTAAAGTTGGAGCAAAGTGGCTTAATATTTTTGCTCATCTTGTGAATTGATCTTCCTCTATTTCTTTTCATGTCTATGGGTGGAACATTTTAGGTCTGTGAGTTCTTGGAAGCAACAGGGTGTAGGGGGCTTCAGTTTCAATTTAGGAGGTGATATTTACCATGGGGCACGTTACTTGAAAAAGAGTAAGCTCAAGTTGGTTATTGGATGGTTGTTAAGATGAAATCTTACTGGTGAGTGACTTGGGGTAAATTCATCATTTTAATAGATAGGGAGGTAGACACAGCTGGCCTTCATAGTGTCTACTGATCGCCTCCACCTGATCATCTTCTCCCACCTCTAAGGCAGATGAACCCAACTACCAGAAGAAGGTTTGTCCCTGGATGTTGTACAGGTCAGTAGGAACCTTAACGTGCAAACTACTGCAGCTTTTTCCAGAGGGGATGTTTCTCTCTTTTCCCTGAGCCAGCAACCTAAGCCACTTGTGCTGGAAAATGTAGGTCCCTTAAACAAATCCAAGTGAGGTCCTTCTATACCAGGGCATAGTTGTTACATACTGGTATCTGTTTTTTTTACCCTGCCTGCCAGTACATAACAACCTACAGAGTTCTCTCCATTGTGTTCCTTATTCCTGAAGGTGGGTGGCTGTGTCACTCTCTGTCTAACTCTTACAAAGATCTCCCTTGCATCTAGTCGCAGGTGGGGTCCCCAGTTAAGTACACTCACAGGCACATTGTCATCTAAAGTACTGTGCATTTGGCCATACAACATTTTCTAATGGGGGCTGGGCCTTTTCTTATTGCCACCCATATCTCCTGGTTGATCAACATACAAGCCTGATTTTATGCCACATTCAGATGGAGCAAAGGCATTCTACGCATGCAGATGTTTTAAGTCAAGCTCAATTAAGGACCTATTAGGCGGGAAAGGGCTCCTATTACCTAAATCCGTTCTCTTTATCTTCCTTCACATATCTCTCTGCCTTTTTATTCAATGCTGCTTAGTGCTCACAATAAAAAATTAGTAAATATAATCTCTTTTCCAAACAGTACATCCTTTCAAGGGTCCTAACAAAGCAGCCCAACAGCACTCAACAACCAAGCCATCTTTATGGAACCATATAAACTGCACAGAGTAAACATGAGTCATTGTTATTTTGCAACTAACTGGATACAGCAGTGAGAACCACATGGGGTTTTCAAGACTGTAGCTCCCGTAGGTGGGGAGCTATGACTACGCCTTAGCAATGCATGGTAATTACGTCTGAAAGGGAAAGAGGCACGAAGCTTGTGAGGTGGTAAAAAACAACGGTCTTCCTTTGTGTAATTATTTGTGAATAGTTTTTAAATAAAAGCAAATCTGTCATGGCTGTATCTGCTGGAAAATTAACAGCTGGTAAAAGTCTACTTACCACCATTACCACTATTTAAAGCCAAGACTGACGGTGGGCCTGGAACCTCCACTTGATACTTCAAATCTGAGCCCTAAAATAAAGAAAACACAAAGTGAGAAAATAATTAAAACACTAGTGGCAATTCACTAACATAACTCTCACCATACAACATTCGGGGTTGAAGTGAGAAATATATTTACCTTCCCTCAATGTGTTCACCAGCATTTTGCAAAAGGCAAATCAATAATGTAGGGAAAAATATGTTGTTGTTTAAGTCCCATCATATACTGTGTATACCTATTAGATAATGTGAGATGGGCTATCCCCTCTAATCTGAAACAGCAGAGAAGTACAACATGGTGCTAGGTTCCTTATGTGAAAGAGTGGTTGGGGGAGCTACAGCAGTGGTGCCTAGCTCATTAGGAGCAGTAGGCAGTCCCCACCAATTTCCACCTGGCACGCATATTTATTAGAAAATATCAGCCGACGGCAAGGTTCATGGTGCCAATTCTTCCCATATTGTAGAAATTTCTGACAAAACTGCAGCTAGTTCAAGAACATTCTTTGTATCATTGTTGATATTCTTGGGATAATGATGTTCCATCCTTGGCATTTTGTGAGCATCCTTTGCATAACTGTGCTTATGGTTGACACAATAGTGTCCCAAATCAAAAAGAGCCCATCCTTGACCTATAGTGAACACTTAACTTGGCATAATGGTTGCCACAGCATAATTACTTATTGTTGGCATTGTTGGGATGATTCTATTGATCCTATACAAAATGTTAGTTAAATTTCCTGCAAAGTAATGGGCATCCCTGGTATGCAGATGTACATGATAAGTGGCATTAAAAGCTACATGTGTCCATATGTTACAGCAGTACAGGCAGGTGCTTGATGCAAATTACAAGTTGATGTTCGGGTACCAAACATGTACTTCCTCAAAATGAAAATCTGGCACCTTGGGACAGAAAAAGTGTTTCATGAAAACGACAAGCTTCTATTTTGGTGGGTTTAGCTTATTTATCTTAAATGGAAAATTGGGAAGCTAATGCTTTTGAACAAAATGGTTTAATTTCTGAGATGCATAAAGCAGATACATGATAGATAATTATGCTGAGTAAGGGAGGCTTACTCGGCTCCTTGGTATCAGGGCATTTCACTTAATGGCTGCTATGTGGGGATGTACTTCATCTAGATCAATAACGCTTTTTATGAGGTTATCCTTACTGTTGATGCACTAGCATGTAAGAATGGTAGAACCTGCTTGATCTCATACCTTTTTTGTTATTTAAGTGGTAGCATTGCAGGATGAGCTGTTAGAATGTATGTTTCTGCTGTCTAACCCCTTTGATTGTGAGACATTTATAACTTTCAGATTTTTAAACCTTCTCTTTTCCAAGTAGAGTTGCAATCCTAAAACATGACTGAATATCTCCTTATACTGTGCTAAAAAACACAGTGTTATTCAGTTTTCTTAGATAGAATAAGTCACAAAATCACTGAGAGTGTAAGGTTTGCCTATTGGGACATTTCTATTAGTGCCTCTTGATAATATCTGGAGTTAACAAATCCACAATTTGCAACTGTTTATTTAAACGTTTTCATGTGGGTACAATCCCCATAAATATTTCAGGAGGGAGTAATTCACCAATGATATTTCACCAGCTGCCGCTAAGCTACTAACCAAACAACCAATGCTGGTGATTGATGACAGCATATAGACTTCTACTCAATGTAAATCTCAACTACGTTTTGAGCTGTGAAAATTTGTGTGTGATGTTCGAGACATAAAGTGATGTGAGAGGATGGGATAAAATGTAATTTTAATGCATTTACTCGTGAAGCCCCAAGAAAAATATATTATTTGTGGAGGTGAATATGGACTTTATATAGCTGGTAGTTGTAGTTCTCATGAATTTCATTAATGCTTCTTTTCACTATAGCCCTGAAAAGGGCAAATGGCGCCCCTTGCCTATAAAGATCTTTAGTGAATCTGGAGGAGTTGAGCCATAATTATCAAATTTAACATGCTTACTTAAATTTGTATATGGTACATTGATGTGGCAATTTAAAAATCTTCCCGGGGGTAATGTCATACTGAGCAGCATCCAAACCTTTCTGCACCTTATTCAAATAGTACTTAGATCAAGTCGAGGGACAAAATGAGTCTTGCTGGCTGTGCTAGATGATGTTCTGCAAGCAGCTGATGAGAGTAGGAAAAGTGCCATGATTTTACTCAAACAGGCCATTCAACGAATCATGTTACAATTCATGTCAAACCTATTCTTGGCAATTGTTAGCAATGCAGGGCTGGGCAGTTTTTTTTTTTTTTAACACTGGATGGTCCCTTTAACCTCTTGGCAGCCTCCCATACCACAGATTACTCCTTTCTCCTTACTGCCCAGATTCATCACCATAAATGCATGCATTTTTATTCAGGCATTGCAAATCTATGCAGTAAAGCAGACATGTTAATCAATGCATGGGTTAATTTATTAGCTTTATGGCGCACTGCTCTTCACCTTCTAACTTCAGAGAACTACAGCTCATGACAAAACGTTGAGTGAAGGAAGTCACTGCGGACATTGGGGCCTGATTTGTATGGGTGGAACCACTGTCCATTAATTTTCGAACTACATCCCTTTGCAGGTTAGATTTCCGTCAAAAGGAAGTTTAAACAGTTCCATATTCAAGTGTTTACTCAATCACATGTAGTCTGGTTCTAAGCATGGGGTAATGAATTCCTCAGAATGTGCCTTCATGTGTTTGTTCAGTATTTACAGCATTATGTTGTCCTAAGTGCCCGTAGGCAGCTGAGAATTCAGCAAGTATTTCAGTTATTTCTTGCTACTGTTCAGGATGGGAGGAAGCAGTATCGCACAAGGGCACAAACCCGAATTGATGATAGTTTGATCACAGATATTCTCGAAGATTTCCCATAACCAATTTTTCTGTGCTCTAGGTTAAGAATCATCAGGTAGTTTTCAGGTCTACCTTGGATTTTCAAACAAAGAGGGGAATGATAAAGAACTTACTTGCCTTCAGTAACGTCTTGTCTGGTAGAGACTATCTAGCCACAGATTCCTTGCCTTTGAATTATCTCCAGGCATCTGACTAGATTCAGATTTTTTTTCATGAGCAGTACCACTGCACACCGGTAGGCAGCGTTGTTCTGTCCGCGTGGTGTCGTCCACTCTGGAAGTAACGTGCAAGATGCCTATAAAGGGGCCACCCCAGGGCACTGATGTCGGTTACTATTCGCAACTTTCCATGCCAGAAGTGCGGAGCCACGAAGAGTACTGACCGGTGTGTGAAAACTAGGGCCCTGAAAGGGTAAAAATCCTAAGTCTATAAATCCATTTGCAGAGCAGGAGGATGGGTGGGCCAGTAAGGCTAGATAGTTTCCACCAGATAAGGCTTTACCAAAGATAAGTAAATCGTTCATCTGATAGAGCCTTCTAGCCACAGACTCTTTATCTTAGAATGGACACCAAAGCAATACTACCCCAGAGGACGGTCTGTAAAATGATTTCACACTAAAACGTTCTGCATGACGAGTGGGCAAAATGCCCATCCTTACAGAACTGGCTGTCTAGGCAGTAGTGATTGGTAAATGTGTGCAGAGATGTCCATGTTGTTACCTGGCAGAAGTCCAGGATCGGGACTCTGAGTGACAACACAGTGGTTGCAGCCTTGGCTCTGGTGGAATGAGCACAGAGACCCACAGGGGGTTGCTTCTTGCCCAATGCATAGCAGATTTTGATACAGAGCACGATCAATTGGGATATGGTCCATTTCTGTACTGCACTCCTTTTTTAGACTCCAACATACCCCACAACGAACCGGTCATCCGCCTGGAACTCCTTTACACAATCAATATAGAATGACAATGTTGTTTTTGGGTCCAGTTGGTGGAGTCACTGCTCTTCCTTAGATGGATGAGGCAGAGCCTAAAAGATAGGCAGGGTGATGGCCTACATTAGTGACCACCGTCAGTAGGAAAGAAGCTCTAGCGTGAAGGACCAGCTTACGTGGGAAGCTATTGAGGTATAGAGACTTAGATGACAAAGCCTGGAGCTCACTGACCCTCTGAGCAGATGCTATTGCCACTAGAAAGACAGTCTTGATAGTAACAAGTCTGAGAAGACAGTTGTGTAGTGGCTCAAGAGAAGCGCACATCAGAAGGGACTGAAGCATAACAAAGGCTGAGGGTAGGAACAAGCGTTGCCAGCCATTCAGAAACCTATGTACAATAGGTGACTTGAAAAGGGATGGCTAACCTGGTAACCGCAAAAATGAAGAGATGGCAGAAAGATAGCCTTTGAGGGGCCTAAAACAGAGCCCTGCTGGGCAAGAGAAAGAATTAACAGAAGGACCTCAGAAATGGGAGCAGAAAGGAGATCAACCTGCTTTTCTGCACACCATGCCTTAAACTTGCCCCAATACCAGGTGTATACCGTTTCGGAAGAGGGATGCCTGGCTGCCAAGATAACATTACAGACTTTAGATGGCAGGTCGAAAGCTGTCAACTGACACCACTCAATCACTACTCACGAAAGCAGAGGGTTCACAGGGTCTGGCGGAGAACCCCTCCCCTGCTGCTGCAACAGAAGACCCTCCTGAAGGGGCAAACTGATCGGAGGACCGATGGCCATGCTCAAAAGTTCAGGATACCTGTAATGGGTTTGTTATCCCACGAGAGGGAGATATTGGAATAATGCGACAGGCGCAAGATTTGAGGGGGATAACCGATTTATTTAATTTCCAATTACTGCGGAGTGTTTTAATCTCTTGTTCTTTTCACAAGATTTGTCCGGTTACATTCACTCAAGGCCCCTTTCTTTTCCTTCCAGGGCTCTTGCAGTGATCCCGATGTGGTTTGGTCCAACCTTGAGAGAGGTCCGGTCTTCCCCTTGGTCCAGCCGCCCAGGTTTTCCAGAAACGAAAAAGAAGAACAAAAGCAGGTAAGTGGGGCGTACGGGGAAAAAAGTCTCTATAGGGTTAGTAGGGTAGTGCGGGGATAGGTAGAAGGGGTGGCGGTTGTGACGGGATAATCTTTAATTGTTTGTGCTCTTAGCTCTTTTGGTGTGTTCCCAGGACTTTCCCTTTCTCATGATAGTTTCTTGTAGCGGCGCTCCTATCTGTGGGTTAGGGAGTTCGAGGTTAGGTTTCCCTTCTATTAGAGGGTCTCCCCTGCCCTGTAGGACCTCCCCGGTTTCCTCCCTTTATTCCCCCAACCGCCCCTTATTCCTGACAGCCACTCTGTCAGAGCGCCCCAGTTATGGTACACACGTACCTGAGGAGGCCACGCCCCTCCGGGGACGCAGCCGGCTGTTTGGCGGTCTCCCGGCTTCTCTTCCAGAGGGGCGGAAGGCACCCTGTGGTTCCTCTCCTTTCCGTGAGGTTCCGTTCGGTCGGGTTCCGTTTCTCCTTTTTCTCCGTCCTCGGTTTGTCTCCGGGGCGCGTCTCTCTCCGTCTCTTCTCTTGTGCTCTCTTTTTGTCCGTCTTCTCTGTTTTTAAACGTCCCGACGCCTCCTGCGTCAGACGTCATACCCCCTAGGCTCTCTCTGGTGCCCCGGGGGTATGTTGCTACGGATGCGGCCAGCACTGTGGACCCGTTGTCGGCGGCCGCTCCGTCACAATACCACACTCTTGGAGCCCAGTCTGGAGCTACTAGGATGACATGGGCTCAGTCATTCCTGATCTTCTTGAGAATTCTAGGCAATAATGGTATGGTTGAAAAGGCATAAAGGAGGCCTGAGCTCCACTCGAGACGAAAAACATCTCCAAGCCACCTTGGAAACTCCTTACATGCAGAACTGCTGACATTGTGCATTCTTGGCAGTCGCAAACAGATCTAACCAAGGTTCTCCTCAGTGCTGAAAAAGACCTTGCACTACCTCCGGATGGAGATGCCACCCGCAATCCGCTAGGCATCGATGGCTGAGTTAGCCCACTCAGGTGTTCAGAGATCCCACAAGGTGTTGAACCACCAGGGAAACACCCTGACGTTCCAGCCATGTCCAGAGACGCAGAGCCTCATAACAAAGAGTCCATGACCCCACCATGCCCTGTTTGTTGCACTACCACATGGTGGTGGTGTCCGTGAACACCTGCACTAGCTTTTCCTTGACAAAAAGGCTTTCAATGCCAGTCACATGGCTCGGAGCTCCAACAACCAGATGGAGAGTTTGATTTCTACAGGAGACCAGAGGCCTCAGATCTCTACCTCTCCTAGATGGCCGCCTCATCCCAGGAGGGATGTATCTTTCACTACTGATAGATCTGGTTGGGGAAGGGAGCGGGGTCTGCCCTGGCCTAATTGCTGTTCTCTAACCACCACTGCAGATCTTTTGCAGTGCCCTTCAAGATCTGGACCATGTCAGAGAGATTCCCCTGATGCTGCACCCACTGGAACTTCAGGTCCCACTGCTCAACCTGCATATGTCAGCCGGATTGTGTCACAAACACAAAGCAGGAGGCCATGATGCCCAGCAGCATGAGAGTCATTCTCACCAAAAGTGTGGATAGAGGGGGAAACATCGATATGATAGCATGAATATTCTGGACTCGCCGTTCGGGAGGTTACGCCTGAAACTGCAGTGTCCAGAAAAGCTCCAATGAAAGGGAGCATCTGAGATGGGGTCAGGTGTGACTTTGGTACATTGATAGTGAATCCCAGCGAGTGCAGGAGGTCCACCATAGTCTGGAGGTGGGAGACGACCGCATGGGATGATCCCGCCTTCAACAGCCAGTCGTCCAGATAGGGGAAGGCTGGCACCCCTGATCTCCACAGATGATCTGTAAACTCCGCCATCACCTCGGTGAACACCTGAGGTGTGCTGGTAAGGCCAAAGTGGAACACAGTGAAC
This sequence comes from Pleurodeles waltl, assembly GCF_031143425.1. Classification (NCBI taxonomy): domain Eukaryota; kingdom Metazoa; phylum Chordata; class Amphibia; order Caudata; family Salamandridae; genus Pleurodeles; species Pleurodeles waltl. Next base: position 631,340,147 of record NC_090437.1, on the reverse strand, counting down.
TGAAAGTGCTCGTGACTTACCATGAGTCGCTGTTAACATCTGTGGGTAAGCAGGACAGGGATGTGGAAGTATGCATCCTGCAAGTCCAACGCTACCATCCTGTCTCCCGGGTCCATGGCAGAAAGGAGCTAAGCAAGCGTGAGCATTTTTTATTTCTAGCAAATAGCAACCATGACCTACTTCCAATGCCGGCAACCTCTCTATGGCTGCCTTGGCCAAGAGAGCCACCACATCCTGGCAGAGTAAGGAGATGTTGCCCTCCATCTGCCTGCCGCAAGTGGGTGGCATGGGTGAAGGGACAGTCAGGAAGGGGAAGGAGTAGCCCCTTCAGACAATCTGGAGAACCCAGCGGTCGGAAGTTATTGACCTCCAGTGGTGCAGGTGAGGGCATGGGGGTCTATCCTCCCTCCCATTGGGTGCCCATTATGGTTGGTGGGCAAACTAAAGACTTTGAGGCAGCAACTTTCGGGGGAGTGGTGGACTTGCCTGAGCTCTGGCTAACTGATGCACGAGGTCTGTGGGTACCACGTCCTCAGTCACGCAGGGTCTGAAAAGCTTGTGTGCTGTGGTGGCTGGGTGGGTAGCGGCATGGCTGAAAGCTACTTCCTTGGCCACAAGGGGAGCGAGAGGTGGACTGGGGTTGGTGAGGGGCCATGGAAAGGCCCAAGTAACTGTCCATAGCTCTGCTGTTCTTGAAGTGCTCTAGCGCCGAGTCTGCCTAGTCTCCGAAGAGACACAAGCCATCAAATGGCATGTCCATGAGCGAGGCCTGGACATTCCCCAAAAGGCAAGAGGTTCTCGCCAGGCATGGCGCCTAAGGGCCACCGACAATGAAAGGTGAGGCAGTTGTATCCAGCCACACCATATGGAAAACTTATCGGCATCCCTCACATCAGCAATAGTTTGAGAGAGTATGGCTCAGGCCTCCTCTGAGATCATAGGCAGGAACTGCGCAACCAAGCCCCAGAGCGAGTAGGAGTATCAGCCCAAAAGGGATGGGGTGTTCACTAACTGCAGTGCCAGATTAGTGGAAGAAAATATCTTCTTTTCCAATGCATCCAGTCTCTTGGATTCCCCGTCCGGTGGAGGGGGTAGGCAATGCTCCAAGATTTAGGGCCTAATTTAGACCTTGGCAGACTGGTTGCTCCATCACAACGATGACGGATATCCCGTCTGCCAAAATCTAAAACCCATAGGATAGAATGGGGTTTAGATTTCGGTGGATGGATATCCATCACCGTTGTGATGGAGTAACCCATCTGCCAAGTTCTAAATCAGGACCTTAGTTTGGGAAGGGGAGGACTGGACCACCAAGCTCTCCAGGGTAGGGTGTTCAGTGAGGAAGCTTGGGTTCCCTCGGGTGGGGTGATGGTGGCAGGCAATTATCCTTTTCTCAAGAAAAAAAATAGAAAAACAAAAACAAAAACAAAAAGAAGAAAAAAGAAAAAGGAGAAAAAGAAGAAAAAAAGAAAAAGAAAAAAAGAAAAAGAAGAAAAAGAAAAAGGAAAAAAAGGAAAAAGTAAAAAGAAAAAAAGAAAAAGAATAAAAGGAAAAAGAAAAAGAAGATGAAAAAGAAAAAGAAGAAAAATAATAATAATAATAAGAAGAAGAAGGTGTTTGGAAGAGGTGACTCCTGGCTGAAGCACACAGAGGGAGGCTGAAGGTCCAGGACCTCGGCCGCCCTCCTCGCCACCACTTCAAATGAGGCTTCCTCCTCCATATCTACGGTAGGAGGAGAGACCAAGCCTATATCTCGCGAGGTGTCCAGTCCACGGGCATCCACCAAATTTTCACACCAGTTGTCCCCATTGGGGTCTACAGGATGATATTCATAAGGGTCCTGTGGCCTATCCCATTCTTCTCCAAGTCTTGGCCCAGAGGAATAGGGCTCAGGCTTCAGCCTGGATGGAATGCCTCCAGTCAGCACCAGAGACTGCCTCGAAAGATGCCCAGTCGGCTCCGTGTCAGAGTCGGGGATAAGAATGGGGGCAGTGCCGGAGGTGGGCGGTGGCGGCGGCAGTAGGGAGAGGTAGCCCAACCAGTGTCTGTCTGGATCCGTCCATGGATCCAAGAGGCCCAACTGGTGCCAGGGCAAACCTGCAGGCAAAACAACAGTAGGGCCTCTCACAGACCCACAGGGCCCTTGGGCGTGCCAGCAGGGTACGGGCCGCCCAAATATGAGGTGCATGGTCTCAGAGAACTCCCAAAGTTTGGGCGGGGTGTTGCTCTGCCTCCTGAAAACTCCGAGATATGCTCAGACAGCCTGGGCACAGGCTCAACCACGGAGCCAGGCCTCGAATGTCAACGTTCCCTTGTCTTGTCAGATTACATCGATGGAGGGGGCAAAGTTGAAGACCTCTTCGACTTCTTGTTCCGAACATCTGGACAACATTGTGACGATGATCGATGGCTCCCCCGACCAATCCTGGGATCCTTCGTCTGAGATTGAGACCATTGCAGTGTTGCATGCTGAGTGGCAAGGAGCTCGAGGGACCACTTCTTCAAGGCCTAAGGGTGCATGGTGCAACAACGGACACAGGTCTTGGCCTTGCAGTTGTGCCAGAGACACCAAAGGCAGATGAGATATGGCTCGGTCACCAACATTTGCCGGAGACAGGCGCCACAGGGCTTAAAACCAGCTTTCCTCACGTCCATCCCTGCCACACCAGGATAAAAGGGTTAAGAAAAAAATATTCGACAAAAGGTTGAAAAAGATCAGTCAAAAGGTGAGTGGGGGGGTGGCTCTTCTCTGGATCTGCACTAATTGGCATGGAAAGAAAAGAACTGAAGTTAGAGTGCTGGGGTGGTGGCTAAATAGGCACCACCCACGTCACTTTTGGTGTGGAAGATGCTAAACAATGCCACAAATCGGTGCACAGGGATACTGCTCACCAAAAAATGTCCAGATCCAGATGGGAATAATTCTAAGGTAAGGAATCTGTGGCTAGAAGTCTCTATCAGATGGAGTATTTCAGAGGCCATTTTTGAAGTGAGTTGTAAATCATGCCTGTAAAGTCTGCGAGAGTAAGAGGAGGAATTGTTTTGAGCACTTACCTGGGAAGCCACCTAGTTCATGATAAATCTAGAAGACTACCCTCCATCTACGTTTTGAAATGCTTCCTGTCACATCTTTATATTATACATGAAGGATAAAAGACAAATATGCCAAAGTGGCAAATAGGGAAGAAGAAGTGTCATCTCAAAAGTAAAAACAAAACTGTGACTAAATGGAAGTGGCACAGGTAGCATGTCTGCAACTATGGGATCCACGGAAGAAGAGTGAACCCAACAGAAAAGTGAAGGATTCTAGGGTAGCCGATTGCAAAACACACAAGTAATCAGGCAAAAAGACTGCAAAATAACGGAGAATCCTTACAGGTAAGTGGAGAGTGGAAGGGCACGATCATTTTAATGGTAGAGGAGTTGGGCTGCAATCATGCAATAGTAAAGGTAGGCATGAAACAGTGAATATTCCAAGATGAATTCACCCAATGCTGTGAATGTAAAGTGTTTTATAATATATATATATATATACACGTATATATATATATATATATATATATATATACGTATATATATATATATATATATATATATATATATATATATATATATATATATATATATATATATAGCACCAAATCCTCAAAATTGAAAGGAAATACTTGGACACGTTCGTAATTGCATATGTTCTTTAGTAAAACGATGCCCCCTCCCAACACGTTTCAACCGTAGCCCTGATCACGGATGGGACGGCTGTTTAATTTGCATATTAAATACCATCTATATCAAAAACATAAATGAAGGACTAGCACACAAATGTTCATATATTACAAAGAAAGGCGGCCGCCATCTTGGTATGTCAAATCGTGCTTGTTCTAATTAATCAAAACCTGCAATTTTATACCGAGCGTCTCCCAATCTGTGAAAACAATACATATATATAAAAACTTTATATGACAGACAGGCTTTTATAAATAAACAAATTCATGTGCACATCCGTGATCAAGGCTACGGCTGAAACGCGTTGGGAGGAGGCATCGTTTTACTAAAGAGCATATGCAATTACGAACGTGTCCGAGCATTTCCTTTCAATGTTGAGGATTTGGTGCGATATTTATGTGGATTCCCGGGTCCACGCTCGGATCGCCACTGAGCTGAGCCTCAGGACTCCGGTACCTGTGTTGGGTGATATTTTTTAATCACTGAGGCTCCCACGAATAGTATTATCTCCACGGAATGGAAAGTACGATTTAAACTGAGCCGACCGAACCGTATTTACGGTAGCCGCTTGAAGCTCAGACTTTGTGTTTATCATCAATACGCCGCTGTGAGAAAAATAAGCGCGTCAGGAGTGGCCACTTTAGTAAGCGGGAAACTTGAGATGTGCAAGCTACAATTCAGCAGCTGGAGTGGCTGTAGAATTGTAAAGTGTTTCATGAACAACAAATGAGTTTGAGCCACGGAGGCTATGAAAAACGCACAAGACATAAGCGGAAAGCACAACACGAGTGGTAGTATACCTTTAAGGGTTACGAAGAACTTGCAAGAAGCAAGCCGAGCGCCGAGGTAGGATTACATTTGGCAAGATTGTTATGAGTGGAACATAATGCCTTGCTGTATGGATATGATAGACGGTAATTAATATCTTTATGAGATCTTTTAGCTATTACAAGTGGTTTAAGAGAGCCAAGTATTTTTCTGTTGGCGAGGATTGCAGCTCCATGTGTTTGCAATAAAGAGACAGGATTCTATGGCATTAGTTACTGTATGATTTGTTTGTTGATAATATTGACTGTTTCGGGGAAGGCTATCAGTTTTTCTTATTCATGTGGAGAACTTGTGGTTGTGGAGTGGGTCTTAGAGGGTAAGTGCCCACGTTTGGAGCATTGCATTGTGAACACAAGTACAGTCTATTACGATGTCTTCCTCATTAGAGGTTCGATGTAAGGAGAAATCCAGCAAACTCTTCTTTTTCCAGTCAGTGGCCACTCGGGGTGAAAACTAAGGAGCATCAAGTGCAGGAGCCGCACTTAAGTTACAAGTGTTATATGAGAAATTGAAGAAATTATCAAAGAAGGAACTCTAAATGGTGGGAGATTGAATCTTTACAACAGTATACTGATGTGTAAAGGGTGCCTAGAGAGGGATGAGAGGCAGAGGAAGAGGAACCGTGCAGTGAAGATAT